>NC_138739.1:30973429-31603429 GCF_965113295.1 Leuciscus leuciscus | reverse complement strand
TATGACCATAAATTATGAAGCAATCATAGAGGCAGCACAGATCAAAATTCTTATACTAAGCAAAACCAACTAGTATTATGCTGCCAACATGTTGAAATTTTAAAGAGATGAGTGCACATGGACAACACTGCATATCAAAACAGAGGGTGAATTCTTTTAAAAGCAATTTAATAATGTTCATTCAGTAATTTAGTTTTAATTGTCAATGATGGCTGTACAATTGATTTTGTATGTTTTAAACTGTTGCTGATGAATAAAACTTGCCATGAAGTACTCATTTAGGGGATGTTTACACAAAACCATTTTCAACTAAAAACTGAAACCTTTCGTTTACACGACAACAGCATTTTGGGGGCCTGAAAATGCAAACTCTTGAAAACGTGATTTATAGTGCAAGTTTTTGAAAACAATACAGTTATTGTTTCTGTGTAAACTATAAAAACGCGAATTTGTGAAAACGTTGACATCATGCACATGCATATTACGTGTTCAGTCTATAGGCGTGTAGTGTTTATTTACAAAGTGACATCGCCATCTACTGGCCTGGGAGCAGAATACAGCGATTTTAACGATCTGTGTGAATGGGATCTTTAAAAAAAAAAAATTAAAAAAAAATATCCGATTTTAGATTGTTTTTGTTTAAATTACCCATAGCAACTTCAAGGGGTGTTAAGGGCCATTCACACAGAATGCGTTTTTCCATTCCAATGAGCTTTCCATTGTTTTTCTATGTAAACACATGCTAGACGGACGTCTTTTGCAGTGTTTCGCGCATTATACAGTGTTCTAAAAACGAGGCGCTCAAGTTAAAATCAGTTCAACTTGTAAAAGACACATCTAGAGCCGTGACCCAAATGGGATTGAGGTTTAGGGGGTGAGTGTAATGGAGGCAAGCTAGTAAGAGCTGTGCATGTAAACCTCACTTCGCTGGCCTCAAGAGGCGCTCTAGAGACTGCAGTCTTCAACGTCTTTGTTAACGCGCCCGCCTCCCATGCCAGAGACAGAGGTTCGAATCCCGCTCGGAGTGGTTCGAGTAGGACCGGTTACACTTGGTTTCCTCTAAACAAGTAAATTCCTGTGCAGTAAAAGCATGGAGCTCAGAGTTTCAGGGGCAAACATTACCAAAGTTACAAAATAAATATATTTAAATGCTCCTGCGTTTGCTTGCGTTCCGCCAAGAAATGTAGTCTTTTTCCGCAAAAGTTATGTGTTCACTGAGAAGTTTAGATTTGATCATTAAACTTTTCCTCCCATCTCATATTTTTTCTCCATCACTGCATTATAGAATTCAGTTCAATATAACCCTTTTTAACGATAATGTATGGATTGCCATATTTTCTGGAATAAAAGTTTTTTATTCATATGAAAAGTCTCTACACAAAACATGCAAACCGCGCACAAGTTTATTTGTATGCCTTTTATAATACATTTTGTTTACAATTAAAACCACTATACTTTATATGTGTTTTATACTTTTTCATTTCTGTTCTGAATACTAATTAATGTAATGGATTTGTTGTGGATTGAGGGGAACAGAAATACTGATTATAGTTTTTAAAATGTTTTATATAATGTATTTTATTGACCTTTTTTAACATTATTTCTGAATGTAATAATAAAATTGGACTTATGTCTTTTTTCCCCTCTCAACAATGCATTTTTCCCCCTTTGTGACTTATAGTCAGATGTGACTTATTTTCCAGAAAATACAGTTCTGGAAACAAGAAAACAAAGGTGGTCAAATTGTGTGGCCCTTCACTATAAATAAATAAAGGGCTGCAGATGTATGCAGTAACTTTCCCCTGAATTTACCTACTCCTCTAACGTGGTTTCCACCAGCAGTATACGCCAAATCAATACTCTTCCCCTTTGATGAACCGACCACTCATGTACTTAGTCGTATCAAGCTTCGATTGCATTCCCGTCATGAAGTCTTCAGCCAGAGATGACTTTCATGTCGAAAACAAATGATTTTTAAAAAGAAATGTAGCCCGAGGCAATAATGAAAGGTTGTGCATCTGTGAACCATGTGTGAAGCCTCCAGCAGTCCAGCGCTGGGCGTCCACCTTGTCAACATTAACTTGAAGCGAGACGTGACGCTCTCTGTCATTCTGTATCTCCAAGCGCAGGACCCGTAGAGGAAGACCAGCCGTGAGGATCTGACAGTCTTGCGTCAGTGCTTCAGACACGGGAGTGTCTGGCTTCGATGCGATGTTATTCCTGGAGGACAGGCTGTCTCGCTTTCTCCGTTCAACTCTCTCACGGCAGGCTGCAGACTCGGAGAGATGAGTGGCGGGTGGGCATGGCCATGTTTTAGATGATTGGAGGAGGCCTGACCCCGTGGTCCACTCCCTGCTGTTGTTTTCGGAGATGGAGCGACAAGGAGAAGGAGTGCTGGAGGAGAGAATGCTTACTAACTTGTCAAAGCAAGTCGGGCTGCTGGGCTTTTGTGAACAAACCGCAACTATAGCTGTGCTGGACCTCCCAGTGATTGGCAGGAAGTGCTTCAGAGGCAATTAGTGAATACACAGAAGTTCCCATCAAAACTTGACTGTTTAGATTTAATATAGAGTTATAAGCAACTAAAACCTGAAAACTGGTTGATAAACATAATATTTAAGCTGAAATATTGACATGAATCATTGTACCTACAGCGTTTTTCTATATTTTCTCGACCACTTTGGTTTTGGTTTTGATGATGCTTTCATGTGTGTGCTACAGACTTGTATGATATCTAAAATCATGTTGCTTGTTAAAGTGCCCCTATTTCGAATTACTTTTCATGCAGTGTGTAACATTGCTGTTTGTGGAAATAAACAACACGTTCTCACCCCCAAGTCGTCATATGTTGATGCTTGGCCCCTTTGGCGTTTTTCGACAATTGGACAACAAGGAACAGAATATGTTTCTCAAAAGCGAAGGGGTTAAACAGGGCTGCTGCCTCAGCCAGACTTTATTTAACATCTAAATGAATGAATTGGCAGATCAGAGAGTCCAGGACTACAACTCTTTGGCACAGAAGTCAACTATTTACTGTGTGCAGACGACTTACTACTTCTGTCTAAAACACCAGGAGATCTCCATAAAAAACTAGACATTTTAAATAATACTGCCATTACTCGACCTTAGAAGTCAACATCCAAAAAAAAAAACCCCAAAGATTATGATATTTCAGAAGAAAAAAAGAAAGAAATCTGGAACATAAACATATTACTGTAAACATCACCACACTTCAATACTCTTTACAATATAATTATCTTGGTCTGGTTTTAACACCCTTTGGAAATTTCAATTTGGCAATTGAAACATTGTAAAAGCTGCACGCCATACGCATGAAATTATTCTAAATAAACATTCCATTTAGAATTTTGGACAAAGATTTTTGATTGTGTCATACTGCCTTGCCTTATATGGAAGTGAGGTCTGGGGCTCAGCGAGAAACTACAACCATAATGTCTGCCACAAACATCCGTTAGCATGACTACATGTAGAGTTCTGTAGAAACATCCTTCATGTCCACAGAAACACATCCAACAACAGCATATAGCACTGGCCTGAACTAGTTCTGGGTTAACTTAAAATCTAATTCAGAAAAGTCATCTTTGTGTGATGGTGTCCGAACTGACTAAAGCGTTCAGTATCACTGCCCCTGAAAAACTTGCAAGAATTAAAGAAATTATGAATCAAGAGAAAGAGACACACATGCAGCATTGGAAAGAACAAACCAAAGAGCAAACTCGTCTCCAATGTTATCTGAGACTAAACAGAGAGTACAGTTTGGCTGACTATTTAATGTCAGTAAGGAATATAACATGCACAGACATTTATTAACTAAGTTCAGACTTAGTGACCACCAGCTGGCCATAGAAAGAGGACGACATAAGAGGACGTGGTTACCTAAAGAAGAGCAAATCTGTAATGTATATAGATCAGGAGCAGTTGAGACGGAGGCACACTTCCCTCGTCCAATGTGACATATACACATCCTTAAGAGGCTCACTGTACAGACAAAAATAGCAAATTATTCCTTATTATGTATCAAATACACCAGGAAAAGTCACTCCATGAAAATGACAATTTAAGATCTTACTTGGTGAAGGACCTCCTTCCTCTTTAGTAGCACATCATATTTATAAATGCCAGAAACTAAGAGGTACTGAGTGAACACATCCACATTATATTATTATAAATATGTGTATATATGCGGGTGTGAGTTAGTGAGTGAGTGAGTGAGTGAGTGAGTGAGTGAGTGAGTGAGTGAGTGAGTGAGTGAGTGAAAGGAACTCAATCTCTTCTTGACTTGGGTCCTTAGAAAACCGCAACTGCACAGCAACACCCTGGCAACCACCCACAATACCTTCGAATTTCGTCAAGTTTTACACCGTCGAACACCACTGACATTCTCAGAAGGATTAACTCATACATCATTTTTCACATTTGCTTAGTGTTGATCATGCCAGAAGTCCTATCTGTGACGGGATTACCATGGAGCTTACAGGTTCATATGACATTTAAACCCAAACGAATGGATATTTTCCTATACGCATTCCAGTAGCCACAGTATAGGGCAGTTAGACTCTTTCATTATTACTCGTCCTCCTCCATCCTTTCGCTATCATGACCATGAATAACCAATTGTGCTTTCACAAATGTCAAACAGCATTATAAGTAGAATCCTCCTGATGTGATTTCAGATGGGATCATCAGATCAACCCAAAGCCTCAGTCTTTTTCTCAACTAGTGATACTAATTACAGAGCGCGCATTATGGGAGAACTAGAGCTTTCGAGATTAAAAAAGAATGTAAAATCACCATAAAAATATCCATAAAATCCATAAAAATATCCATAAAATCCATAAACATAAGTGGTCCATAAGAAATATTATATAATTGAACTGCACAATTGCATATCTAGCATTTTATAAATAAATAAAACTAAGTTTTCACATTCTCTGCATAATTTGGCTGAATTAGAATTTGATCAAAACAATGCACTATTAAATCTTCAGTGACTTAGTTGAATTTTTCTTGTTTTCTTCATACGTGACGTCTTGTTTATTCTCAAGCTCTTGACTGAAACCTTTTGTCTCCTTGGTAAACAAGTATATTATTTTTTAGTAAAAATGTAATTCAGGGAAAATTGCTGGCTATACTGGAAATGACAATAAATAAATAAATAAAAAAAGATATAAAAGATTTCAAGATTTGAAGTGATCTTCAGATAACATAAAAATTTTTTTTTTTTTTTTCTTTTTTTTTTTTGACATAATAGGACTTAAAGTTGTCGAAACGCTCAAAGAAATAAATGATCTATAGGTGGTCTTTCAGTGCCTTTTCAAAAACACCTCATTACTTGGACATGATCCACACTTGTACAAATACAGTTAGCGCTTATGTTGACGCTTTATGACACCGTCATTAGCAGCTGCATTTTTCCCTGTTAGCTTTAATGAAACAAGGAAGAGCATTATTTGTGTTATTTTCAAGCAGCAGCTCCAGTGTTGCAGAGCCGCGGTGCATGCTGGGAACAGAATGGTGATCCATATTTTAATAATGTGCATCCAGTATTCAGTCTGGCATAAAAAATTAAACAGCATGTCCTAGGGGAGCCCAGTAATGATGCAAAATATCACCAACCTCTTACGGAGAGTTCACTATAAAAATAGCCTCGAAGAGCGATGTACACTAACCGATCACGGGATCAAACAGCCGTGGTTGTAAGAATGCTCTCTATTATCATTCATATAATATCAACAACAGTAAATAATGTATGAATCACTGTTAGACTCCCACATGCAGTGGGAATCCATGTTTAGGAAGACTGCGGTTTAAATTAATGAGGATAACTGATTATTTTGTGCCGTTTGCTGTTGAGAACGGGTGTGCATGTAATCGGCTTCAAAGGAAGAATTATATAATACATAATTCAGCCTGAAAATATCATTGAATAATAATAAGAATAATAAAAAGATAAAACAGGTGGGACATTTGTGATATGCAGGAATAAAGAAACCAATCATTTACCCCCAAATTCCCAAATACCACATGAAAGTGTTTTTCTGCAGCTTTTATGTAAGGAAATATGTTCATGCATTCAAGGACAGAAATATTAAGTCATTCTCATGAATGCTATTATGTTGCCAGGTAAGGATCCTCTAAAGACAGACAATTTGGCCATTGTCCTGTTACATTTCTAAGGATGTGGGAAAACTTTCTTGGAATTTGCGCTTCTTGTTTGGCTGAATTCCAGGCTTTCAAAGTTGCACTAATGTCGGCTTAATGAATCATTTCGAGTTGATATTTCTGCAGTGTTTGCTTGCCAGAAATCAAAGCAACAGGCATGTGTAATCACAGATCGACATCTGCCAGCTCAGTGGAAAATGCCAAACAAAAGCTGAGCAACCGTGTGAGAAGACAATACTCCAGAGCTCTGGTAGCATCCATCCATCCATCTGTCCATCTATCAATCTATCCATCTAAATATCAGTCTGTCTGTCTATCTATCTTATCTATTTGAATATCCATCCATCTATCCGTCCGTGTCTCTGCCTGTCTATTTGATCATCCATCCATCTGAAAATCTATCTATCTATCTATCTATCTATCTATCTATCTATCTATCTATCTATCTATCTATCTATCTATCTATCTATCTATCTATCTATCTATCTATCTATCTATCTATCTATCTATCTATCTATCTATCTATCTATCTATCTATCTATCTATCATCTTAATATCAATATATTGGTCCGTCCGTCTCTTTGTCTATCTATTTGAACATCCATCCATCCATATATCAATCTATCCATCTGAATATCCATCTGTCTGTCTGTCTGTCTGTCTATCTTATCTATTTGAATATCCATCTATCCATCCGTCCGTGTCTCTGCCTGCCTGTCTGTCTATCCATCCATCCATCCATCCATCCATCCATCCATCCATCCATCCATCCATCCATCCATCCATCCATCCATCCAGATTAGATTAGATTCAACTTTATTGTTATTACACAAGTACAGGTACAAGGCAACGAAATGCAATTATATCTATCTATCTATCTATCTATCTATCTATCTATCTATCTATCTATCTATCTATCTATCTATCTATCTATCTATCTATCTATCTATCTATCTATCTATCTATCTATCATCTATCTATCTATCTATCTATCTATCTATCTATCTATCTATCCCTCCATCCATCCGTCCGTCCGTCCGTCCGTCCGTCTGTCTGTCTATCTATCTATCTTATCTATTTGAATATCCATCTATCCATCATGTCTGTCTATCCACATATAACGGCAATGTAGTAATTTCATTTTATTTTTATTTCACATTTGCAACAATACTGCACCATTTTATATCAGGAAACGCAGCTGAAGTTTCTGCAACATTTCCACAAAACTTTGTTCCGCTTCAGAGTTTCAGTTAAATCGGGGTTAATAATTTTCTCTAATAGCTCTGTTCACCCACATATCTCATGTCACTGAGTAAAAGCCTGTAATGAGTGGTTATAAGCACACGGCATACAGCATGCCCACATATGTGGCCTGTCAGATTACACAGATTTCGAAGAAAATGCCACTGAATGCTTTTGACATGGAATATTTTCATGGCCCTGGATTTGTTACAATGGAATGGCATTAGGGATTCAATTTGATCTAGTATTAGAAGTATTTAATGTTAAATTTCAACGACTGAACAATTTTTTACATACATTGCAACATTTTTACTTGTACAAATTATATCTTTTTTTAAATTGTGGCACTAACCTCTCGAGTGAGTGGCCTTACAGTTAAAGGTTCTCATTGGCTAGTGAGTTTACGAGTGACAGCTCTTGCACAGCAAAACAAATATTAAAATGTTTCCACTTCTGTATTTGTTTGGGTTCATTCATAACTCACCAAGTGAAAAGATACTCAATATAGTCTATACTGTAAGGGAACAGGTAGGTACAGTTATTCTCAGAACCGTGAAATTCAGAGCCATTCTCATGCCCCACACCCCGCTCTCCAGGTTTATTGAGCTCCAGACCTCCTCTGATCTCAACATCTGTAATCTGTCTGGAAGTGATGAATGGCAGCAGGGCCAAAACGCTCACTCCACGGGGCAGATGGCTTATCCTGCAACCCCTCGTTTCCTAATAAATCAATCCTGAAGGGTTCCAGCCCGCAAAAAGTTAGCAAGAGATGTCACCGTCAAAGAGAAAAACAGTTATTGATACAAAACTCAAAATGAACCCCATATGATTTCCTTTCTGAATAAAAAAAAAATACATTTAGCTGTAACAACTGGAGAGGAAACAGTTTTCAGATATCAAATATTGAGTATTAAGGACATTAAGAAATGAGGTGACTTACAACTCTTTCACAAGCAAAATACATATGTTTTATTTCAATATCACGCAATAGGCCTATATATTGCTTCATCATAGGCCTCATCTCTTTGGAATCACTTGATGCGAACACATATTTCCTCTAAATATTTCTACGTCATGACTTGTCTGCCAGAAGTTAGACTTCAGGAGTTATTTTTAGAGGTTACCCTCATTATGCCATGGTCAAAGTGATGCTTTGAGTTTGCAAAATCATGGGCTATTAAATCCTGTCTTCACTGTTTTGAGAAATCTGTGTCTCTGTCTTGTGATGAATTATTCATGCTATGCTGAATAAGGCCTTTGAAAGAGTCTCCACTGACACGAGCCATGATTTTTTAATAGCAAGAGAGTGAGTCTTCCTGCTGCAGAAGTGAAATGTTTCTCCTGAAATGATTTTATGTTGTTTTTTTTGGGGATGAATTCACAACATTCTCACTTATGAGATATTTTGCATTTTGATCGTGTGGTGACACTACCAAACAAGTGCTAAGTGAGATGAGAAAAGATTCAAGTGTGTCGCAGGCTTTTTCCCAAGATGCCAGGTGTCTCTTCACATTTGGAAACTGCCAAGTCTGCGTGTCTAAATGACCGAATTGATAGGATTACATAATTTCCTTCTGAAAATGGGCCATTTTTCACTTGCAATACAAAACTGTTAGATGAGAAATTGAGTTCTCAGATATGTTTTATTTAATATCAATGGATATTACCTCAGTTAGATTCTGCCTTTTGTCACAGATGTTTCTTCTAATATCGCTCAGGAGAAGAAACTGATAAAAAATTTCACCATACACTGCTGAATGAGCTCTAAAATTAATATGCGATAAAAAAATGTTGTCTTCAGTGCTGCATATGTAAAACAAGTTTTTCTGTTTACTTGTCCTCACACGTAATAACGTACAGTACATGTCAAGTCACTTTTATATTTATATAGCGCTTTAATGTTTTAAAGCAGCTTTACAGCACTAAAAATATATATGATCAATAAGTTCTGACAACATATATTTTTACATTGCTTTAACTCATCAAAATAAGTTGATTATTATATCTGAAGTCGTTAGAAAATGAAATGCATATTTGGACCCTGCTGTTTAATCCTCTAAAGTTAGGTTTCCTGCACAATTTGCTCTATTATAGCTGCAAATATTATTATTTTTAAATCATATGTAAGCAAAATGGATATTATAACTGAAATATCCCCAAATTAATCTAATCTAATCAAAACTACACTGTAAAAAAAAAGTTGCGGCCTTACATTTTTTAAGTACAATCAACTTGGCTATTTAAGTCATTTCAACTTAAAAACTAAAATAGAAAAATAGTGGAATCCTGTATAACGTATACATTATTTTAATTTTTTTACTTTTTAACTTATTTTGACGGGTTAAAGCGATGTAAAAACATGTTGTCATAACTTATTGATCATATAATTGTTTTAAGTGTAACTGAAATATGAATCAAATTGAAAAACCAATTGTGATTTTTCTTTCCTATATTGTATGATTTTCCACATTAGCCTTCGCTACGACAAGCTAAACAAAAGGCACAAGTAAACATACAGTAGCACTACAGATGATCCATATCCAGAATATAGGCTGACTCAGTTTTGCTGCAGAACAAAGCTATACATCCATGCTCCCAATCTAGTGCCAGGGTGATTTATTGCGATGTCTATTTTTGAATAATGTCTTCTGACATCTGCTCCAGTCCTGCCATTTAAATGGAGGTATGGATCTGTCCCTCTCTGTGATTAATTATGAGAAAGCCATGGGTTAACACTGACAGGCAGCTCTGAGCCGAGCTTAATTCGTACCGACAGGACATATCTATAGTGAGATACTAACCCCCAACCCTCAAACCCTCACAGACACACTCAACATATATGCACAGAGCAATAGGGGTGAGACTATAGCTCATAGACATTTTAATTAGTGCTGCTTGCTGAGGCAAGCATCACTTTTGCGATTGCTCATACTTAGAGCATTTGAATTAACCCCTATCGCTGAGCATTAAACTTAAGCGCATAACTCATCCCGCTTTGCCTGAGCTTCTGACATCTCAAATTGCGAACAATGTTCAGAAGTGTGCTACTACTTTTCTAAGTGATTGTGATTGTGTGTGTGCGTGTGTGTGTGTGGGGACTTAAGAATCTTGTGAATGAAGAGCTTCTGATTTTTGATGAATTAAATGGACATTTAATGCTCTCTGTTTGTTAGCCTGGAAATAATTGTAAAACTGAAATACTATACTCTATAATGTTCTGGGAACATTAGTTAATGGTTACAGAAATAAAGCCTTTAACCTTTAACCCCGGTTTCACAGACCAGGCTTAAAGGGTTCGTTCGCCCAAATATTTAAATTCTGTCATAATTTACTCACCCTCATGTCGTTCCAAACCTGTAAGACTTTCGTTCATCTTCAGAACACGATTGAAGATATTTTTGAAGAAATCTGAGAGCTTTCTGTCCCTCCATTGACAGCTACGCAACTACCACTTTGATATTTCAAAAAGTTCATAAGGAGATCGTAAAACTAATCCATGTGGGTTATTACAAAATTCTGAAGAGACTCAATCGCTTTATATGATGAACAGATTGAATTTAGGCTTTTATTCACATATAAATATTGATCAGGAAACATAAACAGAAGCTCTTTAAGATGTTTTAAATGAAAGCAACTTGCACTGACATTTCTTATGTCTCAAGATGCATACCAGTTATGTTTTTTTCTTAAGGTACGTTAATAAAAGACAAATTTGGCTTAATCTATATAAGCCCTGTCTGTGAAACCAGGCCTATCTCGCAATTCTGACTTTATTTCTTGCAATTGCGAGTTTATATCTCGCAATTCTGACTTTATTTCTTGCAATTGTGACATTTTTCTTGCAGTTCTGACTTTATTTCTCACAATTATGAGTTTATATCTCCCAATTCAGACTTTATTTCTCATAATTGCGAGTTTATATCTCACAATTCTGACTTTATTTCTTGCAATTCTGACTTTATTCTCACAATTCTGACTTTATTCTCACAATTCTGACTTTATATCTCTTAATTCTAACTTTATAACTCGCAATTCAGAATTCTTTTGCAATTCTGACTTTTCACGCAATTGCACATTTACATCTCGCAATTATGACTTTTTTCTTGCAATTATGACTATATCTCTTAATTCTGACTTTATTTCTTGCAATTGCAAGTTTATATCATGCAATTCTAATTATTATTTTTTTTTAAATCAGAATTGTAAGATAAAAAGACACAATTATCCATTAAAAGGTTTTATTCCGTGGCGGAAACAAGCTTCCATAGGTTACTTGAGTGAAAGTATCAAGACCCGAAATACAAATTAAGCTTTTTAACATTAAAAAACAACCCCTCAAATGGTCTCATAGCAACATACACATTTTCTTTTATAAAAATCCAGACCAGAAAATGTCCAGTTAAAATAAGCCTGACAGTATCTTTCATGTCTTCCATGCCGCATTTACAATAATCATCTGAAAAAAGTCTTTGAAGTTGCTGCTTGATCTGAGCAACCTCCATTATTTAAAGGCTTGTTAAACTTCGCTTTCTCTGCAAACATGCCGAACAACACTGTAGCAGTGTAATCTGAATAGAAAAAGCTTTGACGGAAGTGTTTATTTATGAAAAAGGCATCGTTGGAAATGCGCTCTCAGATGACAACTTGTTTTGCGGTTATTTTAAAGTAACGAGCTGGAATATGATAGTAACTGTCTTCAATATTTAGCCGTCTCACTCTCTCTGATCTGCTTATTAAGAGCACAATTACCACAGACTCAGTGAACTCAGTTGAGTAATAATGCATGCTTGTTTTTATCCCTCTGACATCGTGTGTAATCTCTTCAAAAGCACTACACATCATTAGCTTCTTCTCCGGTGACAATGTGTATTTTGTACAATGTGTATCACTGAAACAACTGTTTCAAGCCCAAGGGACAGCTCTAACTTGGGGTTAGATCCCTTCTTTCAATCACTATATATTAAAAACAACACATAAAAACAAAAAATCATTTGTTATTCTCTTTACTTACAAACTTTATCCCACCCTCAGGCAACATGTTCCAACACATGCTAAATTCAATACTAAATCACTGGCACATGACCTGCAACCATTCCTGGATGACTGCCATTGACTACATGCTGGAATGGAAGTGATAAAAGCATTGAATTGTGGGAAGTAGTACCTGAGCTAGCGAGCTCTGTTTATTGCACACTGGAAGTTGTTGCGAATATATATACCATCAGATGAGAATAACGTTCTAACAGACTATGCAAAGATTGCCATTTCAATAGTAGAATTGACATTATACTGTATTATTACTCACTACTTGTAAAAATACAACAACTTATTGAGGTTGCTCAGATTATATATATATGATGAAATAAATAAATAGATAAACAGAAATTTCTCATTCAGTAAAAAACCTGTTTAAACATTAAAATAAATACATTAATAGATAAGATGATAGAAAATATATAGATAATACAAATGTATAAATTATGTTATTCAAATGAAAAATATATTTTACAATAAAATGAAATGAAAATAAATAAATACATATTAGATTACTCCAAAGTGAAATGGATAAATATAATTAAAAAATAAATGTAATTAAAAATGTTGAAATAGTAAAATACATATATAGGCCTACATATATATACATATATATATATATATATATATGAGCAGAAGAGACTTCTTTCAAAAACATTAAACATAGTAATGTGTCCAAACTTTTGGCCTGTACTGTATATAATTTATAAATTTATCTGGTTATGCATTTATTAATTTTAGTGAATTTTAACAATTCATTTTACTAAATAAGAAAAATTAAAAAAATGAATCATATTATTAAATAAGAACTGTTAAAAACACTCAAATTAATTCAAACATAACCAGATAAATTAATAGATAGAAAATAGATAAAGTTTTATAAATGTATTTATTAAAAACATTTAAAAATAAATAAATTGAAATAAAATTACATTAAAAATTAAAATTTAATTAAAGATTAAAATTATGTACAAACAAACAAAAAACTAAGTATCTAACTAACTAGGTGACTCTTATGTGTTTGTCATCTTTTGTATGTCAGATCATCAGATGTCATTGAGACTTGTAACCTTCTAAAACTGTCATTACACAATAGATTCAGTCAATATACTGTAAAGGTCAGAGCAATTGATCGAAGAGAACCAAAGCTTAGGGAATGAGAAGAAATCACTTCTTGTGATAAATATAGTACTAAAGCCATAGTATATTCAATAATATAGTAATATAGTGCTGCTTTTACAGTATGTTCATGGGTTAGTCTAGCCTCAATTTATTACGAATTTTCTGTTTTTGAAAACCTGATTCATAATTAAAACCAACCATACTTTGTTAAAAAAAAAAAAAAAAAACAGGCTCATTTGCAAATCAAAAAATGTAATTACTTTCAAAGAGGCTTTGAATGGAGCATTCCTTTTCCTGAGAAGACACTCTGTTTGGTCCTGATAGGAGCAGAGCTTAATTTGAAACTAAAACACTTTGATCACTGATGCATGCTCTGTCGGCATAAGCTTTAGTCTGTAAAATGGCTTAGTTTCTCTTTATGAAAGAAATGAGGTATTTTACAAATGACAACAATGATAACCAGTGATTATGGTGTTGTTTAGGATTAATCTCAATAAATCCAGAGAGCAGTAAATACCAACCTTTAAGGAATAATTAACACAAAGTAGCGACAACTACCTTAACTATACTTTTCAGAAGAATAACAGCAGCTTGATGTTTTCTAAATAAAGTAGCAACAAGCCGTTTTTTTCCCTGTCTATACACTGTAAAAAAAAGTTGCTGTCTTAAATTAAGTACAATCAACTTGGATGTTTAAGTAATTTCACACTGTAAAACCCAACAAGTTAACTCAACTCAAACCGATTGAGGAAACTGATTGCGGCAAACCATTTAAGTTTAAAAATAAATACATATGAGTATTGTGAACTTATATATATTGAGTCATCAATATATATAAGTTCACAATACTCATATGTATTTATCTTTAAACTTAAATGGTTTGCCGCAATCAGTTTCCTCAATCGGTTTGAGTTGAGTTAACTTGTTAGGTTTAAACTGACTTGAAAGAGTTGAAGCTTGCATAACTTATAAACCAAATTGAAAATTGCTTAACTTATTTTGATGAGTTAAATCAATATAAAAACATATGTTGTCATAACTTATTGATATTTTTACAGTGCAGTTTTCACTGCACATGCTCAGATAATCTGGTCTGCAAAACTCACAGAAAACTTTATACATTTTTACATAAAACAAAAAACAAAAAACATAATTTAGTTTTTCTCATGGGGACCAAACAATGTCCATACCATCATTGTGGGGACATTACAAACAAAATACCTGAACCACACACACTCTTAAACATGCGGTATTGTTTCAACCATGTTTAGGTCAAAACTGATGCACTTCTTGATGGAAATAACATCACAACATTTATTTCCATCAAAAGGTGCATACATTTTTGGTCAAGATCTTGTATTGTCAATGCAAGAGTCCAGCACTCTGTAAAGTCTCCTCCAGCACATCCCAAAGACTTTCAATGAATTTAAGGTCTGGACTCAGAGGTGCCAATTCATGTGTGAAAATGATTATTCATGCTCCTCCCAACCATTCTTTCACTGTTTGAGCTGATGAATCCTGACGTTATCATCCTGGAATATGGCCATGATGTGTCTTCCTACATGGTAAGAAATGAGAAGCTACACACTCCACCAATTAAGGTTGGAAGAACTGTTGCCAAACATGCTAGAAACATAATAATCACTGCAATAATGATCCAATCTCTAACACTTACCTATTTAAATCCAAACAGCAACACTTTTAAAACATAAAGCCCCAATTTACCTAATTTTTCAAGGACAGAGGAAAGCAAAGCGACATCATTAGACCAGGTACAGTGCTCTTGAATTATTGCTTGCTTTATCCATTTTTCTGTGATGTACTGAAGCACCCAAATAGTACAAAAGCTCTTACATGGATAAGTTAGAGAATAATTTGACTGGAACTAATTTATTTATTGAAACGACAGAATGATATAGCACCGCTCCAGTGGAAGAGGGGATGAGGCAGGTACGGATCAGGCAACTGGAACGTTCAAGAATAAATGACGATGAGGAACAAGAGACGGGGAAAAACAGCCTCCACTCACACCCGCAAGTTAAAAAGAGTTATTAACAGGTTTGGTGAATCCTGGTGTGTTCACATCATGTCAGAATTACCATAATTATGAGCTTCATCCAGGCACGTCTTTGTCAAATTTGTGATTATACGGTGCAAACTCAAAATTTAATGAAAGTGTTGACTTCTCTAACTCTAACTTTAGCTGCTTCAACTGTTAAAAGAATACTTCTACAAATATATTAATGTATGTTTTCCATATGTAAATATTCTTAAAACGGTTTAAATTTACCAGAGAAGCAAAAATGCATAAGAAATGTGGACTTTTAATTTGTAGCTTAAATATTAGTGCATTTTGTTTATACTTAAAATTAGTGAAACAAGTCTAAGAAATAAGACAAAATACACATTTTAAAGAGACGATCTCTTAAAAAAAATTGTTGTAATATCTTATGCAGAGTTGCTTCTCAAGTAAATGCATCTTGTTTCAAGAATTTTTCGACATTTTACCTGGAAAACTAGACAAATATACTCGCTAAATTGGATATTTGTTTGCAGTGTTGTTATTATCAGCAATAAAGTCTCAATTGGATCCATTCACTGTAGTTTTAAGTGTTACAAACAGGTGTTTAATCTTTACAAATTAATGGCAATTTAACCCAGATAGTTTCAGCATATTGTTTTTAGGCCATACACTATAGCTATATACTGTATAAAGGATGGTTAAAGGGATTGTTCACCCACAAATCATCATTGTCATCGTTTACTCACCCTCAAGTTGTTCCAAACCTGTATGAGTTTCTTTCTTCTACTGAACACAAAAGAAGATATTTTGAAGAATGCTGGTAATCAAACAGCTGACGGTCTCCATTGATTTCCATAGTAGGAAAACAAAAAGTACTATGGAAGACAATGGCAATTGTCAACTGTCTGGTTACAGACATTCTTCAAAATATCTTCTTTTGTGTTCCGCAGAAGAAAGAAAGGTTTGGAACAACTTGAATATACATTTTTAGGTGATATTATGCGAAATGCATGTTTCAAGAGACTGCAGATTCAAATAAAAAGCCTAAAAAAATATGTTGCAGACCAAACTGGTCCGTTAAACTATTCTAAATTGATTTAGTTAAGACTATTAAGGATTACTAGTATTATCTATTCCCTAAGCATTCCAAGAAATGGTCAATGAACCCAATTTTGAGGGTCATTAAATCCAGTTAAATAGATTATATGCTGTAGAAAATCGGCTGGGATGACAGTGAATCAGTGGAAAAGGATTATCCCAGTTCATTCCATTAGTAAAATAACGTTTTCAAAAAGACATAATCCGAGGCGTCAAACTCATTCCATGCAAATCATTGGTGTGAATGAGCAAGGATGGCAATACAAAGAAATTATTTTATTACATACCGTACTATATCAATAAACGCTCTTTTTGAGTGGCTGCAATACTTCGGCACTGCAGATCCAATACATGGCGCGCATCTTTAATAAGCCTGACCTTTAAAGACAGGGAAGGAAGAGCAGACCTCGACAGGGTGCATATAAATAGCTCTAGCACCTCTCTCTCTTTCTCTCTCGGTCCAATATTCCTCCATTTTAAAACATCCAACTGCTGTAAAAGACTTTTTGCAACACTGAACTGTGAGTCACCCATCTCCGACATATCTGTAATTTTTCTGACACAATGACAAGACACCATCGAGCTGCGCGGAGCACCCCGGGACGGCACCTCGCAGGAGTTCATGGCCTGCTTTTAGCAGTTCCTGCGCAAAACAGCGAGAATAGACTGCCGTGGAGTCGCCTGATAATCTACAGCATGCAATTCTTTGCCCTAAAACGAGCAAGAGACAATAACATGTTTCTCGTATTTAAAAAAATTTTTGTAAGCAGCCAGCGCAATCGGGCCAATTGCGGCTGAATGTCGGCTCACTCGGCCGTGTTCTGGCAGCGGCTCACCAAAAAGTGAGCCAGCTCTGGGCCAGTAATGGTTGTCAGATTTGGCTAGATGGATTTGGCCAAATTTGACACGGCTCATTTACCACATTCGGCCCGATTATGGGCCATAAGGGCTGGTCTGATTTTGGGTGAGATTTGGCCATACAGACCCGGACCAGTTTAGGTTGAGTGGGGGTGGGTCTCCTTTTACAATGTGGTAAATTGTATGTAGTGACCCATAACCTTAAAATATCCTATCCCTGTCAACGTTATGTTATTTATCAGTGTATCTTTTATTTTAATTCCTATTAAAATCTTTTCCTTTTTTCCACATTCTGTCTTTTCTCAACTAACTAATGTCAGGGACACACTTAACGACTAGCTAAATATTCAAAGACTGAATTGAACACACTTACAGACTGTTTCCAACGACTGCAGCAGATTTTAAACTCTGACTGTGAACACCGACTGAACGCGACTCGGCGCGTTTGGGAATAATCAGTCGTAAGTATCAAATTACATTCATAATCAGCTTTACAGTCGTTAATTATGTCCCCGGCTATATAGGGGCTGTTTACACGACACCGTTTTCAATAAAAATTTAAACGTTTGTGCGTTTTAGCCGTTCGTTTACAAGACAACGGCTTTATGGGTGCCTGAAAACGCAAAGTTTTGAAAACGGGTTTCAAAGTCTGCATGTAAACAGCGAAAACTCGAATCTCTGAAGACGATGACATCATGCGCATAACGTGTTCAGTCTATAGTGTTTCATCGCCATCTAATGGCTTGGCAGCAGAATACAGGGTTATTCATTTTCGTGGATCCGTTTTAAGCATATCGTTGTCATGTAAACTTACCCTAAATTTGTAAATTAATTATTTAATTCATAGAATGAAACAAGCTTAAAGTGGTTAAGGGAACTTTAACATTATTTCTGCTATACGAGTTTCAAGACATGCGCACTAGCTGCATCTAGTGACGACACCTGGAGGGATTTTTGTGCCAGAAGACCAGAAGAACTTCTTGCTAGCGTGGTGAGTAAACCTTTTTGCAATCTAACATACTGTATAATATAATTTTAACAAAATATTCTAAACATATAATATCGAAGTAATGTTTATTTATAATGAAGCTATAAACGTGAGTTCGCTGACATAGCGCTAGAATTTAGCTCCAACCCTACCTAGTTGCAGTTTCACCCTTTAAATAGTTTTTTTTTCTTTCATTTTTTGTGTAAATACATGTACATGAACAGCATTAATTAGCCTGTGTAAATAAGCATAAATGCCATGTCAGATGCAACTTCTGTTCCACCTTTGCAGTGTAAATATGGCTTTTGTTGATGCTGAAAGAAACTGGATTGGTAACATTCTATAGTATTGTGATTGATCTTTTTTTCTTTTTCTTTTCTTTTTTTATCCGTGCGAAGAAATGCAAGTAGGCCCTACTGCAGTGCATCAAATGGAGAGATTGAAAAGTTCATCAAAAGATGTCTTGCAGCTCGCTCCGGACAGAGATGGGGGAAGAAAAGAGCGGGCCTGAAAGCAAACAATTTAAGGTATTTTCCAAATGTTAACATTTACCAGAGTTACCATTCATATTATCAGTCTGAGATTCCCGAGATCTATCTGACTAACCATACGTGTCATTGTCTGTTCTCCTTTTCGTCTCTTTCTGTCAATAATTTGTCCCTCTTTTAGGGTACGCTTACTTGCTTAATTCAAAATATTTAAATTTGTATTTGCTGAATCATGGCTTTAACAAACTGAAAAACAAAAGAGTTTAGTATTGTTCGAATATGCAGAATAAAAAATAAAAAAAAGATTTAGAGGTGAAGGTTGTGGGTTCAATTCCCAGAAAGCTCATAAACTCACCTTGAACACACTGTTGAAGACAAACATGGCACATAATTGTATGGACTGTGAATCGTTGTTGTATGAAACAAATCCGAGTAAACATTTGGACGACAAAAATAACAGCATACAGATTTGGAACGACACGAGGGTGAAAAAATAATGACAGGTGTTTCAATTTTAGTGCACTACTCCAGTAATGTCTTTCTCTCCTCACTGTTTTTGTCGATGGCTACTCCGGCACTCCCTCAGGAAAGAGCTACTGCGTCAAACACAACTGCGTAATCTAAAGAAACAGGCCCACATGTTCAACACACCCTGACAGCTCTTACTTTCGTCTTTATGGCTGATGAAAATGTGACAATAATGCTATTAGATGAGCCTATTGTAGTTTTAATGAGCTGCATATCTTGTACAGGCCGAAACGAAGACATAATGTCTTAGGGCGTTTTGCTTTGATGCCTGTCGGACAGCAACGTGACTATACTAGCGATTCTCCTTTCTTTGCATATTTCCACTTGGATTTTCTGTTTCTGTCATGTGGAAAGATCTGGATGCCGTAGCCAATCAAACAGTGGTGGTAACAAAAAATGCAAAATTCCCGAGATCCCCTACCTCAACTGTGCCCTTGAGCAAGACTGCCTAACCACAGGTCGCCCTGAGGGAACCCGACTCTTCGTCGCTCCCAATAAAAATCATCTCGTGCCTGTAACCCGAGCGACATACTGAGGTGATTAAATGCAAAGTGTGACAGGAAGGCAATTTTCAATCAGCTGTGTATGTTTCACTGCTCTGACAGGGTGTCATTTCTGAGAAAAGGCATCTGTCTTCATGATATCCTCAAGGAAGGGGTGATGATTGGCCGGCCAGTAGCGTATAACTCTTACAAAGTCTGACTAATTCCCACCTCTCATCCCACAGAGTCGCGATCACAGCTGGGACCGTCTATCAGATCTACCAACGGAATATCCAAAAGCTTAGCTCAGAGATCTGTTTGTGAAAGGCCTTCGCCCTACATCGTACACCTATCATTTAACACCTCTGTCTCTCATTCAGATGCTAACGGAGAGGGTGGGGGGGGGGCTAAACTTAGCAACGAGATTGAGAGTTCGGGGAAATTAAAAATATACAGTTGTCTGTTTACATCAGACCTGTTACCTCTCAAAAGTCAACTTTTTAATTTGTGTTACATCTAACAACCCTGCCAACTTTAGAAACATGCAAATGTTTACCAATCCTTTGAGGTTCCTAGAACATGTTATTGTATTTATAATGAATTAGATTAGTTAAAAAATTAACACCATCAAGCTATTTTAACACATTTAGCTGATTGTTTATATTATTATATATATTTTTAGTGGTGTGATATTTGAACCATCATGACAGCACAGTCATACTTGTTGAGCTTTGATGATAATTGCGTTCATGCAACGAGTGCAAATGATTATCAGGCCATCTGGAATTCGTTTCTAAATAAATGATATAAAGTATGTTTGTATGTAAAATGATGTACAGGCCCTGAGCATCATTGCTGACAAAAAACACCCCCTCCATAATGAGTTCGAGCTGCTCCCTTCAGGATGACGATACAGAGTGCCTCTGGCAAACAAGAATATCTATAAGCGATCTTTTATACCTAATGCAATAAATGTAATGAATAAATCACACTAAATGGTATTTTTCTTTAGAGAAAGTATACTGTACACAATGGGTTTGGGGCAAACTGCAGTGATGCGATGTGATCAGTGGTGTAGTGGTAAAAAAAGAGGTGGGTAAACTATAAATTCTGGTGGACCACAACTTGATCACCCGGTAAGGTGGGCCACTGCCTACTGGTGTATGTGTATCCTGATGACATCGCTATAGGCTATCATTTGATGGTACTACCAAGGGTATCACTGGTTGTTCCCTCATCATAGGTCACACAATCACTATTCAATTCATACATTAATCTAAGTTCTTGTTAAAGAGACTCAAAAAGGAATAATATGGTTGAAATCTATAAAGTTTACTAAATGACAAAACAGAGAGAACAAAAATATTTAAGAGAGATCGAGAGGGAGGCTTATATCCAGGGCTTCCAATGCAATGCACTTGTGCATAATGATTAGGGATTTGGGATTATTTTCATAGTTGATTAATCTGTTGAATATTTCCTCGATTAATTGATTAGTTGTTTGGTCTATCAGAAAAATGTGGATCAGTGTTTCCCTGTAGAGGGAAAAGTCTTTAACCTGGTGCAGGCTTAATTCACTCTGAATCTCTTGTACAGTTGGGTTTTGACATGCTCCCTACATTAAACCAGCTGCCTGTAATGAATTTTTAAAAATCACTTTTTTTTGCATCGTTTTAATGATTTCCTGTTGCGGCTGCGATCAAGTTTCATTCTCGCGCAGCTTGTTTAGTAACTTCACGAGCGTGTCAGAGCCCGTCTACGGAGAGCCTGCCCACTCCCTAATAAGTCCTATTGTACCGAATTTTGGTTGTAGTTCCACCAGAGTTCCACTGGGGGGCGCTCGCCATGAGTGCAAAATGAATGGGAGTCAATGGGGCTAGACGGCTAAATTTGTCTCTTTCACCCGATTGCCGTTGAGAAATCTCAGATTTGATTGTAGGTTTTGCAAGTTCAACATGGGTTATAGGTCGAAAGTTGAATGAACGAGTACTTATGTTCTTTCGATTTCTTACAGGTTGAGTTGTTGTTGCCCATAACACGCTAGCATTCTGCTAATGAACGCTGATTGGTCAGTGAAGGACTGATTACGACCAGAGATACAGCTTGATGGCATCGTGGCATCCGAAGCGGGACCAGAAACAAACAAAACAAAAACTCTTCTAGCACGTGTATTTCCCTGTGTCAGCTGTGTTGTCGATGCCTCGAGAGAAAAGAAAGTGCAGAGCGCGAAAGCACCAAAGTGACTGAAGGATCGCCGTAAAGCAGTATCTCTGGTCGTACGATGTGTATGACGTCATTGACACTTTAAAATACTTTTTAAATCAAATAAGTGACTCAAAAAAATCTAACACCCAGCAATGTGTAATTTCTTTGCATCCCCTTTCGAAAACAACATTCAAATTACTCGACAAAAAATTATATCCTGAGAAAAGTGGATTTTGAGAGCAATATCTCCATAGACCTTTCGTTTACAAAGACGTGAAACTCACCGAGTGGTCAGGGGTGTTCACTATATGCTCACACAAAAATCGCTGCAAAAGATGCTTTCCAACAGGTTTTATCGTAGTTTTTGTCCAACTCCATTGACTTGTATTGGATGTCCATTGACTTGTATTGGATGTGCTGTGAGGTACGCTATTACTCCGCCACCAACTGGGCTGGAGTATCTATTATTCAAGCTCTCAACGAACGGTAAAACACCTGTTGGAAAGCATCTTTTGCAGCGATTTTTGTGTGAGCATATAGTGAACACCCCTGACCACTCGGTGAGTTTCACGTCTTTGTAAACGAAAGTTTAATGTGTAATATTTTACCCAAAAAAGTTACGGACTGCAGCTTTAAGCAATGTAAAAACATGTTGCCCTAACTTATTGATCATATAATTGTGTACAGTGTATGGCAATGACGTTGCATTGGTATGTATACGCCAAGAACAACCGCAACATGGAGTCAGACTGAAACAGATTTCCAGAAATGAGATTTGAATAGGATTTCAAACCACATGTGAATGTAGCTCGAACCCTTTTCACGCATTTCATGTGATTTTTTTGCCAGTCACACTTTCTACTGTAAATCTGATCGGATTTCAATCGGATATGCACAAAAAGATTTGGACTGACAGTCTATACGAGACTATGATGTACATAATGTCTGAATACATGACTGAACAAATCAGGTAAACTGAATTAAAAGATCTGAGTCAATGGGTTGAATAAATCGCCACTTCTCTTTCATTCCCAACATCTCTGAATCAAAGCATCAATCCTTTTGGGAATAGACTGCTAGCCCTACGAATGTCCTGATAAAAAAAGCGCATTCACTAAACAGTTTAATATTTTGGAGCAATCATGTATCATTCACTAATTTATGTATTAAATGCACAAATTGTGTTAAGTGGATTTATTTTTTTTAGGTGCTAAAAATAATCGCAAACAATGCATGCAAATAAATGCTATACCAACAGCGCAATTAATTCTTTTTAAAAAAAAATTATTGAAGAATTTGCGCAATTAATTCTTAGTTAATTCACCCCTAATTTATTTCTGATAAAGAAACATACAGCAGGTGACATTTAAATTTCCTTAGATTTAAATAAAAAATCCTGTTTATTTTTCTTATACATGCTCCCGGAGTATATTTTAGCAAGCATAACGTATCATACCACTGTTATGCAGATGATACTCAGTGTTATGTTCCTTTACATCCAAAGGATGACTCTAGTTTGCAGTGTTTGTTTGATTGTTTGAGAGACGCTAAACCGTGGATGTCTGCCAACTTCCCTCAGTTAAATGATTCCAAGACGGAAGTCTTAATTTTTTGCTCCTCTACTCCCACAGAGGTTGTTGCCAGTAAACTGGGAAAAGCGAACATATTTCGCCAGTATTGTTCTCTCTCCATTGGCTCCCATAAACATCGTATTGAGTTCAAAACACTATTGTTTGCTTATAAGAGATTGCATGGACTGGCTAATCCATACATCTCTGATCTCCTTTCATCCCACCATAATGCTTTTAGAAAACTTCGGTCAACCAGTATATACAGCTGACTGTTCCAAGGACACGTTTAAAATTGAAAGGAGATCGTGCCTTTTCAGTGGCCGCTCCACAGCTTTGGAACAATCTGCCATTTTACATAAAGACTGCACCAACATACATTGATTTTAAATCTCTGCTTAAAACCCACTTATTTACTGATGCTTATGGTCATGAGTGGGCCTAAACTGTAGTGTATTGTTTATTTGTGTGTTTTATGTTTACTCATTAGGATACCTGTTTACACTTTGTACAGCACTTTGGCCAACAGCTGTTGTTTTTAAATGTGCTCTATAAATAAATATGACTGACTGACTAAAAAAAACTCAATAGTCTAACATTGTGTTACTACCCTCAAACTAACATCTCATCAGATGTCGTAAATAAATTGACTTGGGAGGGAAAAAAGTCAGAGGTGAACGTAGTCGTGATGTGTTTTTCGATGAAAGCTGTTTCTGAGGCAGAGGTAATTAGCATGAGGGTCTGCTTTGAGTGATTTAAACTGTTAGAGTAGTTGATATGACGGACCACCTGTCAAAAAATGATTGATTGACAGGTGCCACGCCCCTTCCGGTGACAGGTCCCGCCCCTTCCGGTGACATGTCCCGCCCCTTCCGGTGTCCCGCCCCTTCCGGTGTCCCGCCCCTTCCGGTGACAGGTGTCCCGCCCCTTTTGACTTTTGATTGACAGTTTGACAGCTAGTTTTGACTTTTGATTGACAGGTTGACAGTTAGTATGACTTTTGATCATGTTTTGACAGCTAGTTTTGACTTTTGATTGACAGTTTGACAGCTTTTGATCATGTTTTGACAGCTAGTTTTGACTTTTGATGTCTTTTGAAGTCTTTTGAAGGCTTTTGAAGCCTTTTGATATTGACAGAAAGTGTTATAACAATATGTCATGGTATCTGACAGCTAGTTTGATGCCTTTTGAACATGACAGTTAGTGTTTTTGAAGCCTTTTGATCGTTTGAAGACACTGTGATTAAATAATACGTCATGGCTATATGACAGCTAGTTTTAATTGTTTGAAGCCTTTTGAACATGACAGTTAGTGTGTGTTTTTGAAGTTGGTATCACACACACGATCCTCCCTACATATTCCTGAGCGTATCCGGGCTGTACTGTGAAACTGATAAGGGGAAAACTGTGGAAGTTTATCTCACACACAAATGTTGAAAAACCATTCAGTTCTTTTAAAAGAATATAAATGAAATGTTTATAAAGATCTTACTAAAATCTCACTCAAAAAGTTTAAATAAAATGGAGTCATAAAAAATTGCAATCAGTTAAATGTTTATAGAGTTAAAAAACAAACAAAAAACATACAGGTTATGAAACAATCAGTTAAATGTTTATAGAGTTAAAAACAAACAAAAAAACATACAGGTTATGAAACAATCAGTTAAATGTTTAGAGAGTTGAAGAAAAAACATATAGCTTATGAAACAACGCAATAAATGAAACGGGTTCACGAAAAAAATCAAATAAAAACCATTCAGTTCTTTTAAAAGAATATAAATGAAATGTTTATAAAGATCTTACTAAAACCTCACTCAAAAAGTTTAAATAAAATGGAGTCACAAAAACAATTGCAATCAGTTAAATGTTTATAGAGTTAAAAACAAACAAAAAAACATACAGGTTATGAAACAATCAGTTAAATGTTTAGAGAGTTGAAGAAAAAACATATAGCTTATGAAACAAAGCAATAAATGAAACGGGTTCACGAAAAAAATTAAATAAAAAATCATCTCACATGTTTAGATAACTAAAGCGCCTCTCCAGCACAGCCCCGGCCTGAGTGGTGCGCGCGCCCTCCGCATTCTGACATCCCCCCTCCTTCTGCTCCTCCACATTCCAGAGCACAGAGATAGTGAGAAACAGAGATTTTATAAAATAATGTCTATTTCACACAAATAATATAATATACAATAATATAAAATATCATCTTACATAAAACATTCTGTTCTTTAAAAGAATATAAATGATTATAAATAATATAAAATAAAGATTTTACTAAAACCTCACACAAAAAGTTGAAATAAATGTAGAACTATCCAGTTTAAATAAAATGGATTCACAAAAAATTGCAATGAGTTAAATGTTTATAGAGTTGAAGAAAAAAAACAAAACAAACAAAACAAAAACAACATAGGCCTACATGTTATGAAACAATCAGTTAAATGTTTAGAGAGTTGAAGAAAAAACATACAGCTTATGAAACAACGCAATAAATGAAACGGGTTCACAAAAATAAAAAAATATCTTTATTAGAAATCAGGGCCCTCTGGCCTCTTTACACCAGCGTTTGACCTGCGGAGCTTTCAAAAAGCACCAGCCAAAGGGTGTGTGTGTGTGTGTGTGTGTGTGTGTGTGTGTGTGTGTGTGTGTGTGTGTGTGTGTGTGTGTGTGTGTGTGTGTGTGTGTCAGAGAGTCACACAAATTCAGTGATCAGGATATCAGGTGCTGAGTTTATAAGAAGTATAATCTTAAAAGTTTAAATGATATCTTTTAAAAATACAAGATTGTTTAAATGAAATCTTTAAAGTTTGAATAAATACACATCTTCTATTTATCTTTTAGAAGATTACTGTAATGATTTTGTTTAACGGTTATTAAACAATGTCTGTTCAAAAACTGTACTTAATCGTCTTAAATCTCATTTATATGAAAAGATTCAATCAGCATTTTTTTGTCCATGCGGGGTTTAAATTTTTATGGTGGGGGTCTTCCATAGCCATAATGATTTTTGTACTGTAACTGCATATTCGATCATGTAGCCTACACCTAAACACGACCATCACAGAAAACTACATTTGTACATTTTCAAAAATGAAATAAATAAATAAATAAATAATTCAATATCATTTCTAAGCTGTATTGCACGCGCACACACACACGGTTCTAAAAAATTAACTAATCTCTATGTGCATCATGTCACAGCGTATGTAATGTTAGTCTACTAACGCCTTTCCAGAGCCAAAGTTTTGTTCACACTAAATTCATTTAAAAGCATAATCGTAAAAGTTTAAATGTGATCTTTTAAAATGAAAGATTGTTTTAGTTTGAAGTTAAAATTTCTTAACTTTCTTGCTTGAAAAAATCTTTAAAGTTTGAATACATTCATATCTTATATTTATCTTTTAGAAGATTACTGTAATGATTTTGTTTAAATTGAACCTAAGGTATAATTGTTATTAAACAATGTCTGTTCAAAAACTTTAGATGGTTGAAAAACTGTACTTAGTCGTCTTAAATCTCATTTATATGTAAAGATTCAATCATAATTTTGTGTCCATGCGGGGTTTCAATTTTTATGGCTTTCCATAGCCATAATGATTTTTGTACCGTAACTGCATATTCTATCCCTTACACCTAAACACGACCATCACAGAAAACTACATTTTCAAAAATGAAATAAATAAATAAATAAATAAATAATTAAATAAAATGTAAAAAAAAAAGTTTTAGCTAAATAAATATATAAATAAAAACACCTTACATTTCCAGAGAGGTGAAGTAGTTCTTTATGCAACGATAAAAAACAATCCAAAAAGCTAATAGTTTAAGTTGTCAAACAAAACACCCTCAGATCCTTCAGAGATAAACTACAGTGTGAACTGAAGCTTCAGGATATAGGGTAACAGACCAGATGAGTCTCGGGGGACAATGTCACAGTAAATCTAGTCCGCGTTCCAGAGTACATCCAGAGTTTTATACTAAATTCATTTAAAAGCATAACCTTAAAAGTTTAAATTAGATATTTATATATGTCAATCAAAGTGTTATTAAAATCATATCTTCTATTTATCTTCTTAGAAGACTTATGTATTATTTTTACTAAACAGCGTCTGTTCAAAAACTTTAGATGGTTGAAAAACTGTACTTAGGCGTCTTAGATCTTATTTATACAAAAATATTTCAAACAGTATTTTGTCCATACAACATGTTGTCAAAGTGTGTCACAATGTTTTGTTGTTGCGTTATTTTTAAGAAATCCGAGGACTCTACGTTGCTCTTATTTAGACTAAGTTGTATCATCAAGTTAAATGTAAATTTGCAAATCCAAATGATAGGAAAACTTTATGATAGGAAAGCACGGACAGCGCCTTTGACCAAGCCTCTACATATGGGGCACTTGCGTAGAGAAGGCGCACA
Organism: Leuciscus leuciscus; assembly: GCF_965113295.1. Classification (NCBI taxonomy): domain Eukaryota; kingdom Metazoa; phylum Chordata; class Actinopteri; order Cypriniformes; family Leuciscidae; genus Leuciscus; species Leuciscus leuciscus. The sequence goes on along the minus strand of NC_138739.1, from coordinate 31,575,192 downwards.
TTCTTTGCACACAACTAGGTGACCACAGGGGATGAAGACAATGTTCACTTCCTTATCCATGCAAACTTTGCATGTGCGCTCCTCTTGAAGTCTTCTTAACTGTTCCTCCATAGGCAAGTCTGAAAGATCTTGACTCGGTGATGCAGCTTCATTTGTCTGGGCCATCAGTTCTCTCAGCAGGCAGACATCATTCTTCTTGATCCAGTTGCGGAAGACCTCTGCTGCTGCATTTCCTTTCGACAGGACTAACTCAATGAGCTGCCCTGTCTGCTGCTTGACTGTAGTGTAGTTACGAATAATGTCATACTCTTTCTGTGAGATGACGTTCTCCTCTAGAAGATGGTCCATTAAGCACTGCACACTTTTTAGCCGCTGTGACACGGCAAGATGATGTTTCTTAAGAAAAGTAAGAAACGTACTTTCTCGCTCCTCCTCTCTCTTCTCATCTTCCGCACGTAGTAAATCAGACACCAATTCTTGAACGGTTTTGTAATTTTCTCCACTTGCGAGAATTTTGCTTTGAACGGTTTGCTTCACCACAGGATTGTTCATCATCACTGCATCTTCTCCAGGACCCAGGTGTACAGCAGCTGGATCAACAAATTCTCTTGAGTCGCTGTCTCCATTAGTCAATAGCTGTTCAAATAGTCTTGGAAATCTTGCTTGAATCTGATGAACAAACTCTTGGCCCTTTTCTTGCAACAGGTATTCACATCTTGGAAACCACTTAGCATGTTCTCTCCATGGATCATCACCAGACTCCCAACATCTGAGTCCACCATCACAACAAAAGCACTTCACGTCATCATTACGACCAACATAGTAAAAACCAGCCTTAGCCAATTGGTCTGGTCGAACAGTTATTCTTGAGGGCCAGTTGACAAATGTGAGCAACCTTTCTTCACACTGTTGCATTGCCGATCCATTGGAAAGGCCGCCACCAGATAAAGGTACATTATCTGCACGGTCACCTTGAACAAAGCGGCAGTTGGGGTAATGCCTCTGGTGCTCTGATGCTGCCCGATCTCCCGGTTCCCAGTTGCTAAGCTGGCCTCCACAACTGAAGCAAGCCACTCTGTCGCCCTGGCCAACGTAGTAGAAACCACTTTTGGCAAGCTCAGCTGGAGCTAATGTAGCAAGAGTCCAATTCTGAAAGGTGTCAAGGCGTTCCAGTTCCCGACGCATGCCAGGATTGTGACAAGTCGGAGGTCGCTGGTGAGACATATCCTCAACTCCACGGGAGGAAATGGGGCTGGAGAGGGCCAGGTTGCTGAATGCCGTGTTTAAGTAACCCACCTGCTCCTCCATTTGGCTTGAAAAAGATGCCGTGGCGGTTGATGTTACGGCTGTCGCAGGGTTGGAAAGCTGTAAGATGGCTACGTTGCGAAGCGGGGGAAAAGGCAGAGTGAGAGGACGACAGGAGGTTTGCTGTGGCGGGTAAAAATGTGACCACAGGGTGTGTCCACTCAAGCCCTTCTCTCTGCTGGACATCCCATGACTAGTGTCTAGTCGTCCATGACAGAACACATAATCTTATTAAACTTATTAAATACCCTCTATGATGCAGGAACCGATGCTAAAAACAAAATCAAACACCACAATTTCAAAAATTTTAAAATCACCACACAATTTCAGGTATTCACATCTTGGAAATGGTTGCCACCTCGGGAATACAGTCATTTAAATGCAGAAATCAAATATTTAAATATTTAATCTTTTAAATCATGTAGTATTTTTAATTATTCTAAATATTATTATTCTAAATATTATCATGTATACTATTATAATACTATTATTATGAGCTCAGACATTTTTTAACCAGATTTTTTTTTATTTCAACATTATACTTTCGAGTATACATTGAAGTAGTGAAGAAAATGATAGATCGGCAGTACATAAAGTAAAACGACGTTTACAGATGGTCTAACCAGAATAGAAAATCTCTGCAGGCTATCATGTTTTGCTCTAGGGTATAGTTGACCAGACTTTCAACTATTTCACCAACGTCAGTTTTTGCATTTTTTGACACCAGTGACATGCAGAGATCTGTTACAAAAGTCCATATAGCGAGTATCTCTGTGATTTCGAATTCGTCACAACATTCACGCAGCACATCCAGAACTTGTTTGAGGATTAAGCCGTTCGGCTCTTTGCCGTTAAAAAACATGGGTGTTACATCAGGCCATGGCTTTGTCAAGCCTCTTACGACATCCATTTCATTTTTGAGATGTGTCACACGTTTGGTATCCTGCGCACAATCGTTTTTCATACCACACGCAGCATCGATGATCCTGTGCATCAAGCCAACCATCTGACCTCTAAAATGATCTTTAAACATAGAGTCTAGCGTAGCTCTTAAAGAACACTCTTTGCCCGTGGCGCACTCACACGCCGGATGATACTTGTTCTCCATCCGTTTTTGCGTCGCCATTTTTTCAACTTTTCGAATAGTCCACTATTCGATGATGAAAGATGCTTTTCGTTCCTGGAATGTTCCTGGAATCTCCTGAGCGAGTCCTTGCGGCACAGTCGTCCAGGGTTTGTGCGTTAATGCTCGGAAGTTTGTGTTTTGGGGTCAGAAGCGTAGTTTACGTCAGGTTCAGGCAAACAGGACTTTCAACTTTTTCCTTCAACCTTTGATCAATGAGATGATGTAGTAGCACAGCAGTCCGAGGCTAGTAGAGCTAGAAGTAGAGCTAGAGTGTGCAATGTCCTGAAATATTTATCAGGACAACGATTGGGGTCCGCCCCCTCGCCCCACTGGAGGGGTTGAATAGGGTGTCGTCATCAGGAAAGCCATAAATAACTATGTAAATTATAGTCACGATGCATATGCCACCAGAGAGAAGTTTATTATCTTCACTCAATCCAGTTACAAAATCTGATTAAACACTGTATTCAGTTGGCTTTAAGTTAATTTTACCGACTATGAAGATATTAAAGTTCATAGACCTTTAGCGCATTCAAATGTATTGAGTTAAAATCAATATCGCATCAAACACATCATTACTGTGTTTAATAACTTCAATAGTTATCAAGGACCAGCTGATTTAAGTTTTTCTTCAAACAAAAGTAATTTTCTGATAAATCATCGTACACCTACATGTGTGTTTTGTTGTATGCACAGATTTTGAGGGTCGCTAAACAACAGTTAAGCTAATGAATCACAGTTGATACATGGTATTTTTATGTGAAAGGAGGGTTGATTAATTTTTTTTATTCTGTACCCACCAATACTTTGAGTTTTAGGCATCTGTCTTTTAGGCCCGATCCAGAAAACAGCCGTTGTGTTTTATGTCTTAATAATTGTTCTTCTTTTTATGATCTTCTTTTTATTCTGCATAATTCCGAATGTTTTAATATATAGTAAATTTCAATGGTTAGATAAATCATCTAACTATTATATGTGAAACAAGCTCAGTCGTATTAGAGTTGGATTCTTGTTTATATTGAACATTGTTATTGAAGCGCATGTTTAACAGCGCTATTATTCTCGGCCTCATCAAAGTTTCACCGGACCATACCGACTCTGAAACAAGACCAAATATTAACGCGTAACATTTATTTGCATTTCTTCTGAAACACCCTGTTTTGAAATTGTTTAACAATTTTTAACATCACTAGCGTAACACTTATCGTATTGCCGGGTGTGATTGTAATGTTTTGTATGGCGTTTTCTTTACACCTTCCCCCGGATATCGGTTTCCTACTGTTACTGTAGCTGTAGTGTTAGTGAACTCTAGGTCTTCTCTTTGTTCATATACGACAGTATTCACATGAATTGGCTTGATTTGATAAAATGATGGTTTAAACCATCATCTTCACGTGAGACTTTTACATTATATTATTATTATACCGTCCTAGTTTTTAAATAGCGCTAAAATGTAAATTTTATATTTTAACCCTTTATGCGGATATAGAATTCCGCACAAGGTTCTCTGTTCTCTGGTTCTATGTTTTTTAAAATACCGCGAAACAAAGACAAGGACGCATCTTTCTATAAGCGACCCTCAAAATCTGTGCATACAACAAAACACACATGTAGGTGTACGATGATTTATCAGAAAATTACTTTTGTTTGAAGAAAAACTTAAATCAGCTGGTCCTTGATAACTATTGAAGTTATTAAACACAGTAATGATGTGTTTGATGCGATATTGATTTTAACTCAATACATTTGAATGCGCTAAAGGTCTATGAACTTTAATATCTTCATAGTCGGTAAAATTAACTTAAAGCCAACTGAATACAGTGTTTAATCAGATTTTGTAACTGGATTGAGTGAAGATAATAAACTTCTCTCTGGTGGCATATGCATCGTGACTATAATTTACATAGTTATTTATGGCTTTCCTGATGACGACACCCTATTCAACCCCTCCAGTGGGGCGAGGGGGCGGACCCCAATCGTTGTCCTGATAAATATTTCAGGACATTGCACACTCTAGCTCTACTTCTAGCTCTACTAGCCTCGGACTGCTGTGCTACTACATCATCTCATTGATCAAAGGTTGAAGGAAAAAGTTGAAAGTCCTGTTTGCCTGAACCTGACGTAAACTACGCTTCTGACCCCAAAACACAAACTTCCGAGCATTAACGCACAAACCCTGGACGACTGTGCCGCAAGGACTCGCTCAGGAGATTCCAGGAACATTCCAGGAACGAAAAGCATCTTTCATCATCGAATAGTGGACTATTCGAAAAGTTGAAAAAATGGCGACGCAAAAACGGATGGAGAACAAGTATCATCCGGCGTGTGAGTGCGCCACGGGCAAAGAGTGTTCTTTAAGAGCTACGCTAGACTCTATGTTTAAAGATCATTTTAGAGGTCAGATGGTTGGCTTGATGCACAGGATCATCGATGCTGCGTGTGGTATGAAAAACGATTGTGCGCAGGATACCAAACGTGTGACACATCTCAAAAATGAAATGGATGTCGTAAGAGGCTTGACAAAGCCATGGCCTGATGTAACACCCATGTTTTTTAACGGCAAAGAGCCGAACGGCTTAATCCTCAAACAAGTTCTGGATGTGCTGCGTGAATGTTGTGACGAATTCGAAATCACAGAGATACTCGCTATATGGACTTTTGTAACAGATCTCTGCATGTCACTGGTGTCAAAAAATGCAAAAACTGACGTTGGTGAAATAGTTGAAAGTCTGGTCAACTATACCCTAGAGCAAAACATGATAGCCTGCAGAGATTTTCTATTCTGGTTAGACCATCTGTAAACGTCGTTTTACTTTATGTACTGCCGATCTATCATTTTCTTCACTACTTCAATGTATACTCGAAAGTATAATGTTGAAATAAAAAAAAATCTGGTTAAAAAATGTCTGAGCTCATAATAATAGTATTATAATAGTATACATGATAATATTTAGAATAATAATATTTAGAATAATTAAAAATACTACATGATTTAAAAGATTAAATATTTAAATATTTGATTTCTGCATTTAAATGACTGTATTCCCGAGGTGGCAACCATTTCCAAGATGTGAATACCTGAAATTGTGTGGTGATTTTAAAATTTTTGAAATTGTGGTGTTTGATTTTGTTTTTAGCATCGGTTCCTGCATCATAGAGGGTATTTAATAAGTTTAATAAGATTATGTGTTCTGTCATGGACGACTAGACACTAGTCATGGGATGTCCAGCAGAGAGAAGGGCTTGAGTGGACACACCCTGTGGTCACATTTTTACCCGCCACAGCAAACCTCCTGTCGTCCTCTCACTCTGCCTTTTCCCCCGCTTCGCAACGTAGCCATCTTACAGCTTTCCAACCCTGCGACAGCCGTAACATCAACCGCCACGGCATCTTTTTCAAGCCAAATGGAGGAGCAGGTGGGTTACTTAAACACGGCATTCAGCAACCTGGCCCTCTCCAGCCCCATTTCCTCCCGTGGAGTTGAGGATATGTCTCACCAGCGACCTCCGACTTGTCACAATCCTGGCATGCGTCGGGAACTGGAACGCCTTGACACCTTTCAGAATTGGACTCTTGCTACATTAGCTCCAGCTGAGCTTGCCAAAAGTGGTTTCTACTACGTTGGCCAGGGCGACAGAGTGGCTTGCTTCAGTTGTGGAGGCCAGCTTAGCAACTGGGAACCGGGAGATCGGGCAGCATCAGAGCACCAGAGGCATTACCCCAACTGCCGCTTTGTTCAAGGTGACCGTGCAGATAATGTACCTTTATCTGGTGGCGGCCTTTCCAATGGATCGGCAATGCAACAGTGTGAAGAAAGGTTGCTCACATTTGTCAACTGGCCCTCAAGAATAACTGTTCGACCAGACCAATTGGCTAAGGCTGGTTTTTACTATGTTGGTCGTAATGATGACGTGAAGTGCTTTTGTTGTGATGGTGGACTCAGATGTTGGGAGTCTGGTGATGATCCATGGAGAGAACATGCTAAGTGGTTTCCAAGATGTGAATACCTGTTGCAAGAAAAGGGCCAAGAGTTTGTTCATCAGATTCAAGCAAGATTTCCAAGACTATTTGAACAGCTATTGACTAATGGAGACAGCGACTCAAGAGAATTTGTTGATCCAGCTGCTGTACACCTGGGTCCTGGAGAAGATGCAGTGATGATGAACAATCCTGTGGTGAAGCAAACCGTTCAAAGCAAAATTCTCGCAAGTGGAGAAAATTACAAAACCGTTCAAGAATTGGTGTCTGATTTACTACGTGCGGAAGATGAGAAGAGAGAGGAGGAGCGAGAAAGTACGTTTCTTACTTTTCTTAAGAAACATCATCTTGCCGTGTCACAGCGGCTAAAAAGTGTGCAGTGCTTAATGGACCATCTTCTAGAGGAGAACGTCATCTCACAGAAAGAGTATGACATTATTCGTAACTACACTACAGTCAAGCAGCAGACAGGGCAGCTCATTGAGTTAGTCCTGTCGAAAGGAAATGCAGCAGCAGAGGTCTTCCGCAACTGGATCAAGAAGAATGATGTCTGCCTGCTGAGAGAACTGATGGCCCAGACAAATGAAGCTGCATCACCGAGTCAAGATCTTTCAGACTTGCCTATGGAGGAACAGTTAAGAAGACTTCAAGAGGAGCGCACATGCAAAGTTTGCATGGATAAGGAAGTGAACATTGTCTTCATCCCCTGTGGTCACCTAGTTGTGTGCAAAGAATGTGCGCCTTCTCTACGCAAGTGCCCCATATGTAGAGGCTTGGTCAAAGGCGCTGTCCGTGCTTTCCTATCATAAAGTTTTCCTATCATTTGGATTTGCAAATTTACATTTAACTTGATGATACAACTTAGTCTAAATAAGAGCAACGTAGAGTCCTCGGATTTCTTAAAAATAACGCAACAACAAAACATTGTGACACACTTTGACAACATGTTGTATGGACAAAATACTGTTTGAAATATTTTTGTATAAATAAGATCTAAGACGCCTAAGTACAGTTTTTCAACCATCTAAAGTTTTTGAACAGACGCTGTTTAGTAAAAATAATACATAAGTCTTCTAAGAAGATAAATAGAAGATATGATTTTAATAACACTTTGATTGACATATATAAATATCTAATTTAAACTTTTAAGGTTATGCTTTTAAATGAATTTAGTATAAAACTCTGGATGTACTCTGGAACGCGGACTAGATTTACTGTGACATTGTCCCCCGAGACTCATCTGGTCTGTTACCCTATATCCTGAAGCTTCAGTTCACACTGTAGTTTATCTCTGAAGGATCTGAGGGTGTTTTGTTTGACAACTTAAACTATTTGCTTTTTGGATTGTTTTTTATCGTTGCATAAAGAACTACTTCACCTCTCTGGAAATGTAAGGTGTTTTTATTTATATATTTATTTAGCTAAAACTTTTTTTTTTACATTTTATTTAATTATTTATTTATTTATTTATTTATTTCATTTTTGAAAATGTAGTTTTCTGTGATGGTCGTGTTTAGGTGTAAGGGATAGAATATGCAGTTACGGTACAAAAATCATTATGGCTATGGAAAGCCATAAAAATTGAAACCCCGCATGGACACAAAATTATGATTGAATCTTTACATATAAATGAGATTTAAGACGACTAAGTACAGTTTTTCAACCATCTAAAGTTTTTGAACAGACATTGTTTAATAACAATTATACCTTAGGTTCAATTTAAACAAAATCATTACAGTAATCTTCTAAAAGATAAATATAAGATATGAATGTATTCAAACTTTAAAGATTTTTTCAAGCAAGAAAGTTAAGAAATTTTAACTTCAAACTAAAACAATCTTTCATTTTAAAAGATCACATTTAAACTTTTACGATTATGCTTTTAAATGAATTTAGTGTGAACAAAACTTTGGCTCTGGAAAGGCGTTAGTAGACTAACATTACATACGCTGTGACATGATGCACATAGAGATTAGTTAATTTTTTAGAACCGTGTGTGTGTGCGCGTGCAATACAGCTTAGAAATGATATTGAATTATTTATTTATTTATTTATTTCATTTTTGAAAATGTACAAATGTAGTTTTCTGTGATGGTCGTGTTTAGGTGTAGGCTACATGATCGAATATGCAGTTACAGTACAAAAATCATTATGGCTATGGAAGACCCCCACCATAAAAATTTAAACCCCGCATGGACAAAAAAATGCTGATTGAATCTTTTCATATAAATGAGATTTAAGACGATTAAGTACAGTTTTTGAACAGACATTGTTTAATAACCGTTAAACAAAATCATTACAGTAATCTTCTAAAAGATAAATAGAAGATGTGTATTTATTCAAACTTTAAAGATTTCATTTAAACAATCTTGTATTTTTAAAAGATATCATTTAAACTTTTAAGATTATACTTCTTATAAACTCAGCACCTGATATCCTGATCACTGAATTTGTGTGACTCTCTGACACACACACACACACACACACACACACACACACACACACACACACACACACACACACACACACACACACACACACACACCTTTGGCTGGTGCTTTTTGAAAGCTCCGCAGGTCAAACGCTGGTGTAAAGAGGCCAGAGGGCCCTGATTTCTAATAAAGATATTTTTTTATTTTTGTGAACCCGTTTCATTTATTGCGTTGTTTCATAAGCTGTATGTTTTTTCTTCAACTCTCTAAACATTTAACTGATTGTTTCATAACATGTAGGCCTATGTTGTTTTTGTTTTGTTTGTTTTGTTTTTTTTCTTCAACTCTATAAACATTTAACTCATTGCAATTTTTTGTGAATCCATTTTATTTAAACTGGATAGTTCTACATTTATTTCAACTTTTTGTGTGAGGTTTTAGTAAAATCTTTATTTTATATTATTTATAATCATTTATATTCTTTTAAAGAACAGAATGTTTTATGTAAGATGATATTTTATATTATTGTATATTATATTATTTGTGTGAAATAGACATTATTTTATAAAATCTCTGTTTCTCACTATCTCTGTGCTCTGGAATGTGGAGGAGCAGAAGGAGGGGGGATGTCAGAATGCGGAGGGCGCGCGCACCACTCAGGCCGGGGCTGTGCTGGAGAGGCGCTTTAGTTATCTAAACATGTGAGATGATTTTTTATTTAATTTTTTTCGTGAACCCGTTTCATTTATTGCTTTGTTTCATAAGCTATATGTTTTTTCTTCAACTCTCTAAACATTTAACTGATTGTTTCATAACCTGTATGTTTTTTTGTTTGTTTTTAACTCTATAAACATTTAACTGATTGCAATTGTTTTTGTGACTCCATTTTATTTAAACTTTTTGAGTGAGGTTTTAGTAAGATCTTTATAAACATTTCATTTATATTCTTTTAAAAGAACTGAATGGTTTTTATTTGATTTTTTTCGTGAACCCGTTTCATTTATTGCGTTGTTTCATAAGCTATATGTTTTTTCTTCAACTCTCTAAACATTTAACTGATTGTTTCATAACCTGTATGTTTTTTTGTTTGTTTTTAACTCTATAAACATTTAACTGATTGTTTCATAACCTGTATGTTTTTTGTTTGTTTTTTAACTCTATAAACATTTAACTGATTGCAATTTTTTATGACTCCATTTTATTTAAACTTTTTGAGTGAGATTTTAGTAAGATCTTTATAAACATTTCATTTATATTCTTTTAAAAGAACTGAATGGTTTTTCAACATTTGTGTGTGAGATAAACTTCCACAGTTTTCCCCTTATCAGTTTCACAGTACAGCCCGGATACGCTCAGGAATATGTAGGGAGGATCGTGTGTGTGATACCAACTTCAAAAACACACACTAACTGTCATGTTCAAAAGGCTTCAAACAATTAAAACTAGCTGTCATATAGCCATGACGTATTATTTAATCACAGTGTCTTCAAACGATCAAAAGGCTTCAAAAACACTAACTGTCATGTTCAAAAGGCATCAAACTAGCTGTCAGATACCATGACATATTGTTATAACACTTTCTGTCAATATCAAAAGGCTTCAAAAGCCTTCAAAAGACTTCAAAAGACATCAAAAGTCAAAACTAGCTGTCAAAACATGATCAAAAGCTGTCAAACTGTCAATCAAAAGTCAAAACTAGCTGTCAAAACATGATCAAAAGTCATACTAACTGTCAACCTGTCAATCAAAAGTCAAAACTAGCTGTCAAACTGTCAATCAAAAGTCAAAAGGGGCGGGACACCTGTCACCGGAAGGGGCGGGACACCGGAAGGGGCGGGACACCGGAAGGGGCGGGACATGTCACCGGAAGGGGCGGGACCTGTCACCGGAAGGGGCGTGGCACCTGTCAATCAATCATTTTTTGACAGGTGGTCCGTCATATCAACTACTTGTTAGACTGGCTTTTAACATCCAATGTCATTAAGTTGAGGCCTGCGAAACGATTACTCAGCGATAAACTTTTAATTGCTTGGCCGTCTCCAGGCAGAGACGGTCGCTGCAATTAGCGAATCCAGGGAATACACAAAGCGCCACACAGCCCCGTCATTTTTATCTCCTGGAGAAGTGTCACATACTGTGGAAAAGTAACTCAAATTGAATTCGGCTGTGGCGTCTCCTAATCACCACGATACAATGCGGGAGAGCTCTTTTGAATGGCGTCCATTCAAGTCGTATGTCCTTGATTACGGATGCATTGTTTCACATTACTGACAGACTTCAAAATACCTCTAGAATCTTAATGGGCAAAAACAGCAAGGGAAAAACTAGCATTCATGTCATTCACGCTGCCTTCACCCTCTGTAGGACTCCAGCTGTAATTGTGAACAGAACTTTCATTTCTACCGTGGTTTCGGCTTATGTTTAGTCATTTTTGCAATGCTTGCATAATGCATTTAAACCCATGAGGTAGCCTAACACAACATCTTAAGTTGTGAATATTATGTTAAAAGAACTGAAATATAATGCTTTGCACAAAAGTTTGGTTGTATATTTAGTTCTTTCCTCCCAGCAAGATGGATAGAGTTCCTCTTTCCTCAGCAAAAGCACCAGCCCCAAAAGTACATCTAAAGATGGCTACCCCAAGGCAACTTGGTTTTCTGTTCTGGAACACAGCAAAGCTGCAGGCTGGGCTGACGGATTATCTTTGGTCTTCATAAAAAAAAAAAATTAAAAAAAAAAAAAAAAAAATATATATATATATATATATATATATATATATATATATATATATATATATATATATATATATATATAAAAAATAGAAAGGAAGAAGATATATGTATGCGGTGAAATGGTACACATAATTCATGGTTCAGTGTACCTCGGTTTTGGGGTCACGGTTCGATACGAGTTCAGTATATTCGGTGAATAACGTCCCGGGACACCAAAGGCCCGAGGTATGCCTTTAAAGGGTTAAGAAAGCATTGCGTGTGGTTTATTGCAGATTGACTGATTGGTTGCACCAGCCGAGCAACTGCCATTGACATAAATGCACTGATACTAGACTTAAGGGGATTCAAAAAATCTTAAAAGATTTTCTCTCCAACTATGGTAATTTGTTTGAATTTGATTCAATATGAGTCAGCGAAATGATTTTGAAGAAGAAAAAAAAAAAACTTGCATTCAAGCAATCACAGCTGTTCTGAAAATTTCTGCACACAGCAATTAGGCTACCTGCTGAAATAGTAAGACTGGCTTTCAAAGCCAAATGTGACTCAGTCTTTGGAGGGCTGCTTTCACCACACAATTTAAAGTTCTGTGCGACTGTCATTATACGGGACATAATGCGACAATCGTATACGAATGTCGGAGACTGCAGAATGGTGGCTTTAGATTGCAGAGGTGGAAAATAATTGTAAAAAAATCCTACTTTCTTGAGTATAATTAAATTGTGGTACTTTTACTTTTACTTGAGTTGAATAAAAATAAAGTATTCAACATTTTTTCACCAAAAGTACAAAGTAACAACAGGGCGAACTGGCATTTGACACTTTTCAAACTACTGTGGTGGAGCCCTGCGCTTCAGCCAATAACTGACATGTCTGAAGTACTTCAGCCAATAACTGCCAGGTCTGACTCGGGTGCAAAACCAATCAAAACTTCCAGTTCGGCTGGGGGGCGGGGCATTCAAACCGCGCTGATATTCAATCACTGGCGCTCGTGTTTTGATAAAGTATCGCTTACGTTTCAATATTTTAGTGCATGTAAGCAGAGAATGTCTAATATGGCGAGAAGTTTCACTCTCAGTAAACTTCCGGCTTCTGAACTGGTTGCAGTTCCACTCTGATTCCATATGAGGGCGCTCACAGGACGAGTGCAGAATGAATGGAGGTCTATGGAGATATTGCTCTCAAAATCCACTTTTCTCAGGATATAATTTTTTGTCGAGTAATTTGAATGTTGTTTTCGAAAGGGGATGCAAAGAAATTACACATTGCTGGGTGTTAGATTTTTTTGAGTCACTTATTTGCTTTAAAAAGTATTTTAAAGTGTCAATGACGTCATACACATCGTACGACCAGAGATACTGCTTTACGGCGATCCTTCAGTCACTTTGGTGCTTTCGCGCTCTGCACTTTCTTTTCTCTCGAGGCATCGACAACACAGCTGACACAGGGAAATACACGTGCTAGAAGAGTTTTTGTTTTGTTTGTTTCTGGTCCCGCTTCGGATGCCACGATGCCATCAAGCTGTATCTCTGGTCGTAATCAGTCCTTCACTGACCAATCAGCGTTCATTAGCAGAATGCTAGCGTGTTATGGGCAACAACAACTCAACCTGTAAGAAATCGAAAGAACATAAGTACTCGTTCATTCAACTTTCGACCTATAACCCATGTTGAACTTGCAAAACCTACAATCAAATCTGAGATTTCTCAACGGCAATCGGGTGAAAGAGACAAATTTAGCCGTCTAGCCCCATTGACTCCCATTCATTTTGCACTCATGGCGAGCGCCCCCCAGTGGAACTCTGGTGGAACTACAACCAAAATTCGGTACAATAGGACTTATTAGGGAGTGGGCAGGCTCTCCGTAGACGGGCTCTGATGTAAGTGAGCTATGCTCATATTCTGATGTAAAATTTTTATAATGGCAACTCCTGAAATGGGTCATCTCATTGATAACACCAGAGCACTGAGCAGTTGAAGTAAATAAAAAAACTCGGCTCATATCATAAGAAGGACACATTTTGCATTGACGGAGCAAGAACAATTTAAGTGTCTAAAACACATGGACATAGTTCATTTGAACGGTAAAGCTTGCCCTCTTTAAAACTACAGTTAAACTAAACGTATGAAGCAAAATTTGTACAAAGCTGAAATAACCTCAACAACAGTGAAATAAGATCCGTATCCCACTAATGTTGTAAATCTCTCTTTCTTTTTTTATCGGACCTCTTCCTTAACCTTCTTTGTTTTCAATTATGAAATGATTCAAATGAAAACATTCAAATGATCGTACCTGGACTTTTTCAAAATTGGTAATAAAACAATCGCTCTTTACATCAGGGAAAGCCATATGTTTGCTTATAGCATACCATCAAACACTACAATATGAGTTTAATATAATGCTTTGCTCCAAAATTACAATACATGCCAGTCGTGTTTGAAATTGCTTCTGTGTTTTCATGTTGCTTCTTAACACAGAGTGAGAATATATTATTTTATTAAACTCTATGATACAGGATATGTTGATTAGCGTTGCATTAAAGGGTTAGTTCACCCAAAAATGAAAATTAGCCCATGGTTTACTCACCCTAAAGTCCCCCTAGGTGTACATGACATTCTTCTTTCAGACGAATACAATCAGAGATATATTAAAAAGAATGTCCTGGCTCTTCCAAGCTTTATAATGGCAGTGAACGGCTGGAAAAAAATTTGAAGCCCAAAAAAGTGCATCCATCCATGATAAAAAAATTTGAGCTTCAAATTTTGTCCAGCCAATCATTCTTATGAAAACACCTGAGATGGCTTGATGAACACAGATATATTATCGCTATCATGTGCTTCTCTTTATGTTTCATCAGTCAAAACGTCTCTATTTGCATGTTATTACTGTATTCATATAAGGCATTTCCTGAAACGTCATAAGTTTAATACTTCTATGAATCCCACTTGTGGACTTTCTGTGTGAGGTATGAATCAGTATGTACTAGGCTTCCAGTATGAATGAAACCGATGACATGAGAGTGTTAAGTGCTCCATATCGCTATATCATCACCCCATTTTGGGTAAAAATTCAAAAATAAAACTAAAGTACTTTGTAACGTAGTTACTTGAGTGTTTTTAATCCAACTACTTATTTACTCTTACTTGAGTCATATTATTTTTCAGCACTTCTACTTGTACTCAAGTAAATTATTACTTAAGCAGCAATACTTTTACTTAAGTAACATTTTTAGGTAGGGGAGTGCGGGGCACAACCTAACGCGGGGCTAGTTGTAACACGCTTGTTTTAAATACTTCCGCACATGCTTGGATGACAAAACTTTGTGTATTTACTAGTTGCCATAGAAAAAAAAATATATTTTAATTATAATTTTTTGGGGGAAGATATCCATAGACATTTATTAAACCATATAGCAAAAGTAAATGTCTTACTTAAGTTAATTTTTCATCTCTATTTTTTGTGTTTATTTAAAATAAGACAAATCTGATATTATTTTAATCTCCAAGATGTTATTTAACAGTTGAGATAGATATTTAATGCTTCGCTAACTAGCAGAAGACACTAGCAGGGTTTAAATCCCAGTTGTGCAGGCGGGGGCATGTTGTAACACTGCGTTACAATGTGCTCTATTAGAAATATGCTATTATATTCTATACTTTTATTCATTTTATTGGGAAAACGTGAGAAAAAGGTGAATAAAGATTGAGAGTCAATGTTCAGAAATGACTAATTATTTATTTGTTTTGAACTATGTTGTATAGCTGTGTTTTCATGTGTTCGTAGTCAAAACTCAAAAATGTGTTTATATTTAATTATTAAAAATTGCCATTATTTTATATGAAAACGTTTTTTAATTGTATTTTATTTACAAAATATTTTAGTTTGTTTTGTATATATTTTTTTATTAGATCAGATAACATTTTAAGCTGTCATATGTTATGTTACAATGTGCCCCACACATGTTACAATGGGGTACCTATGGGGCATGTTGTCACATTTCACTTCCATTCTTTCGGGGTGTGTCAAGAAAAAAGTATATACTGTATTAATAAAACAAAACCACATAATTGTACTAGACATGAGGGAAATTAATGTGGGAAAAAATAAATACTCTGAACCATAAGTAGATTTACACAAACTGAGAAAGTCAAAAAGCGTTAGGTTGTGCCCCGCCCTCCCCTACTCTTTCCACCTCTGTTAGATTGCAATTCCCAATTTAGATGGCAGTAAGGTTTTGGAACAGAGCTCTGATGTTTAACTGTTTGACTGAATCAGAAAATACCATTTGTATATTGTTAGTAAAAAAAATCCAGAACAAATATACAAAAATATGGTAACATTTGAAATGTAATAATGCATCAGCAGTGCATGCATGAAATATTGTAGGAGACAGGAAGGATTCTCCAAACATTGGCCTGTTTTCCTTCTTTCTTCAAATCAAATAAAACTTGTCTCACTGAAGACAAGAATTCTCCACAATAAAATCTGCTCAGGGAAATTACTTTTTGTTTGTTTCACTGACTTTTCTTCATCCCTGTGGTCTCGGACATTGACAAATGTCATTATTACTTAATCTAGACATACATTTTTTTTTTTTTTAAATAAAAATAAATCACGATTCATTTCTTTGTGTAAAACATCTTAAATTAACAAAAAGTACTGAAATTACTTTTAAGAAATTAAAAGACTTAAGGGGATAATAAAAAAATAAAATAAAAAAAAGAAATAGGCCTACTTAAACGATTTTATTTCCAACTGTGTTAAATTGTTTCAATTTGATTCAGTATGAGTCAGTGAAATGATTATGAAGAGAACCCTTGATTTCAGTAATTACAGCTGTTCTGGAAATGCAGTTTCTGCACAGCCATTAGTAAGACTGGCTTTCAAAGCCAAATAGAACTAGTCTTTATTATTTTTAGTTTTATTATTGTAGTACAACTCTGCTTCTAGTAGCATTAACTGTTCTTATAGAGACCAATCATAAGTGAAAAATTATGTAAAATATACCATCTGCAGGTAAACATTAAATGATCAACTATAATAAATGACTCTAAGGATTATAGACACTTGAGAAATGATGTAAAACAAGCTGCCAAAAGAAAATTATTAAATTATTTGCATCAATTTACCTTGATCACAATAAAAGTGATTAAGACCCTTAATTTCCAGTCTGTACAAATGAAACAAAGTGTCTTTTCTTCCTGGTAGATTTACTGCATAACATAAGTCACATTAATGAACTAAATTAAGATAATGAGGCAGAAAATGATATGCACTGTATGCTTTAACTGTATAGTTAGAAACATCTGAACATATTTATAAATTCATTACATGACTCTCTTCATTTGGCGATCAAATATTTAACAAGGCCGGCTAACCTGCGCGTTTGACCGCCACCCTGGCAACCGGTCTCCAACACTGTCTTTTCTATTGCACTCGATGGTCTTTTCTTCTCAAGTAATAATATAATTACAGCTCAAATCAATGTTCCATGGCCAATCTAATGAGCAAATAAAGGGACATGTAATAAGCAAGATAACTTACAATAATCTGGCCATTATCACAAAATAAACCCTTTCAGTATCAAATAAGTTCTGATCTATTATTTTGCAACTGTACATCATCTGTACATCATTATTCCCTTTGTTAAAGGAGCACACTTTTAAAAAGACTACTTTTTACGGAAATAATATACTTTAAAATAACTTATTTAAGTGCAAACTGAATGTTTTCGGACACCTAATTGCATGCCATTTACAATTAGATTAAAATGCATTATGGTTGAAATTCATATTAAATGCATGCACTTTATAATTACTTCTATTGTCTTTGAAATATGGTTAAAGTGTGCAGCTGAATGTAACGACAAACATTTTTGGTAAACTACAATTTACTTTAATGTCATTTTTATTGAAACTTGTATGTGATTTGTAATGATGAAGTTGCAATTTAGTACATTTCAAATATATTAAGCTTAAATATAATATTGAATAACACACCACACGTGCTAGATATTGCTTTACATGTGCTTTAGTCTGTAAGTCATTAAACATACTATCAATACACTTAATTATCCCACAACAAACATCAATTCGATCTGATTTTGAGTGTGCCTGACACAAATCATAACATTCCCAATCCCTGGGGAAAATCACTCAGGGTCGATCTCCGTATAATTTAGTGACAAATTTTCAGAGATAATGCTCACATTTCCCTCCATTGTTCATTGACATCTGAAAAAGATTTGCAAGTGTTCGCAATGTCCCTTTACAGGCCAGAAGCTTAAACTGACCTTGTGTTTGCTGCAGTATTTTCCTCTCTGGCATATGCAGAGAATCTGTTCAACTTGCATATTATATTTATATTTATATTCTCAGCATATGCCTTCCTACCAAAGTGACTTACAATAAAGTGCACTAGACACGTTAAATGCCAAGTACCAGGGCAGATAGCCGATCATGCACAACGCCTGCAAGCCTTAAAGAGATAGTATTTACTCACCTTCATGTTGTTCAAAGCCCATATGCTGTTATTTTTTTTCCCCTTGGAACACTAAAGAAGAATCCCATCTGGGCCACACCTGATACATGTGGATTCAACGCGTACCAGATGTGGGCCGGATCTTAGCCGACACTATGTTGCTCTCTGGGATATTTGATAAAGATGACAGCTAACAAATAACTAATCAGGAGATGATTCCCTAAATAACAGAACAAGCACAGGACATTTTGTACAACAGGTGTTAAACTTTCATGTCAGTTCAGTTGTCTAATGCAGGGCTTTTCAATGTCTTAAGGAGCATTCGCGCTGACAGCAATCAGCAGGGACGTAGCGTCCTGAAATCATTTATTTTGAATGAGAGTTGGTGACTCAGTCTCCTGTGAGATGCTGTAGTTGAGTGTGGGCAAGACAGAGAAGTTAATGCTGTGAGTGATTTCACTGTTCTAAAGGATTTGTCTCTGTCCACATAAAGCAATATATAAAAAAAAAATGTTTGTGGAAAACCGTGTTAGAAACTGTCAGCATTATTTGATTCGTGCATTGATAATCGTTCATCTTGTTCATGATATGATGCATTGCACACTGCTGCAATTTATATACACATGCATTCCCTGTAGAATGTTAACTCTGGCGAGTAACTTTAAGCAACACCAATAGTTATTATAATTATTAAGCTCTCTTTTAATACATTTTGGCATTTATATATTAAATATATATATATATTACATTTTGACTAATACCGATAAATTAAAAAAGAATATCTACTGGGAGCCAATATGGTGAAATCCCTATTTTTATGCAGGATTACTAATCAAACACAGAAATACCAGAACACAAAACTTAATGTAGTTATACACTGTTAAATATTATTTTTATGATTTGTTATCACAAATATTTATCTTTTGTCAAATCAACTTAGATAATTAATGTTGTTCAGATAATATACTATTTTGAGGTTCTATTGATTAAACCAATCACCTTCATTGTAGGAAGTCAATGAACTCAAAATGTTAAGGCAAACACACAATCATTTTTTACAGTGTACATTTAGACTAGAATTTAGCAAGTGTGGAGTACAAAGTGAACACTCCCTATAGACGCACATATTTAAAGGCTGAAGATTCCCAGAAAGGAAACAAGATAGTTAATTCAGTCATTGATCTAGATATTGCTTTACCCTTAAGATATCTCAGAAACCAATTTATCAGTGGCTTTAGCAGGTTTGACATGCCTTAAGCCTCGCTGACAGAAAATCACTCAGCCCAATTAGTGTTATCTGTAATTTTTCTGAGAGATGATGACTCAAATAATAAGAGCCTCTGAGATTAATATCCCAGAAAGTAATACTTAAAGGATTTGTGAGCTAGCGACAGGTAACACTGCAGTTAAAGAGTACTCCTAATGATACAGCAACAGAACTTCCCACCTTTGTGCCATTTAACCAGTTCAATAGATCTTCAATTTAATTGGCTTTCCTGTTTCCGACACTGACAACAGAATTGTGCATAAATCCCACTGAATTACATCAACATTCATGCGGATAATGTTTTGACTTAGCTTCCAAAAAGCGTAAAAAGAATCTAGATATTTCAAAGCTACTGATTGTGACTATGTATCATTTGCACTGCTTCTGAGCTAGCGTGATAATTCTTTATTTAAATGGGTGTTTATGAAGTGCACAAAACCCCCACTCCCAGACTCAAAATAAATGCAACAGCGAAGATTATTACCGCCGAGCTGCAGTGTAAATATGCAGGAGGCAGGGGCACGAGTGGGGTAGTGCTTCATTATCTATCTGTCTGGCCTACACGCGGCCCTTCTTCAATCATAAAATATAGCAATTGCTGTCTCATTTCTTACTATCAATCAACAGAGCCACAGTTTGCTCCGCTAATGGACTGCTCTGACTGATTTCTCTCAGTGAAGTCATCTGGGCATGGAAGCATTACGAGTCATGGCAAATTAAATTACTGCAAGCAAAACTTCTCGCACTCTCTATTTGGGGAAAGTGACACTGTGGGCCCCGGAGAAATGGGGGCTGTGGGAATGTCGCTCAGATTATTCTGAGATATAAATTGATAATGTTCGCATGGCCGTAGTGCAGGGGAGTGTATCGAAGGGATACATTTGTCATGTGATTGTCAGAGGCAGATGGTGATACATGTAGTGGGGGTGGGACGCGAGGTGCTTCAGGCAGGGGGTGTGCGCTGCGGTTCGCCGTCAGATAAGGAGAGAGGCCTCCCTAATTCCATCCGCTAGTCTAATGTGTTTTTAATGCAGCCTGTGACTTATGTTCCTGTCAGAGCGCACTGCAGCAGAGGGATTCCCAGACAGTAGTGGGCAGCAGGCGAAGACTTGGAAAGGTGGCAAAGATTAATCGACTAGTAGGGGCAAACGCAACTTGATCAAATGTGCATTGATGAGGAAAAAACACAGAGGGGGCAAAACCTATGGAGTGGAGACGAGACACTAGAGTCGTCTCAGCGTTTTGCTAAATGGGTCCATTGTTCCACTGTGAATTGGCGCTACAATGCTGATTAACCCCAAATGCTTGCTTTTGGTCCCAACAGTGTTAAAATCCACAACCCACAGAGGAACTTGCTACCTCAATACACCATTGAGAAGGTACCTTGCTTTCCATAAACGCAAAGCATTTTTGATTACAAATGTCTCTGTTACGTATGTAACCCTCGTGCCCTGAAGGAGGGAACGGAGACGGAAGTCGGGATACCGGCGTATTGTGATCCTAATACATCGGTACGTCTACATACGTCGAACGTGACCGATTGAAAGGGAACGTCTTGGTTAGGTATGTAACCCTCGTTCCCTGAAGGAAGGAACGGAGACGTACGTCGAACGTGAACGACTGAAAGGGAACACCTTATCCGAACTTTCGAGACTCACTTATACACTTTTTTTCCAGCAAAATATTGTTGGTTCTTTTATCACAGCAAGGGGAAGACTGGCGAAACCACTCTAAGAACCACTCTAATAAAATTAACAGGAGTTTCCCGTGTTGACTAGGAGCAACTTGTGTTTAGCATCAGTCTTGTCAGATAGTTGGTTTGAAACCTTACTTGGAAAGTACTATCCTGTGATGTTTGCGATTCCTTGCTTTCGACCAGCAGGGGACACACGAGGAACAAATCTTTTTGGCCTAGCACTACCAGTGGAAACGTGGAACTTTTAGTACCAGCACCCTGTCAGCAGAAAAAGGGAACAAGTTTGCTGAAAATGACAACTCCACAATCTTAGTCCTCCACAAGGTAAAGTGTACCCGACATGTTTAAGAGGGACTTTGCTTACCTCTTTGATGTGCCTTCTTATCTCCCCGACCTGATAATACCTTCCCGCTAATCATTCAAGTAGGTGCAGGACTGTGCTTGGTTTCAAGCTGGGTTTTAAAATGCATGTATTCCTCTCTCGAAGGCCCCAGGGATCATCCTTCCCAGGAAGCCGAAAGTCCAATAAAACTACACTCAGAGTAATGACATGCATTACTGCCGCCTGCATGCATGTGATAGATCAGCTCCTGAAGGTGAAAGCAGACCAGGAAAGCAGGAATAAAGACTCCGCCGCTGCCCTACATCTTCAAGCCTGCAGCAGTAGCGTTCCAAAGGTGAAGGCTTCCTAGTCAGCTGTGGCTGGCCTCAGCCTTGAGCCTGCTCATAAATTTGCACCCTTCTCACAGATGACTTCACACTAAGATGTTGCCAAAGAAAGGTCATTCGCTGGCTGTGGTTTCATGATAGATAGATCCCAAATCTAATAAACAAGAGCCATTGTAGGTGAGCACTATGAGCTATTCTACATTATCTTTAGTCTATTATCACACTGATGGCCGATTAGTCATGATTGGTCATAGACTGATGTATTGACTAAGCGGATGGTAGAACCGATCAGACACGCTTTTACAAAAAGGTTTAGAAAAACGTTATACAAAAGCATTATAATTTAAGTTGTACTTAAAATTGTTGCAGATCTACAAGTGCTGCAATGTGCATTGCAAGTAACCCGCAGGACAACTGCAAAATTACATTAAACTTAAAACAATATCAATCATTACGCTTCAACTTTAATATTAGAATTATCTTATTGATATTTAAGTGGCCTAATGTAAATTAATGGGGAATTTTTTTTTTGATAAATCCAACAAAAAAAAGGAAATAAACACCATATCAGTCAACCAACACACATTTTTGTCTTTCCAACAATAATAATTTAGCAAAAAAATTGTGGTGTAATTGGCTGATCTAAAAATAGCATAATCTTACAGAGTTACAATGAATCCACATATATGCGTATAGTCGTAATATAAATCTAGCATAGCAATATCAATTTACCCTTGTTTACTTTTGTGAAATCGACAAATTGCCTCTAATCGTAGGGCCATCAGTGCCTGGCAATGGCTCCTTTAATGTTCCAAGGCCAAATACCAGTCGCCTCATTGGGGAGGGTAATTATGCTTCGTTTCTGGACCCAGTCAAATTCAGTCAAGAACCAACGCCACGCCGCCCCTTCCCTCCGCTCCCCGACTGGCTCATCTCTCCACTTATGGGGCATATGCTTCCAAAACCCATCTGAGGTTCAGACGCTGATGAGCCATGTGGAAAGACTAAGCACAGTCATTCATTTAAAAATGAAATTGCAGAAGCCCAGCGCCCACACTGCCTAGTTCTTGCATATTTTTTTCTTATGGAGCCGAAATGTTCCTGAGCATTTCCATTGGATTATTCCCCTACATATTCACACCCATTTCTCCACTGTGATATTACATTTGATTAAATGGTCACTGCAGAACTGCAGGTTGCATATGGAGGATGGTAAAACAGACAAGCTCAGTTTGATGAATTTGTGAACAGTAGACACTTTTGAAGTGGGATTGCATGTGTGTCCAGGCAACAGTGGTGCTGAGAAGGGCTATAGGTTGCAAATTGGCCGCTTGTGAGTGTTTGTGTGACATAGCTGAAGGCATTTGATCCCAGTGCTGAAATACAAACACTTTTTTTCTTTCATTGTTTTCCTGCTTTTATAACAGAACATGATATTTGTGCTTTATTGATGTATTTTTTTCTCTGTATCACTCCTGTTGACCTCCTGGGACAGCACAATAAAACCTGCCTGCATAATTCAGAAATAGCAGCTTGAAAGGCCCTTTAACAGAGGTTTGCTTAAGAGTAAGAGTAAATTTCTTTGGAAAGAAATGTTGATATCTGTAGCATAATTGCAGCCATGATGACTGACAATTGAGAATGGTATACAATGAAATGACAACAAAATCCCAAAGGCTTATACTGATGGAGGGATCTGAGCCTTGTCACAGAGACTTGGCAGTCCCCCTTTTAGGCCCCTAGAGGCTAATTCACACTGCACCGACAGACAGCGACCAACGGCAACAGTCACCAGATTACAGCACGTCACTTCTCAGACATTCCACGACCTGACAAACACTGATTCAACATGTTCAATTGGTGAAAACGAGTGGACAGCATGTCACTTTGACATATTGCTGATGTAATATATCTCTAGAAAGGCCAACAAATGTGTCTGATTTCTCAACCTACATGAGACAAAACCCCAGCAAACACGCAGATATGATGGGACAGGGTCGGATCTCAATTAGGTCAGTTCTTGAGAATGTTTTAGATAAGCATTGTGAAAATAAGCATGTGGATATTCATATATTCTCTTTGATGTGCAACCTCGGGGGAGAATCAAACCCCACGATGGCATATTTTGAGTTCACTGACGGAATGTTGTGCATGTTTTGTGTAACCCTGGAAGTCTATTGCTAATGAGTCACAGGTGAGCTCAGCCCCAAGCCCCCTCGCCGTCACATGTTACCATGGTTATTTCTGGAGGTTAGGGCACATGGAGATGCACACAGTCATTTTTGAACACAATCACACACTCAAAACACACTTATTGACGTATTTATAACGACACATCTCAGAGTGACTCATCACCCAGAACAACATGTACAATGATGTTTAATTACTCTAATATTACTGGACAGTAAAAGGTTCATGCTTCATTACAAGGTGACTTTAGTGCCTTCAAAATATTGTTTCATATTTCAAAGCAGGCTAATTGATTTTATTTAGGTGCAAAAGGAGACATCCCAGATGTCTTTCACAGAATTCTACCCAGAAATCCATATTTCAAGAGCCGTAGGAAAGCTGAAAACTTGCTGTATTGCTTTTCAAATCGACCTCCCTGCTTCGTAACTTTTTTTTACAAACCTAATAGGGACTATGTACGTGTGGATAGTGTTGCCTTGCACTTGCAGATCTCACAGAGCAATTGCAGATTTCACGAAGGTAGAGAAACCACCGATTTTTTTTTACATAGATATATACAGAGAGATGGATGATGGGATGGATAGATGATTGGATGGATGGACGGACGGATGAGATAGACATACAGATGGATCGATGGATAGAGGGATGGACAGACAGACAGATAGACAGATAGACAGACAGACAGACAGACAGACAGATAGATAGATAGATAGATAGATAGATAGATAGATAGATAGATAGATAGATAGATAGATAGATAGATAGATTAGATAGATAGATAGATAGATAGATAGATAGATAGATAGATAGATTGATTTGTGGTCTTAAACAGTTTGTAATATATACATGTTGTCTGTTAGCAATGCACGTGATGGTGTATTACAGGAAATTACCTATTAATGAAATTGAATGCTAATGAAGAACAACAAACAAAACATTGGTTTGCATCACTGAACTGTTTGTCATGTGCTAATGCATTCAACTGCCTGAAGTTATGACTGATGGACCAGTCACCCTTTCTGCCACGAATGGCAATAATGCATTGATTATGCTGAATAATCAAATTATTCATTCAACAATCAACTGATGTTGGCAGGCAGATATGCTTTCGTGTACCACAAGAATTCTGCCTTGGGCAATATTGCATATTTTATGGACTAATCACAAGATTATGGCTTGCATGCATTCGACAACAATAAATAAATAAATAAATAAATGAACACATACTTTTTCAAGGTATTAAAGGCAAATAAGCTGACAACACATTTCATATTAGATGTCATTTTCATTCGGCACTAGATGTGTTAATCTAGCCTGACGTCGTCATACTCAGATTCTAGTCAGAATATGAGTCTGATAGTTCTCCATTGGGCTGTGATTAAGGGGCGTGTTTCAACCGAACCAGGAAAGAAAATGCCTCTGCACTCAATTGGATAGACCTACAACCAATCAGAGCAACGGAGTAAGTGACGGATGTTCTTCATTTATCTTTCCGATCGACAAATGCCTTGAGTGCATTTCTCTGTTCCTCTTTTAAAATTAATGCGCTGTCGATATCTTCAATATGTCGTGATGGAGAATCTACACATATCAGTTCTCCAGCGGCAGTCATCTTTGTTGTAAACGAATTCAACCCAAGCGCTCTTTGGTGACGTGGATAATTACGTTACTGTTGATCATCTGTCTATCATCGTATAAAGCCTGCCCTGACAATCTGATTGGTCCGAACAGCTCTGGTTCGAACATAGTAGCTCCACAATGGATCAAGTCCAGACCGAACTTCCCGACCTCAAATGTTGTGGGCGGGGCTAAGTTCGGCTGGCATCCAGGCTAGTATTAATCTACTACTTTTGAAAATTTGCAAACGCTGTCTGTCATTTTGGCAAGCGATTCGCTTAAGGAATTATGCAAATCAGGCAACACCACAAACACCCCCCAAAATAACTGTGCTACACACACTTTGCATGTAGCACATCCCATCATTGTTTGATAAATATTTGCTCTGTCGACACTCTAAATATACGCAAATACTCTTTTATATTAAGTTACCTTTTGAGGGAACTCGCGCTGCGTCGACAACGCTTTGGGAACGCCCCTGCGTGATTATGTCTGAAGCACGTATGTCAACTAGTCCAATGGCGAGAGTGAACGTAATGGGCGGATGACGTCATGACCAGGAAAGGATAAAAGCACATCCGGTCTGACCGGCATTAGCTTCTGTGCCTCAGCAAGCGCTCTATGTTGAAACTGTCTGTTATAATTTCTGTTGTATTGTCTGTTCACTCAGTATTTTATGGCGAAACAAATGCAATCATTCAAATTGTGTGCTTCTCCCTGCCCGCGTTATTTAATGGGTGGGGATACACATGATTTGTGTGTTATGTGTTTGGGAGCAGAGCATGTTATGTCAGCCTTCGAGGGGGCTGACTGTCAGCATTGTGAGAGGCTTCCACTTCGCACGCTCCGCTCTCGCCTGTCACTTTTCGAGGAAAGTGGGCAGGCTTGTGATCCTCAGGGATCCGGACCCGCTGCTACTGAGGCAGCATGGAGAAGGCATTCTTGGGGATCGCAAATGGATCTCTCGGCGGGGTTAGAGACGGGCTCCGCCTTTTCTCATCCTTTACCCGAGGGATCCAGCGCTCTCTCACCGGTGTCGGAAGCCCACCCAGTGGCTTTACGCTCGGGGTGAGAGCCCAATGCTTGAGTGCTCTAGTTCCGAGGAATTAGATGTGCTGAGCATTGAAAGTGAAAATAAGGGGGAAGAGGATTCGCCACCCCTTTCCCCAGTGTATGAGGAGCTGGTGGAGGTGATGACTCGTGCCGTGGCGAAACTTAATAATGACTGGCCGGCCGAGAAACAAGGCGCCCGTCCCAAAAGAAAATTAGACGAGCGCTTTTTGTCACAAATTAATGTGTCACCTCCATCACGGGGCCTTCCATTTTTTCGGGCCATCAATATCGGGCCACAGATATTTCTCTCAGGGCCACTAAGGAGACCGCCAGAGCAATAGGGTTTTTGCGTCCTATACTAGATCTTCGTCAGTTGAATCGTACAGTCAAGAAACTGAAGTTCAAGATGCTGACACTCAAACAGATCGTGACTCAAATCAGGTCCGAGGACTGGTTTGTCACTATAGATCTGAAAGACGCATACTTCCATGTCTCCATCCTCCCTCAGCACAGGAAGTTCCTGAGGTTTTCTTTTGGGGGCAAAGAATATCAATATCGGGTTCTTCCATTCGGTCTAGCTCTATCACCCTGCACGTTCACGAAGTGCGTAGATGCAGCTCTGGCCCCGCTCAGGCTGCAGGCCACACACATTATGAACTATATCGACGGCTGGCTCATACTAGCAGAGTCGGAGCAAGTGGCGGTTCGGCATCGAGATGTCGTCCTCGCACACATGCAAAAATTGGGGTTGAGACTCAATGCCAAGAAGAGTGTGCTTTCTCCAGTACAGAGAACCACTTTCCTTGGTGTGGTCTGGGATTCGGTCACGATGCGGGCCGTCTTATCGCCCGCTCGTGTAGCTGCTATCCTTACAGCCACAAAAGAGTTAAAGCTCATGCACTTTGAAACAGTTCGAGACACTGTTAGGCCCTGTGGCAGCGGTGTCCAATGTGATACCCCTTGGCGTTGTACATGAGACCTTTGCAATGGTGGCTCAGGACCAAAGGGTTCTCCCCTAGGGGAAACCCACTTCGTATGATCAAGATCACGCGGCGGTGTCTCCGCACCTTGGTTATATGGAGGAAACCTTGGTTCCTATCCCAGGATCCAGTGTTAGGAGCTCTTTGCCACCGCTCAGCTCAAGGTCTGTGGAGGAGTCATCATCTCTCTTGGCACATCAACTGCCTGGAAATAATGGTGGTTTTCAATGCATTGAGACACTTCATCCCAGATCTGAGGGGCCATCATGTGCTTGTCCGGTCAGACAACACATCGGTGGTCTCTTACATAAATCACCAGGAGGGTCTGCGCTCACGTCCAGATCCTCCTGTGGTCCCTAGGGAAGATACTCTCCCTGAGGGCAGTGTATATTCCGGGGTACCAAAATATAGGAGCAGTCATCCTGTCGACACAGGGGCTGAGGCCAGGGAATTGGAGACTCCACCCCGAGGTGGTGGAGTATATATGGGAAGACGAATGTAACCCTAGTTCCCTGAGAAGGGAACGAGGCGATGCGTCGCCCTGCCATACTTCCTGCATTCCTGTGATCGACTTTCCGGTCAGACCGGATGTGCTTTTATTCTTTCCTGGTCGTGACGTCATCCGCCCATGACGTTCACTCTCGCCATTGGACTAGTTGACATACGTACTTCAGACGTAATCACACAGGGGTGTTCCCAAAGCGTCTTCGACACAGCGTCTTGTTCCCTTCTCAGTGAACTAGCGTTACAGTCGTAACCTGAGACATTTTGTTTATTGCCTACTTTGTGATTTTCCAATAATATAATACATAAATCATAAAATATATAAATTATCTGTAATAATTTAGAAATGAATTCAATAATGCATGTCCAGGCACTATACCAGCGGTGGTTGGTGTGACGCAACCGTTGCTCATACAGAGGGTATGTTGTAAGCTAAATTTAATTTGCATTTCTCTTCAGTAGTCACTAGTCGTGTCTCCATTCAGTCCTAAGATAAGTCGAGAAATATTTAATTTCACGCCTTTTACGAAGCCAAGAATAGAGTCGAGGACATGTTTCATCATTTTATGGCTTCACATCTCCGCTTTTGAATTTCTGTCTGAGTTCATTGTAGCATTTCTCAGTTGAGTGTTTGTTCATTTTGAATGCACTCACTTCAGGCAGACGTCTGGATGCTTGAACGGTGCCATCTGTTGAGTCAGCAGCACGGAAACATTCAAAATGCAGAGACTGCAGCACACGACTCCTCAACTGGAAAGTCGGGGAGCTCAGCTTCGTTACATCAATATGATTAGTTTAGAATCATTTCCTTTGGTAAATGTGGGACACCCAGAAGGCTTTACCTTTCGGTTGCTCTATTATGAGAAAACAAGGTCTTCGCTGGCTGAATGACAATTTGAAGGAGACCTCACTGAATCCCTCAGCACCACAATAGCCAACAACAATAAAAAATAAAAAAAGTGAAGTGCAATAACTCTTTGAAAACACCCACACAATTAACAATTAATAATTCAGTATTTTCACATCAATCATCAGTTACCGATCTGATGATTAATTTGTAATTTCAGGCACAAAGGATTAATCACAATTGTGAAGAGTACATAAAAACCATCAGAATTTCTTGAAATCAAATCCTTCAAAATAGTATCTTCTGTCGCATTCTCTTGAAAAGGATTTAATAATCCTCTCTTTTTCTTCGCATCCACTCTCTTCTGCCCTAATCAGTCCAACTCAACAGGTGTCTTTGCACTTTTCTCTCAACAAGATTGCCACCAACTGAGCACAAGAGGACAATTGTACAAAATAAAGGCCCTCTAGAGGAAAATAGGGTTACTGCATTTATTATCCATCTTTTACTGTAAACCCAGTCAAATTCAAAGGGCTACATGTTCATGTCTATTTGCTTTGAAAACAGATCATCTAGAGCTCATCAATTTATTTTATGGTGCATGTATGATTAGGAGAGTATAAAGAAAGACCAAAAACGCGTTTACTGCTGTTGGTAAGCCATCTCTCTTCAATGTTTGACTGCAGGCTATTAATAATGTATTGAATGACACAACTTTGTTCATTAATACATATGTTGTTGTCATGGCATATGTCTTGTGGGATCGAGATTTTTTTTTGTCACCAAAGCAGAGTATGGGCCAAAAAGGTTTAGATATGGTTTAAATCTTAACCTTAAAAAAAAAAAAAAAATTTTTAAATATAGGACTTGTGCTCTACCGTTCTTTGCAATGAGGGCTTTGTACTAAGTCCAGTGTTGTTTACCTTCTGACCCTGGACTGCACTGCTCAACATTAAAGCATAACATCATTAACGTTTCCTTTCCAGAGGTACTGGACTCATCGCCTAGAATGAGATGATGTCTGGTGCAAGAACATCTACTGCTATCTTAATGACAACAACAACAACATAAGCGATGATTGTAGACTGCTCTACTTCTGAATTTCAGCAGTATGGCAAAGGAAATGCACATTTTTTCAAAGACATGGAATAAAGAGAAAAACAGGAAGTCCATGTCAAACTTTTATATTCTGCTAGAATATAATGACATTTTTGCAATTTACATGTTGCTTGCAAAAAAAACAAAAAAAACAACAAAACAAAACATGAATACTTTGAATAGACTGAATAGAAACAGCAATGGTAAGCAACAGCAAAGGTAATTCCCAACAAACATCACCTATTGGTAAGACAAACCCTAGCCCAGCCCCAAAACTAATGACATTGGACTTCATGCAATGTTGCTCAGAATGATGGGCATCTGACTTGAAGCAGGGAATGCTGGTTAGAAATTTTGTCTGAGTCTGACGCGCTGATGGGACGTCACAGACGTATAACATCAAAGTACCGAGCGAGAGACTGGACAGCAATTTGTGTATTTGACAAATATTGCATCTAATCCACTTCGTCCAAGTACGCAAACACCGCGTCAGCGTCACTACTACGGGAAGCAGAAAGTGTCTGACTTGACGGCTACCATTTTCAATTCTGCCCCCAACTCCAAGCAGCATATCTCGTCGATTGGTCTGCACAGTGCTGCGTTAAGTTGAACACACCTATTAGGTGTTTTCCTCTTAATTAAAACGGTGCTACGCAAACCGATCAATCTATGACATCAATGTGTAGAGACCTTGACAAATGTTTGGGTTTCTAAATGTGTAACTGTCGTATTATTATTTTTTTTTTTTTAAATTTTTATGAGAAGAGATAGACTTTTTGATAGACTTTTTTTTTTTTTTTCATGTTTATATATGAGACGTGTTTATACAAGAGTTTTAAAAAATGCAGCCATTGTATGATTTTTTCAGTTCGCCGCTGGAAAAGCTGACAGCAGTCATTGCTCACGCACATTTTTGGGTTTTTATGTGACCTGGGAAAGTGTCACACTTTGGGAAAGTGGGAAAGTTTGCAGCTTGCTGCACGTGGAAACTAGCCTGGAAATCCAGACCTAAATCTAAAAGATTAATGGTCTGGCGTCGACTAATGAAAATCGGCCAGCTCGAGGGGCGGCACAAAGCATGCATTTGAAAATCTCACTGCACGCAATTGGATAACACTACGACCAATCACAACAATAAATCCCCATACGCTTAGCTACCAGCGGAGCTAACTGGTAGATTATACTCTTACCGTATCCGGTCGGCAAAGCAGCAAAAACGTCCTTCTTGCAAAGGAACGATTCGAGCGGTGTCTTCTGTTCCTGTTTTAAATAAAAAGCCAAGTCTAACTCGTTCATTCGTTCAAACAACTGGTGTTCATCCATAGCCATCTTGCAATGTTTACTAATGACTTCGACGTCACATAGCTATCGTCATCTGAGCTCGCCTCTTGCCCACCTATATCAGATAACCCGATGTGATTGGTGCAGCTCAGATCGAGGGGCATATTTAATGAGCATCATTACTCGACACCAAAGTAACTCGCTGAGCAAATTCAACTTGTGCTCTCGCGAGAACTCTGGATTTCCAGGGAACGTGGAAACTGACTGTGCACTTGAGTTTCGCGTGAGAGAGATGGAAGAGATCTAGCATGAGGATCCCAGCAAACACATTTACGTTGTGGCAACGTCGCTGTCTACGTGCTTGCAACATTGTAACAACGTAGAATTGTAAGACGCGACAGGGCTGTAGCAACGTTGTCCACAATCCACATTCAGCAACTGAGAGACGACATTCTGACAATTTCATGTTTTTATGCTAGATAGGCCTATAGATATCCCCCATTTAGCATTTTATGTTTTGAGGTTAATTTTTAATCAGATTTGAGATAATTATATCTTTATATATATATATATATATATATACATATATTGTTTATCCTTATTATTATTTAATGGGGCTATCAGTACATTAGCCTAATTATAATCAACACCTGCAAGTACACTTTGAAGAGTAAAAATTACAGAAGGTTATGTTAATTCAACTTTATTAAAACTAACTGCATATATGTTAATAAAATTGCACTTCCAAAAGTCATACATTTGTAAAAAAAAATTAAAAAAAATAAAAAAATAATACACAATAAATTTCTTTTAAGTATAATAAATAAAACATAAAAAGCAAAGATCAGAACATTTAATGAACAAAACCGGTTCTGTACATGGCAGACAGTAGTCGAAAGCCGGACGATAAAGTTCGGTAAATGGAATCAGTCCAGGAAACATCCACAAATTCAAATAAAAAACTAAACAGTGCAAGCAAAGCTACATTAGTCACATTAGAAAATGAAGTTGTAGGTTGTGTTTGAATAATTACGTATCTTATTTAGCTGAGGTAAATAAAATGCAATACGCACGTATCCTTGCTCGATGAAGAACGAGACAACACAATGAGCCCAACGCGGGCGGTTGGAATTTAAAAGGCTGATTTTCGCGCTTCAGGGGAGTGACGAGTACAGTCCAGTGGTTGTCAAGACACCGTTGGCACAACCTTAAGCAGTCTGTGGCCCTGAACAGTGGTTTAATGTCAACATTGTGACAATGCTGTAACAACCTTCACCACACAACGTATTTATAGCAACCTTTTGGTCATGTTGATAAAACGTTGTTAGAAGGTTGGGTACGTTGTGCCAACGTTCTGTGTTTGCTGGGATTTCACGTGAGAGAATCTTTTTTTTCTTCTTTTTTTTATAGTCACGTTTATTTGTTTTATTCGTTTTATATTGTGAAATCATCCAGAAGAATATTCCCGTGTTTATTTTCTTAAGTTCAGTGTTGCAGTTTAAGTTATAATAAATTGTGTAATTCGTTTTAAATCCGGAAGAATATACCTGTGTTTATTTTGTTAACTTTGGGTAAAAGCATCGCAGTGGCATATGTAGTTGGGAGGTCATGTCAAGTGCGTGTTCATTGTCTTTAAGAGACTGATAGATCGTACCCTGGTAATCCAGAGTTCTCGCGAGAGCACAAGTTGAATTTGCTCAGCGAGTTACTCTGGTGTCAAGTAATGATGCTCATTAAATATACCCCTCAATCTGAGCTGCACCAATCACATCGGGTTATCTGATATAGGCGGGCCAGAGGCGAGCTAAACAGATGACGACAGCGCTGTGACGTCAAAGTCATTAGTAAAGCAAGATGGCTATGGATAAATACCAGTTGTTTGAAACGGCTTTGGCCGCTACAATGAACAAGTTAGACTTGGATTTTTATCTAAAACAGGAACAGAAGACGCCGCTCGAATCCTTCCTTTGCAAGAAGGACGTTTTTGCTGTTTTGCCGACCGGATACGGTAAGAGTATAATCTACCAGTTAGCTCCATAGTCATCATCTCTATATAATATCTATGGTTAGCTCCGCTGTTAACTAAGCGTATGGGGTTTATTGTTGTGATTGGTCGTAGTGTTATCCAATTGCGTGCAGTGAGATTTTCAAATGCATGCTTGGTGCCGCCCCTCGAGCTGGGCGATTTTCATTTGTCATTTGTTCATCGAGATCCACTCAACGTCGTTGTGGGTTGCGTCACGGATGCAGTTTATAATCTCGTTGGGGAGTGAGGGTTAGAGATCACTATTCTGCAACTGGAATTCTTGTTTTTCCTGATTTGTGAGTACACTGGTTTTGCATCACAGAGATCCAACTAGCGCGCCATCTGTACTGAAAATCCCAGCTGGGTAAAATTAGAGTATTACATTGACATTTGTTTTTTTCTTTTGGGTTATGGTGATTATTAGCTGTTGTGTTGTGAGTCTTGTGACTGTGAATTGAATTATTTGGTCTTTCAAAGAGTAAAAAGACAAGAGCACTGAGAAGAATAAATACTTTTTTTTCCCTTTTTTTTTGAGGGATTTGTATTTTCAAATCTAAAGGTAAACACAGTAGTGTATTTCTTATTTCCAAACAGAAAACATAAATCTGACACTATCAGGTGAAGATCTGAGATCTGGGTTATATGTGTCAATACTCTAACAGAAGAGAAATGTGCCTTTACCGGGGTTGTGGGCAAATTTAAAATCCTCAAGACAGATTCCTTGTGAGCCACAAGATTCTACCCGGCGGGAGGGCTACAAATGTAACGAGAGAGCGATTCAAAAGCATTCAGAGCCATGTTCTCTCTAATCGCTCTCGTGGTACTTTGATGTCATACACCGATCGGTCTATGCAGCACAGCTTCAAGTCGAACACACCTAATGTCGCTGGGTTGGGTTGCAGAGCAATAATAACGCTAGAGTGCTTAAACGTAGCCTACAAATTGCTTACATACTGTTGACTGGATATTGAATTGGGATACACAACATTATTTTTAAACTCAGAAATGACAAACTTCACACTTAAATGTTGGCATTTAGGGCATTTTGCTCTGGAGGTTAAAGAACCCAGACAGCAACATAGTGTCGGCCCAGATCTGGTCCACATCTGTTACATGTGATTCAACGTGTACCAGATGTGGGCCGGATCTGGGCCAAAACTATGTTTGCTGTCTGGGAATTCGGCATTTATTTTTTATTACAAAAAGGACAGAAATGCTACCCTGGTAATCCAGAGTTCTCGCGAGAGCACAAGTTGAATTTGCTCAGCGAGTTACTCTGGTGTCGAGTAATGATGCTCATTAAATAAGCGCTGTGACGTCGAAGTCATTTGTAAACATTGCAAGATGGCTATGGATGAAGACCAGTTGTTTGAAACGGCTTTGGCCGCTACAATGAACGAGTTAGACTTGGCTTTTTATCTAAAACAGGAACAGAAGACGCCGCTCGAATCGTTCCTTTGCAAGAATTGCGTTTTTGCAGTTTTGCCGACCGGATACGGTAAGAGTATAATCTACCAGTTAGCTCCGCTGGTAGCTAAGCGTATGGGGTTTATTGTTGTGATTGGTCGTAGTGTTATCCAATTGCGTGCAGTGAGATTTTCAAATGCATGCTTGGTGCCGCCCCTCGAGCTGGCCGATTTTCATTAGTCGACGCCAGACCATTAATCTTTTAGATTTAGGTCTGGATTTCCAGGCTACAGAAATGCAGTATCTGAATCAAATAATATAATATACAGTATAAATAATATATATATTGCACTAATTGTATCTTGGAAAATCTCATGTATTTCTTTTTTTCTGGAGAAAGAATTAAAAGATTTTTTCACTGACCTTCATTTCTTGTTTCCCTTCGCGTGACCTTTGATAATTAACAGATACACGCAGCCCTCCAGAGACGTACAGATGTACGCAGTTGATTTCGCATGCTTGTTTTTTGCTTGTTCTATTGGTAGTGTGGAACAGGCTGTAGGCAGCCGGCAAATTAGAAATCCTCTGTAAGCTCAATAATTAGCTGCACACCCTTGAACCTGAGGAAAACTCCTCAGTGACATGAATGAATTGAAGTTATTTCCAGAAATCTTACCCAGAGAGTGCGGTGCGCTGCGGTATAGAACCAACAGATGCCAGTCAAAACTGAGCTCACTGAAACATTTCAAGGGCATCTGGACACAGTGGTATGTGCTACAGCAGCTTAGAGATGCTATATGCAGTGCATTGTTTAAAAAAACAACAACAAAAAAAACAGTTGAACAGAAAATTTTACCTGTAGTTGAAGCTTTAGAAAAAGTGTTCGAAATATTCCGATGTTTTACTCTTTCAGAAAGGTAAGGAGGGGATTTACAAAGCCTTGGGTACAATTTAAAAAAAAAGTGAAATATAAAGAGCACACTTAAGAAAACAACATGCTCTGATTGGAAATTTAATATAATTCTGAACTGGATTCCAATATAAAATTACATGAGGGAATGTAATGAGGGTTACATAGGCTACTGCAAACTAATAAGCTCAAATCAATATTTCATGTTTAATTTATTTGGTAGTTATCAGACGGATAATTTATCAGATTGATCTTTTTTTATATATATTTTTTTATTAATATTGTCAGCAACCCAGCAAAGGTGAATTTGGTGTATAATAATAGCCTAATAATAATAAAATATATTCCACATTCATGTAATTTAAAGACTCAATTTTCAATTGGATGTACTTTTAAGTCATTGAATTGTAGCCCATATTTTGCTACCCCAGTTGTTCCATATATTCCCTTAAGCTTCCTCGACTGTCCTGAGTTTGCTAAGGCCCTGGACGGCAACAGTGCATTATTTGTGTCTAAGTTTTCCTATTCCCATTAGGCAAAAGGAAAGACAACAGCGTTTTCTCTAGTCAGGTAGCACCGATAATTTTTTTTTTAAGCCTTTCTACTGCATAGGCAGCAGTTCGCGGTGGAATACCCCTTTACTATCCTGTTTAGAAATTCACTCTTAGAAAAAAATTCTAAATAGAATTCTAGGGTTCTTGACTCAATTTTAAAGAGCCCTTTATGCCAAAAGGTTATAAATAAGGGGAAATGTCTTAAATTAATGCATAATACTTTCATATATAACAGGTTATTATTATTTTTTCTAGTGTTAAAGTATGTTAACAAGCTGCTTAATTCATAAAATTTTATTAAAATTGAAATATAAAATATGAAAAGATCCCATGATGGAAATATAAGAAGGTTATATACATGTAATGCATATTTATGTAGAGATGGTTCCGTTAGAAGGGCATTCTGATACATAAATGCCTATTTTCCCCCCAGATTTATGCATATTGTGCTTAAAGATGTTTTGCATGCAATATTTTAAGTATCTGTTAAACTTGTCAAAATATGTTCAGCGAGTGCTTGATTTTACTTTTAAAACATTTGCTTAAATTGCCCCTATCATGGCATTTGAAAGGTTCCTATTTTTGTTTTGGAAATCCCCCAAAACAGGTTTGCATGCATGCAAGGACAAAAAAAAAGTTAAACGACTCCCAAGGGACTCACTCAACGATTAATTTTTCCAAACCCCGCTAATCTGCGGCGATTGGTCAGATGACCCAGTCAGTTGTGATTGGTATACTGCGTGTTGTCGGAAACGGAACGCCCATCACCATTACTGGATTACGGCTTGTCAAGTGTTGAAAATTGTATACAGTGTATGAACAGACATGGCATCAATTTTGCCTTACTAATTCGAGCCAGAGTCCGACGAGGAAACGAGTTGCTGATGAACCAGAAAGTCAATCGCAAACACAACTGGAGAAGGACCTTTCTCAATGGTGTCAGTGTAGTTTATGGCACTTCAGGCCGATGGAACATGCAGAATCAGAGTAAGAATGTCTGATAAGTGACGTGCTGTAATCTGATTAATCTTGCTGTCTGTCGCCATTTGTTAGTTCAGTGTAACGAGTCAGACAAATTAATTAGCAAATGTATTTAGATGCACGTGTGAGAACTGTATCAAAATGCCAAGCAAGGCTGAAAATCTTTGCTGCAAGGAAGTAGACAGGTAGTGTATTGTTTCTGCAATACTTGTGCTTTTGACACTTAGTACATGTAATGACCCATCCTTCAATAACAACCAGGTTTGCGAATCCACCGTTGAACGCATTTGGGTTGAAGAAGCAGTCGTGACGGGAACACAGCACAAAGTTCGGGCTATACTGCTGTGGTATCCTTGTAAAGATGAACTTTAACCACTGATTCTTCACATGCTCATCCTTGGGCAGTCTAAAAAAAACTGGCTTTACCTTCACATTGTAGAGCACAGCGTCTTCTCGACATGATGCTGTCCAGTATCCACAGGAATCAGCTGCAGGTTTGAGGTTCAAGTTTTCCCTGGTGTCTGTGCTCGCAATATGCTAATGTTTCGTCTTGATGTCACAACGAAAAGGCTTAGGACTCGTTTGAAAAACTATTCATTTCATTGACTCAGAGTCAACTCTTACTTTTGAGAAACCATAACTTTCTATACTGTGTATTTTCAGATTGAAAACTTTGCAGGATGTTTTCATTCACTTAGAGCTATACTATATGAAAGGTCATTTTCAAAAATCCATAATAGGGGCACTTTAAGAATAATTATGTAAAATTTAAATGGAGTAATGTGTTTCTTAATACGCAAAAGACAAGTAAACTTAAGAATAATACTCTTTATGGGATGTGAAACGCTAAACAACATCAGTTTTAGCTGAAGCACAAGAAACTCTTTGGATGATTCTCAAATGATGATGAATATGATCATCACATTTTATGCAAACTGTTCATGCAGCTCGAGTGCTGCTGTCATTAAATAAAAAAGGGGGGCAAAACAAATACATTCTGAAATGCATGTAAAATTCTCAATTCAACAATATAATTAGCATGAAATCATTTGTATTAAATTAAAAAAGGAATGCAAAGCAGCAGCACTTTCACTTGACTTTTGTACCCCACTGTAAATAAAAATGCATCAATATGCTGAAAATATAAAAGATCCTGACCTCATGAATCTCTATTCTGCTGGAGATAGAAGAGCAGCCCAGCATCTGCGCCGGATGCTTTAGCTAAATTGCAGTGGCGATAATGGGAGCGGATACAGTCATTTTCGAATGGACTTGCACTTATTGTTGATAGTTTCGTTTGCAAGGGAAGGGATGTTACTTTTCGCATTGTCATTCTCCTCGCGTGTCAGTCTGGTGGGCTTTTGATCGCTGGGCTGTGGGCCAGGTCAGAGTGTGATTTAAGGTTTCTTTCATAGTTTAAGAACTCCCGGTACATTGGATTTTAGAGTGCTGAGAAGTACTGGAGGTCATCTGTGTGAAGAACGTGCTGTGTGCTGATGTATTTATGCCAACTAACTCGTCATTAGAAATGCACTCCACACGGATGAACTTTGATAGATGGTTTTAATAAGCAATAAGCCACTTGGAGCCATGCATTACAATGAATTTTACCACAGTTTGGGGCTGTTAAAATCCCCCTTAATCATGGTAAAAATCAATTTAACATATGGGTTCAAGTGCCTTATGGCTTTCATTAAACAGAAGCAAAGGCGGCATGATAAAAGACATTGAGGTTCAATAAACCATTAAAAGAACTAATAATGCCAATAAACAATTGTTTTTCCAGATCGTTTCATGGTGTAACTAGGCTGTTTTCAGTTGCCAAGAAATGTAGATACTTCACACATTAATATACACATCAACTGATGTGCTCAGAGTTGTATTTGCATATACTATATTACTGAATGTAATAAATATATTATATTTAGCAAAAATATTTTTTCTCAAAAAAAATAAAAAAATCCATTACATTATAGCCTTTTCCAGACACCATTTAATTTAATTGTTTTATTCAATTCTAAAAGCATAACACATTGACAGTGCTGGGTGGGTTACAAATTGTAATCCATTACTGCGTATACATTTCATGATTAAAAAATGTGGTTAGTAATCTAATACATTACACATTTTAGGTACTTTACTTTGGATTACTTTTAGATTACTTTTGACCTAACTTGTGTACAACTGTTACGAATCAATGCTCCAAGTCTTTGCTGAAGATCCAAATGCAATACTTTATTTAAGGGAAATTCAAAGAGTAGTCAAAAGCAGGCAAAGTTCCAAACAAACCAATCAAGATAATCCAATACAGGGTAAAATGAAAACAACTAGGCAGAGGAACAAAACACAGAATCCAGGAAAGGAATTCAGGAGCTCGGACATGAAGAGGTAACAAGCAAATGAGACTACACAAAGAAATCGTGAAAAGACACCATTTAAATAAGCCAGATCAAACAAGATAACAATCCACAGGTGTGATGAATGAATCCATAATGAGTACAAAGGATTGTGGGCAATGAAGTCCATGACTGAATGGCTGTCCTGGGCACACCAGCTGGTGACTGTGACAACATTGATTTGAACAGTATAATCTTGTACCATATTGATATGCATTAAACATTAAATGGCATGTAGTTCATAAAATGTATGAAAAGCTAATAATCAATGAAATCATAAAAAGTTGTTAGAAATAATTCATTTGAAAATAGAAACAATCAAAATAAAACACTAAATACAAAAAGATAAAATATTTTACTTGTTTATGCTGTGTTGCCTGTGTTTATGCTGTGTTATTTTGATGTTGGGGTGAATGAAATCTTCCTTCAAGTCCTTCTGGTAAATCATTTAATAATATCATGTGTGATCACCATTTTTGAAAAATGAATATGTTGGGAAATGTTATGTTTATTTCAGGAAGCACAAAGGACGCATATTAAATGTTTAACAGATGTTTTGTCTGTGTATTTTATCTTTACAGCCAGAATGATGGGAAGAGTAGTTTAGCTTTTCAGCTAAAATGACCAGCTAAATTATATATTCCAGCAACGTTTATGTCACAACAGTACTCAAACTGCATTCAAAATTAATGTTAATGCATTCAATTAAGATTCACGATTGCAACTTGGTGGCCCGTGTGCTCAATTCGTAAAAGATAATTCCTATGATCAAGGCAGCATATGACCTGGAGAGATTCACACAATCATATCAGGTAGAGCTGAGAAATGTGGGCAGACCTCCAAATGGTAAGTCCATGAGGAGAGGGTCCCTTTAAAGACAGCGATAAACAAAATGTGAAGCAGTCTCTGACAGCTTTTGAGTAGGTACATCTCAAGATGAAGTTTTTGTCAAGCTACAGACCATAAAGCTCCAGGGACGGGAAGCCCAATGAACTATTCAGCAGGCTAGCATCACGTTCAAAGAGCAGTTATCTCACTTATGCTCTGTAACATGCTCTAAGCAGACACATAGCTGTCATCTGTTCTGACAGTAATCCCTTATAAGAGCCACTATGTGCGTGTGTATCAGGAGCTACATATGTCAAATTGTAGAAACTCCCACTGTGTGTTTATGTTGCTGCAGCTCATGGACTCCATCCATGTTGGGAATTAAAATAACACTGTAAACTATTTTAATGACAGCCAAACTTGCACATGCCCTGTTAATCACATCAACAAAATGATACCCCCCAAAAAACTATTTTAATTTAAACTTAATTTATACTGTTGACAATGGACAATGACAAGAAAAAATGACATGAAACTCTAGGTGGCACAGACTCAATCTGCTTGCAATCACATCATTATCTATAGGGCACAGCTGATTGGTTCCTGCTATATCAGTAGCCTATGAGCTCGCTGTTCAACCTTCAAATACTTGGACATCATTTCTTGTAGCAGTTGCAGCGTGCTTTCTGAAACCCTCCATCTTCCCCAGCTCCACCTGTATAGATCTGCTACGGGTAATTAATGTAGCAATAACAGCAGCATCAGCAATATCCAACAGCAGCAGCAATAACAGCATCAGCAGCAATAACAGCAGTAGAAGCAGCAATATCCAATGGCAGCAGCACTAACCATCAGCAGCAGCAGCAATAACAGTAGCAGAAGCAGCAATATCCAACAGCAGCAGCAATATCCAACAGAAGAAGCATCAGCAGCAGCAATATCCAACAGAAGCATCATCAGCAGCAGCAATATCCAACAGAAGCATCATCAGCAGCAGCAATATCCAACAGAAGCATCATCAGCAGCAGCAATATCCAACAGAAGCATCTGCAGCAGCAGAAATATCCAAAAGAAGCATCAGCAGCAACAATATCCAACAGAAGCATCATCAGCAGCAGCAATATCCAACAGAAGCATCTGCAGCAGCAGAAATATCCAACAGAAGCATCAGCAGCAACAATATCCAACAGAAGCATCATCAGCAGCAGCAATATCCAACAGAAGCATCTGCAGCAGCAGAAATATCCAACAGAAGCATCATCAGCAGCAGGAATAACCAACAGCAAGCAACAATATCCAACAGAAGCATCATCAGCAGCAGCAATATCCAACAGACACATCAGCAGCAGCAGCAGCAGCAATAGCAATATCCAACAGAAGCATCATCAGCAACAATATCCAACAGAAGCATCATCAGCAGCAGGAATAACCAACATCAGCAACAATATCCAACAGAAGCATCATCAGCAGCAGGAATAACCAACAGCAGCAACAATATCCAACAGAAGCATCATCAGAAGCAGGAATAACCAACAGCAGCAACAATATCCAACAGAAGCATCAGCAGCAGCAGCAGGAATAACCAACAGCAGCAACAATATCCAACAGAAGCATCATCTGCAGCAGCAATATCCAACAGAAGCATCAGCAGCAGCAGGAATAACCATCAGCAGCAACAATATCCAATAGCAGCAACAATATCCAACAGCAGCAGTAATAACCATCAGCAGTAGCAATATCCAACAGAAGCATCAGCAGCAGAAATAACCATCAGCAACAATATCCAACAGCAGCAGCAATAACCATCAGCAGCAACAATATTCAACAGCTACTAGGGCTAGGTATCGAGCTCGATACTTTTTAGGTACCGACCGAATTGCCTCGATGCTATCGAGTATTGAAACATGTCTTGTCGTTTGGTACCAGATTTCGATACCTAAGGGGTTAATCTCGTCAACGTCAGTGAGCCAATATTGCAGTGAGCCAATAATGCAGCATTATTGGAGTGTGGCAGAAAAACACTAGTTTACGCGGTTGCCCACAGAGACGAGACTCACACGTGAGGCTATACTGTGTAAGTGTCCTAACCCACATAAATGAAAAATAGTAGAAAAGATCAAAAGTGTAGCTATGTTTCACCAGACTCGATGCCAGCAGCGAGCGATGCAATATTTGCGACAAGATGATTGCTGCCATGACCGGCAACACGACAAATCTGATGAAGCACTTAACAGCTCACAGAATAAACTTACCAGCAGAGAGTTGATCCGTCTTCGACAGCAAGAAGAACTGATGAACCGAAACTCAGCTTATAGGATACTTGCCTCACAGACATGAGAAATAGGCTTATTGAAGCTTGAAATGTCTACTTTTAAACAAACCAATTCAAAACAAATAGTTTAATTATGTAATCCAAATAAAAGGTGCATTTCTCTCTATAGGTGCACGCGCGGTCACTACACTGCATAGATGACGAGTCAGCATCGTCATCTTCACTATATAATTGGTACACCCCACTGACAGATGGGTCTCGGGGGGGACCTTAATGCTTTATTTATTTTTTTCTATTTTTTTTACATTTGAATCAAAATCACACTGTATTTGTTCGTTGGCTAGAGGAGAATTGGTCGCCGACTGAGCCTGGTTTCTCCCAAGGTTTTGTCTACATTCTATCTCCTGATGGACTTTAGATGGACACTAAATATTCAACAATATTATTGATATATTTTTTATATATATCAATATTATTGATTTGACTGCACTGACACTATTGGATGAGAACTGAATTGAGCTGGACGACAACGTCACTGTTTCTGCAGAACCGTTTTATAGACGAAATGAACTCTGTTTGCATCATCGAATCACTGACTTGACTAGACACTTCCATTCGAATCACATCGTTCAAATTCATATACAAAATCGCCTCCTCCTACCAAATTAGTTATGTTTTCTCATGAGATTGGGTTTTCTTGGCAGCCATTTTGGTCTTAGACTGTTTCTGATTGTACTAAGATGTTCTTTGGCTTGTCAAAAAAAGAAGAAGCAATGTTTCACTTAAAAGTCCTCTAAGTACAAGTACCAACAGATCTCTGTGCATTGTTTATAGCATTTTTCACACCCGCTGCTTTTCCCTTGTTACTGGTGTAAAGTTCAGCCGTGTTCGGCTGCAACTGGCATGCCATTTTTCCTGAACCTAGAATCAAAGGCTAAAACCATCCTCAGAGGCCAATTCAACACAGCATGATGCAACAAGAGGATGTATAGCGTCTTTTTCAGACTGCAGGTCTGTCAGATGGCCGTCTCTGAAATCTGTTTGAATAAGGCTGCTGGGAAAACAACAGTGTTGGTAATAATTTTAGCACAAGATATGCACAAATGACATTGTGAGACAGAAGGATATTTCTCTGCTTAAAGTTGCTGCTGTTCTTATGTTCCTGAATGTCACATCAACATTTAGGCCTGGTTTCACAAACAGGGCTTAGATTAAGCCACGATTAGGCCTTAGTTCAATTGGGACATTTAGAGTAAGTAGCTTTTATAAACGTGCCTTTAAAAAAAATTACTGGTGTGCATCCTGAGACAAAACAATAGCACTGACATATTTAATGATGCAAGTTACTTGAAGTTAAAACAACTAAAAACATTTTAGTCGAAGGAAACACATTCCCGTTTACACCTGGTGTTTTAATCCGTCTCTTTTAACCACTTTCGACCACTTCTGTCCTGATTTCTTTGAGGGTAAATGTAGTTATTATTTTTTTTTTCTGGATTTTTTGATCTAATGGACAAAATAAGCTTATGAGCAGGACTACTCTTATGTAATTTACATATGAATGCGACCGGAGATGACAGAAAAACATACAGAGAGCAACAGCTTTTATTTCTGCTCTGATAGCCGCAAGACCACACCGAACACTGTGAATGTGTGTTACAAATCATGGTGAGAGAACATTGTGCTTGGTGCGTTTTTCATCTTCAAAACAAACTTGGGTCTTCAGCCGACAAAGTTTAAATCTCGTCTGGCTAGCGCACTTCCCATAATGTTTAACATTAGGTCAGTAGGCGAAGAGAAGATGGTCTTTTGTGGCTCTTCGAACACATTCGGCCACATGAGCGTTTACACTACGAAAGCAATTCGGTCAAATGCGTTTTCAAGTACCTCTGGAAGTGGTCGAAAGTGGACAAGTTCAAAACATTTTAGACCCTGTTGACACCTGTATTAGTGTTGTCTACTTGTGATCCGATCAACCAAAACGCATCTTAATACCAGGTGTAAACAGGGCCTTGTCTGGGAATAGGCTTAAAAGGATAGTTCACTTTGAAATACATTTTTGGTATGTTTTAGCTTACCTCAAGGGCATCCAAGATGTAGGTGTCTTTTTTTCCGCAGTAGTTTCAATTTGGATATTTTTAGGTCAAACCGTTCTTGTCTGTCAGTCATATAATGCAGGTCTATGGTCACTGTCTCAAAGAGCATGCACAGAGTCCAAATTAAAACAATTCCCCATCGTCCAAATTAAACAATT
This sequence comes from Leuciscus leuciscus, assembly GCF_965113295.1. Taxonomy (NCBI): domain Eukaryota; kingdom Metazoa; phylum Chordata; class Actinopteri; order Cypriniformes; family Leuciscidae; genus Leuciscus; species Leuciscus leuciscus. The sequence continues at coordinate 31,530,311 of NC_138739.1, read as the reverse complement.
CCCCATCGTAAGTACACATTGATGGCCTAAGACACGAAACGAGCGGTTTGTGTGAGAAAACGAACAGTATTTATAACATTTTTACCTCTTATACACAGCCGCGTCCAAGTGATCTGATCTACCAAAAATGTATTTAAAAGTGAACTATCCCTTTAAGCCTTGTCTGTGATACTGGGGGTTAATGTTTGAGATAAAGCCAAATACGCTTTCAATGCCCGGTCGCTCATCAAACAACCAAACAAACTGGATCATTTTCACAATATTTATCTTTTCTTTTAACCGTCAAGCACTTTTACCCCAGTGGTGAGAAGAGTGGAATGCAAATTTGCCCAATGGGACAGATTCAGTTTCAAATTGAACTGCTGTTTCAATGGTTGGTTAGAGAAACTCTTTTGGTTGTGGCTAAAAAAGTATGTGTTCAAGCTTTAGATCCGCACCGCTGAGGGAAATGAGAATAGATCCTTTGAACACAGCCGCTATGTCTCTGTTTATTGCTCCACATCCCTGAGAACAATTTGATCACATCAAGCACAATAGGTTGGACTGAGGAGATTTTAGTAAGCCCAAATGTATAAAATTTCAATTTAATGTGACCTAATAATTGAGTTTAACAGCACAGATAGAAAAGCATTTGAGATACTGTGAGGAGGAGAAAAGGAAAGAAAAAACTGATTTTATTATTACGCATCAGCAATCAAATGTGCATTTGAAAGAAGCCACACTTGCAAGTTTGAAGCAATCTTTCATTTTGATTCCACTCTATTTTCAAGACATTTGTTGCATATTTAATGCATGTCCTCATTCTGAATGAGGGGAATAGCTAATCAGGATATGAATATTTAATTCCTTCAGTTTATTCACCTTGAATCCCAATTTACAGGGCATGGAAAGACACTGACGTGTAATAATTTATATAATTCCTGATTTGTAAAAAAAAAAAAAAAAAAGGTTGAGATCAAAAAAAGAACAAAAACAGAAAGCTATCAGAATATGTTTCTGCAAAACAGCCAGGTTACGAGCAGCTTTCTTCATGCACCTGCTGTTTCCATGGTGATTGTGATTGGATAGGTAGTGGGTAGTTAGCGCTAGGCCCAATCAGGGTCTATTGGCGGGGAAGGGTGCTGTAAGACAGTTAGCCAACACACGGATGACACTTCGATAAATCAAACGCCGGGCAATCAGAAAACGATCTGGAACTAATTGCTCTTGGTGAGGAAGAGACATGGAGAATCAATGATTTCTAGCAGTGGATGCAAAACAGCCTTGTTAGATCTTAGTGAGGTTAGCATGATTCATATCATATGACTTCATTATGCATTTTAGATTAAGTTTATGATGAAGAGCATGGAAACCAGTATATATTTTATACTGAAAAATATAGTTTAAGCAAATAATTAGAAATAAAAACAATACAAGCTGCAGAACTAGTAGAAGTTTTTTTTTTTTTTATGTATATTTTCATTTCATTCACACCTCTGTTTCGAAGAAAATTAGGGAAATTATCCAACCCACGCCTTTGCCATTTAGATGACCGTGTTGAAATATCATGGCTCTGACAGAAAAGAAAAGCACAATTACTTAAAAGTCACTATGAAACTATTCCCATTTTTTTAATTTTTGAATATTGGAGTATGCCATAAATTATTTGTCCGTGCACAACATTTTTTTTTATTCTTGTGCCCTCGTAATTTTTAATCAAAATAACTTCCCCTTCCTTTTGCAGCTCAGCTCTTCTCTGATGATGCGTTTACTGGCGTGAGGGCGGGGCAATCTGTCACTAACATGAGATCCACCAATAGCAAGCCGCAACCATCCAATCAAATCCTAATGGACAAAATCAAGCCCCACCCTACATTTGTTCTTGTTCCAAGAGCCGTTTCACTTGGATATTCGTCACAATAGGAAAGAAAAGACTATCGCATTCAATCCGACTTTATACACATACAAAATATATAAAATCATATATCCATCAGTGATTCCAAAGCTGAAATGTTACTATTTTCAAAAAGAATTTATTCACCATCAAGTTGTTCCAACTCTGTATGAATTTATTTCTTCTGCTGAAGACAAAGGAAGATATTTTGAAGAACGCCTGTAACCAAACTGTTGATGAACCCCATTGACTTCCATAGTATGAAAAAAATAAAAAAATACTATGTAAGTCAATGGGGTCCATCAAATGTCTGGTAACCGACATTCTTCAAAATATCTTCCTTTGTGTTCATCAGAAGAAAGAAATTCATTCGGGTTTGGAACAACTTGAGGGTGAGTAAATTATGACAGGATTTTCATTTTTGGATGAACTATCCCTTTAAACTGGCTTTTCCCATCTATCTCAAGAAAACATTAGCATAAAACATTATGTCTAAAGATCCCTCCTGACCATTATTCCGTAAATCCAATGGCAATTTTAGCCATTTTTACTATTACTGTCCTCTCTTTTTAGTGGATATAGTAATTGGCAGCCCCAAATAACTGATCTGTTTTTCTCCAATCTTATTAAACGCAAAGCATTCTATTCACAGTCTGAAAACAAATCATAAAAGGTAAAAATAAATATGAAAAAGATGGGCATATCCAATGTGCAAAATCAGATGGTAGAGAGGTGGCTCTCAGCACAGAGAGACCACTGACCCATAGTGGGCTCTTATATCACTTTAATGACAAGCTTCCATGTCAACAGCGCCGGAGAGCACTTGACTGTGAGGGTGACTAAGAGATGGCCTCGAGGCCTGCGCCAACACTCTGTTTCTCATTTATCTAAATGAACGGAGGATGCATCGCGCCCTCTGAATCTGCATTCCTGCCCCTCTCTACTGTTCATTAATGCCTGATGAATGCAGCTGTGTGCAAAAAAAAGGTGCGTTAAAGTCCTTTAGCACGGCTCGCTTTCATTTTCTCTCTCCTCCTCCTCTCGTGGCGGCGTCTAATGTAGGTCATCTGTCAACCACCCACCTATTATTCTCTGTTACCTTTATGGCAGAGAGTAAAGCAGGAGTTTTCACTTCGCCTCCAGCCAAAGGAAACCTTTAGACCGGGTCCTGACGTCGAGGACCACTGTATAGCCCAAACTGTGTGCAAATACCCCTCATGTCTACGGCTGTCATGACATTGATGGAGCCGTTAATCTCGCTGTACATTTAGCATTTGGCCTTACTGTGCATTACTTAGGACAGTGTTTTTTAGTGCAGAAATGTAAAGTCATACGGATAACTAGTAAATATAGTCAGATGTTCATTTTAAATTAGTGCCTATAAGGGTTTTTTTGTTGTTTTTTTGCAGATCATTTTCACATCTACACATAAGATGACATATACAATCACAATATGTTTGTTTAAACTGAAATATTTTATGACATGCTACTTTCTGTGGCTCAGCTACTGTCAGTTGTTGTGGCATCTGGACAGTTCCTGAGGAGCCGATTCCAAGGGTCTTTTCTGCCTTCTAGTGGCGGATATAAAGTACTACAACAGCAGAGATGTGAGAAGACAATTTAGCATTCCTTATAATCAGCAACTAATTACCATTACATTACAAAATAATAATAATAACAACAATGATAAATAATAGGAATATGTACATTTACATGTTACTATGATAATAATTGGGTGTGTGTGTATAACACAAACACTGCTCTTTCAATTCAAAGAATCTTGAGAAAAAAATATCATGGTTCTTCCACAAATATTAAGCAGCAGAATGGTTTTCAACTTTGGTGATAAGAAATGTTCTTTAGCAGCAAAATCAGCATATTAGAATAATCATGTCATAGTGTTGGATAAGTTCCTCTAAAAGTAATTACTAGCTACTGTAATTAGTTCAACAATGTAAGTAGATTACTTCCTAAAGCCCATGCCAACCAGCTGAACAATACACATGTAACTGCTCTTTCAATTCATTCACATAAATATACAATTTTATAAATTATTCTTGACGTGACCAAAGTAATTTAAAGGGAGAAGGTTACATTAAAACATACATTTTAACATTAGACATTAAAGTTTGATGTTAAATCTACCTACTATTGTTTTATATCGAATTTTTCTAGTCTAATGCATTTAATGCAATTACATCAAAAGTAACTAGTTAAAATACAGAAAAATTAAGACAAATCCTTTACCAAGAGAAATGTTATGGAAGCAGACTCAAGAGATGGATAATGAAGTTAACAGGAGTTTATTGACAACACTGAACAGAGACAGAATGCAGGTAAGTGATATGAACAATGATACTTTGGAGAGAAGGATGGAGATGGAGATGGAGATGGAGATGGAGATGGAGATGGAGATGGAGATGGAGATGGAGATGGAGATGGAGATGGAGATGGAGATGGAGATGGAGATGGAGATGGAATCAAGGTTAGCAGTAAGTAGTCCTCTTCATATGAATGAGGTCCTTGAATGGAAGTGAAGAGTGAGTCTTTATAGTGGTGGTGATGATGAGGAGCAGGTGTGTGTGATCAGGAATGACGTGCAGGTGGGAACAGAGGAGAGTGATGGGAAGTGTAGTGCAAGAACCTGGCATACCTGTACCAGAAAAATGAACAAAATTACAGTAATTAATTACTTACACCCAAACCTGGTCATGTAACACTAAAGACTGGAGTGATGATGCTGAAAACCAATGACATTTGACAAAATCACATTAGATGGGTAGACTGTAGACAAACATTTTGGAATAAATTAAAAGAGAAAACTTTGTAATTATATTTCACAACATGACAAATTTGTATTTTTACTGTTTTTTTTTTTTTTTTTTTTAATCAGCCTAGATGAGGCCTTGATAATGTAGTTCCATAAATGTCTTACTGAAGATTATTCTGCTTATTTAAGCAAAACACAATCAAAAACTGACTGCATCTATAAACAAGTGTCATTTTTTTAAAGTCCATTGGTTGGACCAAAAGTGCCAATAGTTGAAACCCCCTTATATTTATACAAGTGGGTGATGCAACAAGTTTAATGTTTATTTGGAGTGAGATAAGAAGAAGAATGATCTCTAGGGCATTTGTCAACACAGAATAGGCGAATTCAAGTCCACGCCAGCGGAAAATATCATTCTGTTTAGCGATATTTTTAATGAAACCTGAGTGATTTCGGTCAGTCCATCGAAACTTTGACAGTTCAAAAGGTTCATAAAGAGATTGTAAAATAAATCCATATGAATCTAGCAGTTTAATCAAGTCTGCTGAAGAAGAGACTTGATCACACATCACAATTCATGCTTTTAGTCACATAAACATTGATCAGCAAACATATATTGAGCACATCAAATACGGTCAATGAAGCTCAAGAATAAGAACCAAAAAAAGGTTTGTTCTTGCGCTTCAAACAAGTATAAGCTCTATATATGTTTGCTGATCAATGTGAATAAAAGCCTAAATTCAATCTGTTCATAATATAAAGCAATCGTGCCTCTTCAGAAAACTTGGATCAAACTGCTTGATTCATATAGATTTATTTTATGATCTCTTAAGTGCTTGAGCTGGTGTCAGCAGGATGGATTCTGATTGGCTGCCAATGTTTTTAACGTTCATCAGCTGGATAAAATCGTTCTGAAATTCCAACGATTCCGTTTCTCTGTGCCGTTATCGTTACAGCTGTGGTGTGAACTCTGCTATTCCTTAATATTGAAAATGATTTTTAGAACATAGTTATTTATATTTATATATTTATCGTGATCTTTATAGTTATCGTCCTTGGTATAAACGGGCCATTACAATACTTTTTATTGCCTTTAGTGTCAAAATCAACGAGAACGTGAAAAAAAGAGAGAAGAGAAGACAGCAATTACTTTGTAACTTGCCCTTTGCTTTCTTCTGTTGTTGTGTGATATGAAAATGTGAATCAAAAAGCTTGATTTCTCTTTAGGAGTCTTTTGGTGTGTCCAGTAAAAAAAAAAAAAAATGAATGGAAATATAGCTTGTGAATGCCTGAGTGAAAAAAAAAAAAAAAAATGTCCTCGTTTTGACCAAGTTAATGATTACCTTGGTCAACTTGGTAACTTGTTTAACTCCCCAGCATACAAACAGAGACCATAACCAACAAAAGCTACAGTCATTTATGAGATGAAAATGACAGTTCCTGTAAAAATCATCTGCTTTTCCTGTTTCCTATTTTCTGTTTCCTTTGTGCAAGGTCAAGGTGAGTTTATAATTTTTACTATGTAGAATGTTTATGCATGTTATGTATATTCCAACACTTTTAAATGACCTTAAGTGGTTTTAAAGAGTGTTGACTAGTACTACATCTTTGTGTAACGTTTGTGTGTACTTCTCAGAATGTCTAAGAGAGGATATTACATATGAAAACATAGAACCAGTATCAAAACCTTCATATGACGATGATGAAACAGTGAACGTGAACTGTGTGACAGGTTATATCGGCTTTTATAGATTAAAGTGTAAAAATGGACAATGGCTGACGTTCATTGCACGAAGCTGCTCAAGTAAGAAAATGTCAATATGGTGACCACATCATTTTTTCTCATTTAATTCAAATGGTCACTTTCAGAGGAAAACTTGTTTGATTTCTGCAGAGGTCAAATGTGGTCACCCAGGCGAAACAGCAGATGGTGATTTTAAACTTATAGAGGGCAGAGATTATACTTTTGGAGCAACAGTGGAGTATACTTGCAAGAAAGGGTAAATGTGAAAAAGCGTTTTCTAATTTATAAAGTTCAAATCTGTCCTGTTTAACTTGACACTACTTACACTTAAAAAGTTGAAATACTTTGTGTTCATAGGTATGAAATGACAACCAGAATCAATCGACGTCACTGTAGAGTGAACGGGTGGGATAATTCTATCCCTGTTTGTGAGGGTACGCTATCTTTAAATTCTGTTTACATTATTGTCTTTTGATTCAGAAAGGTGCTGTAAGCGATTGTTATGGTAAGGTACATAGAGAACGAATCTACAGTACTCTCTGAAAGATATCACTGAAATAACTGTCGAAAATCACGTGATGACAATTATGTAAACAGTAACATTAAAGAGTCTGCGGGCCTTGTCCAGAATGATCGTTTAGCCAATCATAAGGCTTTTGAGGTGCTCTCTGCCTGTCAATCATTTTGCACATTCACAGCAGGCACTCGTAGTGGATTTCACAATGCATAATGTTCAAGATCACAGACATTGAGCATTGATACAGCTTCTTTTGTTGGTGGAGGGAAATAAAACTCGTATGGTAAGCTTGATTTGCTCTTGCCTAACTTGACAGGTAAATATACTTTCGTAAAAACCACGGGGGTGTAGAAATAGGGGCATGTCTACATCGATGACGAAAGTTCTCGAACTGCTAACGTCGCTTACAGCACCACAAGGGCTGCCAGGTTTCCCAAAGCACAATGTAGAACATTAGTGACATGCTGGTTGCATTTAATCTCCGTGGCAGTTTTCTCAGAATCAATGCCATCAAAGTTGCACGCAAAGATGTTCTCTCATAAAAGAGTAGAGCATCGGGCCACTCAAAAGTAGATTAGGCTACAACTTCAACTGATCTTTCAACTTCAAATTCGAAAGGACACTAAATAAATGAACTCAATGAGTCAATGTACACTATATTCAAGATTTTATTTTTCCTACTTAAAAACTATGTCTACTTCACATTTTGCACACAAAACTAATATGTCTGTATTTAAAGATGGCTACATGATAGACACTATGACCCTGTTTACAGCTGGTATTAGAATGCGTTTTGTTCGATCGGATCACAAGCAGACGAGGGAGACACATTCCCGTTTACACCTGGTGTTTTAGCCCATCTCTTTTGTCCGCTTTTGACGACTTCTGTACTGATTTCTTTGAGGGAAGGATCTATGGGCGGGTAAATGTATGGGCTTTTTCAGATGTTTCAATGAAACAAACTCCTGCAATTTACATATGAGCTCGCTTGGAGACAACGGAAAAACACACTGAGAGCAACAGCTTTCATTTCTGCTCTGACAGACGCAAGACCACGCCGAACACTGTGAGTGTGTGTTAGAAATCAGGAATGGTGTGAGAACATTGTGTTTGGTGTGTTTTTCGTCTTCAAACCAAACTTGGGTCACCAGCCGACAAAGTTTAAATTCCTTCTGACTTGTGTGCATCCATTAATGTTTACTCATTAGGTCAGTAGGCTTTGAGAAGATCCGGTTGAATGCGTTATCAACTACTTCTGGAAGTGGTCGAAAGTGGACAAGCTCAAGCTCCCGTCCCCTTATTTAGTGTCGTCCACTTGTGATCCGATCGACCAAAACAAATCTTAATAGGTGTAAACAGGGCCTAAGATATGTAGTCCAGCATTAATATGCAACTAAATGCAGTCAAAGTGTGATGATTAGGTTTTGAATAATGTAAATTGTTACATATATGTGAATTTAATAATAAATGGTCGGTGCTTGTTTTTGCGGCCTGAACATGTTGAATCGGCTTTTGTCAGGTTGTGGAATGTCTGATAAATGACATACTGTAATCTGGTGATTGTCCACGTTGGTCAGCGTCTGTCGGTGCAGTGTGAATTGGTCTTTACACGTAGCATGGCAGTCCCCGCGCTTCTACCTCCACCTGGAGCCTGTCATTTGTTTTGCAAAAATCCACCGCTCCCGGTTCTTCTGGTCCAATCAGCACAGGGCTGTGTGAGATCTTACTGTCAATCACAGTTCGTGCACATGCCACAGATCGCGCACATTACAATATCACATGCACACGCCTGAAGTTCGCAGGTGTGTTGTATTGTACGAAGCGTGATGGCGGAGAGAAAATCTACTAACAAGCTTCCAATTCCTCGGTTAACAACCAGAGCTAGGAGGTCCAAAACAACCAAGGAAAAGAAAATGATGCTTCGATGCTGAAGAGACGGGTGCGTTCACACAGAAAATCTGGTGCACACGCACTGACGAGCACGAACTCGATGGGAGGGTGCTTGGTGGTAATGGGGGAGGGGCATGAGAGTTGTAAACATTCAAAATTTTGGCTAAGTCCCCTCAATCTGCCAGACTTGCCGACTGCAGCTTTAATGGTTAGCGGTCTACATGCTGGTTTGGGAAACAGGCATTGCTCCAATGTTAAAATAAAATTTGACATAGAGTGATTTATCAGGAAACTCAGCCTAAATCAGATTATTTGTTTTCCTAGAGGTCAGATGCCCTGTAATTCACACAGATGGGGATGTGACTGCATCAGGGAACACACGGGAAGGGACATATGGCGATGTTATACATTTTGAGTGTGTATCTTCTGAGAAAAAGCTAGATGGAAGTAGTGTCATTCAATGTATGGAGAATGGCGTTTGGAGCGGACCTGTTCCACAGTGCATAGGTTAATTCCACAGTCTCTTGCTTTATTCAAGATCACTGCTTGATGTACTTGCACATTTCATGAAGAGATAACTAATACTAGAATTCCAAAATCATTTTCATCCGTAGACCATTGGTACAGATAATTAGTGTTGCTATAATGAATTGTGATATGCTAGTAGAGTATATTATAACCCCTAAAATAGACACTTTTTTTTGCTGTACAAAACTGGTAGTATGTTTTATTTTCTGTAAACAAAACAAAATCAAATGTCACTCTAGATTCTATGCCTGAATTTGAAATAGCAAAACTAGCACACAACTCTTTGCACATGCTTTTTTCCTAATTATTGTTTTTGGAAGCCAAATAAGCATTTGATGTTGAACATACTTTTCGACCATTAATAAAGTAGGATCAAGTAGTATGCTTGTGTGCAGTATGATTACAATACGAACATTCACTAAGCAGTGTGTCAGATAATAATATGTCTGAATATGCAGTATTCATAAAACAGTAGGCAAAATCTAATTAGATTTTTGCCAACCATTTTTGGCATATTTGACCTTTTTCTTAACTCAGTTTTGCATTATGATGTCTTTACAGTAACTTGTCGACTTGATGTGACTGAATCTGGAGCAGTAAGAACCATACCAGAGGGAAAAACCATTTTCAAAGCTGGAGAAACAGTGGGAATGATCTGCTCTGTCAAAAACCTGTTCTTATACAACCAGGAAACATTTACATGCACAAATAATGGGAAGTGGGATTACAAGCCATCTTGTGAGGGTAAGAATGTAGAGAAACACTCCTGGATTTGGTGCTGAAGTCATTGAATATTTTTAAAAGCATGTGAATCTTGTTTCAGAGATAATATGTCAAGTTCCACACAACCAGCATGTGTATCTACCAACATTTTACTTCCGTGGAGATCTGAATTTGAATGTAAGAAAATCTTACAGTTGTGAGTCTGGATATCGTAAAATGTCAGCGGAGGCCACATGTGCACGAGACGGATGGACACCGAAACCACTGTGTGCTGGTATGTTCTGCTGTATAGTATTAAAATCTGCACTACTCATAAAATCCAATAATATATATTCTATGATTATGTGGATGTTTGTTTTCTAGAAATTATGTGTGACCCACCAAAAATCCCAAATGCAGAGATTGTGGGAGGTCAGAAACAAAAGTATAAAACATCTTCAAGAATAGACTATAAATGTCGTCCTGGATTTGAACCAGAGGAACTTGTACAAATCACTTGTGATTCCGACGGCCAATGGAAAGACATACAGACCTGCACTGGAAAGTTACAGCTTGATGTTGTTTTGTTGTTTGCTTTGCTTTGATTTTATTGTATCATAAATTCAGATACTTTTAATGAAAACTTTTAAGATGATTGGATGAATCATTCATGAATCAAATAACGTCTCGGTTACGTATGTAACCCTAGTTCCCTGAAGGAGGGAACGGAGATGTTACGTCAGAGACTGACGAATGGGGGTTTCGCTAGAGAGCCCTATCACCTTCGAGTTATTAGAAAATGAACCAATGGTATGAAAATACCATGGGTCTGCGGAATTTGCATCGTGAACTCCGCCCCACCGCGTGGGTTTGAAAGGAGCCGCGGGTGCAATCTCACATTATGTTACCTGCTGAGGAGCCGAGACTGTGCGCCCCGGTCGTTTCAGTGGTACAGCGGCAGTGGCATGGGGACGTAACGTCTCCGTTCCCTCCTTCAGGGAACAAGGGTTGCATACGTAACCGAGTCGTTCCCTTTCAGTCAGTCACTACGAGTTACGTCAGAGACTGATGAATGGGGGGCCCAATCTAATCTCGCCACTGCGGCTGTCTTCCAGTGTCCTGCGCAAGCCCCAGCTACTTGTCGTGAGGCTAGCACGAGTGAAGGGCCAGGCTGATGCAAGAATACCAAGGTACACTGGGTTGCATATCCCAGATGGAATATGTGACACAGCGCCTACCCGCAGGGAGGACTCAGAATACACATATGACCCGAGTACGGGATGCATATGGAGAACTCAGAGGTATCCAGCCCGCAGGGTGGAATGTTTCAACCTGGAGATGGCAAGAGGGGTCTTGCCGAGGGAAAGCACGTGCTCGGAGGAGACTTACCGTGGAATATACACATGTGGGGGTTGCCCAGCCCAACCGGGGAACCATGCACATGGAGGCACCTAACCAATCACGAGGGCTGACCAACCGGACATGCACTCTGGTGATGGCATCAACAGTGCAGGAGGAACTCATCTGAGTAAAATAGCACACGTATCCAGTCCGTGGAGTGAGGTGGAGTTCGCGATGCAAATTCTGCAGACCCATGGTATTTTCATACCATTGGCTTGTTTTCTAATAATTCGAAGGTGATAGGGCTCTCTAGCGAAACCCCCATTCGTCAGTCTCTGATGTAACTCGTAGTGACTGACTGAAAGGGAACTGATATATGTGTCTTATATAATTTTTTTTTTTTTTATTATAATTAAAAAAAAAGTAAGGCAGACACTACATACACTACTGTTAATATATTGTTGAGTATTCAAAAATATGTTATCTTTCTATATACAGATGGTACCTGTCAGGAGCAAGAACAAAAAAATTTAGAAATTCTATTTGGACATCCAGGCATCACTTCACCTTATAATCCTGGGCATATCTTAGTTTTTCGATGCACTGATGTCAACATGAGATTTTACGGCCAACGTGCAATTGAATGCCAGCATGATGGGAGGTGGAATTACCCATATCCACAATGTGGAGGTACAAATTTATTATTTTGTGTTTATATTTAGAAACATTTCTATAAATCAGAATCAAAGTATTAATCAAATGTGTTAATTTAGTACCATCTGAACATGACCATCAACATTTGAAATCTTATAACTAATTAATAATATTTTTCATATAATATTTTGCATTAAATTGTTCCTATAGGAACAGTTGAGTGTTCCCAACCAACAAGGAACTTGCGATTTGTGAAACTCTCAGATAAGAAAACTGTGTTCCGCAACTTTGAGATACTGAGATATACGTGCAATACACCGTACAATGAAACTTCAGGAGGAGCTTTGATTTGTCAAAATGGAAAATGGAACGGAACATTTGTCTGCAAAAGTGAGTCCCCACAAAATCTTGCATTCACATTTATTTACCCAGCAGAAAACCCAACTATCTATGATGATCCAATCCCAAATGTGGATTATGGGTGCATCAAAAAAATGTATACATGATAATATATATATATATATATATAAAAAACTTACATACATACAATGATACAGCTGTCACATTCATGTCTTGTTTAGTTCATAGGGGTCGTTTACACTGAAAACGCCTCGGTTACGACTGTAACCTCGGTTCCCTGAAGAGGGAACGAGCGTTGCGTCGAGATTGACGCTATGGGAACGCATTGCGTGATTGCATCATGAAGCACTTGTAAAATCAGTCCAATGGCGTATAGGCGGGTGACGTCATGGCAGGAAGCTATAAAGCGCACCCAGACCAAACATTGTCAACTTCTGATAGGTCGAAGCAAGTCGATCACAGGCACGCCGGAAGTATGGCAAGGTGACGCAACGCTCGTTCCCTCTTCAGGGAACCGAGGTTACAGTCGTAACCGAGGCGTTCCCTTTCAAGGGAACTCGCGTTGCGTCGAGATTGACGCTATGGGAACGTCTATACCAACGCCACCATAGTGACCAGTGCCTGCCTTGTGTGAAATCAGGCGAGCACAACAAAGACAGAATAACCTGGGACCCAGGAGTGAAGCCCAAAAATAGGTTTTAAACCCGATGAGTGTGTGCGGAAAGGAACTGCCCGCCGCATCTAGCACCTCTTGTAGGGATACCCCTAATACAAGGCTACAAAGCCGCCATACTGCTCCTGCTTCAACGCACCATGGAGGAAACCGGTTTGTTTCCTGTGCAGGGAGCTCTAGAGAGATCGTGGCCTCAACAACCTCAGTTGAGAGACCCGAGTCTATGAGTTGGGCCCCCTCAGGGGCCAAACCCATACTCCCATAACTCTGTTCTCCAGAACTCCCGGAAGTAAAACAATCAGGGAAACCATGTACAGATGCTGAACTGCCACGTCTGCAAGTCCATATGAGCTCCACCACCTCGGGGTGGAGTCTCCCTCCCCTGGGCCTCAGCCCCTGCCTCGACAGGATGTCTGCTTCCTGAATCTGGTGCCCAGGGATGAAGAGCCTGAGCCATCATCACCAGGTGATTAAGTGCCAGGTGAGATGGTGACCCGTCCACGGGCACCGAGCGACCATCCATGATCGCACCCCAGCCCGTGAGGGAAGCATCCGTCGTAAGCGTTAAGCGACGACAATGAGCTCCCAGCACAGGATCCTGGGGACAAGAACCAAGGCTTCTTCCATATAACTAGGGCACGTAAGCATTGCCGCGTGACCCTGATCATGTGAAAGGGGTTGCCCCTCGGGGAAACTCTTTGGTCCTGAGCCACCACTGCAGGGGTCTCATGTACAACAGGCCAAAAGGTATCACGTTGGACACTGCTGCCATCAGACCCCACAGTCTCTGAAACTGTTTCACAGTGAGTGACTGGCCTAGCTTTATTCTTTTCACAGCTGACAGGATGTACTCTATGCGTGCAGGTGAGAGGTATGCCTGCATCAACATTAAGTCCCAACCACACCTAGAAAAAGTGGTCCACTGTAGTGGAGAAAGCACACTATTTTTGCCGTTTAGCCGTAACCGCAACTCTTTCCTGTGTGCGAGATCGACATCTCGATGCCGAACTGCCAACTGATGACACTGATCGTGAAAGTTTGGGGTGATAGTGCTAGGCCGAACGAAGAACTCGATATTGGTATGCTTTGCCCCCAAAAGCAAACCTCAGGAACTTCCTGTGATATGGAAGGATGGAAATGTGGAAGTATGCGTCCTTGAGATCTATCGTGACAAACCAGTCCTCGGATCTGATCTGTGGCATGATTTGTCTCAGTGTTAACATTTTGAACTTTAGCTGAATGACTGACTCGTTCAGAACACTCAGATCCAAAATGGGACGCAAAGATAACCCGAAGATAACCCTTTTCTATGGTCTGCAGGACCCAACAAGAAATATTTGGCAGCATCTTCCACGCTGTCAAAAATTCTAGCAGAGGTACCAGCCTCTCGAGACCGGCTTCTGGATTTAGTTGTTGTTGAACAGTCAGTCCGTCGTCCTGTAACGCGAACCGGCAGGGAACGACTGAACTGACTGCTCTGGGACCCTCCTCGGAGGGGGCAAGCATCCCAGGACCACTACGTTTCCGGGTGGACCCTGACATATGTGCTCACCGGAGACCACTGCGCCCCGAAACACACAAGGTGGCGGGGTTAGCATAATGGTCCCCTGAGGGCACCGAAGGGCAGCGGGCACCGTATAATGAGGTGTTAACCGCTTTACTTCGGGGGAGACTGCCCTCGTTGGCCTGACCCCTCAGGCGTCAGGACATTTTCCCCACAGCCTTCTTCGAAATAATGATGGTCCTCAGATCTGTCTTACTCCTTAAAGGCTGTGGTTGAGAGTGCCAGCCCGAACCCCAGTCCTTTAGTGGGGGCTCGGGAGCAGATGCTCTGCTACTGTTGAGATATGTTTGGCAGAAGTTCCCACGCTGCCAAAAAATCTACTAAGAGAACCAGTCTCTCAAGACTGGTGTAGGTGTTATTTGAGCGACCAATTCGGTGCCCTGTAGGGCGAACCGGCAGGGAACGATCGAACTGACTGCTCTGGAACCCTCCTTGGAGGGGGCGGGCATCCCAGGACCACTACGTTTCCGGGTGGACCCTGAGATATGTGCTCGCTGGAGACCGCTGCGCCCCGAAACACACAAGGTGGCGGGGTTAGCATAATTGTCCCCTGAGGGCACCGAAGGGCAGCGGGCACCGTATAACGAGGTGTTAACCGCTTCCCTTCAGAGGAAATTGCCCTCATTGGCCTGACCCCTCGAGCATCAGGACCTTTTCTCCACAGCCTTCTTGGAAATAATAACGGTCCTCAGATCCGCCTTACCCCTTGAAGGCTGCAGTTGAGAGTGCCAACCCAACCCCAGTCTTTTATTGGGGGATCAGGAGCAAACACTCTGTTTCTGTTGAGATATGTTTGGCAGAAGTTCCCACACTGCCAAAAAATCTACTAAGAGAACCAGGCTCTCCAGACTGTTCTAGGTGTTACTCAAGCGACCAATTCGGTGCCCTGTACGGCGAACCGGCAGGGAACAACCGAACTGACTGCTCTGAGACCCTCATCAGAGGGGGCAAACATCCCAGTGCCGCTACGTTTCCGGGCAGACACGGAGATGTAGGCTCGTCAGAGACCGTTGCGCCCCGACGCACACGAGGTGGCGGGGTTGGCAGAATGGCCCCCCAAAGACATCGAAGGGAAATGGGCTCCGTATAGTGAGGTGTTAACCACTTCCCACCAGAAATTAAGAGAACCAGCCTCTCGAGACTGGTCTCTGGTATTACTCAAGCGACCAATTCGTTGCCCTGAAGCGGCGCACCGGCAGGGAACAGCCAAAATGATTGCTCTGAGACCCTCCTCGGAGGGGGCAAGAATCCCAGCGCCGCTACGTTTCCGGGCGGACAGTGAGATAAAGGCTCGTCTGAGACTAGAATTCACGGGAGACCGCTGCACCCCGAAGCACACGAGATGATGGGGTTGGCAGAACGGCCCCTGAGAGCACCGAAGGGAGATGGGCACCGTATAATGAGGTGTTATTAATTTCCCCCCAGGAATTTCACCATTTATTTCCTCAGAATTAAATGCAGCCAAAGATCAACCAGACAAGTCAACACGGTCTGGATGAAAGGCTGAATAGTATATTAATACCGAAATCTAACTCCTCAGAGATCAGATAAGTACATATTTAATTTTCTCAAAAATTAAATGCAGCCAAATGTCAACCAGACAAGTAGAAACGGTCCGGATGAAAGGCTGAATACTATATTAATATAGACATAACTCCTCAGAGATCAGATGAGTACATATTTAATTTTCTCAAAAATTAAATGCAGCCAAATGTCAAGTAGAAACAGTCTAGGTGAAAGGCTGAATTTAGTGTATTAATACAGACATCAACTCAGATGAGCATTTAACATTTAATTTAATCACAATTAAATGCAGACAGAAATAGCTCAGATATAGAACTTGGTCTGGATGACAAATAGAATATATTATTTTCATACATCTTCTTTCAAAGCCAGACAAATATTTAATTTATCAGAATTAAATTCATATTATATTCTCAAACAAAAAGAACCACAATAATAGTCTACAAACACATGATTAGTTTGCAAACAATCATAATAGAGAAAGAGAGAAAAGGAAATTCCCGTCTGCTCAGTTCCCTGTGTGTATAAATATATCAGACCTATTAATCTACACGTTGCCTCGGCAAACGCGCGATCTGAGCCACTAGATTCTTATTGCAGAGATGCAGACTCATAATCTACGCGCTGCCTCGGCAAACGCGCGATCTGAGCCATTAGATTCTTATTGCAGCCCCGTAATCTACGCGCTGCCTCAGCACACGCGAGATCCGAGATCGAGTCACAGAATCTTTATTGCAGACCCGTAGCCTTAATCTACGCGCTGCCTCGGCAAACGCGAGATCCAAGCCAAATAATCTTTCTCGACTTTCTTCCCTCGAGAAGAAAGCCAACAGGAGCAGAGCTAAAACTCTCGAAGTGCATATGTTACACGTCAGGAATTATGAATGAATACTGTCAGCCCCATTTTACTAGAGCTGACCGTGCATGCTCTACTCCCAAACAAACAACACATAAATCGCGTGTATCCCCACTCGTAATGAAGCGAGGGCGGGGAGGAACACACGATCCAAAATGCTGTTTGCTCGCCATTATATTCCTGTCTAGATATATAATATGCTTGAGGACAAACAACAATAAATAGACAGAGACAGATTTCACAGAGAGCGCTTGCTGAAGACACAGAAGCTGACAATGTTTGGTCTGGGTGCTTTATAGCTTCCTGCCATGACGTCACCCGCCTATACGCCATTGGACTGATTTTACAAGTGCTTCATGATGCAATCACGCAATGCGTTCCCATAGCGTCAATCTCGACGCAACGCGAGTTCCCTTGAAAGGGAACTTTTTATTCGTTTTGACTGTTCATGTACACGACAACTGGCAAACTTTTGAAAACGGGTTTCAGTGTGCACGTTTTTGAAAATTATATTGTTATTGTCTTGGTGTAAACTACAAAAACGCGCATTTGTGAAAGTGGTTACTTCATGTGCATGCGTATTTTTAAAATGATCCCCAGTCACACTTCAAAACCGTGCCAGGCCAGTAGTTGACGATGTCAGATTGTAAAGAAAAACGATGTGCCTATAAACTGAACATCTAATACGCATGTGCAATTGCGCATGACATCACCATTTTCACAAATTCACATTTTTGTAATTTACGCTGAGACGATAACCATATCATTTTCTAAAACTTGCATGTTAAAACCCGTTTTCAAAAGTTTGCATTTCCAGGGCTTAAAAACGTCATTGTCGTGTAAATGAATGATGTCGTGTAAATGAACCCTTAGGCCTAGTCCACACGTACACAGGTATTTTTATAAAGTTTTTCCTCCTCCTTTTAAAAAAACATTTACGTCCACATGAGAAAAATGAGAAATAGTCCTCATGCTATGTCTGTCATTTATAGCAAACCATCTAGTATTAATTTCGATCTCAAACATATTTATTAAAAGAAGTTATTACTCCACCTCGTGTGTGACGTCATAAACCAACATGGTTGAACGACCACTTTGCGACAATAAGATTTCGGGAAACAGTCGTGACTAGCTAGTTGATTTATTCAACGATGCATCGTACTATGGTAGTTAAGTAGCGAGTTACGTCGTTGTACGGGAAAACACACCCCTAGTTGGCTGGAAGGTGTGTGTTCAAAAGTGTAAAGCACAGGTAGTTCCAGTCAGTTTAATCACCGTTCTGTATTAATGTGCATGAAGCGCAATCACACACACACATACAGACAGTCACTTGCACTCAGAGACTGGAGATCATGCTTTGACCAGAAACATTCAGGAGCACAGAAATTTGTTGTCAAAGGCTGCCCCAAGACTTTTATTAGTATAATCGCGGACACTAAATGCTGCTCAAAAATGTACAGTATATGAATGTAATTTTTGTTTTTGTTTTGTTTAGGTGGGATCTGTCCAACACCTCCGTATCTTCAACATGGAGACTACAACATCGTCAATATGGAAAAAAATGTGATTACAGAGGTATCGTACATTTGCCAGTCTTACTATGTGCTGGACAAGCAACAGGAATCTTATAAGTGTGTGGATGGAAAATGGGAGACTCCTCCGAAATGTCTGAGTGAGTCATTCAATTACAAATGAATTCTCTTTTGCTTTTTTGTAAAAACAAATCTCTAATTGTTTTGTATTGTTTTTCACTGGATGATGTCTCTGTCATAGGACCTTGTGAAATTGATGACATAGTTGAGAAGTACAATCTACAGCTCCCTACAGAAAAGGTCTATATAACGCATGCTAACAAGTATAGGCTTAACTGTACGGCTGGATGGAATACTGCAAGTGAGATGAGAGCATATGTGGACGTGTCGTGTTTTAATGGGTATCTTCAGATTGACAAAAGTTGTGAGTAATGTTTCTCATTTTCAATCTGAATTAGTCATGTTGGTGTTCTGTACATTTATTTCCTTTTTTTTTTTTTCAGGTGATACACAAAATAACTGAAAATAAACTAGAGTGGTAGTTGAGGTAATGTAACCCAGTTCGATTTTAAGAATGACTTCTAGTATTTACTTTCAGATGTTTTTAAGCACTAAATGTTGATATATAAAATGACTACTGCTAACCCAAACTGGTGAATATTAAATATTTTCAGTGGCCTAATAATGTAAAAATTCAGCATGTAATTATGTTTATGAAGACGGAGAGACACACTCAAGCTTGTATCTCATTCTCATTCAGCTACAAATATTACTTATAGAATTATATATTATCTCTGTCACAACCACCAGCTGGAGTGCCCATGATCTCCCTCAGAGGACACGTCTACTTCCATCTGCTTTCTCAACATGAACTACTTTTCCCATAATCCATTGCTCGGAATAACTAGTGTTTTGATTACTTTCACCTGTGTGTTATTATTTGATTTACTCTTACCTATATAAGCCCTGTGTATTCACTCATTCGTTGCGAAGTCTTGTATGTTGTTACACTGCATTTCTGAGCGTTATCATGGTTTCCTGTGTCTTGGTTTTTTGATTATCTTCCCGTATTCTTGATTTTCCTTTTTGCCTGTGTTTTCGACCCTGTTGCTTTTTTAGATTGTTTGACCCTTTGCCTGTTATATGGATTATGATTCTGGATTGTCCCAATAAAGCTGCATTTGGATGTTCAACGCAAGTCTCTGAGCCGTTCGTAATAATCTTAAAGAAATTGTTTGTATTTATTATCTTTTAATATTCATTTAAAGACCCTTGTGATTAAAAACATGTAAGTAATTATAGTGACTTTGGTGTGGATTTTAGTTCAACATATTTCTTGCATTATTTATGCATTTTATTTATGGAAAACATTTATTTATGCAAACTCAGCAAAAATAAGTCACCTTTTCAGGATACTGTATTTTAAAGATAATTTTGTAAAATCCAGATAAACTGTACAGATCTTTATTGGAAAGGGTTTAAACAATGTTTTTCATACTGGTTTACTAAACCTTAACAATTATTGCACATGCACCAGTGAAAAAGTCCTTAAGACATAAACAATTTAGAGAACTGAACAATTTATGATAACTGAACTGAGCTGGACGATGACATCATTTCTTCAGAGCTGCTTTATAGATAAACTTAATAATTTATGATCTTTACAACTGAACTGAATTGACACAGAACTAACTTCAGCTGAACAACAGCCGAAACTGACTGCTACTGTTGATATTGCCAGCCTGAGTTTCCCAGAAATGTTTCCCATTCCTAATCCAATCTGATTTCTGACCTGTAATGCTGCCTGGATCATAATCATACACTGTTTGGTCGTTGGCCAGAGGAGAACTGACCCCCGACTGAGCCTGGGTTCTCCCAATTGGTTTTTTTTCTCCATTCTGTCTCCTGATGGAGTTTTGGTTCCTTGCCACTGTTGCCTTGGCTTTTGGCTTGCTTAGTTGGGGACATTTAATATTCAACAATATTATTGATCTGCCTTACTTAAGGTGGACGATGATGCAATTTTCTTCTAGAAACAAACTTTGTTGTATTATTTTCATGTTATCACTGTGAAGTTGCTTTGATACAATCTTTATTGTAAAAAGTGCTATAGAAATAAAGGTGACTTGACTTGACTAATGTACAACTTGAGAGGCTGTTCATGTCCAATTTCTAATTATGTCCAATAACACCAATGAGTAGGCAGCATTAATGTGGCATCTTCCTCCATTGACGTCCAAACAAAAGTAGCTGTGTATTTGTCATGATCCCAGCCTTTGTTTCTCTGGCTCTTGTGTTTCTCTTGTGGTTTGTCAGTCATTGTTTGCTGCAACATGCTCCTGTCCTGAGCTTCTTTATTTGCCCTGGTTTCCTGTTTTTGTTTCGTTAATAAAAAAATATTTTATTTTAATAAACGTATTAAATTAATAAAATTTTCATGATCAATGACACTGTGTTTCCCTGTGTTGTGTGGGGACTTTTGTGTTATTTCCTGTCCTAGTGCCTTTGCATGATCCTAATTGGACTCTGGAATATTACATTCAGCTTTTAAGGTGGGTGTCATGGAGAAGGTTCATGCTGTACCCACCATGCCAGAGTCCCCACTCATCTTGGCTACCACACCTGGGTCTTCAGCCAAGATGGCCGCCACGCCTGAACCTCCAGCCGTCATGGACGACACACCAAAGTTCCCGGTCGCCATGAACGTCGCACATGAAGCCATTAAGGTGGTCTCTATGAGAGTGAGACTGGCATCCAGCTTGGAGGACACACCACTGATGTTAGTGCATGCAGCCGGCATCCCTAGAACAGCGTCATCTAGCCCACTGGCCTCAGCGCTTTCAAGCCTGCAGGTGCCAGCGCTGTCCGGCCCAGAGGTCGTTCCCTTGTTCTCGGTACTCCCTGTTACGACAATGGCCATTGTGTGTATTTGGGCCGCACATTGCTCTTCAGCCAATGAGTCCGCTCCAGAGCCCACTTTTGTCCCTGAGTTTCTTGACAGCCTTGATGCGACCACAAAGGCCGTCCCTGAACTTCCTGTGTACCTCGACACGACCACAGAGGCCGTACCTGAACTTCTTGTCTGCCTCGACGCGACCGCACAGGTCGTCCCTGAACTTCCTGTTTGCCTCGACTGCAGAGGTCGTACCTGAACTTCCTGTTTGCCTCGACATGACCGCAGAGGTCGTACCTGAACTTTCTGTCTGGTTAATTGAACTTCCCGGCGGGTAATGTCATGAGGATCCCAGCATGTGTTCCCCTGTCTTGTGTAAGGACTTTTGTGTTATTTCCTGTCTTGCGCCATGTTTTGTAATTCTTTATAGTTTTTCAATTTGATCAGTCTCCGCAGGTGTGTCTTGTTAGTTCCCTTGGTTACCCTTGTGTGTTCCCAAGACAATTTACAACATCCCCTTGTTACCTTGTTAGCCTGTGTATAAATTGCCCTTGAGTTTCTCTTGTGGTTTGTCAGTCGTTGTTTGCTGTAACATGCTCCTGTCCTGAGCTGGATTCCCTGTTTGCTTTGTTAATAAAGTAGTGCTTGCATATCTCTGCTTCGTCCCTGCCTCAGCATTACAGAATTCTAATTGAATCAGTCTAATTACTAAGTTTGAAAATTGAATCAATAAAACAAAAATTTGCACAAAATAACCTCAAAAAATCAGACAGGCTCTGTCAACCAGTCATTTTTCTCTTCAGACAAACAATCATATCTTCATTTATGCTTTTTGAGAATTATTTACTCTAACTAAGAGCAAAACTGTCCATTCTATAAATCATTTAATTAAATTGTAATGTCTGCTCGAGCACCAGACTTTTTCAGAATTTTCACCTGCAACAACTGATCATATTTTCATCAATACTTTACTCTCACTTAGAATAAAATCAATCAATATTTAAACTTCTCAATAAAAGAAAAACAACCAATATTTAAACCTCTTAATTTCCTTAAATGCAGCATGGCAATAAGACAAGTAAAATTTCATTTGCTTTAAATTTTTTTGCTAATATTGTAGCACTGATATTGTAACCTTCAGCACTGTTATCAAAGTTATGATAAGGAAATATGACCAAATATTATTTTTTTTTATTATTATTTTTGATTTTAGTATGTTTTTCGGTCATTACAACTACTACTACTATAGCATCTACTGAGGCTTAATAGTATGCTAAATTTACACCCCTGTTGCTCATTCTTGCTTTCTTTTTTTTATCAAATTCATTTTCATGAATATATAATGAAATCACATGTCAAGGTTTTTATTATTTGTCACAAATTTTGGAAACAGCATTGCCAAAAATGTAAACCTCATTGAAATTGAACAGAACATAAAATGTCTCAAATAATATTTAGTTTGACATTTAGGATAAACGAAAAAAAAAATGAGAAAAAAAAAAGAAAAAAAAGAAAAAAAGAAGAAGAAGTTGATCCTATTCATTGATTGCGCCAAAACTCAGCACATGACAGCCATTTACTTATAAAGTTAAAGACCTTTGAGTTTAACATTTCAATGTTTACCAAAAGTTCACACTGTAAGATCCCGTAAATGACATCCAGCTTTTACGGTTTAAAAAAGACAAACATTTGTTTATTTTTTCAGTGTGAGATAAGGAGGGCAATCTAGGTCATCTGGAGACAACAACAGTTTTCTTTTTTTTAAGCACATATTGATTATTTAAGGGTCAAACTCTTCTTTTACCTCAATGTATGTTTTAGTAACATAAGTATTATGAAAGAATCATTAATTCATTAATGTAATAATGTTCTTCTTTAAATGTAAAGAACACTAGTCAGTGAAAAAAATCTAAATCTAACATGTTTAACCTGTAAAGCACAGCAGTGGACACATACAATATTTTGGAACTTTCTTTTTGCTTCCTGTTTATATGTTACATAAGTTTGACTTGTCTAGGGTAACTTGTCCTTTGGTTTGTCCAGATGAGAAAAAAACCTACTTGTGATGTGAACTGTAAATGAGAATTTCTGTCTTTTGGTGATTTTCCTTTAGTTGTGCGCAGAGTGAAGGCAAGCTATTATTTCTGAGGTTAATGTTATTCATCTTAATGTCCTTTTCAATTAGATTTTTTTTCTTCTTGAAAGCAAATGAAGCAAGGGTGTAGAGTTACATTCAAGCTATTTTAAGGTATAAATAAATAAATAAATAAAAATCACAGGATTAAAAAAAAAATAATAATTGTATATGTCATTTTTGTGATCAAAGATGAGTTTTAAGGGATACAGTTATTGACTACAGGGGGATTTTAAACAAAATATCCTTCTGCACGACCACAAAGTAGTCTGGTATAAAAGAGTCCTCCTTTTGACTTAGTAAATGATTCACTTTTTGATTCCCCATCATACAAACAGAGTGAGAAAACAAGTTACAGTCATTTGTGAAATGAGAGTTCAAAATGAGAGATCCTGTACAATTCATCTGCTTTTCCTGTTTTCTATTTTCTGTTACTGTTGTGCAAGGTCAAGGTGAGTTCAATCATTTTTAGTAGAATGATATTCGTATTATATACACATCCAACACTTTTAAATGACCTTAAGTTGTTTTAAAGAGTGTTGACTACATCTTTGTGTAATGTTTGTTTGTGCTTCTCAGAATGTCGTTGAGAGGATATTATATGAAAACATAGAACCAGTTTGGAAAGCTTCATATTATGAAGATGAAACAGTGAAAGTGAACAGGTTTTACTGGTATAGATTCACTGCTGGCAAAATTGGCTTTCAATAAAACATGGCTGCCTATTCAGAAGAAAGGTGAAAAAAATTGAAATCAGTCCTACATGACTAGAGAAAATGTAGAATGTTCAATGTTTTTTATTATTATTATTATTATTTATTATTATTATTATTACAGAAATTATCAGAATTTAGATTTTATTTAATTCTGATTGGATTATTTTCCAAATTAAAAGTAACAAAATAAAGATGCTACATGTACATTTTAAATATTTGTTTAAAAGTTTGAAAGTGTTGTGAATCTTCTTCAATCTCACTCATTTCCAATGCTCTATGGGACAGATTCATTCACCACAATATACTTTATGAAGAACATAAGCGAACAGTGTAAATATTGTTTGGTCTGGTGTAAGAAAAACCTCTCTTTGACTTTAATAAATGATTAACTTGTTGATCCCCAAGCAGACAAGAGTATCAGAGACAGACCAACAAAGATACTTGTGAAACTCCTCGGCTTCGTCTTTTGGTTGTTTTTCTTTATTGTCTTTTTCATTTTGATTTTATTGACTTGAAAATAATTGTTATATTATATGCACTTCCCAAAACATTTAACTGTATCTCTAGAGAGTGTTGACTAGTTGTGCAAGTACTTCAGCATTTAATATACACAGTTGTGTCGTTGTTTGATTTCTACAGAGATAAAATGCAGTCACCCAGGGGTCACAGCAAATGGTGATTTTAGTCTTATATCAGGGTCTGAGTTTGTTTTGAGCAACAGTGTTGTATACTTGCGAGAAAGGGTAAATGTGCTTTATGCCTTTTATTCTCTTTATATTGTATGAAATGTATGAAGGCCCTAAATGGACATGGTGGTGGAAACAATTTAGGATGAAAGAAAAAAATATTTTTCAAATCGTTTGCGTTCCCTTGCAAAACTTCTGTGTTCTCTAGCAAAGATGCTTGCGTTCTTTTGCTAAACCTGTTGTGAGCTCAGGCAGACGGTCCCTTCAGACTTTTCTCTCTGTCGCCTGCTCATAGAGACCAATTTATATTATAAACTCATTTTGAGGAAAATTGGGTTGTAGCTTGTTGTTACTATGATTGGAAAGTGATTGGAAGATTACAGAGGAGGGAAGTTATGGTGATGTTATTCACTTTGAGTGTGTATCTAATGACAAAAAGATAGACGGAAGTAGTGACATTCACTGCACAGAGATGGGCGAATGGAGTCACCCTGTTCCAAAGTGCAAAGGTTCATTCCATTGTTTATTTGTTTGTTTGTTTGTATCTTCTCCCAATGATCACAGATTTCTGAGCTTTATTCAAAATAATTTAACTATTTCTCTTCCCCTTGCTTTTCACACAGAGATAACATGCACAGCACCAGATATATCAAATGGTGATGTTGTTGAGAAAATGCAAGAATACCAGAGAGATGCCATATTAAAATACACATGTTCACAAGGGTTCAAACCTAGAGAGGGAATCCCCAGATGTGCTAAATTTGGCTGGACTCTGAACCCAGAATGTGATGGTTATGCACCAATATTACATAAACAATTAAAATGTGAAATAACACTAAAATTATTATATCCATATAGCTTTCATTATGCAAAAAAAAAAAAAAAAAAAAAAAAAAAAAACTCTTCACACTGAAACATTCTTAAATTAGATAGCCATTAACCTTAAATTCAAAACTGAATATTAAAATAAAGCAAGTATGCAGTTAATAAACTAAAATTTTATATTTCCAAAGCATTCAAGAAAACATTTGCTTGATCTTAGTTAGATCTTTTTTCTAAATGATGAAAGGAGTCAACACACCAATATTTGTAAAAAGTTGAGAAAATGGAATGAGATTATTTACTTTCTTCCTGTGATGCTAGAAAGTGTCCAACTGATGTCGTTTTCTAGGTTTTAATCAACTTTTTATTTTATTATTATTTTTTTTTTTATTGGGGAAAATCATGAGGCAACAGCATTTGCTGAGCATTATTATTTGGTAACTACAAAATCAGCTAAAAAAACCGACTTACTAATAACTACTTTCTAATTGCTTGCTTAATTTCCAGATAATAGTTTAGCAAATATATATAAAAGTTCTCAAAATAGAAAATGTGCTTATACTTATTTAGGGACTTATTCAAAATGTACTCTATTTATGGCAAGCTATATTTTTTCCTATTTTAGGATACAAAAAAATAAAAAAGTAAATTGTCAGAATCATTTGTTTTCCCCAAAAGACACACACATTTCACACATTTTTTATGCTTCATCTCTTCTTACCCTTATTTGTTTTGGGCAGAAGTAACTTGTGAGCTTAAGTCAACCACATTCGGAGTAAAAAAGATCAACCCAGAGGGGAAAACTATTTTCAGAGCTGGAGAAAGTGTGGAGATCACCTGCACTGAAAAACACTGGATCTTTCAAACAAAAGAAACCATCAACTCATTTACATGTGGAGAGAATGGAGAGTGGGATTATTTGCCTGTTTGTGCGGGTAAGATTATAGAGAAACACTTCTGCATTTAGTGCTGACCTTACCGCATGATATTAAAATAATGTAAATCTTGTTTCAGAAATTAGATGTGAAGTTCCACATGACCAGCATGTGTATAGGCCTGGATCTTACTTCTGGGGAGATCTGAAATTGGGAGTAAAAAAAGATTACTATTGCATGTCTGGATATGATAAAATGTCAGCAGAGGCCACATGCACACGAGACGGATGGACACCAAAACCACTGTGTGATGGTATGGGCTGATATTACATTTGTGCATATATTATGAATTCAAATTAGAATGATGGATATTTTTGTTTTACAGTAAAAATGTGTGCAACACCAAACATCCCAAATGCAGAGATTGTGGGAGATCAGAGAACACACTACAACATCAATTCAAGAATACGATATAAATGTCGTCCTGGGTTTGAACCAGAGCAGCCTGTACAAATCACCTGTAATTCCCAGACTGAATGGACAGGCTTACGGCAATGCACTGGTATGATTTTTGTATCATTAATGATTATTATAATTGATTTTATTTATTATTACTATCACTTATTATTATTCTCACTATTATTATAGAAATTATGAGAATTTTGATTTTACTTCATTCTGATTGGATGATTCTCCAAATTAAATGCAACAGAATAAAGACGCTACATTTTAAATATTTGTTTAAAAGTTTGAAAGTGTTGTGAATCTTCTTCAATCTCACTCATTTCCAATGCCCGACAGATTAATTCACCACAATATATTTTATGATTTGATCCAAGAAGAACAAGAGCGAACAGTGTAAATATTGCTTGTGCACAGAGTGGTCCGGTGTTAGAAAACCCTCTCTTTGACTTTAATAAATGATTAACTTGTTGATCCCCAAGCAGACAAGAGTATCAGAGATAGACCATGATACTTGTGAAACTCCTCGGCTTCGTCTTTTGGTTGTTTTTCTTTAATTGTGGCCAATAAGGCAAGTTCTTTTTGTTGTTGTTATTTATTTAAATGTCTTTTTCATTTAGATTTAATTGATTTGAACATAATTGTTATATTATATGCACTTCCCAAAACATTTAACTATCTCTAGAGAGTGTTGACTAGTTGTGCAAGTACTTCAGCATTTAATATATACAGTTGTGTCATTGTGTGATGTTTGTGCTTCTCAGAATGTCTTAGAGAAAACATTAAATATGGAAACCAGTTTAAAAATCTTCATACGCTGATGGTGAAACAGTGATAGTGAACTGCATGACAGGTCATATCAGATTATATTGTACATGTGTAACTGGTCCTATTCGACTGGCTCCTTGCTGGATTCGAGCCGGGGACTCCGGCATGGGAGACAGACACACTAACAAGGACTCTAAAGACCACAGCCTCTAGTGTTAATTGCTAGTCCATCTCTTGAGGCCAGGGGAGTGAGGTTTACACGCACAGCTCTTACTGTCCTACGACAGTTACACTTGTAAAGAATGTAAAAACATTGTGTTCACAGTTTTGAAATAGGGGTGGGATAATAATGGTCCTTTCTGTGAGGGTTAGGAAGTTTTCTTTCTTGGAAGTTTTCGTTTTTGTCTTTGAATTTCTCTCAGTCATACTGCCTTTATCTTGAATTTTTTCAATATTCAATCAAATCATTATACGTCTGCATAATGACGACTCAAAACATATGAGATCAGAATTTTTATGTTTTTAAACTGTTTCCTCGCAGCAAAGCAGAGATTGTGCCGTGATCTATCCGTGGAAAACGGGTTGATATACAGCCACCCCTCCAATGAAGAAGAAATCTTTTACACCTGCAACACGGGTTATAAACCCTTCACTGGGAACTGGTGGGATTCAGTGACATGCAGCAAAGGCTCTTGGTCTGAAGAACCTCGGTGCATCCGTGAGTTTTATTATTGTCAGTCTCAGGTGTTAGACGAATGATAGTGTACTGAAATGTGCTTCCTGTTTTCTGTCTTTACAGGGGAGGAAGAATGTGGAGCTTTTCCCAGTGTTCACCATGGAAAACTAAAGCAAAGCCTTCATGGAACTGCTGAAGTGAAATGTGATCCAGGGTTCATATCAACTCAGCGCTTCATTACATGTATCAGAGGTACATGGGAGAAACCAGTTTGTGAGGGTGAGCTTCTCAAACTCTTATTGCATGTTTGTGGAGCAGCGACAGCATATAGTGGAAAATAGACACTATTTATTGACGATGTAAATCTCAGTCTTACTGGATTTCATGAATTTCCATTAACATATTTATTTTTTTAGTGGGCGTCAGTTGTAACATTCCTCCAAAGGTGGAATATGCATTCATACCATCTAAACCTGAAGAATTTTATGCACATGGATCTAGTGTAACATATGTATGTCGAAGCTCATTGTTAATGAATGGGAAGAGTACAGTTTTCTGCCGCAATGGAACTTGGGAAGAAACACCAACATGTGAAGGTAAGGTTTTGATTGGTTATGAACTGTCTAATAAAAGGTAACTTTAATAATATAACTACGATAAAAGGTATTTGACAATCAAGAGGAATAACATCAAGTCCCCAGATAAGTTTGCCATACTGACAACAATAATTATAAAATAAATCAAAAACCCTGTGAAATCATAATTTGAGTGTTGGTAATTTTTGTCCATCTGCACTAGATTAATATGTTATTGTAATAATAAACATTATCAGCTTGCTGGTATACTGTATGCTGGATGACTCATCCTGCGCTACACAGTTTTTTGTCCAATCAAATCAATGCTCTCTAGAATCAAAATAAAATGAGTGTTTTGGTGCCATTGTGCTATACTCCTTTCTTGTAAAAAAGTTCTAATCTGAGAAAAAGGATTGAGTGATTTAAAAATGGTCACAATAATCCTCAGTGAAATCGCAAAACAAAATTATGATAGCAACTCTTTAAATAAAGTAGTAGGGACACTAAGTATAATGTACACACCTGAGTGCATATGAAGCTATTAATGAGGACATTTTTAAATAATGTATCTGACTCCACATATAGTTTTTTCTTGAGAAATTTTGGACACATGAGAAAGATGTGTACAAAAATAAAGAAATTCTAGTGCACTGAGCCATATAATGAAATTCCAGTAGATGGATCTGTGAAAATGGAAAATGGAGTGGAATGTTTTTCTGCACAAAAGAGTTACTTAAAATGTTATGAATCTAGAATCACATTTACTTATATAATGGGTAAAAAATGACTAGATCCATGATGAACAACAGCTGAGAATGATTGTGAATTAAGTGGAAAAATGTAATTTGTTTTATTTATTTATTTGTATCACAAATCTCACACGAGCTAACACACCTTAGGGTGTTATATAAAAAAATTCATGAGGTTGTTAGGGTTAGATGTATACTCCTTCTTTTACTCAAGTTTTCTTGGCTGTGATGCGGCTTGGGCAGTATCATATGTTAAAAATGTAATTGTTATGCTAAACCACTACTCACTGCAAGTTAGGGCCACATAAAGCTTCTCTGTGGATAAATATGTGATCAAATGTCTGCTTTCTCTAGAGGCAACGTGTTCTCTAAACACAACCGTGGAAGACTTAAAAATAAAGCGATTCCCTGATATTGAGGGTTCAGTCAAACCTGGACACAAGTTAATATTTTCATGCAATGGACAAGGGCTGATATTAAAAGGACAGAGAGAAATCACCTGTCAGCCAAATGGAGAATGGAGCAGCCCTTTCCCCAAATGTGTAAGAGGTAAGGTTATATGCTTACTTAGTTTAGTTTTATTAGCAGTGTTTGCAAGCATCACTATTGCTCATATTAAAGTAAATGCTCAACTTTGGTATGTAATTCATCGACACATCATATCTCTTGATTTGGGCCAAGAAGATATCCTAGCAACCACCCAGAATAACCTAGCAACAGCATAGCTACGCACTAGCACTGTGGGAGTGAATTTTACATGGATAAACGCAATTTTGATTCAAATTTAGATCTAATATATTTTATGGAAAAATCCACAGATCTATTCAATACAGAAAGACATTTTAAAGCATTTTAGAAAAATGACCACAAATTCTCATATTAATAATGTGTATTACATTAATAACATGTTCTATGTTATTGTCTTCTTTGGTGATCTAAAAAGAGTTTAAAAATAAATAAATAACTTTGCTTTGCCCTCAGAAAAATGTGGGCCTCCACCACAAGTGGACTCTGGAGATACAACAGAAATGACAAAACCTGAATACAATTCAGGGGATAAAGTTGAATACATCTGCTTTAATAAATACACACTGGTTCAGCGTCACCCCTACTCCAAATACTTGACCTGTGAACAAGGCGAATGGAGTGGGAATATTAAGTGTTTAAGTAAGTATGGACACTCAGCCCGATCTCATCCAAGGCGTCATATACTGACGCTTTTGACATTTCGTCTACATCCAACGCACATGGCACCCTTTAGCGTCAATATGAGACGCAGATAGATATGGGCCAGAAGGCGCCTCCTAGCGGTCTAACCCTAACCCTACCCCAGACCTAAACCTACCCATAACCGAACAAAGCTCTGAGCGTGTCAAATTGACGCTAAAGGGTGCCATGTGCGTTGGATGTAGACGAAATGTCAAAAGCGTCAGTATATGACACCCTATACAACAAAGACATGTGAGTCTTTTCTAACAGTATTGTTATTATTATTTGTAAGTTTGATGTAATCTTGTAGTTATAGGCTGTGTTGATGAATCAATGAATGTACTGTATATTGTAACAGTGACAGTGAGATGTTGTTTGTTTCAGAGCCTTGTTCAGTGACGGTGGAGGAAATGGATAAAAGAGGTATAGAGCTGCGATGGCGTGGACGGGAAAAGATATTCTCACCACATGAGGACAGAATCACCTTTGTATGTCAGAGGGGCAAATATTTAACAGACAGTAGTATCCCCCTAATACAATCCTGTAATGATGGAGTGATTAATTTGCCTGAGTGTGCGAGACAATGAGAATAAAACATCACTGATGCATCAGCTGTAATAATAAAAAACAAATGGAGCTAATCAAAATAAAACCTTTTTACAATTCAGTTTCTCTGTTTTGTAATTCTTGCAATTAAAACTAAATAAATGCTCAAAATCAACATGTTTAAAATGTGCTTAATTTTTTTTTTTTTTTTTTTTACCTGTAAGTACAAAGAGAAAAGTGCTAATAATCAAGTATTTTTACTATCACGCAAATACGGGGGAAATAAATACATTAGTTATTAAACTTTCTTTTTGCTCAGGGTTTCTGATTACAAATGTGATGACAGTGTCTGTGTCCAGACAAAGAAACACTGACAACATATAATGGGGATAAAAAAGAAGGCTGTCTATGAAGTAAATGTATCTCATTACTGGAATATTAAACTAAATATAGTAAAGTCTATCTGTGGTGCGCGAACTGATAAGAGAAAAACACGCAGTGGATTGAGCGTGCAGCGGCACAGACGCGCGAGCTGGTCGAGCGCATCCCTTTTTCACAGACGTCAGATGAAAGTTTGTTGTTCTGTCAGATCACTCGGATGTCAATGGCAAAGAAAGTAAAACTAGCCATTATTATTATTATTATTGCCTTTATTGTCATTGCATATAACAACGAAATTTTGTTAATTTTGTTACGTGACCTGAGAAAGTACAGCCGCTGCTGAGCCTTCTTCACAAGGGCTGTAGTGTTGGTTGCCCAGGTGATGTCCTGTGAGATGTAGGTCCCCAGGAATTTGAAGTCCTTAACCCTCTCCAAAGTGTCTCCCTTGATGTAGACCGGGGCAAGGTCAGTCCTCTTCCTACGGAAGTCTATCACCTCTTTAGTCTTAGAGGTGTTGAGAGACAGGTTGTTGGTGGAGCACCAGATGGAGAGTTTTTGGATTTTATCCCTGTAGACGGACTCATCCTTATTATGGATAAGTCCAACTACAGTGGTGTCATCCGCAAACTTAATATAAGTATTGCTTTCATGAGCTGGGGTACAGTCGTGAGTATATAAGATGTAGAGTAAGGGACTCAACACACAACCCTGGGGGGCCCCAGTGCTGAGTGTGAGAGCAGAGGAAAGTTGGGAGCCCAGACGAACTGACTGGGGACGGTCTGTGAGGAAGTCATGGATCCATCTGCAGATGTTTGTGCTGATGCTCAGTCCGAGTAGCTTGGACACCAGTCTTCCAGGGATGATGCAATTGAATGCAGAGCTAAAATCCACACACAACAGTCTTGCATAGGTGCCAGGATGTTCAAGGTGGGTCAGCACACAGTGCAGGGCTGTGTTGATGGCATCCGCGGTTGACCTGTTTGCTTTATAGGCAAACTGGTGCTGGTCCAGTGTGGAGGGGAGGGAAGCTTTTATGTGATTTAGCAGCAGTCTTTTAAAGCACTTCATGACAGTGGAAGTGAGGGCCACTGGTCTATAGTCACTGAAGCTACTCACAGCTGATTTTTTCGGGATCGGCACAATGATGGCAGATTTGAGGCACTTGGGGATGGAACAAGTAGACAGAGAGATATTGAAGATGGAAGTGAATACCTCAGCCAGCTGGACGGCACAGTCCCTCAACACTCTCCCAGGGATCCCGTCGGGCCTGGCAGCCTTCCTGGGGTTCACACCAAGAAAAGCCCTCCTGACCTCCTCTGCGCTCAGAGAGAATGTCAGGGCATCTGTGGGCAAGAGTGTTATTGGTGTGGCCGATGTTGACTCAGTCCTGGTCCCATTCACATCAAAGCGCGCAAAGAAATAGTTGAGCTCCTCGGCCAAATTGCTGCTGGTACTTGGGCTTGTTTTTGTTTTTTAACCCTTAAAATTTGTGAGGTGTTGGATTCCCTGCCAAACGCACCGGGGGTTCCCCTCATTAAAGTGCCCCTCGATCTTCCTCCTTTAGGCCGCTTTTGCTTCCTTGATGCCTGTCTTTAATTTGGATCTGGCGGTGCTGTATAATTCTATGTCCCCGGCCCTAAAGGCTTTATCACAGTTTTTCAGCAGCAGCTTGACCTCCCTGTTCATCCATGGATTGTTGTTTTGATAGCATTTGACCTGTCTCTCGACGGTGACGTTGTCAATGCAGGTCTTAATGTAGTGCAGAACAGTGCAGGTGTAACCCTCAAGACTCTGCTGTGAGAAAAGTGCCCAGTCAGTGTGCTCAAAACAGTCTTGCAGTTGTGGAGTCGCAGTAGCAGGTCACCACAGTTTTGTTAGTTTCACTGTGTGCACAGATCTCTTAAACACAGGTCTGTACGCTGGTGTGAGAAAGAGGGTCAGGTGGTCAGACTGCCCTAAATGGGGATGAGCGGATACCTTGTATGCCCCTCTGATGTTACTGTAAACATGGTCCAGAGTTGTATCACCTCTGGTTGGACATGTTACATGCTGGTAAAATTTGGGATGGACAGTACGCAGGTTAGCATGATTAAAGTCCCCTGCCACAATAAAGATCCCATATGGGTGGGTGGACTGGAGTTTATTCACACTACTTTGCAAGATGTCCACAGCGACACTAGCATTAGCACTGGGTGGAATGTAAACAGCTGTGACAAAAACCACCGTGAACTCACGCGGCAGGTAGAAGGGTCGGCATCTCAGTGTGACAAACTCCAGGTCTAGTGAGCAGTGTCTTTCAGTCACTGTGGCATCGGTGCTCCAGCTGTTATTAGAGTAGATACAGAGCCCCCCTCCCTTTGCTCTTTCTGGAGTTGCCGGTTCTGTCGGCCCGGTGTGCTGTACGGCCCGCTAGCATGATAGCTTCGTCCGGAATCCCAGAGTGCAGCCACGTCTCTGTGATCACTACCAGCGAGCAGTCTTTAGCATTTCTGTTTGCCTCGATGATCATCGCCAGCTCATCCATCTCGTTGCATAGTGATCTGGCGTTGGACACAAGAAGGCTGGGTAGCGCGGGCCTGTGTGGTGCCCTCTTTAGCCGGACCCTAATCCCTGCTCTGCAGCCATGTAGCTTATTATTAACGTTAACTGACTTTCTGACGTTAACACTATAACGAGAGAGTCCAGGAACGAGTGGTTCCTACATTATTACAGGACGTTTGCAGGTCAAGAAGTTCCATGAACGCAAACATCCAAAGCGCGCGCCCCGAAAACCAATGTCAGACAGCGCTCGAATACTGAATTGATATTTCACTGGAACCACTGACCCATTCCTCAACACTGAGCCTTTCTGGAGATTATGTTTTATAAACAAAGTTCGGGAGGAGCACGTTCAAATAATCAATCCAATCTACTCGTCATCAAACAATTATGTCTACCCTAATCAGCATGACAAGAAGTATATATATCCACACTGTCAACTCACCTAATATTCCTTGACAGTTTTCCAGCATCCCTCCACCACCCCGACTCCTCACTCTTGGCTTAATCTTTTACAGCCAGGAATACGGGGGGAGTACTCTGGGTTCGGGCCGAATACCGAGCCCGGAGCCCTCTCCTCGGACAGCACGCCAAATACGCATTTATTCTATCTAACTTATTTGTAAGTGTGAACTAGTGAATTGATCTAAATATGTGCTGTGCTGTAAATGAAAGATAAAGTATGATAGAGCAATATAATGAACAGTGAAAGTAACAGAAGCTCATTAATGCATTTTAGCATTAAGCGTGAAATTAAGTGAAGGAAATATATGATGAAAAAAAAAAAATCTGGTTTCTCTACCAATACATTTAAGAATGATTAGAATAGAATTTTTTTTTTTATTATATATATATATATATATTTTTTTTTTTACAATTGATTGGACACATTTCTCAATACATAGGTCTTTTTTTTTTTTCAAATCTCTTCACACAGTTCTCCAAATAAATGTTCTACTTGGCACAGTAGTTCATTTCACATTCAAAATTCACTAAACATGGGTTTCCTGCTGATTATGATCATGATTTATAGTTCCCTTTCAAGGGAACTCCCGTTGCGTCGAAAAGCTGACGCTATGGGAACGCTTTGCGTGATGACGTCTTGAAGCACATGTAAAATCAGTCCAATGGTGTGGCGGAACGTCAGAGGCGGGTGACGTCACGTACCAGGAAGCTATAAAAGCCGGCTCGAAACAGAAAACGAAAGCTTTCTGAGTCTTCAGTTGCGCTCTGTGTTGAATCTGTCCTTGTTATTTGGTGTTGTCTGTCTATATTATATATATATATTCAGTATGGCGAGCAAGCAGCAGTTTAGAGTGTGTGTCCATCCCTGCCCGCGTTATTTAACGGGAGGTGATACTCACACTCTTTGTGTTGTTTGTTTGGGTGAGGAGCATGCCCAGTCAGCACTCGAGGGTGGTGACTGTGTGCATTGCGACGCGCTTCCATTGCGCACGCTCCGATCCCGCTTGGCTCGGTTCAATCCCGATCGCGTTCCCCAGGGCTCGGGTCCCGCCGCGGCTGAGGCTCGGCGGCGATCTCAGACCTGGGGTTCGCAAATGGATCTGTCAGTGGATGTTGAGACGGGCTCTGCCTTATCTCAGCATCAATCTGACAGATCCAGTGCCTCTCATCAGGGTGTGGAAGCACGCATTGCGGTTTCTTCCCCCCCGATAGAGGCACCAATACTGCAACTGTCCAGCTCTGAGGAGTTGGATGTTGTGAGTATTGAAGCTGAGTCTGAGGATTCGCCACCTCAGTCTCATGCGTTTGAGGAACTGCTCGATGTTATTACTAGAGCAGTTGACAGACTATCTATTGAGTGGCCAGAGGATAGGCAGGACGTTCGTTCGAAAAGTAAGCTCGACGAACGCTTCCTGCCATCTCGTACACAGCCTCAGCGAAGAAGCCTTCCGTTTTTCCCCGATCTCCACACCGAGGTGTCGAAATCGTGGGGAAAACCGGTTTCATACAGAGTGTATGCACCACAAACATCCCACTATTCTTCCATTCACAAATATAAAGAATATGGTTATGGGGAGATGCCGAAGGTGGAGGAGACGCTTGCGAGCTATCTCTCTCCAGCAACGGCATCTTCCCTGAAAGCTCCTTCACTTCCCTCTAAGCCAGTAAAATTCACATCATCTCTGGTTCATAAATCGTATGCAGCCGCTGGTCAAGCTGCAGCGTGTCTGCATACGATGTCTATTATGCAAGCCTATCAGGCAGAATTATTGGGGGATTTAGAGGAGGGCGGGGGAATTGGTCCTGACACAGTGGCTGAACTACGCAGAGCCACAGATCTGTCTCTCAGGGCCACCAAGGAGACCGCTAAATCAATCGGGCGGTCTATGGCAGCCCTGGTGGCCACTGAGAGGCATCTGTGGCTCAACCTGAGTGATATAAAAGAGAAAGAAAAACATGTTCTTTTAGATGCTCCGGTTTCCACTGTGGGTTTATTTGGCGATGCAGTAAACAGTGCAGTAGCTAAATCTCAGGAAGCTGCTAAACAGGCAGCTGCATTGCAGAAACTCCTCCCCCGCCGTTCTTTCTATGAGGCTGCTGAGCGGGAGCAGCCTCACTCCTCTAAAAAATAGCGCTGAGCACCGTGCCACTCAAAAACAGAGCGTTTCCTCCCGTGCTCCCCCACAAAAACCTCGGGGACACGGAGGGCGCGCTCAAACCCAGCAGTCTTCGAGGGGTAAAACGGATCTGCGGACCGTTATTACCGCCAAGAAGGCTGCTGGGAAAAAGTCCTGATGTCTGAGGGCTCAGGACAAATGAGGGTAGTCCCCCCGAAGCAGAGCGGTTAACACCTCTTTTCACGGTGCCCGTCTCTCTTCGGTGCCCTCAGGGGACCGTTCTGCCAACCCTGCCACCTCTGGTGTTACAGGGCGCAGCGGTCTCCGGCGAGCACATATCTCAAGGTCCACCCGGAAACGTAGTGGCCTCGGGATGCCCGCCCCCTCTGAGGAGGGTGCTAGAGCAGTCTGTTTGGTCGTTCCCTGCCGGTGCGCCGTTACAGGGCGACGAACCGACTACTCAACAGCAGGAGAAAAATACGGTGCCGTCTCTCTTCGGTGCCCTCAGGGGACCGTTCTGCCAACCCTGCCGCCTCCGGTGTTACAGGGCGCAGTGGTCTCCGGCGAGCACATATCTCAAGGTCCACCCGGAAACGTAGTGGCCTCGGGATGCCCGCCCCCTCTTAGGAGGGTGCTGGAGCAGTCTGGTTGGTCGTTCCCTGCCGGTGCGCCGTTACAGGGCGACGAACCGACTACTCAACAGCAACAAAATCCAGAAACCAGTCTCGAGAGACTGGTACCTCTAGTAGAATCTTTGACAGCGTGGAAGCTACTGTCAAATGTTTCTCGTTGGGTCCTGCAGACCGTGGAAAAAGGGTATTAGATACAATTCTATTAACGCCCACCGCGGTTTATGGGGGTCCTGCCCACAGTGGTGGGCCCCGAGCAGGTTCTGGTTATGGAACAGGAAGTAAACACTCTGTTAGAGAAAGGGGCCATAGAATATGTACCCCCCTCCAACAGGGAAACCGGGTTTTACAACCGGTACTTCATAGTTCCAAAAAAGGACGGGGGATTGCGTCCCATTTTAGATCTTCGAGTTCTGTACGAGTACATGCAGCTCAAGTTCAAAATGTTAACCTTGAGACAAATCGTGCCACAGATCAGGTCCGAGGACTGGTTTGTCACGATAGTCCTCAAGGACGCATATTTCCATCCGTCCGTGTCATTGGAAGTTCCTGAGGTTTGCTTTCGGGGGCAAAGCATACCAATATCGAGTTCTTCCATTCGGCCTGGCTTTATCACCCCGCACTTTCACCAAATGCGTGGATGCAGCTCTGGCGCCTCTGCGCCTCCGGGGTATTCGCATCACGAACTACATCGACGATTGGTTGATTTTAGCTCAGTCGCATTAGATGGCGGTTCAACATCGAGATGTTGTTCTCGCCCATATGAAAGAGTTGGGGTTACGGCTGAACGCCAAGAAGAGTGTGCTTTCTCCATTTTAGAGGACCACTTTTTTAGGCGTGGTTTGGGATTCAGTGTCGATGCAGGCGCGCCTGTCATCGCCACGCTTCGATTCCATCCTGGCAGCTGTGAGAAGTGTAAAGCTAGGCCAGCTACTCACTGTCAAACAGTTCCAGAGACTGTTGGGTCTCATGGCAGCAGCTTCCAACGGGATACCTTTTGGACTGCTGCACATGAGGCCCCTGCAGTGGTGGCTCAGGACCAGAGGGTTTTTCCCCGAGGGGCAACCCATTTCGCACAATCAAGGTCACGCGGTGATGCCTACGTGCCTTGGTTATGTGGAAGAAACCTTGGTTCCTGTCCCAGGGCCCAGTGCTGGGAGCTCCTTGTCGTCGCAAACTGCTAACGACGGATGCTTCCCTCACGGGTTGGGGAGCAATCCTGAGGGTCGCTCATCTCAAGGTCTGTGGGAAGACCATCATCGTTCCTGGCATTCTATAGCCTAGAGATGTTAGCTGTCTTCCGGGCTCTGAGGAGCTTTATCACAGGTCTCAGGGGACACCATGTGTAGCACATACAGACAACACGTCGGTAGTCGCCTATATCAAGGGGGTTTGCGCTGGCATGCCATATCCTCTTGTGGTCCCAGGGGAAGTTGCTGTCACTCAAGGCAGCCTACATCCCCGGGGTCCAGAATATAGGAGCAGACACTCTGTCGAGACAGGGGCCGAGGCCCGGGGAATGGTGGCTCCACCCCCGAGGTGGTGGAGCTGATATGGAAATTATAAGTGGATCTGTTTGCGTCTCGAGAGACGTCTCACTGTCCACTTTGGTTCTCCTTCACGCATCCAGCTCCTCTGGGACTGGATGCTATGGTACAGACGTGGCCGAGGCTACGTCTGTACGCCTTTCCCCCAGTTGCTCTGCTCCCGGGAGTTCTGGAAAGAGTTCGCAGGGACCGGGTTTGCCTGCTTTTTATAGCCCCGCGCTGGCCGGGCAGAGTATGGTTTCCCGATCTTGTGTCCCTCCTCGACGGGCATCCTCTGGAGTTACCCGTCAGGAGGGACCTTCTGTCCCAGGCAGAGGGCTCGATATTTCACCCTTGGCCAGAACTGTGGAACCTGTGGGCTTGGCCTCTGAGGGGGCCCAGCTCATAGAGTCAGGTCTCTCAACCGAGGTTGTTGAGACCATTCTACAGTCCAGAGCTCCCTCCACAAGGAAACTTTATGCCCTGAAGTGGAGAGTATTCACTTCTTGGTGTAGTGACCGTCGGTTGGACCCAGTCCACTGCCCAATTGGTACAGTGCTGGAGTTCCTGCAGGAACGGTTCACTGCAGGTCTGACCCCGTCCACTTTAAAGGTCTATGTGGCGGCCATAGGTGCTTACCACAGTCCTTTGGGTGGAATGTCTGTGGGGAAAGACCCCTTGGTATCTCGTTTCCTTCGTGGCACTTGGAGGTCCTCCTCCCTTTCGAAATCGGACCAGGAGGCGAATAATTTGCTTTGCCCTGTTCGGGCGTTAGACGCGTATATGTCCACAGAGCTGCCCTGTGGCGTAAAAGTGACTTTTGCTCCCCTAACAAGGGAGGTCCAGTGTCTAAGCAAAGGATGAGCAAGTGGGTGGTTGAGACTATCTCACTGGCTTATGAGGCGGCTGGACAGCCTTCTCCTTTGGCTGTCCGGTCGCTCTCTACTAGGAGTATGGCGGCCTCTAAGGCCCTTATATCAGGAGTATCGTTACAGGACGTCTGTGATGCGGCAGGCTGGTCCTCACCGCACACCTTCGTCAGGTTCTACTCTCTGGATTTAGACTCTACTCTAGGGTCTCATGTTTTGTCTTCTTAGTGCTGCTCACATGATTACACACAGGACAGACATTTGTAGCTATGGAGGCGTTGGTATAGACGTTCCCATAGCGTCAGCTTTTCGACGCAACGGGAGTTCCCTTGAAAGGGAACGCCTCGGTTACGACTGTAACCTCGGTTCCCTGAAGAGGGAACGAGCGTTGCGTCGCCTTGCCATATCTCCTTCATGCCTGTCAGCGCGACTTCAGACTTTACGAAGCTTTCGTTTTCTGTTTCGAGCCGGCTTTTATAGCTTCCTGGTACGTGACGTCACCCGCCTCTGACGTTCCGCCACACCATTGGACTGATTTTACATGTGCTTCAAGACGTCATCACGCAAAGCGTTCCCATAGCGTCAGCTTTTCGACGCAACGCTCGTTCCCTCTTCAGGGAACCGAGGTTACAGTCGTAACCGAGGCGTTTTTTTTTTTTTTTTGTGTATATAAAATGTACAAAAATACTTGGTTAATATATGTGACATTACAAAGTGCATTTGACATTGTGGGGAAAATCGTTATGAATAGTGCTCCCTTCTATTCATAACCTTTTACATATTAACTACGGGTTCAGAGATTGGTTGGTTAACATTCTGATGAAACTGCTGACAATCTTTTTGTCTGTCGCAGTCAATATACATTAAAATCATGGTCTATATTTTAAAATAATAAATGCAATCATAAATTTTAACTTTACAGAAGGACCACTTGGTGGTGCAGTTGATCACTGAATTCTTAAAGCAGATATTTAGCAGTCATCCATTATTTGGAGCGGAGAAAAAAGGGTAAAAATGTTGACATTATTTGGAACAGGAAAATTAACAGGAACAAGACAAATAATCGTATTCTATTTTCTCCATTTTATTTTACAAACATCACAGCACTGTAAAAAATAAAATAAAAAAAAAATAAAAAAAAATGGTATTGTTATTTCCTTTTGGTAACAACATTTCACATTATATTTTTGAGTAGTTAAGGCTTCATTTCATTCATGGAATCTACCTGAATAAATAATGTAAAATCCCCTAAATTATTTAGTCAATAAGTTGGAGTTATTATTTAGTTATATATATATATTTTAGTTGATGCTTAGTGTGTGAATTAGAGTGAATGGAAATAACCTGTTTATATTTGTCTTTGACTTATATTGTATAATTAAAAGACTGTGTGCTGCTCAGCACAGAAACAAACTTGTTACTGCACTAGCATTATAGCAAAGTTATTGCTCAATGAACAAAGCAGATTATCAATACATGCAGTTATTCATAACCTAACCATAAGCCCTACTCTTCTGCACAATCTTCTGATCAAAACTTCAACATAATAGACAAAAAAAAACTCTTTCAAACAACTGAACATTAAACATTAACAGATGTTTCCCTTTGCTCAAAAACACATCAAATAACACTTAATTTCAACATGTACTCTCCATTTCCAGCCATGTGCAAAGCATCCTGGGAACTAACAATGGTGTCTCTAAAACCGCATAATTGATCAAATTATCTTCAAATAAATAGGTAGCATTTTTTCCTTAATTTTATCAGCTTAATCGGTTCCTCAATTTAAGCGTCAAAACTGTGTATGTTTCCTTAAAAAATTAGGAAAATGTATCTCTTGGTTTTATTAGTGAAATGTTCTCAGTATTTTTTATACAACACTGAACCACAATTTTCTTAATAAAATATACACAATATTTTTAATTATCACTTTAAAGTTTTTTAATGAAAATTACAAGACCCATGATTAATTGTTTTACACTAGTGTTGACTGCATTCAGTAAGCTAACCCTTCAACTACGCAAGATATTTGAACAAATAAACAATATTCCCTACAAAAATAAAAATAGGTTTATCAGTTACTACAAACCAAGCTTTTTTTTATCTTGTGAATTTTGTCGATTTAATTTTGACGTTTATGTTATGCTTATTGCTATAAAATAATCTATTCAATTCAGGGGTTTTAGTATTTACACAAATGCAAAATCACAAACCTCAGAACTTAACTTATAAACTTCTTATAATATTTAGTTTGACAATTATTTAGTCAGCATTTCAGTCACTTTTTTTTTCAATATTTATTGGGGGAAAAAATACATTTGTATAAATTTTTCATGTCCTATTTTAAACATAATTAATTGTTTGCCAAGAATCACATGACAACCATTTGCAAACAAAGTTAAAGACCTTTGAGTTTAACAATTCAGTGTTTACATAAAAAGTAAGATCCAGTAAATGACATCCAGCCTTTACATTTCCAAATCTGTTTTATTTTTTTTTTATTTTTTTTTATGTGAGATAAGGAGGATCATCTAGTTCATAAGAGACAAGAACAATTTAAGCACAGTCAGTCGAATACTTTAAGGCTCAAACTCTTCTTCAAAATTGTTGTGAATCTTCTTCAATCTCACTCTTTGCTTTATGGGACAGATTCATTCACCACAT
This sequence comes from Leuciscus leuciscus, assembly GCF_965113295.1. Lineage (NCBI taxonomy): Eukaryota > Metazoa > Chordata > Actinopteri > Cypriniformes > Leuciscidae > Leuciscus > Leuciscus leuciscus. Next base: position 31,487,483 of record NC_138739.1, on the reverse strand, counting down.
AATGTACTTTATGATTTGATTCACGAAGAACATGAAAAACATTAACAGAATTAAAGAGGTCAGAGATGAACATGGCATGTTGGAACCTTTGCTTCATGTTCATGTGTTGAACTACTTTGACTCAAGAATTTTGACTTCTCTAAAGTAACTTTTCTTTTGGTGTGTTTAAATGGCAAATAAGAATTGCTGCATCAGATAAGATTTTTTTTTTTTTTACTTATATGAAATATTGCTTGTGCACAGAGTGGTCTGGTGTAAGAAAAACCTCTCTTTGACTTTGATAAATGATTAACTTGTTGATCCCCAAGCAGACAAGAGTATCAGAGACAGACCAACAAAGATACTTCTGAATTGAGATCAAAATGAGAGTTCCTGTCAAATCCCTCGGCTTCGTCTTTTGGTTGTTTTCCTTAAATTGTGCTCAATGTCAAGGCAAGTGATTTTTTGAAACTCTTCTTTTACCTCAATGTATGTTTTAGTAACATAAGTATTATGAAACAATCATTAATTAATTAATGTAATAATTTTCTTCTTTAAATGTAAAGAACACTAGTCAGTGAAACAAATCTAAATCTAACATGTTTAACCTGTAAAGCACAGCAGTGGACACATACAATATTTTGGAACTTGCTTTTTGCTTCCTGTTTATGGGTCATTCCTGGGATTCGGTAATATTTCAACTTGGACTTTTTTAATTTTTGAACTACATATGATTACATTTCTAAATACCCCACATTATTAGGCACATATCAAACCTTCAAAAAATCATATTTTCCCATCTCAGGCATTAGAGAGTTTTTATTATTTTCAGTTTTTTCAGATTTGTACACCTTTTATTCTCAACCCCGTAACGGACAAAACTGAATTAGTTTAAACTGGATTTTACACAAAACTTGTTATAAAACAAACATCTACCTACTCCTCATGTGTCCCTCATACCAATTCAATGACTTCAAATGTAACATTTATGCTAATTTTCACATTTGTATGTGATGGAAGTTACAAATATCCAAATTGTTTGTCCGTGGTCTCTTTATTTTAGTAAGAAAAAATGTAATTTAGATGTTTCACTAAATCCACAACTTTACAGTGTTAGCCCTTAACCTGTCGGGTGGTAATCAACAAGAAATGCTTTAATTTTTAATTGTCTTCCTTATTTTATTTTCCAAAAATATTAATGTGACAGGGTTGAGAATACTGTGATGGGGTTGAATACTGTTACAGGGTTGAAAGGACACATTGGCCTACTTTTAATTTATATTTGTTTAATACGAAAATCCCTCTTTGAGACTCAAACAAAACACTATTTTAATTTAGGCAACCATGTAATAAAGACAGTCATATTTAGTTTTTTTTAATTTTTACTTTATTATCGGAACTGCAGTGAGAATTTAAACAAAGAAAACTACTGCAGACAGTACGGTCGTTAGTAACTTTTAAATATTTTTGGTAAGAAAAAACAAACAGATTACCAAACAGAACCTTTTATCAAATGGGCATAGGCAAATTCACTAGTGTCTAAAACATTCCTCAGTGCTGTAACATAAAACAAAACTTTAGCAGATAAAGTTCATAATAACATAACTTAAAACAAAACTGCAGCAGATAAAAGTTCATAATAACATAACATAAAACGAAACTGCAGCAGATAAAAGTTCATAATAACATAAGTAACAATCAGTGGGTCATTACAAGAGAAAATGCCATAACCCTAACCCTAACCCTAACTCCTAACCCTAACCTAACTCCTAACCCTAACCCTAACCCTAACCCTAACCCTAACCCCTACCCTAACCCATGTTGACACAAAAACTCAACATAAACAGGACTCTTGAACGCTCTCAACAATTCCAACATTTTTAAATAGTTACTTTATGAACATGTGCATAAAATACCTGAACAAATGTAAAGAAAAAAGGTCTAATCCATAGAGGCACCACAGTGCTGAGCTACCATGTGTGTGTGTGTGTGTGTGTGTGTGTGTGTGTGTGTGTGTGTGTGTGTGTGTGTGTGTGTGTGTGTGTGGTGTGTGTGTGTGTGTGGTGTGTGTGTGTGTGTGGTGTGTGTGTGTGTGTGGTGTGTGTGTGTGTGTGGTGTGTGTGTGTGTGTGTGTGTGTGTGTGTGTGTGTGTGTGTGTGTGTGTGTGTGAGTTAGGCACTTTATTCAGGCTTTTATCTTGAGAGTCTGGCCCAAACCTCCTTCAGAACCTCTACATGGCGAGATGTCACATGTTTTGGAGCTGGAATAATCTCAATGACTTCATCAAATTGGTACCAGTGGATGTCATCACGAGAAGGCCAAAAAAATCTGTTTGGTCCAACACGATGCATACACTTGACTTGAACACTTGTTTCGTCTGTGTCAAGGACAATGCCTGGGTACAGGTCGTCATCATATTTCAGTATGCACCACTGTCCAACATCTGGATGTACCAATTTCTCCACTTCCATGGGTTGTGGATTTTCCTGATTGTCTGCTGGCTGTGCAGGCATTGGTATGTTCTGACCAAAACTGAAGTGCTGTGTGTTAAAGCATGTACAGTTTAGGTCTTTCTTTGTTGAGCAAAAGCAGCTGACATCACGACATATCAGCTCACCTGGAGCAAGGGTGACGACCTGGTGTATTCTCATTGAAGAGGGCACTGCTTTTATAGGACTCTGCATCATTTCTACAGCACGGTCAACATCAGTGCCTTCCACAAAAAACAGTTCCACTGATGTATTTGTTTGTCTCAGGACTTCATACAGTTGCTGTGCATCTTGGATGTCATGGCCCTTAGCCACCAACCTGTCTGCAGCTCTCTTTAATGCTCCTCCTACACCATCGGGGGCCCCTTTCCCATGGCTTGATTCAAAATAGTTCCATGTGCCAGCTTTAAATCCACGTTTGTGGATTTCTGTAGTAAAAAGCATGAAATTTCCTTTCTGTTTGTACTGTGTACAAGGTCCATCACTAAAAAAATGTAGGACAGAAACTTGTGGATGAGTAGCCTGAAGGTGGTCTAGCACAGGATCAAGATATTTCCAGATAGCAGGAGGACCTTTGTATCTAGAAGGGGAGATTGTGGTGAAGCACATGGGCTCTTGTTGCCCTACATGCATTACCCCAGTGTGTAGAGTGGCTTGCTTATGTGAGGCCCCAAAGTGAACAGCTTGGATCTCTGATGAATATTTGCAGACATAGTTCTCTGAAAAATCTATGTGGATCAATGCCTCATCTATTGCCAGGTTTTTTTTGAGCTCACGATTGTAGGCATATTGCTGTTTGATATTGAACAGGTGCTTCTTAAACTTGTGAATGTTGTTGTGAAGCAAATCTGTAAGTGTCTCCTGTGTACCCTCAATAGTTTTCTTGACCGTTATCTTTACTGTTGAACTCTTCTTCATGTGGTCTTTTTTTTCTAGAGCCTTGTCTTCAGTGACCCACTGTAGAAAAGATGCTTTTGCCATCCCATCATATTGACTGGAGAGGGGGACACGCTTTTGTTTGCATAAATCACATTCCCCATACATACATGCCTTGCTAGAAGAATCACAAGATACCATCTCAGCCAATTGCTCTACATTTGAAGTCTCAACCACCTTCAGCTGATTCAGCTTGTCAGCCACAAAACTCAGATTCTCATGGAGCTTACACTGGCATGTGTCTCGGTCAGACATAGAAGGGTGAACAACCCAAAAAGGTCTAAGAAGGCAAAACAGAGAATAAGAGATATTCCCAATGTTGTCTGACAAAAATTTTCTGTGCAGGTTTTTCATGGTGTCCTGCAGGAACCTTTTCTGCATCTTGACTTTATGCACTGTGATTGTTTGTTTCTTCCCTGTTGTAATTCTGCTCACATCATCTCTCACAAAGAATGACTTCACTTTGCTTTTAAATTCATCGGAATGTCGGTTAACAGCTTTTCTTTCAAAGGCTGTTATAGTTTTACTCTCCAGATGTCTCCAACATTTGTTTGAAAATCCTAGGGTATGTTCAGCAAATTTCTGCAATTTGTATTTTCTAACAATTTTCCCTATTGTCACTTTTGAAATTATTTGTTTGTCTTTTTCCTTTCTGGCATTACGATATTTGTGTTTGATGTCTGCGATAAGAGCTTCGTGATACAACAAGGTCTTCCTAATGCTGGCGTTTACAGGGCAATTCAATAATGTTGTTTTCACTTTTGACCGAGGAGATTCTAAGGACTTCTTCTGTCGCTGAACTCTCTTTTTATACTTCTCTGTTAACCGCTTTTGCCTGTCCAGGGCTTTCTGGAGCTGTTTCATTTCATTATGTAGCTTATTTCTTTGTTTTCGTGATCGTCTTTTGCCTTCCTCCCTTTGCCTACAAAACAAGTAATGAAACAAATTAGTCAGTCCAACATTGCACATTAAACCAGGGATTCACAAACATTTTTTGTTAGCCGAACCTCCTTGACCTCAAATATTGATCTGAAGAACCCCCCGATTCTCTGATCTTGGTTAATAGTCACATGTCATACAGATAAACAAATTAAATATTTAAATATTTTTAGCAAGTGATTTATTTTAATTTTACAGTTTTCTAAATTATTAGCTATTCATCAACTCGAACCCCCTGCAGTTCCTTCACATACCCCATGGGTTTAAAAGTCCCAGTTTAGGGAACCATGCATTAGACAATTACACATGTTTATGATTTATGCTTATGATTTAGAACTTATGATTCTTCTGCCTGTTGCACTTCACCTTGACAGTGGCTGTTGTGGCAGCTCTGGCATATGTTCAGGACTTTGTGGTGGAGTGCTTATGTTTCTTAATGCTTCTCTTCTTTCCTTGCTTCTTGTGTATGCTGCTCTCCACTTTTTACGCCTCTGACGCTGTGCTCTCTCACTTAGGTCACTAATTGTTTTTTTCTTTCCTGCCTCAACATTCCTTTTCCATCTCTGCCTCTCTCTCTCAAGGTACTGTGCCCTTTTTTCTGGGTCAGCATCTCTGCGTGCACGAAACTGCCTTTGCCTCTCTGCTGTTGATGTGGGTGCCATTTCTGACTAGGATGCCTGTTGAAGTTTAAGTGGACACATTACATCAGATATTTTATCTATAACAAAAATATGAGTTATGATTTTGGTAATATATTTACTGAAATTTAATTTTTTAATTGAAATCATTGATTAAATTAAGTGAATAACTCAACCCTGTCACAAAGTTTACAACCCCGAAACTATGACATATGTGACGGGGTTGAGTGTGACGGGGTTGAGTTTTTTTGCTCAAAATGGCCACTGCTCTTAATGTGGTGTAGAAGAGTGGGCCACATGGCAGCCAATGAAATGAGTATATTTTAGATTTTTATGGATTAAAATAAAATTTTGAAAAGTCATCATTTTCCATCTTAATTGTATGTGATGGGGTTGAGTTCCTAAGCTTGACAGTACCCTCTCTGACTATAATACACCTCAGAAAATGAATAAAAAGTGTGATATCACTCACCTTCTTCTGCACCATGCTGTTGAAGAGACCCGAATGATGCAACTTCATGTGAATGATGTCACATATGGGTGGAGTCTAAATTATTATGGGCGGAGAATGGTTGGCGTGACGGGGTTGAGTTCAGACTGAGGGACGTAACTTTATAAGTTGTTTTTTATCAAATATCTTGCATTTTTTAATTTTTTTTTTTTTCAAAAGCAAAGAACACAAATAAATACTTGCATTATTGCCGAAAATTATAGACTCTGTGCACAGTTTATTAATTATTTTCCAAGTACAAATTCAGCGAAGAACCTCAGGGACATGACAAAATGCTTGCTGTAAGACATAAATAAGATTTTTTTTAATAATAAAAATTATTTAAATGCAATAATTATTTGTATTCATTATAAAGGACATAACAAAGTATTGTGAAAAGCTTTTGACATTTAATTTTGGTGAACCACCACTTTAAAAAATCCAGGGGACTGAAATATTACCGAATCCCAGGAATGACCCTTATATGTTACATAAGTTTGACTTGTCTAGGGTAACTTGTCCTTTGGTTTGTCCAAAAAAAAAAAAAAAAAAAAAAACCTACTTGTGATGTGAACTGTAAATGAGAATTTCTGTCTTTTGGTGATTTTCCTTTAGTTGTGCGCAGAGTGAACGCAAGCTATTATTTTTGATGTTATTGTTATTCATCTTAATGTCCTTTTCAATTAGATTTTTTTTTTACTTGAAAACAAGTGAAGCAAGGGTGTAGAGTTACATTCAAGCTATTTTAAGGTATACATAAATAAATAAAAATCGCAGGATTTTTATATATATATATTTTTTAATATGTCATTTTTGTGATCAAAGATGAGTTTTAAGGGATACAGTTATTGACTACAGGGGGATTTTAAACAAAATATCCTTCTGCACGACCACAAAGTAGTCTGGTATAAAAGAGTCCTCCTTTTGACTTAGTAAATGATTCACCTTTTGATTCCCCATCATACAAACAAAGTGAGAAAACAAGTTACAGTCATTTGTGAAATGAGAGTTCAAAATGAGAGTTCCTGTACAATTCATCTGCTTTTCCTGTTTTCTATTTTCTGTTACTGTTGTGCAAGGTCAAGGTGAGTTCAATAATTTTTAGTAGAATGATATTCATATTATATACACATCCAACACTTTTAAATGACCTTAAGTGGTTCCCTTTCAAGGGAACTCGCGTTGCGTCGAATTGACGCTATGGGGAACGCTTTGCGTGATGACGTCTTGAAGCACATGTAAAATCAGTCCAATGGTGTGGCGGAACGTCAGAGGCGGGTGACGTCACGTACCAGGAAGCTATAAAAGCCGGCCCGAAACAGAAAACGAAAGCTTTCTGAGTCTTCAGTTGCGCTCTGTGTGAAATCTATCTGTATATTTGGTGTTGTCTGTCTATATCATATATATATATATTCAGTATGGCGAGCAAGCAGCAGTTTAGAGTGTGTGTCCATCCCTGCCCGCGTTATTTAACGGGAGGTGATACTCACGCTCTTTGTGTTGTTTGTTTGGGTGAGGAGCATGCCCAGTCAGCACTCGAGGATGGTGACTGTGTGCATTGCGACGCGCTTCCATTGCGTTCGCTCCGATCCCGCTTGGCTCGGTTCAATCCCGATCGCGTTCCCCAGGGCTCTGGTCCCGCCGCTGCCGAGGCACGGCGGCAATCACAGACCTGGGGTTCGCAAATGGATCTATCAGTGGATGTTGAGACGGGCTCTGCCTTATCTCAGCCTCCTTCTGATAGATCCAGTGCCTCTCATCAGGGTGTGGAATTCGCATGTCAAATGCATCACCTCAGTCTCATGCATTTGAAGAATTGCTTGATGTTATCACTAGAGCTGTCGAGCGATTATCTATTGAGTGGCCAGAAGATAGGCAGGGCGCTCGTTCGAAAAGCAAGCTCGACGAACGTTTCCTGCCATCTCGTGCACAGCCTCAGTGCAGAAGCCTTCCGTTTTTCCCCGATCTCCACACCGAGGTGTCGAGATCGTGGGGGAAACCAGTGTCATATCGAGTGTATACTGCACAAACATCACACTATTCATCCATTCACAATTATAAAGAGCATGGTTATGGGGAAATGCCGAAGGTGGAAGAGACGCTCGCGAGCTATCTCTCTCCAGCAACGGCATCTTCTCTGAAGGCTCCTGCACTTCCATCCAAGCCAGTAAAAGTTACATCTTCCCTGGTTCATAAAGCTTATGCCGCCGCCGGTCAAGCTGCAGCGTGTTTACATACTATGTCCATAATGCAGGCTTACCAGGCTGAGTTATTGGGTGATTCTGAGGATGGCGGGGGTATTAGTGCTGATACGGTGTCTGAACTGCGTAGAGCCACAGATTTGTCTCTCAGGGCCACCAAGGAGACGGCTAAATCCATCGGCCGCTCTATGGCAGCCCTGGTGGCCACTGAGAGGCATCTGTGGCTCAACTTAAGTGACATAAAGGACAAAGAAAAACATGTTCTTTTAGATGCACCAGTATCCACGCAAGGGTTATTTGGAGACGCAGTTAATAGTGCTGTAGCGAAGTCACAAGAAGCTTCAAAACAGGCAGCTGCACTTCAGAAACTTCTCCCCCGCCGTTCTTTCTATGAGGCTGCTGAGCGGGAGCAGCCTCACTCCTCTAAAAAGAGCGCTGAGCACCGCGCCACTCAGAAACAGAGCGTTTCCTCCCGTGCTCCCCCACAAAAATCTCGGGGACATGGAGGGCGCTCTCAAACCCAGCAGTCTTCGAGGGGTAAAACGGATCTGCGGACCGTTATTACCGCCAAGAAGGCTGCTGGGAAAAAGTCCTGATGTCTGAGGGCTCAGGACAAATGAGGGTAGTCCCCCCGAAGCAGAGCGGTTAACACCTCTTTTCACGGTGCCCGTCTCTCTTCGGTGCCCTCAAGGGACCGTTCTGCCAACCCTGCCGCCTCCGGTGTTACAGGGCGCAGCGGTCTCCGGCGAGCACATATCTCAAGGTCCACCCGGAAACGTAGTGGCCTCGGGATGCCCGCCCCCTCTGAGGAGGGTGCTAGAGCAGTCTGTTCGGTCGTTCCCTGCCGGTGCGCCGTTACAGGGCGACGAACCGACTACTCAACAGCAGGAGAAAAATACGGTGCCGTCTCTCTTCGGTGCCCTCAGGGGACCGTTCTGCCAACCCTGCCGCCTCCGGTGTTACAGGGCGCAGCGGTCTCCGGCGAGCACATATCTCAAGGTCCACCCGGAAACGTAGTGGCCTAGGGATGCTCGCCCCCTCTGAGGAGGGTGCTAGAGCAGTCTGTTCGGTCGTTCCCTGCCGGTGCGCCGTTACAGGGCGACGAACCGACTACTCAACAGCAACACAATCCAGAAACCAGTCTCGAGAGGCTGGTACCTCTAGTAGAATCTTTGACAGCGTGGAAGCTACTGTCAAATGTTTCTCGTTAGGTCCTGCAGACCGTGGCAAAAGGGTATCAGATACATTTCTAGAAACGCCCAACTCGGTTTATGGGGGTCCTGCCCACAGTGGTGGGCCCCGAGCAGGTTCTGGTTATGGAACAGGAAGTAAACACTCTGTTAGAGAAAGGGGCCATAGAATATGTACCTCCCTCCGACAGGGAAACCGGGTTTTACAGCCGGTACTTCATAGTTCCAAAGAAGGACGGGGGATTGCGTCCCATTTTAGATCTTCGAGTTCTGAACGAGTCTTTCATTCAGCTCAAGTTCAAAATGTTAACATTGAGACAAATCGTGTCACAGATCAGGTCCGAGGACTGGTTTGTCACGATAGACCTCAAGGACGCATATTTCCGTCCTTGTCATTGGAAGTTCCTGAGGTTTGCTTTCGGGGGCAAAGCATACCAATATCGAGTTCTTCCATTCGGCCTGGCTTTATCACCCCGCACTTTCACCAAATGCGTGGATGCAGCTCTGGCACCTCTGCGCCTCCAGGATGTTCGCATCATGAACTACATCGACGATTGGTTGATTTTAGCTCAGTCGCATCAGTTGGCGGTTCAACATCGAGAGGTTGTTCTCGCCCATATGAAAGAGTTGGGGTTACGGCTGAACGCAGAGAAGAGTGTGCTTTCTCCATTTTAGAGGACCACTTTTTTAGGCGTGGTTTGGGATTCAGTGTCGATGCAGGCGCGCCTGTCACCGCCACGCATAGATTCCATCCTTGCAGCTGTGAAAAGTGTAAAGCTAGGCCAGCACTCACTGTCAAACAGTTCCAGAGACTGTTGGGTCTCATGGCAGCAGCTTCCAACGGGATACCTTTTGGACTACTGCACATGAGACCCCTGCAGTGGTGGCTCAGGACCAGAGGGTTTTTCCCCGAGGGGCAACCCATTTCGCACAATCAAGGTCACGCGGCGATGCCTACGTGCCTTGGTTATGTGGAAGAAACCTTGGTTCCTGTCCCAGGGCCCAGTGCTGGGAGCTCCTTGTCGTCGCAAACTGCTAACGACGGATGCTTCCCTCACGGGTTGGGGAGCGATCCTAAGGGTCGCTCATCTCAAGGTCTGTGGGAAGACCATCATCGTTCCTGGCATTCTATAGCCTAGAGATGTTAGCTGTCTTCCGGGCTCTGAGGAGCTTTATCACAGGTCTCAGGGGACACCATGTGTTAGTACATACGGACAACACGTTGGTAGTCGCCTATATCAACCACCAAGGGGGTTTGCGCTCGCGCCCATTATCCGATCTGGCACGCCATATCCTCTTGTGGTCCCAGGGGAAGTTGCTGTCACTCAGGGCAGCCTACCTCCCCGGGGTTCAGAATATAGGAGCAGACACTCTGTCGAGACAGGGGCCGAGGCCCGGGGAATGGAGGCTCCACCCCGAGGTGGTGGAGCTGATATGGAGGGACTTTGGTCTCCCTCACGCATCCAGCTCCTCTGGACTGGATGCTATGGTACAGACGTGGCCGAGGCTACGTCAGTACGCTTTTCCCCCAGTGGCTCTGCTCCCGGGAGTTCTGGAGAGAGTTCGCAGGGACCGGGTTTGCCTGCTTCTTTTAGCCCCACGCTGGCCGGGCAGAGTATGGTTTCCCGATCTTGTGTCCCTCCTCGACGGGCATCCCTTTGGAGCTTCCTGTCAGGAGGGACCTTCTGTCCCAAGCAGGGGGCTCAATATTTCACCCCCGCCAGAACTGTGGAACCTGTGGGCTTGGCCTCTGAGGGGGCCCAGTTCATAGAGTCAGGTCTCTCAACTGAGGTTGCTGAGACCATTCTACAGTCCAGAGCTCCCTCCACGAGGAAACTTTATGCCCGGAAGTGGAGAGTATTCACTTCTTTGTGTAGTGACCGTCGGTTGGATCCAGTCAACTGCCCAATTGGTACAGTTCTGGAGTTCCTGCAGGACCGGTTCACTGCAGGTCTGACCCCGTCCACTTTAAAGGTTTATGTGGCGGCCGTAGGTGCTTACCACAGTCCTTTGGGGTGGAATGTCTGTGGGGAAAGACCCTTTGGTATCTCGTTTCCCTCGTGGCACTTGGAGGCCTTCTGTCCTCCTCCCTTTCGAAATCGGACCAGGAGGCGAATCATTTGCTTTGCCCTGTTCGGGCGTTAGACGCATATGTCCACAGAGCTGCCCTGTGGCGTAAAAGTGATTAATTGCTCCCCTAACAAGGGAGGTCCAGTGTCTAAGCAAAGGATGAGCAAGTGGGTGGTTGAGACTATCTCACTTGCTTATGGGGCGGCTGGGCAGCCTTCTCCTTGGGCTGTCCGGTCGCACTCTACTAGGAGTATGGCGGCCTCTAAGGCCCTTATATCAGGAGTATCTTTACAGGACGTTTGTGATGCGGCAGGCTGGTCCTTACCGCACACCTTCGTCAGGTTCTACTCTTTAGACCTAGACTCTACTCCAGGGTCTCAGGTTTTGTCTTCCAAGTGCTGCGCAATTGATTTCACACAGGACAGACATTTGTCGCTATGGTGGCGTTGGTATAGACGTTCCCCATAGCGTCAATTCGACGCAACGCGAGTTCCCTTGAAAGGGAACGCCTCGGTTACGACTGTAACCTCGGTTCCCTGAAGAGGGAACGAGCGTTGCGTCACCTTGCCATATCTCCTTCATGCCTGTCAGCACGACTTCAGACTCTACGAAGCTTTCGTTTTCTGTTTCGGGCCGGCTTTTATAGCTTCCTGGTACGTGACGTCACCCGCCTCTGACGTTCCGCCACACCATTGGACTGATTTTACATGTGCTTCAAGACGTCATCACGCAAAGCGTTCCCCATAGCGTCAATTCGACGCAACGCTCGTTCCCTCTTCAGGGAACCGAGGTTACAGTCGTAACCGAGGCGTTTTAAAGAGTGTTGACTACTACATCTTTGTGTAACGTTTGTTTGTGCTTCTCAGAATGTCGTTGAGAGGATATTATATGAAAACATAGAACCAGTTTGGAAAGCTTCATATTATGAAGATGAAACAGGGAAAGTGAACTGTGTGCCAGGTTTTACTGGTATAGATTCACTGCTGGCAAAATTGACTTTCAATAAAACATGGCTGCCTATTCAGAAGAAAGGTGAAAAAAATTGAAATCAGTGCTACATGACTAGAGAAAATGTAGAATGTTCAATGTTTTTTATTATTATTATTATTATTATTATTATTATTTATTATTATTATTATTACAGAAATTATCAGAATTTTGATTTTATTTAATTCTGATTGGATTATTCTCCAAGTTAAAAGTAACAAAATAAAGATGCTACATTTTAAATATTTGTTTAAGAGTTTGAAAGTGTTGTGAATCTTCTTCAATCTCACTCATTTCCAGTGCTCTATGGGACAGATTCATTCACCACAATATACTTTATGATTTGATTCAAGAAGAACATAAGCGAACAGTGTAAATATTGCTTGTGCATAGAGTGGTCCGGTGTAAGAAAACCTTCTCTTTGACTTTGATAAATGATTAACTTGTTGATCTCCAAGCAGACAAGAGTATCAGAGACAGACCAACAAAGATACTTGTGAAACTCCTCGGCTTCGTCTTTTGGTTGTTTTTCTTTATTGTCTTTTTCATTTTGATTTTATTGACTTGAAAATAATTGTTTTATGATATGCACTTCCCAAAACATCTAACTGTTGTTTCCCAAAACATCTAACCCAGAATGTGATGGTTATGCACCAATATTACATAAACAATTAAAATGTGAAATAACACTAAAATTATTATATCCATAGCTTTCATTATGCAAAAAAAAAAAAAAAAAAAACTCTTCACACTGAAACATTCTTAAATTAGATAGCCATTAACCTTAAATTCAAAACTGAATATTAAAATAAAGCAAGTATGCAGTTAATAAACTAAAATTTTATATTTCCAAAGCATTCAAGAAAACATTTGCTTGATCTTAGTTAGATTTTTTTTCTAAATGATGAAAGGAGTCAACACACCAATATTTGTAAAAAGTTGAGAAAATGGAATGAGATTATTTACTTTCTTCCTGTGATGCTAGAAAGTGTCCAACTGATGTTGTTTTCTAGGTTTTAATCAACTTTTTTTATTTTTTTTTTATTTTTTTTTTATTGGGGAAAATCATGAGGCAACAGCATTTGCTGAGCATTATTATTTGGTAACTACAAAATCAGCTAAAAAAACCGACTTACTAATAACTACTTTCTAATTGCTTGCTTAATTTCCAGATAATAGTTTAGCAAATATATATAAAAGTTCTCAAAATAGAAAATGTGCTTATACTTATTTAGGGACTTATTCAAAATGTACTCTATTTATGGCAAGCTATATTTTTTCCTATTTTAGGATAAAAAAAATTAAAAAAAAGTCAATTGTCAGAATCATTTGTTTTCCCCAAAAGACACACACATTTCACACATTTTTTATGCTTCATCTCTTCTTACCCTTATTTGTTTTGGACAGAAGTAACATGTGAGCTTAAGTCAACCACATTTGGAGTAAAAAAGATCAACCCAGAGGGGAAAACTATTTTCAGAGCTGGAGAAAGTGTGGAGATCACCTGCATTGAAAAACACTGGATCTTTCAAACAAAAGAAACCATCAACTCATTTACATGTCGAGAGAATGGGGAGTGGGATTATTTGCCTGTTTGTGCGGGTAAGATTATAGAGAAACACTTCTGCATTTGTTGCTGAACTTACCGCATGATATTAAAATAATGTAAATCTTGTTTCAGAAATTAGATGTGAAGTTCCACATGACCAGCATGTGTATGGATATTACTTCTGGGGAGATCTGAAATTGGGAGTAAAAAAAGATTACTATTGCATGTCTGGATATGATAAAACAGCAGCAGAGGCCACATGCACACGAGACGGATGGACACCAAAACCACTGTGTCGTGGTATGGGCTGATATTAAATCTTACAATTTGTGCATATATTATGAATTCAAATTAGAATGATGGATATTTTTGTTTTACAGTAAAAATGTGTGCAACACCAAATTATGTTTTATTAACAAGGTTCAGGAGGAGCAGGTGCAGATAATTAACCCAATTAGCACAAGTGGAGATCAATCAGTAATCAACTCAGGACAATTTAAATAACAGCAGAACCCACCTCTGTTCCTTGACAGTTTATCAGCATCCCACCTCCACCCCATCTCCTCACTTTTAGTTCCATCTCCTCACTTCTAGTTCCATCTACTCTTACCAACGGGGGGAGTACTCTGGGTTCGGGCAGAAATTCCGAGCTCGGAGCCCTCCACCCGGACAGCACGCCAAATACGCATAACCTTTACCGTAATAATTATATGTAGATGTGAACTCGTGAAACATCCCAAATGCAGAGATTGTGGGACATCAGAGAACACACTACAACATCAATTCAAGAATACAATATAAATGTCGTCCTGGGTTTGAACCAGAGCAGCCTGTACAAATCACCTGTAATTCCCAGACTGAATGGACAGGCATACAACAATGCACTGGTATGATTTTTGTATCATTAATGATTATTATAATGAATTTTATTTATTATTATCACTTGTTATTATTCTCATTATTATTATAGAAATTATCAGAATTTTGATTTTACTTCATTCTGATTGGATGATTCTCCAAATGTAACAAAATAAAGACGCTACATTTTAAATATTTGTTTAAAAGTTTGAAAGTGTTGTGAATCTTCTTCAATCTCACTCATTTCCAATGCCCAACAGATTAATTCACCACAATATACTTTATGATTTGATTCAAGAAGAACATAAGTGAACAGTGTAAATATTGCTTGTGCACAGAGTGGTCCGGTGTAAGAAAACCCTTTCTTTGATTTTGATAAATGATTAACTTGTTGATCCCCAAGCAGACAAGAGTATCAGAGACAGACCAACAAAGATACCTGTGAAACTCCTTGGCTTCGTCTTTTGGTTGTTTTTCTTTAATTGTGGCCAATAAGGCAAGTTCTTTTTGTTGTTGTTATTTATTTGAATGTCTTTTTCATTTAGATTGAATTGATTTGAACATAATTGTTATATTATATGCTAGGGTGACCATATTTTAGTTTTCAGAAAACAGGACGGTGTAGCGTCTGGACCAATCAGACACACAAATTATTCATTTATTTAATGAATAATCTGTGTAAACTCACTCTCCCAAATAAGGCCTGTGAAACGTTCCCCAAATGAAGCTAACACACTGGCAGGACGCGGTGTCTTGTTACAGGACACACACTGAAACTGATTTTACGAGCGAAAGGAATGTCCTGAGAGCTGCGACTCTCACTTAAACTCTTGCAGAGGAAGAGAAATAAAAACCCTGTTAATCCTATATATATTCTATATATAACCACTTGATAAATGTGTAAACATGTATCTAATTTTTCCCATCTCATGATTTTCCCTTTTATGTGGCGTTTGTATTCTTGTAAACTCAATTGGGTTAATGTTTCAGACTTTGCATATTATGGTTAACCAACATTATATGTGCGGCATTTTTGGTCTCTATAAACTCCAATCTTCATCCCCGTTTTGTTAATTTACATTACATTCTGCTTACTTTGTGACGCATTAGTATTATAAGCATCTTAAAGATTCTTGTGTTAAACATCCAATCAAATTGCATGTTCAAAGGGACAATGGGTCGTAAAAATTTCCCTCCAAAGGGAAATCTTCTCATTGGCTCACACAGCTCCAGAGGTTGTGCCATCTTCACGCTTTAAAGTCACTGATCAGCTCTTAGCTCTCTCTTACTCCCTTTCTGAAATGCTGACGTGAAGATGATGCTGAACTAGAAGCCTCTAAGGACCCACCAAGCTTGTGCCAGGCTGCGGCCTTGTCTTTCCATTCACCAAAGATACTCTGACTACCACTGGTTCTCTCTCATCAAGACCACATCAGCAAAGATCAACTGGAGCCTCAACAAATTGCATCAGGACACTTTAATTCAAATGGGCGAGACATGCAAGTATCAAACTTAGTCTCATTATTTGATACATTAAGTATCCTTACCCCTTTAAAGAAGGGCGTGTTAGAACTAAACTGATGGTTTGCTCAAGGCTGTTGATCTGCTGACAAACAATGATTTCAAACAATGCTATAATTTCTTGCTTTCCTGTATTCTGCTTCAGCTCTCTTTCCCTTGGTAAACTGTATGCATGTATGTGTGTGTATGTTAGAGTAGTTTAAGTGTTTAGACTAGTTAATCAAATCTTGTTTATGTCACACGTAAAGTTGTCCTTGTCTCAAGCTCATAACTGGAGTCACTAATCATTTAGATCTTGGTTACTGCTCTTAGTAGTATTGTAAATTAAGAAAGACATTTCCCATGCCCCGGAAATGTACATTTCTTAGAGTTAATAAATAATTGATCCTGAGTGTTCATGGGACAAATAGGTTCATTGATTGTAATATTAATTTATGACAGTAAATTAATTATATTAACTAATCCAAATATTCATAATCAATTATAACCAGTTATTATTGATTATTAATATTTCATATAGAGCTAATTTGCTACATTATGGTGGAGGATGCGGGCATGATTAAACAAAGGTTATGAGCTTAAACCACTGTCAACCTAAAAGTGTGTATTTGATCATTCTAGTCAGAATAGGACACAACATGCGATACCGCATTAAGGTCGCTAGTTGCTGGCTTGTTTAAATGCGGATAAATTATGATTTGAATTGACGTCTCTACTGTAATTGAAAAAGTCTTAACACATTTAAGCATATTTTCAAATGGTATCAGTGTAAGGTTAATATGATTTTAGCGAAGAAACCCTAATTTCAGTATTAAAGCGTAAGTCTGTTTTGACGAAGGAATCTCAGCTCAGCGGCATATAAACTGTACCAGAATTGATTATTCTGCTTTGGTTAAAGAATTACAAATGCAGTATTGCTTAACCTGTTTCTGATGAAGGAATCTCAGTACAGTGTTATATAAATGTAAATATGGGCGATGCTCCCCTTTTTACAGTGTAGAAGCCTTACAAATTATAGTTAGATTGATGTCATTCATCTAAACTTTATCCGTGCATTTAAAAAGCATAGCTACCTGGTGATCAAAACTGTGTCTCACTCACTGAAACTCTGAAGTGCATTGGTTCCCATGACAACGACTTGTCACAGGAAGTGCTAACTCTAGATAGCACATGTGTTACCTTCTGACGCCATTTTGTAAACAAACAGCCGAAGTGGCTAAGCCAACCCAACCTAGCAGCGCTTCAGCTTAGGCTAAGCTAACTAATAACTTCAACAGTTAGTTGTTAGCATCATTTACATGAAGCCTTTAACTATACAGCTTGTGTGTATGCAGTGTGAAGTGATCTAAACCATTTTCCTTTAACCCCATTTCTGGTTTCTGAATTCTTACTTTCTCTTTCCTTAACTTTAATTCTTCTCATCTAATTTCACCTGCACTTTTCAGGTGCATTCCTTACTGAACGCTGTTCAGCTAAATTTACAGTTACTTTGTTAATTAAATCTAAACTTAATTACATGTAAACTGTTTAGCTAGAGAAGAATTTTTATAGTTATTCGGAACTTTCAATGGCACGTTGACTAAACTTTATGGAGGGACAAACACATGGTATGGTCTTGAACACGCAGCAGCTGTGACCAACTATAGAATGATGTCCAAAGCAAATCTAATGGTTGATCATAAGTGCAATTGATTATTCCCAATACTAGATCATTCAGCTGTTTTTATCACTTTAAATCTTTTTATTAAATTTAATCATAATAGAAGTCAGCAATTATTTTATTTTTATTTAACCCTCTTGTTCTAGTGTGGTTTTATTTCCCCATAAAACTGCAAAAGTAACTAGACCACTTTCCTTCTTGATTTGTTTATTTTCAACAGTTGCTTCAATTTTATGAGCCAGCTACACAAGTAATCTAGACGATTGCTATGGCATAATTTTGAGTACCACTAATAAACACAATCTAATCGGAAAGCTCTCCTTTTCCTCTTTCTTTCTCTTCTTCATTTGTTCAGAGATCAAGCCTGTTGTATGCTATCAGTAAGTTCTGAGAAATAATTTGACCATAAGAACCATCTTAAGTCATTTATTAAATCTAGGCTTACGCTCTTCTAGCAAAGCCTTTAGATCCACACAAATCTGAGCATCCTGCTATTTGCAGCTAAGATAGTAATAATCAGGTACACATTTCACTTGCTAACCACACCTGGCAAAACCTAGCTGTACATTATACACCTAGCTGTCTCACTTTGCCTTTAGCTCCAAATTCTGTTTGATCTTGCATTAGTCTCTTGCCCTTACTCTCACCACAAGTGTGCCCGAATGTTGCAGATGCTCAGCCTAACTGCCCAGATGGCAGACCAAAAGGACTGGCTAGGTGTTTTGAAGAACATCCTTTTACCCACGGCTGCTGACGACCTTCAGCACAAGAGCCAAATGCAACTGGATAACAAAGGGAAGACAACTAATGAAAGATGACTCAAACCAGAGGTATGACCACAAATATCTGACTGAGGTTATCTTCCTGGCCCACAACCTCACAGGTTTGAAACAGGAGGTAAACAACCTCAAACTCCAGATCACAGAGTCCCAAAAGGAGCTGACACATGCTAAAAGCCGCATAGACCAGCTAGAGATGGAGGCTCAGGACAGACACAAGGACCCTGGCAGAAGAGAGACACAGGAGGAAATCCACAGTCTTCAAACCGCACTGACAACTGCTAAACAACAAGAGCAGTTTGAAAAGACAGCCAGAGAGGACCTGGAAAAGGAACTCTTTCACACAGAGTCACTGTTAAAAGCAGCAAATTCTGAAATCTTGGAAAAAGATGCCAGAATCGTGGCCTGTGAAGGTCAACTGAAGGTGTCCAGAGCTGAAATTGAGGCACTGACCCAGCAGCTGGACAACACCAAAGATGAACTTGACATGGTCCAACGAGAACTGAGACACTCTTACCTGCTGCAAAAAGAACCACAGCAGGAGAGACATCTCACTCCCCCACTTGCAATCAGCAGAGAAACCTCCCCCAGCCAAGCACAGAGTTACCAAGGGGGGAGACAAACCCCTCTGCTTAACATGTCATCGGACAATTTCCTTAAAGCTTCTGCAGCCGCAGAAGGAAAAGGACTGATTCAAACGAATCCCGAAACGACACATGTAGTGACACTCAAAGACCTCATCCGAATGGCCAGACAGATCTCTGCATTTACACCAGAGCTTGCAGGAGACGTCCACGCTTACCTGCGAGACATTGACTTTCACCTGCAGTCTTTGATGAGTGTGCACCATCAAGATAGACTCTATCTTATCTGGATAACATCCAGCCCAGAGGTGCAACGGTTTCTGGCTCGGCAGCCAGAAAACATCCAGTCTAACTACCAGCAGCTGAAACAAGCCATCATAAAGGAGTTCTCAGAGTTTGAAAACGGACTGATCGCTGCCCTAGATACCAAACAGGGTCGGCATGAAACTCCCTATGTTTACTATCACAGACTCAGACGAGCTTACTTCGGAGCTCGCAACGAATCTGGGATGGAGGAGGACACCAGCTTCAAGAGCCTTTTCCTCCGAAACCTCCATCCTATCGTAAGTCATCATTTAGGCATCATGGCCTGCGCCAACACAATGCCTATCCACCAACTGCGTGACCTGACACAGAAGGCCTTTAACAAACACAAGGCCTCCTCAAAAAGGGTTTGTAAGATCCCAGCGATTCTGAACGGCAAAATCCAGAATCCAAAGCTGGCACCAGAAGGCACCCAGCATTTCCACAATGCAAGAGCCTTTAACAAAAAGCTAGCCAGCAGAGGGCAAAACCATCACCATGGCCATAGATCTAGACTCAAGACCAATCGCTGGGAGGAGCCATGGAAAAGAACATTCTCACCCAGCAAACACCACAGGACGTCCCACAGCAGTCTTCAACAACAACATCCTCCTCCACACCTTTCACACAGGTGCCAAACAGAGGCTGCACAAAGACAGCTGGACACGCCTGCTTCTGAGTTACAAGAGCTGCTAGCACTAGCAAAAGAGCTCCTTGATCAGAACTCCCCTGAGGAGTACTGGGAAGAACGAACCTCTGACTCTTGCCCAACACAGCTCGGGCAAGCTTGAGTCAGCACTGCAGCCAGAGCAGAGTAACACTGCAGACTTCAGACTCCTGGTCCCTGGGTGCAGAACAAAGGGCTAATGACCACCTGCTGCCCTTTTGCTACCAACACTAGGTCAGTCTGAAACTCTCTTCACACTACACAATACCCATAACCACTCCCTGCAGTCACAAGCAACCACCTGCCTCAAAGGACAGGTGACACACTTTCAAGGCACCTGCTGCCTCGGCACCTGCTGCAGAGACCTGGACTTACTGTCTACATCACCCGATGGAACGACCACCGCTCCAGGAAACACAAACAACCAGAGGCCACCATGGCCTTCCAGCCTTGTATGACAGAGGTGTGTCTGATCTTTCTGCACTTCCAACGTCGTTCGTGGTTGTCCTTGAGAGGGACAACAACGATCGAAAGGGGGGAATATGTAGCGTCTGGACCAATCAGACACACAAATTATTCATTTATTTAATGAATAATCTGTGTAAACTCACTCTCCCAAATAAGGCCTGTGAAACGTTCCCCAAATGAAGCTAACACACTGGCAGGACGCAGTGTCTTGTTACAGGACACACACTGAAACTGATTTTACGAGCGAAAGGAATGTCCTGAGGGCGGCGACTCTCACTTAAACTCTTGCTGAGGAAGATAAATAAAAACCCTGTTAATCCTATATATATTCTATATATAACCACTTGATAAATGTGTAAACATGTATCTAATTTTTCCCATCTCATGATTTTCCCTTTTATGTGGCGTTTGTATTCTTGTAAACTCAATTGGGTTAATGTTTCAGACTTTGCATATTATGGTTAACCAACATTATATGTGCGGCATTTTTGGTCTCTATAAACTCCAATCTTCATCCCCGTTTTGTTAATTTGCATTACATTCTGCTAACTTTGTGACACATTAGTATTATAAGCATCTTAAAGATTCTTGTGTTAAACATCCAATCAAATTGCATGTTCAAAGGGACAATGGGTCGTAAAAATTTCCCTCCAAAGGGAAATCTTCTCATTGGCTCACACAGCTCCAGAGGTTGTGCCATCTTCACGCTTTAAAGTCACTGATCAGCTCTTAGCTCTCTCTTACTCCCTTTCTGAAATGCTGACGTGAAGATGATGCTGAACTAGAAGCCTCTAAGGACCCACCAAGCTTGTGCCAGGCTGCGGCCTTGTCTTTCCATTCACCAAAGATACTCTGACTACCACTGGTTCTCTCTCATCAAGACCACATCAGCAAAGATCAACTGGAGCCTCAACAAATTGCATCAGGACACTTTAATTCAAATGGGCGAGACATGCAAGTATCAAACTTAGTCTCATTATTTGATACATTAAGTATCCTTACCCCTTTAAAGAAGGGCGTGTTAGAACTAAACTGATGGTTTGCTCAAGGCTGTTGATCTGCTGACAAACAATGATTTCAAACAATGCTATAATTTCTTGCTTTCCTGTATTCTGCTTCAGCTCTCTTTCCCTTGGTAAACTGTATGCATGTATGTGTGTGTATGTTAGAGTAGTTTAAGTGTTTAGACTAGTTAATCAAATCTTGTTTATGTCACACGTAAAGTTGTCCTTGTCTCAAGCTCATAACTGGAGTCACTAATCATTTAGATCTTGGTTACTGCTCTTAGTAGTATTGTAAATTAAGAAAGACATTTCCCATGCCCCGGAAATGTACATTTCTTAGAGTTAATAAACAATTGATCCTGAGTGTTCATGGGACAAATAGGTTCATTGATTGTAATATTAATTTATGACAGTAAATTAATTATATTAACTAATCCAAATATTCATAATCAATTATAACCAGTTATTATTGATTATTAATATTTCATATAGAGCTAATTTGCTACAACGGGGGCGTGGTTTGGGAGGCGTGGTTAAGGGTTGGGGGCGTGGTTGGGGTGAATGCATCAAAAAATACTTGACAAATGCATTCACAACCTTGCAACTATGTTATTGTACTTTAATACATAAAGTAGCCTAATACATCCTTTCCATTCAATGTTTGGCCCGCAACAATAGAATAGCCTACTATTAAAAAAAAAGTTTAGCTTTTAACACCTTTTACATGACACTATTTCTTTTCATGGCCATAGCATAGCTTAAAAATCTACCACTAAAATAAAAAATCTACTACACTATTTCAGTAAAAAAACAATTTCAATCCTCCTGATGTTCTCTTGTAGCCTTTACTTTCTTTATGTGGGCTTCTACTTCGCTAGCACCTTTATTTGACACTGACAAGTACGTTCCAGCTTTGCAGTTCATGCATTCTGCTTTACACGGATCCCGACCGAAACGGAAAAAAACAGGAATTTTCTCTGTAAATTATCTGTGAATTTACATTTGGGCTTTTTTTTTTTTTTTTTTTTTTTACGCTGTTAGCTACTTACATCTTATCTCGCACTTGACCATAAACTGAAGCATCGACCGTCGAGTCCTGGTCGAGTCACGCTGCTAAAATTGAAATTCTGTGTCTGTGAACGTAAAGTCCGCCTACTTTGATTTGATTGGTCATTTCAAATATTCTGACATTGAGGAGCAGTGTGACAGACCAATGAGGCTGAGATGAACACACACACACAAACACACAGTGGCTTCTGTATTCTGACGTGCTCTCTGCTTTCCGCTGCGGATTGAGGAACGCACTGATTATAACAAGACGGGGCGAAGCCGGTTTCATATGTTTTGTGTGCAAAGGCAAGCATGTATTTAAAGTACACGCTTAATGGCCCAATGAAAAATAATGAAAACCAGGACATTTTCATCACTTTATAAAAAACAGACAGGACGGCCAGGACAGGACCTGAAAACAGGACATGTCCTGGGAAAACAGGACGATTGGTCACCCTATTATATGCACTTCCCAAAACATTTAACTGTATATCTAGAGAGTGTTGACTAGTTGTGCAAGTACTTCAGTGTTTAATGTGTTGTTGTGTGGCGTTTGTGCTTCTCAGAATGTCTTTGAGAAAACATTAAATATGGAAACTTAGAACCAGTTTACAAATCTTCATACGCTGATGGTGAAACAGTGATAGTGAACTGCATGACAGGTCATATCAGATTATATTGTACTTGTGTAACTGGTCCTATTCGACTGGCTCCTTGCTGGATTCGAGCCGGGGACTCCGGCGTGGGAGACGGACACACTAACAAGGACTCTAAAGACCACAGCCTCTAGTGTTAATTGCTAGTGCATCTCTTGAGGCCAGGGGAGTGAGGTTTACACGCACAGCTCTTACTGTCCTACGACAGTTACACTTGTAAAGAATGTAAAAAAATTGTGTTCACAGTTTTGTTTTTGTCTTTGAATTTCTCTCAGTCATACTGCCTTTATCTTGAATTTTTTTCAATATCTAATCAAATCATTATACATCTGCATAATGACGACTCAAAACATATGAGATCAGAATTTTTATGTTTTTAAACTGTTTTCTCGTAGCAAAGCAGAGATCGTGTCGTGATATATCTGTGGAAAACGGGTTGATATTCAGCCATCCCTCCAATGAGGAAGAAATCTTTTACACCTGCAACACGGGTTATAAACCCTTCACTGGGACCTGGTGGGATTCAGTGACATGCAGCAAAGGCTCTTGGTCTGAAGAACCTCGGTGCATCCGTGAGTTTTATTATTGTCAGTCTCAGGTGTTAGATGAATGATAGTGTACTGAAATGTGCTTCCTGTTTTCTGTCTTTACAGGGGAGGAAGAATGTGGTGCTTTTCCCAGTGTTCACCATGGAAAACTAAAGCAAAGCCCTCGTGATCGAGGAACTGCTGAAGTGGAATGTGATCCAGGGTTCATAGCAACTCAACGCTTCATAACATGTGTCAGAGGTACATGGGAGAAACCAGTGTGTGAGGGTGAGCTTCTCAAACTCTTATTGCATGTTTGTGGAGCAGCGACAGCATATAGTGGAAAATAGACACTATTTATTGACAATGTTAATCTCAGTCTTACTGGATTTCATGAATTTCCATTAACATTTTTCTTTAGTGGACGTCAGATGTAACATTCCTCCAAAGGTGGAATATGCATTCATAACATCTAAACCTGAAGAATTTTATGCACATGGATCTAGTGTAACATATGTATGTCGAAGCTCATTGTTAATGAATGGGAAGAGTACAGTTTTCTGCCGCAATGGAACTTGGGAAGAAACACCAACATGTGAAGGTAAGGTTTGATTGGTTATGAACTGTCTAATAAAAGGTAACTTTAATAATATAACTACGATAAAAGGTATTTGAATATCAAGAGGAATAACATCAATGTAAAGTGCCGGAGAAAGCAGGCGGAAGCGAGGATCTAAACGTACCCATACATGAACAACAACTGACAAAGTAACAAGTGAAACACAAGGGCTATAAATACACAGGGACCAACAAGCTAAACAAGATAACAAGGGGGTGTGGCTAATTAGAAACACCTGGGGATACTAATAAACTAGAAAAACTACAAAGGACTACAAAACATGACAGAACAGGAAATAACTAAAGTCCACACAAGACGAGGGAAACACAAGACAGGAATCATTACAAGCAAGTCCCCAGATAAGTTTGTCATACTGACGACAATAATTATAAAATAAATCAAAAACCCTGTGAAATCATAATTTGAGTGTTCGTAATTTTTGTCCATCTGCACTAGATTAATATGTTATTGTAATAATAAACATTATCAGCTTGCTGGTATACTGTATGCTGGATGACTCCAATCAAATCAAAGCTCTCTAGAATCAAAATAAAATGAGTGTTTTAGTGCCATTGTGCTATACTCCTTTCTTGTAAAAAAGTTCTAATCTGAGAAAAAGGATTGAGTGATTTAAAAATGGTCACAATATTCCTCAGTGAAATCGCAAAACCAAATTATGTTAGCAACTCTTTAAATAAAGTAGTAGGGACACTAAGTATAATGTACACACCTGAGTGCATATGAAGCTATTAATGAGGACATTTTTAAATAATCTATAATGACTCCACATATAGTTTTTCTTGAGAAATGTTGGACACATGAGAAAGATGTGTACAAAAATAAAGAAATTCTAGTGCACTGAGCCATATAATGAAATTCCAGTAGATGGATCTGTGAAAATGGAAAATGGAGTGGAATGTTTTTCTGCACAAAAGAGTTACTTAAAATATTATGAATCTAGAATCACATTTACTTACATAATGGGTAAAAAATTACTAGATCCATGATGAACAACAGCTGAGAATGTAATTTGTTTTATTTATGTATTTGTATCACAAATCTCACACGAGCTAACACACCTTAGGGTGTTATATAAAAAAAATTCATGAGGTTGTTTTTACTCAAGTTTTCTTGGCTGTGATGCGGCTTGTGCAGTATCATATGTTAAAAATGTAATTGTTATGCTAAACCACTACTCATTGCAAGTTAGGGCCACATAAAGCTTCTCTGTGGAAAAGTATGTGATCAAATGTCTGCTTTCTCTAGAGGCAACGTGTTCTCTAAGCACAACAGTGGAAGACTTAAAAATGAAGCGATTCCCTGATATTGAGGGTTCAGTCAAACCGGGACACAAGTTAATATTTTCATGCAATGGACAAGGGCTGATATTAAGTCAAGTCAAGTCAAGTCAAGTTTATTTGTATAGCGCTTTTCACAATACAGATTGTATCAAAGCAGCTTCACAGTAAATTAAAATAATACAACAAAGTTTGTTTCAAGAGGAATTTATTGATTGATAAAATTAAATTAAATATCCCCAAAATATCCCCAACTGAGCAAGCCAAAGGCAACAGTGGCAAGGAACCGAAAAACTCCATCAAGTCAAGTCAAGTCAAGTCAAGTTTATTTGTATAGCGCTTTTCACAATACAGATTGCATCAAAGCAGCTTCACAGTATTAAATTAAAATAATACAACAAAGTTTGTTTCAAGAGGAATTTATTGATTGATAAAATTAAATTAAATATCCCCAAAATATCCCCAACTGAGCAAGCCAAAGGCAACAGTGGCAAGGAACCGAAAAACTCCATCAAGTGACCTAATGGTGTCCTAAAACTCCATCAGGTGCCTTAATGGAGAAAAAAAAAAACCTTGGGAGAACCCAGGCTCAGTCGGGGGCCAGTTCTCCTCTGGCATTGGATAGAGGCCGGATTGTAGTTTGAACTGTAGGATTATATGAATGCCTGGCTGAAGAGATGCGACTTTAATCTAGTTTTAAACTGGGAGAGCGAGTCTGAGCAACGAACAGTATCAGGAAGACTATTCCAGAGTTTTGGAGCCAAATGTGAAAATGCTCTCCCTCCTTTGGTGGTTCTGGATATCCTAGGTATGACCAAAAGCCTTGAATTTAGTGATCTCAAAGAGCGCGATGGATTATAGGGCGATAGAAGATCCGTTAAATAGACTGGAGCTAAGCCGTTTAGGGCTTTATAAGTCAGTAGCAATACCTTGTAATTAATACGGAACTTTATAGGTAACCAATGCAGTGATGATAAAATCGGTGTTATATGATCATATTTTCTTGATCTCGTAAGAACTCTAGCGGCGGCATTTTGGACTAACTGTAGCTTGTTTATTGAGGATGCAGGACAACCAGCTAATAAAGCATTACAGTAATCCAGTCTCGAGGTCATGAATGCATGAACTAACTTTTCTGCATCAGAAACTGATAGCATATTACGTAGCTTAGCAATGTTTCTAAGGTGGAAAAAGGCTGTTTTTGTAACATAAGAAATATGATTTTCAAAAGACAGGTTGCAATCGAGTATAACACCCAGGTCTTTTACTGTAGAGGATAAAGTAACAGGACATCCTATGATGTTAAAGTTGTATTGTGCGAGGTTTTGTGGGCGGTTTTTTGAACCGATAAGTATTACCTCTGTCTTGTCTGGATTTAATAAAAGAAAATTACGCGTCATCCAATCTTTTATATCTTTAACACACTCTGTCAATTTGGAAAATGTAGCGTTTTCATCCGGCCGTGATGAAATATATATTTGAGTGTCATCAGCATAACAATGGAAACTAATTCCATGTTTCCTTATAATATTTCCAAGTGGCATCATATATATTGAAAATAACAGGGGGCCTAATACAGATCCCTGCGGCACTCCATAGTTTACTGGAGTTATGATCGATTTTTCCCCATTTAAATAGACAAAATGGTAGCGGTCAGATAGGTATGATTTGAACCAGCTTAGTGCTTGTCCTTGAACACCAGTATAATTTTGTAGTCGATCTAAGAGTATTGTGTGATCTATAGTATCGAACGCAGCACTAAGATCAAGTAAAACTAGTATTGAGATACAGCCTTGGTCAGAAGCTAAAAGTAAATCATTTGTGATTTTAACGAGCGCAGTTTCAGTGCTATGATGCGGTCTGAATCCAGACTGAAACTTTTCATAGATATCATTTTGTTGCAAGAAAGAGCCCAGTTGAGCGGACACCACTTTTTCTAATATTTTAGACATAAATAAGATTTGAAATGGGTCTATAATTTGCTAGATTATTATGATCTAATTGTGGTTTCTTAATGAGAGGTTTTATAACTGCCAGTTTAAATGTTCTTGGAACATGACCTAAAGATAAAGACGAGTTAATAATATTGAGGAGAGGCTCTTCCACTACAGATAACACTTCTTTCAGTAGTTTAGTTGGTATAGGATCTAATAAACATGTTGTTGTTTTAGATGAAGTGATAAGTTTATTTAACTCTTTTTGTTCTATAGTTGTAAAGCACTGTAATTGTTCTTTCGGGGTGATAATTGAAGCTGAATTGTAAGGCGCGATTGAAGATTGAACGTTTATAATTGTGGTTCTGATGCTTTCTATTTTCTCAGTGAAGTAGTTCATGAAATCATTACTACTGAACTGTAACGGGATATTTTGTTCGGGTGACGTCTGTTTATTTGTTAGTCTAGCCACGGTGTTAAATAGAAACCTTGGATTGTTTTGGTTGTTTTCTATTAGTTTGCGGAGGTGCTCAGCCCTGGCAGCTTTTAGGGCCTTTTTATAACGTGACATACTGTCTTTCCACGCGATTCTAAAGACCTCTAAATTAGTTTGTTTCCATTTACGCTCTAAAATACGGGTTTCTCTCTTTAAAACATGCGTAGTATTGTTATACCATGGTGCTTTATTTTTCTCTCTGGCCTTTTTTAATTTAATAGGTGCAACCACATCCAATGTTCTAGAGAGAATGGTGCTCATAGTGCTAGTTAGTTCTTCTAGTTCATCTGTTTGTTTGGGTTCAGGCAGCAGCTGAGACAGATTAGATAAGCAATTTGAGAAATTATCTATGGTGGATGGGAGGATTGTTCTGCCTGGTTGATAACGCGACGCCGCATGACATATTACAGCAGTACGTAATATGCAAGTTACCATGTAGTGATCAGTGACTTCATCACTTTGTGGAATGATATCTATATCGGTTGGATCGGTTCCGTGTGATATAATTAAATCGAGTGTATGATTAAGACGATGAGTTGGTCCGGTGACGTTTTGCTTGACCCCAAATGAATTTAATAAATCTGTAAACGCAGCTCCTAACGCATCATTTGGATTATCTACGTGTATGTTAAAATCTCCAACAATTAATGCTTTATCGACATTGACTAATAGGTCTGAGAGAAAATCTGCAAACTCTTTTAGGAAAGCAGCGTAAGGCCCTGGCGGTCTATATACGGTAGCCAAGGCTAGAGATAATAGGGATGTTTTTCTAACATCTAAGAGCGTAACATTTAGTACAAGTACTTCAAATGAAATAAACTTATAACCCGTTTTCTGAGAAACATTTAGAATATCTTTATAAATGGTTGCAACACCTCCGCCACGGCCAATCAGACGGGGCTCATGCTTATAACAGTATCCAGGAGGAGTAGACTCATTAATACCGAAATAATCATTTGGTTTAAGCCAGGTTTCAGTAAGGCAAAGTACATCGAAGCTATTATCTGTGACTATTTCATTTACAATAACTGCCTTAGGTGTGAGTGATCTAATGTTTAGAAGACCTAGCTTTAGAAATAGTTTTTGTTTACTAATAGCAACATTTTCTGTTTTAATAACAATTAGATTTTTCCTAGATCCTGCATTAGATTTATTATTTGATCTCACTAAACGAGGAATAGACACGGTTTCTATGCAATGTTCTACACTAGTATTTATATCAGTTGAATTGGTGCAGCAGAGACTATGATTTGGACTTTTGGTTACTAGTCAAAGGGTATTTAACATTTTGGAGATGTTATCTGACAGAAGATCCGCTCCGAATCTGCTTGGGTGTAAGCCATCAGCACGGAAAAGCCTAGGACGCTCCCAAAACAGATTCCAATTATTTACAAAGAGCAGTTTCTGCTCATTGCACCATGACATTAACCATTCATTTAGCGCAAATAATCTGCTGAATTTTTCATGCCCTAGTCGGTACGTGGGAAGCGGTCCTGACACAATGATCGTTGTTTCAGGCGATGTGCTGCGTACCGTATCGATTAGATTCCTGAAGTCTTTCTTCAGAATCTCCGTCTGGCGCAGCCTGATGTCGTTCACTCCCGCGTGCAGGACCACAGTTCCGACGCGCTCGTCACCGTTCAGGATCTCGGGAACGCGAGCAGCGATTTCAGAAACACGAGCACCAGGGAAGCAGTGACTTTGCACCTTACTTGTACCTAACGTAGCGTGTACGTGCCGAACGATGGAATCGCCGATGATCACAGCATCGCGTTCTGTTTCGCGTAGAGGGGAGAAGCGGTTTTGTGTCGATAACTCGAAAACCGGGAGGGTCGGAGAAAGTCTTGGTCTAAACCTGACTCGCGTCTTCCGCTGCGGAACCACCCAGGCTTCGTGGTGGCGTGTTGGAGCCGGAGTGAACGAGACCATGGCTGATTGCGACCGATGCTGAGGAACGCACGGAGTAGACGCGGTCGGAGTCAGCGGGTTAGTAACGTTAAACACTGATTTGTGTGCGTCGGCGCGTGATGTTTCAAGAGCCAAACACCGGTCTCTCAGCTCGGCCTGTCTCAATAAAAGGTTGTGGATCTGTTTCTCAACAGCTTCCAGCTCAGACTGCAGTGCGTGAAGCTCAAATGTGTCCTCACCTGCACCAAGCGGTAGACTACTTACATCTGATATATTCGCCATTTTAACAGATGGACAGTGAGTTAGCAACGAAGCTACCAGTGATGCTATCAATATTAATACTAATTTATATTATAAGTTTGTTTGTAAATGAGTGTGGAGAAGACGCGTTCAGCCGTGATCCACGGACGTAACCTTTAAGAGTATGCAGCGTTGGATCACTAATAGGCTTGAGACGCGTCTGCTCAACAGTCCGCGTTGTAACTATGAGGTTTTTTAGTGGTAGGGGTGTAGAGTAGACGCACGATAGGCGAAAAAAAAGTGTTTGTTTATAAGTGAGTGTGGAGAAGACTCGTTCAGCCGTGATCCACGGACGTAACCTTTAAGAGTATGCAGCGTTGGATCACTAATAGGCTTGAGACGCGTCTGCTCAACAGTCCGCGTTGTAACAATGAGGTTTGAGCAGTAGTGCTTCTCAGTGAGGAAGAGTAGAAAATGTTCGTTGTAAGCGGGTTTAAAGAGAAAAATCAAGAATTATAAATCAAATCGATAGAGCTCCAAAAACAACAACGCATTCAGACGCAACGCATGATAATGACAGGACAAGACATTATTCACCGTGTTTGTTGAGTGTTTCTTATTCACCTGAGCTTTTATGAACTCAAAGGCGCGAGAGAAAATAAATAAATAAAAATAGCTGAGCGCAAGGGTGGCGCGTTAACAGGCTAGCGAATTACTAGCGTGTTATGCGTCAGGGTTGGGTAAGCTGTATTTAGTAGTAATATAAACAACTAGAAATTGTAGTAAATGATGGTTCAAAACAAGGAAATACGAGGCTAAGACGGAGCTTACAGCTCCGAAGCAAACACACTCACAGCAGGCAGCGAGAAAAATCAAGAATTATAAATCAAATCGATAGAGCTCCAAAAACAACAACGCATTCAGACGCGACGCATGATAATAACAGGACAAGACATTACTCACCGTGTTTGTTGAGTGATTCTTACTCACCTGAGCTTTTATGAACTCAAAGGCGCGAGCGCGCGAGAGACAAATAAATAAATAAAAATAGCTGAGCGCACGGGTGGCGCGTTAGCAGGCTAGCGAATTACTACCGTGTTGTGCTAGTAGCAACGGAAGCCAGCGATGTTGGGCAAGCCGTATTTAGTAGTAGTATAAACAACTAGAAATTGTAGTAAATTCTGGTTCAAAACAAGGAAATACGAGAATAAGACGGAGCTTACAGCACCGAAGCAAAAACACCATCCTAAAACTCCATCAGGTGACCTAATGGAGAGAAAAAAAAAACCTTGGGAGAACCCAGGCTCAGTCGGGGGCCAGTTCTCCTCTGGCATTTATGAGCTAGAGGCCGGATTGTAGTTTGAACTGTAGGATTATATGAATGCCTGGCTGAAGAGATGCGACTTTAATCTAGTTTTAAACTGGAAGAGCGAGTCTGAGCAACGAACAGTATCAGGAAGACTATTCCAGAGTTTTGGAGCCAAATGTGAAAATGCTCTCCCTCCTTTGGTGGTTCTGGATATCCTAGGTATGACCAAAAGCCTTGAATTTAGTGATCTTAAAGAGCGCGATGGATTATAGGGCGATAGAAGATCCGTTAAATAGACTGGAGCTAAGCCGTTTAGGGCTTTATAAGTCAGTAGCAATACCTTATAATTAATACGGAGCTTTATAGGTAACCAATGCAGTGATGATAAAATCGGTGTTATATGATCATATTTTCTTGATCTCGTAAGAACTCTAGCGGCGGCATTTTGGACTAACTGTAGCTTGTTTATTGAGGATGCAGGACAACCAGCTAATAAAGCATTACAGTAATCCAGTCTCGAGGTCATGAATGCATGAACTAACTTTTCTGCATCAGAAACTGATAGCATATTACGTAGCTTAGCAATGTTTCTAAGGTGGAAAAAGGCTGTTTTTGTAACATATGAAATATGATTTTCAAAAGACAGGTTGCAATCGAGTATAACACCCAGGTCTTTTACTGTAGAGGATAAAGTAACAGGACATCCTATGATGTTAAAGTTGTATTGTGCAAGGTTTTGTGGGCGGTTTTTTGAACCGATAAGTATTACCTCTGTCTTGTCTGGATTTAATAAAAGAAAATTACGCGTCATCCAATCTTTTATATCTTTAACACACTCTGTCAATTTGGAAAATTTAGCGTTTTCATCCGGCCGTGATGAAATATATATTTGAGTGTCATCAGCATAACAATGGAAACTAATTCCATGTTTCCTTATAATATTTCCAAGTGGCATCATATATATTGAAAATAACAGAGGGCCTAAAAGGACAGAGAGAAATCACCAGTCAGCCAAATGGAGAATGGAGCAGCCCTTTCCCCAAATGTGTAAGAGGTAAGGTTATATGCTTATTTAGTTTAGTTTTATTAGTAGTGTTTGCAAGCATCACTATTGCTCATGTTAAAGTAAATGCTCAACTTTGGTACGTAATTCATCGACACATCATATCTCTTGATTTGGGCCAAGAAGATGTCCTAGCAACCACCCAGAATAACCTAGCAACAGCATAGCTACGCACTAGCACTGTGGGAGCAAATTTTACATGGATAAACGCAATTTTGATTCAAATTATGATCTAGTTAGAATATATTTTATGGAAAAATCCACAGATCATTTCAATTCAGAAAGACATTTTAAAGCATTTTAGAAAAATGACCACAAATTTTCATATTAATAATCTGCATTACATAAATAACATGTTCTATGTTATTATCTCCTTTGGTGATTTAAAAAGAGTTTAAAAATAATAAATAAATAACTTTTCTTTCCCCTTTAGAAAAATGTGGACTTCCACCACAAGTGGACTTTGCAGACACAACAGAAATTACAAAACCTGAATACAATTCAGGGGAGAAAGTTGAATACAGCTGCTTTAATAAATACACACTGGTTCAGCGTCACCCCTACTCCAAATTCATGACCTGTGAACAAGGCGAATGGAGAGGGAATATTAAGTGTTTAAGTAAGTATGGACACTCTACCATATATCAAAGATATGTGAGTCTTTTCTAACAGTATTTATTGTTATTATTATTTGTAAGTTTGATGTAATCTTGTAGTTATAGGCTGTGTTGATGAATCAATGAATGTATATTGTAACAGTGACAGTGAGATGTCGTTTGTTTCAGAGCCTTGTTCAGTGACGGTGGAGGAAATGGGTAAAAGAGGTATAGAGCTGCGATGGCGTGGACTGGAAAAGATATTCTCACCACATGAGGACAGAATCACCTTTGTATGTCAGAGGGGCAAATATTTAATAGGCAGTATCCCCCTAATACAATACTGTAATGATGGAGTGATGCATTTGCCTGAGTGTGTGTGACAAGGAGAATAAAACATCACTGATGTATCAGCTGTAATAATAAAAAAACAAATGGAGCTAATCAAAATAAAACCTTTTACAATTCAGTTTCTCTGTTTTGTAATTCTTGCAATTAAAACTAAATAAATGATAAAAATCAACATGTTTAAAATGTGCTTAAAAAAAAACCTGTAAGAACAAAGAGAAAAGTGCTAATAATCAAGTATTTTTACTATCACGCAAATACGGGGGAAAGAAATACATTAGTTATTAAACTTTCTTTTTGCTCAGGGTTTCTGATTACAAATGTGATGACAGTGTCTGTGTCCAGACAAAGAAACACTGACAACATATAATGGGGATAAAAAAGAAGGCTGTCTATGAAGTAAATGTATCTCATTAGTGGAATATTAAACTAAATATAGTAAAGCCTATATTGCTGTGGTGCGCGAGCTGATCAGAGAAAAACACGCAGTGGATTGAGCGTGCAGCGGCACAGCGCGAGCTGGTCGAGCGCATCCCTTTTTCACAGACGTCAGATGAAAGTTTGTTGTTCAGTCAGATCACTCGGATGTCAATGGCAAAGAAAGTAAAACGAGCCATTATTATTATTATTATTATTATTGCCTTTATTGTCATTGCATATAACAACAAAATTAACAACAATGAGATGTATGTCCCCATGAATTTGAAGTCCTTAACCCTCTCCACAGTGTCTCCCTTGATGTAGACTGGGGCAAGGTCAGTCCTCTTCCTACGGAAGTCTATCACCACCTCTTTAGTCTTAGAGGTGTTGAGAGACAGGTTGTTGGTGGAGCACCAGATGGAGAGTTTTTGGATTTCATCCCTGTAGGCGGACTCATCCTTATTATGGATAAGTCCAACTACAGTGGTGTCATCCGCAAACTTAATAAAAGTATTGCTTTCATGAGCTGGGGTACAGTCGTGAGTGTATAAGATGTAGAGTAAGGGACTCAACACACAACCCTGGGGGGCCCCAGTGCTGAGTGTGAGAGCAGAGGAAAGTTGGGAGCCCAGACGAACTGACTGGGGACGGTCTGTGAGGAAGTCATGGTTCCATCTGCAGATGTTTGTGCTGATGCTCAGTCCGAGTAGCTTGGACACCAGTCTTCCAGGGATGATGCAATTGAATGCAGAGCTAAAATCCACAAACAACAGTCTTGCACAGGTGCCAGGATGTTCAAGGTGGGTCAGCACACAGTGCAGGGCTGTGTTGATGGCATCCGCGGTTGACCTGTTTTCTTTATAGGCAAACTGGTGCTGGTCCACTTTGGAGGGGAGGGAAGCTTTTATGTGATTTAGCAGCAGTCTTTCAAAGCACTTCATGACAGTGGAAGTGAGGGCCACTGGTCTATAGTCATTGAAGCTACTCACAGCTGATTTTTTCGGGATCGGCACAATGATGGCAGATTTGAGGCACTTGGGGATGGAACAGGTAGACAGAGAGATGTTGAAGATGGAAGAGAATACCTCAGCCAGCTGGACGGCACAGTCCCTCAACACTCTCCCAGGGATCCCGTCGGGCCTGGCAGCCTTACTGGGGTTCACACCAAGAAAAGCCCTCCTGACCTCCTCTGCGCTCAAAGAGATTGTCAGGGCATCTGTGGGCAACAGTGTCATTGGTGTGGCCGATGTTGACTCATTCCTGGTCCCATTCACCTCAAAGCGCGCAAAGAAATAGTTGAGCTCCTTGGTCAAATTGCTGCTGGTACTTGGGCTTGGGTCTTTTGAACCCTTAAAGTTTGTGAGGTGTTGGATTCCCTGCCAAACGCGCCGGGGATCCCCCTCGTTAAAGTGCCCCTCGATCTTCCTCCTGTAGGCTGCTTTTGCTTCCTTGATGCCTGTCTTTAAAGGGTAACTAAACCCTAAACCAACTTTTTTTAGTTAATGATCTGTAAGAATGGGGCTTTATTAGTGCTGTTCATTGATTCGAGTAACTTTTTTGACATTTGGGTATAAAGTGTTTTAATTTTACAACATATGGTGTAAAAACGTCTGAGTGCTGCCCTCTTCAGGTTGAACGGTGGCTACTGCAGTTGAATTTTCCTATTGGATGTTTGCGGTGGCAGGTGACGTAAGCGGTGGCACGTGACGTAAGCAGGTTCCAGCTCACCACGCCCCTGGTACGAGCTCACCACGCCCTTGGTATGATGAGCTAGCGTAGATTTATCTGTATTTAGTACAGTGGGCAGGAGGGTATGTAGGTGTAGTGTCGGTGGTTGCAACAGCACTGCTGGACTGCATAGCTTTCCAGCAGACTTGGAAATTAGGCGCCAGTGGTTGCATGCACTTGGCCTGGAAGACCGTGAGAGTGAAACCTGCATTTTACGCGGGATTGCTTTTCCAACGCAATAGAGGTGGAAATGGGCTTCTCCACACAGCTCGCGCTGAAAAGCGACGCAGTGCAAAACGCTGCTACTGCTGCATGGACTCCACCACCGCAGCGGCGTCTTGATGTGAGTGATCATATATTTTAATTACAATTTATGGTTAGGCTAAAGTTAATCCTCTGGGGTCAACAAACGCGTCGGCGCATTTAGCTGGATTTTTTCACATAGCGGCAAAATATGAATATGCCTATAGAGAGCGCGCGCTATTGACATCAACTCGATAAAAATCATCAGATGCATGTACTTTACGTCGTCTTGCGACCCTGTGAGTCACTCTCCATTTTAGAGTCTGACAGCAGCTGTCAATCAGTCCGTCACTGCGGGTTTAGTTACCCTTTAATTTGGATCTGGCGGTGCTGTATAATTCCATGTCCCCGGCCCTAAAGGCTTTATCACGTTTTTTCAGCAGCAGCTTGGCCTCCCTGTTCATCCATGGATTGTTGTTTTGATAGCATTTGACCTGTCTCTCGACGGTGACGTTGTCAATGCAGGTCTTAATGTAGTGCAGAACAGTGCAGGTGTAACCCTCAAGACTCTGCTGTGAGAAAAGTGCCCAGTCAGCGCGCTCAAAACAGTCTTGCAGTTGTGGAGTCGCAGTAGCAGGTCACAGTTTTGTTAGTTTCACTGTGTGCACAGATCTCTTAAACCAGTGGTTCTCAACCTCTCCTGCAGGGACCCCCTGACAGACCATGTTTCTGTTTTAACCCTGAAATGGCACACCTGATTCAATTAATTAAAGGCTTAATGAGTAGTTAACTAATTGATTAATTGACTAATTCCTACTCTTCTTACTCTAATAACTACTCATTAATTGAATCAGGTGTGTCATTTCAGGGTTAAAACAGAAACATGGCCTGTCAGGGGGTCCCTGCAGGAGAGGTTGAGAACCACTGTCTTAAACACAGGTCTGTACGCTGGTGTGAGAAAGAGGGTCAGGTGGTCAGACTGCCCTAAATGGGGATGAAAGGATACCTTGTATGCCCCTCTGATGTTACTGTAAACATGGTCCAGAGTTTTATCACCTCTGGTTGGACATGTTACATGCTGGTAAAATTTGGGAAGGACAGTACGCAGGTTAGCATGATTAAAGTCCCCTGCCACAATAAAGATCCCATATGGGTGGGTGGACTGGAGTTTATTCACACTACTTTGCAAGATGTCCACAGCTACACTAGCATTAGCACTGGGTGGAATGTAAACAGCTGTGGCAAAAACCACCGTGAACTCACGCGGCAGGTAGAAGGGTCGGCATCTCAATGTGACAAACTCCAGGTCTGGTGAGCAGTGTCTTTCAGTCACTGTGGCATCGGTGCTCCAGCTGTTATTAGAGTAGATACAGAGCCCCCCTCCTTTGCTCTTTCTGGAGTTGCCGGTTCTGTCGGCCCGGTGTGCTGTACGGCCCGCTAGCATGATAGCTTCGTCCGGAATCCCAGAGTGCAGCCACGTCTCTGTGATCACTACCAGCGAGCAGTCTTTAGCATTTCTGTTTGCCTCGATGATCATCGCCAGCTCATCCATCTTGTTGCACAGTGATCTGGCGTTGGACACAAGAAGGCTGGGTAGCGCGGGCCTGTGTGGTGCCCTCTTTAGCCGGACCCTAATCCCTGCTCTGCAGCCATGTAGCTTATTATTAACATTAACTGACTTTCTGACGTTAACACTATAACGAGAGAGTCCAGGAACGAGTGGTTCCTACATTATTACAGGACGTTTGCAGGTCAAGAAGTTCCATGAACGCAAACATTCCAAAGTGCGCGCCCCGAAAACCAATGTCAGACAGCGCTCGAATACTGAATTGATATTTCACTGGAACCGCTGACCCATTCCTCAACACTGAGCCTTTCTGGAGTTGATCTAAATATGTGCTGTGCTGTAAATGAAAGATAAAGTATGATAGAGCAATATAATGAACAGTGAAAGTAACAGAAGCTCATACAATGCATTTTAGCAGTAAGCGTTAAAATAAGTGAAGGAAATATATGATGAAAAAAAAAATCTGGTTTCTCTACCAATACATTTAAGAATGATTAGAATAGAATTTTTTTTTTTTTTTTATTGATTGGACACATTTATCAATACATAGGTCTTTTTTTTTCCAAATCTCTTCACACAGTTCTCCAAACAAATTTTCTACTTGGCACAGTAGTTAATTTCACATTCAAAATTCACTAAACATGGGTTTCCTGCTGATTATGATCATGATTTATAGTTTTTTTTTTTTTTTTTTTTTTGTGTGTGTAAAATGTACAAAAATACTTGGTTAATATATGTGACATTACAAAGTGCATTTGACATTGTGGGGAAAATAATTATGAATAGTGCTCCCTTCTATTCATAACCTTTTACATATTAACTACGGGTTCAGAGATTGGTTGGTTAATATTCTGATGAAACTGCTGACAATCTTTTTGTCTGTCGCAGTCAATATACATTAAAATCATGGTCTATATTTTAAAATAATAAATGCAATCATAAATTTTAACTTTACAGAAGGACCACTTGGTGGTGCAATTGATCACTGAATTCTTAAAGCAGATATTTAGCAGTCATCCATTATTTTGAGCGGAGAAAAAAGGATAAAAATGTTGACATTATTTGGAACAGGAAAATTAACAGGAACAAGACAAATAATCACATTCTGTTTTCTCCATTTTATTTTACAAACATCACAGCACTGTAAAAAAAAATAAAAAAAATGTTATTGTTATTTCCTTTTGGTAACAACATTTCACATTATATTTTTGAGTAGTTAAGGCTTCATTTCATTCATGGAATCTACCTGAATAAATAATGTAAAATCCCCTAAATTATTTAGTCAATAAGTTTGAGTTATTATTTAGTTATATATATTTTTTTAGTTGATGCTTAGTGTGTGAATTAGAGTGAATGGAAATAACCTGTTTATATTTGTCTTTGACTTATATTGTATAATTAAAAGACTGTATGCTGCTCAGCACAGAAACAAACTTGTTACTGCACTAGCATTATAGCAAAGTTATTGCTCAATGAACAAAGCAGATTATCAATACATGCAGTTATTCATAACCTAACCATAAGCCCTACTCTTCTGCACAATCTTCTGATCAAAACTTCAACATAATAGACAAAA
The DNA here is from genome assembly GCF_965113295.1 of Leuciscus leuciscus. Classification (NCBI taxonomy): domain Eukaryota; kingdom Metazoa; phylum Chordata; class Actinopteri; order Cypriniformes; family Leuciscidae; genus Leuciscus; species Leuciscus leuciscus. The sequence goes on along the minus strand of NC_138739.1, from coordinate 31,448,593 downwards.
AAAACTCTTTCAAACAACTGAACATTAAACATTAACAGATGTTTCCCTTTGCTCAAAAACACATCAAATAACACTTCATTTCAACATGTACTCTCCATTTCCAGCCATGTGCAAAGCATCCTGGGAACTAACAATGGTGTCTCTAAAACCGCATAATTGATCAAATTATCTTCAAATAAATAGGTAGCATTTTTTCCTTAATTTGATCAGCTTAATCGGTTCCTCAATTTAAGCGTCAAAACTGTGTATGTTTCCTTAAAAAATTAGGAAAATTTATCTCTTGGTTTTATTAGTGAAATGTTCTCAGTATTTTTTATACAACACTGAACCACAATTTTCTTAATAAAATATACACTATATTTTTAATTATCACTTTAAAGTTTTTTAATGAAAATTACAAGACCCATGATTAATTGTTTTACACTAGTGTTGACTGCATTCAGTAAGCTAACCCTTCAACTATGCAAGATATTTGAACAAATAAACAATATTCCCTACAAAAATAAAAATAGGTTTATCAGTTACTACAAACCAAGCTTTTTTTATCCTGTGAATTTTGTCGATTTAATTTTGACGTTTATGTTATGCTTATTGCTATAAAATAATCTATTCAATTCAGGGTTTTTAGTATTTACACAAAAATCGCAAAATCACAAACCTCAGAACTTAACTTATAAACTTCTTATAAATTATTTAGTTTGACAATTATTTAGTCAGCATTTCAGTCACTTTTTTTTTCAATATTTATTGGGGGAAAAAAATACATTTGTATTAATTTTTCATGTCCTATTTTAAACATAATTAATTGTTTGCCAAGAATCACATGACAACCATTTGCAAACAAAGTTAGAGACCTTTGAGTTTAACAATTCAGTGTTTACATAAAAAGTAAGATCCAGTAAATGACATCCAGCCTTTACATTTCCAACTCTTTTTTTTAAATTTTTATTTTATTTTATGTGAGATAATGAGGATCATCTAGGTCATAAGAGACAACAACAGTTTAAGCAGTCAGTCGAATACTTTAAGGCTCAAACTCTTCTTCAAAATTGTTGTGAATCTTCTTCGATCTCACTCATTATGCTTTATGGGACAGATTCATTCACCACATAATGTACTTTATGATTTGATTCACGAAGAACATGAAAAACATTAACAGAATTAAAGAGTTCAGAGGTGAACATGGCATGATGGAACCTTTGCTTCATTTTCATGTGTTGAACAACTTTGACTCAAGAATTTTGAGTTCTCTAAAGTAACGTTTCTTTTGGTGTGTTTAAATGGCAAATAAGAATTGCTGTATCAGATAATTTTTTATTTTTTTTATTTTTTTACTTATATGAAATATTGCTTGTGCACAGAGTGGTCTGGTGTAAGCAAAACCTCTCTTTGACTTTGATAAATGATTAACTTGTTGATCCCCAAGCAGACAAGAGTATCAGAGACAGACCAACAAAGATACTTGTGAATTGAGATCAAAATGAGAGTTCCTGTAAAATTCCTCGGCTTCGTCTTTTGGTTGTTTTCCTTAAATTGTGTTCGATGTCAAGGCAAGTGATTTTTTGTTGTTATTTATTTAAATGTCTTTTTAATTTAGATTTTATTGACTTGAATAGAAATGTTATATTATATACACTTCCCAAACTGTAGATTTAGAAAGTTTGCATGTGTTTCAGCATTTAATGTACAAAATGTCTTTGTGTAACATTTGTTTGTGTTTCTCAGAATGTCGTAGAGAGGATATTATCTATGAAAACACAGAACCAGTTGAGAAAGAGTTATACGGTGATGGTGAAAGAGTAAGGCTGAGCTGCACGACTGGTTTTACTGGAATGTATATATTAAAATGTGAAAAAGGACAATGGAAGACATCCATTAAGCGACCATGTGCAAGTGAGAAAATGGTCAATTCCACATCACCAATGACCACATCATGTTTGGTTATTAAATCAATGTTACAATGCAGAGTAAAACATGTTTGATTTTTGCAGAGACAAAATGCAGTCACCCAGGGGACACACCAAATGGTGATTTTAGGCTTATATCAGGGTCTGAGTTTGTTTTTGGAGCAACAGTGTTGTATACTTGCAAGAAAGGGTAAATGTGCTTTATGCTTTTTATTCTCTTGTATGACATGCATACTGTCCTTTTCAGTTTAACACTCCTTGTACTTGTAAAAAGTGTGCACTTGTACTTGTGTTCACAGGTTTGAAATAACAAGCGGAATCAATAATCGTACCTGCAGAGCTCAAGGATGGGACAATACTCTCCCTATCTGTGAAGGTACGCTTTCTGCAGTAACTATTTTTCTTTTTTGTCTTTTGATATTTTTGATTTCTTTAGATTTTTTCTCAGTCATAAACTTCGGAACTATAGTGACAAGAGAATTATAACTAAAATAAGTGATTGGTTTGTTGGTTACTTTATTTGTATTTATTGTAATATTTTATTGCCTAGCTGTGAGATGTCCAGCCATTCGCACAGATGAGGATGTGAGTGCATCGGGCAACACAGAGGAGGGAGGTTATGGTGATGTTATTCACTTTGAGTGTGTATCTAATGACACAAAGATAAATGGAAGTAGTGACATTCACTGCACAGAGACGGGCGAATGGAGTCACCCCGTTCCAAAATGCAAAGGTTCATTATACTGTTTATTTGTTTGTTTGTTTGTATCTTCACCCAATGATCACAGATTTCTGAGCTTTAATCAAAACACCAATTTAACTATTTCTCTTTCCCTTGCTTTTCACACAGAGATAACATGCACAGCACCAGATATATCAAATGGTAATGTTGTTGAGAAAATGCACCCACTCTGAACCCAGAATGTGATGGTTATGATGAATGTTACATAATAAACAATTAACATGTGAAATAACACTAAAATCATTATATCCATATAGCTTTGATAATGCAAGCAAAAAAAAAAAAAAAAAAAAAAATACTCTGTAGTGTCACACTGAAACATTCTTAAATTAGATAGACATTAACCTTAAATTCAAAACTGAATATTAAAATAAAGCAAGTATGTAGTTAATACATAATTTTATATTTCCAAAGCATTCAAAAAAAAAAATATTTGCTTGATCTTAGTTAGATTTTTTTCTAAATGATGAAAGGAGTCAACACACTAATTTATATAATATTGTACACACCAATATTGTAAAAGTTGAGAAAATGGAATGAGATTATTTACTTTCTTCCTGTGATGCTGTAGAAAGTGTCCAACTGATGTTGTTTTTTTAGGTTTTAATCAACATTTTATTTTATTTTTTAAAAAATCATGAGGCAACAGGATTTGCTAATCATTATTATTTGGTAACTACAAAATCAGCTAAAAAAAAAAAAAAAAACTACTTTCTAATTGCTTGATTAATTTCCAGATAATAGTTTAGCAAATATATCTAAAAGTTCTCAAAATAGAAAATGTGCTTATACTTATTTAGGGACTCTATTTATGGCAAGCTATATTTTTTCCCATTTTAGGATAAAAAAAAAAAGAAGTAATTATAGAATAATTTGTTTTCACCAAAAGACAAAGCATGCAAATCCAGTTTCACACATTTTTTATGCTTCATCTCTTCTTACCCTTATTTCTACATAATTATGTTTTGGACAGAAGTAACTTGTGAGCTTAAGTCAACCACATTCGGAGTAAAAAAGATCAACCCAGAGGGGAAAACTATTTTCAGAGCTGGAGAAAGTGTGGAGATCACCTGCACTGAAAAACACTGGATCTTTCAAACAAAAGAAACCTTCAAATCATTAACATGTCGAGAGAATGGAGAGTGGGATTATTTGCCTGTTTGTGCGGGTAAGATTATAGAGAAACACTTCTGCATTTGTTGCTGAACTTACCGCATGATATTAAAATAATGTAAATCTTGTTTCAGAAATTAGATGTGAAGTTCCACATGACCAGCATGTGTCTAGTCCTGGATATTACTTCTGGGGAGATCTGAAATTGGGAGTAAAAAAAGATTACTATTGCATGTCTGGATATGATAAAACAGCAGCAGAGGCCACATGCACTCGAGACGGATGGACACCAAAACCACTGTGTGATGGTATGGGCTGATATTAAATCTTACAATTTGCGCATATAATATGAATTCAAATTAGAATGATGGATATTTTTGTTTTACAGTAAAAATGTGTGCAACACCAAACATCCCAAATGCAGAGATTGTGGGAGATCAGAGAACACACTACAACATCAATTCAAGAATACAAGGTAAATGAATGTCGTCCTGGGTTTGAACCAGAGCAGCCTGTAGAAATCACCTGTAATTCCCAGACTGAATGGACAGGCTTACGGCAATGCACTGGTATGATTTTTGTATCATTAATGATTATTATAATTGATTCTATTTATATTATTATTATTATTATCACTTATTATTATTCTCATTATTATTATAGAAATTATCAGAATTTACTTCATTCTGATTGGATGATTCTCCAAATTAAATGTAATCCCCAAGCAGGCAAGAGTATCAGAGACAGACCAACAAAGGCATTAAACCAATAGAACATTTTATCAATGTAATGCACATTATTAATATGAGAATTTGTGGTCATTTTTCTAAAATGCTTTAAAAATGACTTTCTGTATTGAAGAGATCTGGGTTGGATTTTTCTTTATAATGTATTATAACTATATATCTAAATTAGACTTGCTGTTGCTAAGTTATTCTGGGTGGTTGCTAGGACATTGGTTCTTGGTCAAGAGAGTCAAGAGAGTCAAGTTACATACCAAAGTTGAGCATTTACTTTAATATGAGCAATTGTGATGCTTGCACTGCTAATGCAACTCGACTAGTAGGCATGTGACCTTACTGCCTACACAATTAGGGAATAGGATGTGCCATTCTCCATTTGACAAGCAGTTGATTTTTGCTCTGCCCTTGTAAATTCCTTCCACTCTAAAGCCCTCATTATGCTTCTGCGTCAACTCCACGGCGTAGCTACGCCGTCACTCCAACGGCGTCGTGACCGTTTTATGGTTCTGCGTCGGGTTGCGTTGCATCGCGGTGCATTTCACCGCCAGAACGCTAGGGGGGTGGTGTGGTTCGCGAATCTCTTTCCTAGTTTGTTTTGGTTCCATGCGCCGGTTCCGCTTTTTCATTTCCGACAATGGCGAGCGAAAGAGAGAGAGTGTTGTTGCAGCTGGAGCTAATCAACAAATGATTTTATTGCAAATGTTTAATCGTAGAAGAAAAAGACGTCAGCGAAGGTGGTCTGTACGACCAGTGCACGAAGACAGGGGAAGGATTGGCGAATTTGTTACGGTTGTTCGACCGCTGAGGGACTTGGACGAAGAAATGCACTTTAAGTATTTTCGGATGTCGAAAGGTCGATTTGACGATCTTGTTCATCGTTTAAAGCCGTTAATACAGCATCAGACTACACACAGTATGCCTATTGACCTCGCTCAGAGACTGGCAGTGACTTTAAAGATTTTATCTTCGGGTGCAAAGATCACCGGGTTGGGCTACAAAATGGGTTCGACCACGGTGCCATGGCAGGATAATGTAGTGTCCCGTGGCAGACTTGGTTAATTACTTGATATCCATGATGTACCCGTGAACATTGTATTGTAAATAAACAACAAACTTTTTTTCAAAACAAACATTGATTTGATTGATTGAAGTTTATTTCTAGCAACAACAAAAAAAGAAAAGAATATATATAAATATATACATACACTACCGGTCAAAAGTTTTAGATCGGTAAGATTTTTAATGTTTTTAAAAGAAGTCTCTTCTGCTCACCAAGGCTGTGTTTAGTATATAAAAAACAATAAAACAAAACATATTTTATGACAATTTAAAATGACTGTTTTCTATTTTAATATATTTTACTCCGGAAATGATGTATAATCTGACCAATCACAGCCCCTGCGGTCTGCGTCACCGCGACGCGTAGTTACAATTTTTTGGAGGTGCACGTCAAGCTACGGCGGAGGGGTCGCGTCGAGGTTCGCGTCGACGCAGAGGGGTCCGCGGGGGTACGCCGTCGATTCGACGCAGAAGCATAAAACAGGCTTAAGGCATATTTTGGAATTCCGCCTGAATTTAACACACCCAAGGCTAAATATTCACCCTACACACATACAATGTAGGAAATAAAAAAAATAAAAACTGGTGTCATTGTACAGAAAACCCTTCAAATCAGATTACTAAATCAGATTGCAAAACTTCATAAATAGCATTGTATGAGTTTAAAATATTACGATAAACATAAGAAAATAGGCCTTTTTTTTTAGAATCCTGTCTTTGAAAGTCTGTGGTTCAGGTACTGTTTGCTCTGGGGACTTATATTGTTTGATTCCACTAGGTGCCAGTATCCACCAGAAAAAAAAAATGTATCTATCAAATTCTGAGCAAGAGTTATTCAAATATAACCGAAGGGAGGCAAAGTGTCATTTTTAGCGCCTATATGTGTCCTTTGGAGTTTTCAAATACTCAAATGCACAAAAAGTTTTTACAAAGGACATTACCCCAAATATCCTAATATATTAGCATATATTAGCATATTTTAATATATGCTAAAGTACTTTACTTGATTATTGATTGATTTTCTTCATTTTCATTCAGGTTTAATCTTTGTATCTGAGAAACATAATATGCAAAATGGCATAAAGGAATGAGACCAAGTAACATTGTTTGTGTTTTGTGAATAAAAGCACAAACATTTATTTTCCTTTCAGGAGACACTAATAACTTACAAAACAGTCTTGTATATGGTCTATTAAAACAGACCACTTGTACAAATTGAAAACATAAATAGAAATATGAGGGTGGGGGTCTCAGGCCCATCTCTTGGATGTGTCTCAGCTGTAACGATAAGTAAATCGTTTTTATTACACACAAACTGGTTGTTTGCATGGTTTTATATATACACATGCATCAAAATTAGCCAAATTACATCATTTTATTAAAGTCTGATTTTATTCAAATACTGAATGTGCAACACTTAGGTAATTTTGGTTTTATATTCGCACATTCGGACTTCCGCGTTTAAGAACTTTCTCAATTATATGTGAAATAAAGCAAATTTTTTGCAAATTCAAAGCAGCTACATGATATTGACAACAAAGATTGTCAACTACTACATTTTTCACAATCGATCAAAATGGGCAAGTATTGTTTTAATGGCATACTTACTTGCGAATGTCCACTGAATGTCCAATGTATAAGGATAGGGATAGGGACCGTCAAAAAAGTCATCGTCTAATTTTTTTCATTGTGTGCAAACTACATTTTAGCCAACTACAGATGTACCAGCAAATATCTCTCACATTATCTGTTCTAATGCTATAGAATGTCCTTTAGCAACAATAAAAACGGCATTAACAATGATGGTGTTTAAAAAGGAAATAATAAAGAATGAACATGTGCATGAACTGTAATTTGGTAAAAATCCAGGCTGTAGAAAGTGGAAAATCATGTGTAATCTCCTGAACATAGTTAATCGCTTCATTTTACAACTGTTTATATTTATTTATTTGAATATGGAAGTAAAATAAGGCCAAATGTTCTTGAAACAAAAAAAGCCTGTTGAACTGCACTACTTGTAAAAATATGCATTGCATTAACCATGCTTGCATTTTATGCATTGTATTTTTAGGGCTTGCATTTTTGTGGGCTGAAATTCAGCATGGTTGAATATTTAAGCTGTGAATATTTCTATTCAAAACATTTCAAACACATTTTCATTATTAAAAATTAAATAATCCATATTCACCTTTTATATTTCACTTCCAAAATATTCAAACTGTTTAAAAATCAATTTCCGGTCCGTTTTATTTCGCTTTGCAAATTCGCTTCCACAAATTCAGTGGTTCAAATTTGACAGAAAATACTACGTTGACATCCAGGAACTGCAGGAAAAGCAGTAGATTGCCGAGCATACTCTCCATCTGCTGTTAGTCGACCTCACCAGCAAGTGGTGCAAAAGCGCGTGTTGTTGACGAAGACCAGCAACAGTTAGAGCAAGCCATTCATTCATAAAACTCATTTACAGCAATGTAAGTGTATTTGTGATTATTATGACGGCTGTAAACAATTTAATGTCTCCTTGCTATTTTTGACACATTAATACTTTTACCGGTTCTTTGTGGCAATCTTAATGCGAGCGACCGTGCGCTTGAGTGCGGCTGTATTATGTACACGCTCATTATCCTATATATAGCCTGTATATAGCCTATTTAAGTAATACAATTAATATAAAGGGGCGATTTGTCCACTAATGGCTTAAATGAACAACTGCTAGTCGACTAGAAAAAAAAACTTTAGTCGGAGGCAGCCCTTATTCCACATATTTTGGAACCAGCAGGCCATTATGGGTTGAGCGAGCGACCCTGAGCGTAATGAGCGAGGGAGCGGAATATTCAAAAATGCGCTCTCCGCTCACATGCTCTGATCGGAACAAAGCATGACAAATTCAAACTTTATTTCATTTTCTCCGTAGCTTGAACACTCACTACATTAGGCATTAGAGAGTTATTAAAGCTGTCCATTTATTTATTTTTATTTCACGTTTTTAAAGTACAATATTATGTTAGTCCACAGCCCCCCCACTTGGGGGTGCTGATGCTATGACGAGGGGGCTGCAGCCCCCGCAGCACCCCCCTTCCCGCGCTACTGGCAGCGGCGGAGTGATATTAAGTTACCTAGGCAACCGAGAGAGCCGGTCCACATGACAATCACGCAAGTGTATTTACCTGCCGCTGACACTCATCACTACAGAAGCAGAGTATATTTCACGAAGAAATCAACAAGACATAGGACTATGGCCACATTTAAAAGCCATGCCAATGTTTCGGACTTTGGAGACGATGAAGACGAGGAATGTGTGTTATTCAACGAACCGTACATGTATGAGCCGGAATACACAGACGAAGAACTAATCGAGATGGATGCTAAAAGGGCAGAAAGAGAAAGAATGTCTGTTGAGACAGCAGCCGCCGGAGATGCCGTAGAAAACCGGGACAGAACATTGCGAGACTGGTGGTGCCAGTGCAGAAAATGTATAACTTACAAATACAGAAATTTGTGGAAACTTTTTGGTGACCATCTATTTGGTTTATTTTTACAATTTCGAAATGCACACCGAATCACCATGTTGCCAATTCCATAGTGTACAATCGAATGTTTCAATATCGTTGTTCAAGGCTACTACTAGCTAGCTAGACGTCCCGACTGTAGTGCGCTTCTGTTCTGTGTTTACTTTTCGGCGCAGTACTACTAACCGGAGCAAAGTAAAATTCCACCGCTGCTGAGAAACTAGTTCTTGTAAATGTAATGCGATAATTGAGATGCAAGAGTAGTTTGATTTCTAACATTATGATTGACATAACCGTTGACTCGTGCTAGCCTAGCACTAGCGAACTATGCAACTGGAAGGACTGGATGAAAAATTGTGAAAACTGTCTCCACTGATAAATAACACCAAGGCTAACTTAGAAATGAGGTCCGATGTCCAAAATCCTGAACCACCCCTTTAAGTGTTTTGTCCCGACAGAAGGGGCATCCTTGAGTATGAGGTATTGAGGGAAACCGATTATAATTCCGTTCGTGGTAGAGAAAGCTGATAACATGTAGGCTACACAGGGAAAGTAACAATGAAGTTATTGAATGAAACAAACACAGCTTTTGTATATTGACACAGATAATCGTTTTCATTTTATGAATGAATGGCTTGTTCTAACTATTGCTGGTCTTCGTCAACAACATGCGCTTTTGCACCCCCTGCTGGTGAGGGCGACTAACAGCAGATGGAGAGTATGCTCAGCAATCTACTGCTTTTCCTGCAGCTCCTGGATGTCAATGTTGAATTTACTATCGAATTTGAACCACTGAATTTGTGGAAGCGAATTTGCAAAGCAAAATAAAATGGACCGAAAATTGCCTGTTGAATATTATAGGTTGTATTTTTAAACAGTTTTAATTTTGGAAGTGAAATATGAAAGGTGAATATGGATTATTGAATTTTTAATAATGAAAATGTGTTTGAAATGTTTTTAATTGAAATATTCACAGCTTAAATATCCAACCATGTTGAATTTCAGTCCATAAAAATGCAAGCCCTAAAAATACAATGCATTAAAATGCAAGCATGGTTATGCAATGCCTGTTTTTTTTTTGTTTTTTTCAAGAAGTGCAGTTCAACAGGCTTCTTTGTTTCAAAAACATTTGGCATTATTTTACTTTCATACACTTCGTTTGTTATAATCAGAGGATCTGCCAGCATGCAGAATTCAGCACTGAACAAAAACTCAGTTTTGATCGGTGAGTGTATTCTATCTTAAATACATCCCATTGGCCATTGCGTTCAAGAAATCAACACATATGTCTGTGATTTGCGGGAGTCCCGCAAATCTTTTTATTCTCCCGCAACCCGCACACACACAAGTATCTTACGCATGCACGCGGCCATCAAATCTAGTCCCGCGCCGCACTCTGTTGCTTTGGGTCCCGGGACTCGCGGGAGTGCAGGGGTCTATACCATGAAGCCGATTTAGGTGGCTAGCCAGCTAAGTTTCAGTTTAGTTTCCGCCAACCCTGGCGTTTACTTTAGGTAGGCTACTATGAAAGTAGCTTGGCTTTACTCTGTGTTCGTTGCCATGGTATCTTATACGCTGCATGGCTAACCTGCTCAGGGGCAGGTTATGTTCTTGATTTGAGATCTCAGACTTAAGTTTGACCAGTCAGCTGTGAGCAAAGAAACATTTGAGGTGATGTAACTAATTCCCAGTGTCTGTTGCAATGGCTTCACCTTTTCTTCCAAATCCTGTGGACATCTCAGCGCAAACTGTTAGACGAGCACTTAACCCTTGTGTGGTGTTCATATTTTTGTTACTCAGCCAGTGTTCGTGGGTCTGGTGGACCCGCTGCATTTTGGGGTTTTTAATTCAACACAATTAAAAATGTTATGTTAAAATACTCAACATATGTTTACTTCATCCCAATTACAAGCAATATAAACAGCATATATGGTTAATATTTTCTCTTTACCTTTGTTAGATCACATTTAAGAATTGCAACCTCGTGTGGGAATGGCAGGAGTAGAAACACAAAACTCACTCTTGCACTCTTTCACACTTACACGCAATCTCTCTCTCACACGCACGCACACACACACTCATGCACACACATACACATACACACACCCACAACACACACACACACAACACACACACAGACACACACACACATACACATGCACACGCACACACACACACACACACGCACACACACACACACACACACACACACACACACACACACACACACACACACACACACACACACACACACACATACACACACACACACACACACACACACACACACACACACACACACACACACACACACACACACACACTCACTTGGATATGTGGTGTACGGTCACTCTCCATAGGCATAATGGTTTTTCTAATGTACAAACTGTATAATCTATCCCCCTACACTAACCCTACCCCTAAACCTACCAATCACAGAAAACTTTTGCCATTTTTTGCATTTCAAAAAACACCATTTAGTATGTTTTAGTATGAGGACACAGATGTCGTCATAAACCATGTTTACGTTGTAATACCCATGTCATTATACACATTTGTGTCCTCATAAACCATATACAAGAACATACAAACACTAACAGCAGACCCTGACAGGAGGAGGACAGAGTAAAGGTACACAGGACCTACAATTTCCACACTTTTATTAGCCCCGGGTCCAGTGGACCCGAATATCCTGTGTGTAATATAAATGTGTAGGGGGGGTGTACAGTGTGTTTTCATTGAAAATGTGTTCTGATATATATTCCTCACAGAAAATGAGCCAAGGCCAATGAGTCTCAGTTTGAAAAAATTATTAATTGTATCATTTTTCTTTTGATAAAAAATGAAAACGGGTCCAACAGACCCGAACACCATACAAGGGTTAAAGAAAGAGTTTTTAGGGATAGACAAAATCCCCTTGCCTTTCTTGATAGTTATCAGGGGGTTAATCCAGCACTCGGAAAGCGTACTATCCCTGGGGGCCGCCATTGGCTAACAAGCCATCACCTGCTGTTAGCATTCCATTGACTCCCATTCATTTTGGCGTCACTTTGACAGCGAATAACTTTACATCTGAGGCGTTTAAAGACTCTATTTGTCCATTGTTTATTTCTAAAGAAACACGACAATGTATGCAAGTCTCCATTACCTTGTATCTTACGTTATGGCCCCGTAGAAGCAGTTTTTGTAAAAATAGGCTAACGATTGCGTCATAACCACGCGACTCTCTGGAAATTACCGTATAGACAGGAGGAGAAGCTCACAGTCAATCGGGGGGACGTGGAGGCATAAAGTCAAGGGAGAAGCCCATAGATAGTCATAAAGTTGCTCCTGCTCCTAGCTCATGGACAGCTCCTACTCACGCTCTCCGTCTCTGCAAGATTCAGAAGGGAATTATTCAGATTTCGCTTGGCACAGCTACTAGAAGACAACTGTCAGACAGGTTTCTCACGTCACATCTACGTCGTCAAGCTCAGTTTGAGTCTGCGCAGTACGCTCAGCCATCAGGAAGTGAGTGCTTCTAATTTGCTTCACTTTTCTCCGTTGAAGTCTATGGGGTCGCTGTGTCCATTTATTTTACTGTCTATGATAGTTATACACTTGTATGAAAGATACAGATTTTCCACGGAAGGAAAATCGTATCTTTGTGAACTTCTTGAGCCGCACATAAAGAATTTGACACGTCGAAACCATACACTTACTGTAGGGTAGACTGAGTACAGTTGAGACACTTTTTGATTTTTCACACAAAAATAGATACTGAAAAGAAGTGAATATCCACATGACATGCCACATGACATTTCATTAGCTTGTAGACTAAGATATTATCAATCAATAATACCCACAAGTAGTTTAGCTCATAAAAATAAGTTGCTTTTTGTCTCAACTTTGTCTCAATTGTACCCATATGTGGTACAGTTGAGACAGTACCATGGTACAGTTGAGACATCCATTTTTAATGATATAAAGGTAACTAACCATTCATTGCAAATATAAAAAATAAAGACAAATAAAGAAAATAACAATTGGGCAACATTTTTGTTTATTCATCCATTTATATTCATTCATTTTATTTAAATTAGCACTGGTTAAAAAATAAAGCAGGAACAAGATATGTAACAATATTTATTAATAATACACAGTTTAAATATCACAAATATCAAATTTTATTTTCATTTGCATCCTATGCTGGATAATTATGACGTTTAGCCTGTTATCATAACTCTGAACAACTAAACAGTGTGTGACCTAATAGAACTCTATCGGGGGTACTGTTGGTGCACGTGTGTCTCAACTGTCCCCCGCTGGCCGCCTCGCACATTTCTCTAGATTTTGCAATTACCTTGCATGACACAATACCATGAAATATGCCATAAATATAGGATAACAAGCTATTCATTGTGGAGAGTGCATGGTGAAGTGAACGTCATACCTTAGAAAAAAAAACTTTTCCCGATATCTTCGGATCAGAGATGCGTTATTTGTTCAAATTTCCCCACGATCAAAGAGGACACTAATACGCATGTGCACATCAAAAATCACAACTTGTGAACTAAAAGTTATTTAAGGTGTCTCAACTGTACACATGTCTCAACTGTACACACCCTACCCTATCGCAGGGTGCATGACTCACGAATTTTCCGTGAGTCTGTGTTGTGTCAGCGCTTTGAGGAAAGCAAGTTAAATTTGTTACAGTACAAAACACTGTTAATTTGAATTGGGACAGCAAAACCTACACAATAACCCCCTATAATGACCCTCAGACAGGGCCACAGAACCGCTTCAATGTGGCCCTCAGTAAAACCAGAGTGAAGATAGAGATGACCTTTGGCATCCTAAAGGCACGTTTCAACTGTCTTCGGCGCTTAAGAGTATCACCAGAGCGGGCATCACAGATAGTGGCTGCATGTGCCACTCTGCACAATATAGCCACAATTAATAAAAAGGAGCGAGAACCACCACAAAACCAGCTTCTCCCCGATGAAACTGACCCGATCACACTTGACTATCCAGCTGGTGCAGATGCAATCACCATACAATATTACACTTAATAAAAGCACATTGAAACTGCAGATAGGTCTCAAACTGTTTTATTGGTTTTGTGGGATGGGAGGGAGAAAGAGAGCAAGAGACAGTTGCATGAATAAATATTCATACTAAAGTGTTATAAGGACACAGAATGTTAAAGCCTTGGATTGGACAAAGATAGATCAATGATAGATCTGTTGTTCACATGGAGGATGCTTGATTTATCAAATCTTTATGTTCTTTAGAGGTAATGTGTGTCGCAAACCTGCCATTAAACATGAGATCAGACGAACACCCGGGGCCTGAGGTTTCAATCAGACCTGGACACACAATAACTCTTTCATGTGTTGGGAAGGGATCGGAATTACAAGGACAGAGTGAAATCACCTGCTTGCCAACTGGAGAATGGGACGTCCCATTTCCTAAATGTGTAGGAGGTAACCCTTACAAACATAAATATATAGGAATATACTGCAAAATATAATGAATTGAATTGAATGCCTTTTATTGTCATTGTACTTTACAATACAACGAAATTAAGAACGCTCTCCATTGGGTGTGTACATAAATACACAAATACACACAAAAAAAAACATATAAATAAAAAACATATAAATAAAACAAAATAAAAACAATAAAATAGAATTAAAACAGTAATCACAGTGCAAAAGTTAACAGTGAGTGACTGGGTTTGTCTAACTACATTTGTTCATGGAAACTATTGCATTTGGAAAGAAGCTACAGTATTTTTTAAATCTGGTGGTGCTGGATTGTATAGACCTATAACGCCTACCAGAAGGCAACAATTGAAACAGATGGTGGCCTGGATGAGTATTGTCCTTGATGATGTTCTTAGCTCTTGAGAGAGTGCGACTGAGTGCAATGTCTGACAGGGAGGGGAGGGGGCAACCAGTTATGTTTTCTGCAATCTTGATAATTCTCTGCAAAGCTTTTTTTCGGCAGCAGAACATGCAACAAACCACACAGAGATGCAATATGAAAGAATGCTCTCAATGGTGGATTTATAAAAGGACACCAGCAGCCTCAAATTCATGCTGTTTTTCTTGAGTATCCTCAGGAAGTGGAGGCGCTGCTGTGCTTTTTTTACAACTGTTGTGGTGTTAGTTGTCCATGAGAAACGATCTGTAATATGGATGCCCAGAAATTTAAATGAGTGGATTCTCTCCACGCACTCGCCATTTATGAAGAGGGGTTGATGGTGTGTGTTACATTCTCTATAGTCTATTATCAGTTCTTTTGTTTTTGCGATGTTTAGGATTAGGTTATTGGCAGAGCACCACTAAGACAGATTCTGTACTTCTCATCCCCGCCCGTTATAAGTCCTACCACAGTAGTGTCATCTGCAAACTTTATAATGGAATTGGTGGGAAACGTTAGTGAACAGTCAAAGGTGTACAGTGAATAGAGGTGATATATTACATAATACATTTCCATATTTGGGAAAGTAGTGCTTATATTTTTCAATATACTGCAATATATGCATTGACCATGTATGGCTATATATTGATACATATGAAATATTTAGAAATAAAGGCAAAAATAGCATTACATGTAATATTCATAAAGTTGTATCCTTTATTGTGTACATATATTTCACATACATGTTCCCATATAAATGTGAATGTATGTACACGCATACACACATTCACGGAGTGAGTTGCAGCAGATTTCTAATTCCCAGCATGCTTTGCTAAATACACAGTTAAAGAAGAGTACATTTTACAATGAAGTGTTGTTTCATGTGTTTTGGTCAATATTCATGTAGAGGGAGAGCTGCTAGTGTTTAATGTTCTGTTATTTTGGAATTTAAAAGGTTTTCTGGTATGTGTTTTGGGGGTTATTGTGCTGAAGAGTAGAGCCTGTGGTTAGTTTGACAATAATTGGCAACACCCCATTAAGACTATGGGCCCTATCATACACCCAGTGCAATGTAGCGCCAGGCAAAGGTTTTTTGATAGTTTCAATGGCCTGCGCCACGTTGTTTAAATATTAAATGCATTTGCGCCTATATGTGCGCCCATGGGCGTGCTGGTCTGAAGGGAATGGGAGATGAGACTCTGATTGGTTTAACGCACGTAAAGCCTAAAACACACCCATTACTCATTAAGAGAATAGGGACAACCCTCTTAGACCATACTCCGGGCGTGCCGACCATTTTTCCTGTCGTTAAACTAGCAAAAGTGGATTTGGACTTGCGCCATGCGCACTTGCGCCATGCGCTTTAGACCATGCGTTAGATTGTAAAAATTGGCCTCTATATGTTACTATATTTAAAAAGTAATGGCTGTGCACTCCTCTGCACAGTGATAGTGTCTTTGCTAAATACTTAAGTACATGCAGGTTTTTTTATTAGATTGAAAATATGAAACATTTATAATGTAAATAATTATAAAATACAAGAAATGTATTAGATTATATATTCTCACCTATGTGTTTATTCTGCATGAGTAAATGTATCTGCAATATATTTATACACATGCAGTACCATATCTTACATCTATATATTGTGAAGTAAATATAAAATTAAAATATAAAATTGAATATAAAATTTCAAACATTATGATATATTATTGTCACATATTTTTCAATATGAAAAGCAGCAATTCCTTATGTATTTTGCAATATATGGTGATATATTAGCACAATATATTATTCTGAAAATGTTTAAATATGTTGTTAAATTGTTTATTGATCCTTCATATATAAGGATATATATTTTCTTTGCATAAGGTAAGGTTCACAGGTTTAGTTGAGTTTTATTAGCAGTGTTTGCAAGCATCACTATTGCTCATATTAAAGTAAATGCTCAATTTTGATACGTTTTGATATGTCATGTGTCATCGGCACATCGTCTCTCTTGATTTGGGCCAAGAAGATGTCCTGGCAACCACCCAGAATAACCTAGCAACAGCATAGCTACACACTAACACTGTGTCGATGAGCTTTACATGCATAATAGCAACTTCAGACACACATTTTAATTTGGCTATAATATATTATAGAAATATCCACAGATCTCTTCAATACAGAAAGGCATTTTTAAAACATTTTAGAAGACCCCAAATTCTCATTTTAATAATATTCATTAAATAAAATCATGTTCGGGTTGAAGGCCATAAAAAGGCATGTGGCTGATATTGAGATTTATTAATGTCATTTGCCAATTTTTGTGGTGATCTAAAAAAAAAATAACTTTGCTCTGCCTTCAGGGAAATGTGGGCCACTACCACAAGTAGACTTTGCAGATACAACAGAAGTGACAAAAACTGAATACAATTCAGGGGAGAGAGTTGAATACTTCTGCTTTAATAAATACACACTGGTTCAGGATCACCCCTACTCCAAATACTTGACCTGTGAACAAGGCGAATGGAGAGGGAATATTAAGTGTTTAAGTAAGTATGGACACTAAACCATACATCAAAGACACGTTAGGCTTTTCTTACTGTATTTAATTTTTGTAAGTTTGATGTAATCTTGTAGTTGTTCTGGTTCTGATGAATCAATGAATGTATATTGTAACAGTGACAGTGAGATGTTGTCTGTTTCAGAGCCTTGTTCAGTGACGGTGGAGGAAATGGATAAAAGAGGTATAGAGCTGCGATGGCTTGGACGGGAAAAGATATTCTCACCACATGAGGACAGAATCAGCTTTGCATGTCAGAGGGGCAAATATTTAACAGACAGTAGTATCTCCGTAATACAATACTGTAATGATGGAGTGATGAATTTGCCTGAGTGTGTGACACAAGAAGAATAAAACATCGCTGATGCATCAACTGTACTACTAATTAAAAAAATAATAATTAAAAAAATGAAAATAAATCCTTTTTCCCAATTCAGTTTCTCTGTTTTGAATTCTTGCAATTAAAACTAAATGATAAAAGCAACATGTTTAAATATGCATGGAAATGACAACTGATTTACAGTTTTTTTTTTATTTAATTGCTAACATCCTTTTGTCCAATCTTTCGTCACATTTTCAAAACTCTAAACACAATTAGCACAACATTTGTCTGTTGTGACCATACTATCAACACAATTCATGTTGTTTTCACACAATATACAGTCAATTAAAACATTTCTAAAATGCTTAAATTTTCTTTTCACAAAAGCTTACCCAATATCAAAATCATAGATCTTTCTGGTCTTATTTACAAATTATTAAACACCGTATGACAGAAATGAAGGCATTATGTACTAAACCTTAAATATAGTATAAAGCTTCTACTTCTGCAATAACAGAAGCTCAAATGTACTGGAAAAATATATATAAAAATATTGAAACAACTGATAAGCATTTTTAGATAGATCACTAAAATATTGAAAATTGAATCTCAGTTGGAGGCATTCTCAGGTTTTGAAGTTATTTTCATTAGTTTCTTACGATCGCTATGACAATTTTTTCAATACTTTTAACAATTTTCCTAAACTCTTAACGCACCAACACACCTACAACACACAATTGGCAACACAGTTTATTTCATGCTCAAAATCACACATTGTAAACTAAACTCCAAAACTAATTGTCAAAATACAATAATACACTAGCAACAATACACTGTCTACCAAAACACTGCAAACATGTCTCAAAATCAAAAAATTTGTAAAAACACTAACATACGTTCTCGTCCAACAGGAAGATTTAGTCAATCATAGCACAATGTCATAAAAACACTAACATCAGATGGAATTACAGAAACTGCATTATTTTAGATGTGTCAGGTATGCCCTTATACAACAGACAGTGTATTGTATTGATCATAGATTGTGTTTTGCACTGCAGTTTCTTTTGAAGTCTCTCTACATTTTTGTTTTGTTTGTAATGTAAATGCATGCATTTTGTTGTTGTTGTTTTTTGCAGCAGAAATTCAATTCAACAAAATAAATGACCCTTCTTAGAGTAGCTTTATAGAATGTATGGTTTATGAAAAAAGAAGACAGAGACAGAATTGCTGCAGTAACGGCTTTATTTGCAACAGGACATTTCTGCAAGATAACAAAAATATGCAATATACAGTAGCTGCCATTTACAGTATTACTGTATGTGAAAATACAAAATATACAAACAGAAAAAGACATCTTCTAATCTGCCCGGTCTTCTGCATTTGTCCACGTTCTCATCCACATCACACCTGATATCTTCCCTGGCAAGGCATCTTGGGAAGAATCTTTTGGCATGCCGTATCCACCCCTGGCAGTGTTCAGCTGTGAGGTCTTGGCATACAGCATCCTTTGCATACAGGAGGGACATTTGGTCCTGTGGACGATGGTCAAAAACCTTTCATCTCCAGGCTGAGAAAACTCCTCAATCGGGTTGAGGAAAGGGGAGTAATGGGCAAGAAAAGGGGACATCATCCTCTGATGGGCGTCAAACCAGGCTGTGACTAGACGGGAATGGTGAAACCGCACTGTCCCATATTTGCATAACTTCAATCAGCTGTTTCTCAGTAGCAATGGAGTAACATTCAGGGGATATATTTGATTGTTCACAATATGAACAGCCGTTCAGTTTGACTTTAGCCAATAAGTTAGGTTTAGAACATGATTATATCTGTTCTGACACAGTGTGAAAGCATTTGTAAATTCGACAGTAAAAATCCATTGTTTTGGTCTTGGTTGAGCTTGTGTGTAAAAGAAGTTCAAGCATTTTAAATTTGTGTTAACTGTGTGCATTTTGTGTCAAAGCAACAAGAAATGTGTTAATTGTATAGTCTACACAGACGGATGTTGTGCTAACTGTGTTAAGAGTTTAGGGAAATTGTTAAAAGGATTGAAAAAGTTGTCATAGTGATCATAAAAAACTGTAAAAAATAATAAAATAATTCAAAGAGTCACCTTTTTACTGTGTATGTCCAAATACAGTTTTTTTTTTACGATTGCTATGACAGATTCTTCAATACTTTTAACAACAAAACTCTTAACACAGTTAGCACAACATCCGTCTGTGTAAGCTATACTATTAACACATTTCGTGTTGCTTTAACACAAAATGCATACAATTAACACAAATTTAAAATGCTTGAACTTCTTTTAGACACAAGCTCAAACAAGACCAAAACAATTAATTTTTACTGCCAAATTTACCAATGCTTTAACACTGTATGTCAGAACAGATAACACCGTGTTCTAAACCTAACCTTACAGGCTAAAGTCAAGGTAAACAGCTGCTTATATTGTGAATTGAAACACAAATATATCCCCTGTATTTTATTCCATTGCTACTGAGAAACAGCTGATTGAAGTTATGCAAATATGGGACAGTGCGGTTTCACCATTCCCGTCTAGTCACAGGCTGGTTTGACGCCCATCAGAGGATGATGTCCCCTTTCCTTGCCCCTTACTCCCCTTTCCTCAACCCCATTGAGGAGTTTTCTCAGCCTGGAGATGAAAGGTTTTTGACCATCGTCCACAGGACCAAATGTCCCTCCTGTATGCAAAGGATGCTGCATGCCAAGACCTCACAGCTGAACACTGCCAGGGGTGGATAGATACGACATGCCAAAGATTCTTCCCAAGATGCCTTGCCAGAAAAGATATCAGGTGTGATGTGGATGAGAACGTGGACAAATGCAGAAGACCGGGCAGATTAGAAGATTGCTTTTTCTGTTTGTATATTTTGTATTTTCACATACAGTAATACTGTAAATGGCAGCTAGATTGCATATTTTTGTTATCTTGCAGAAATGTCTTGTTGCAATAAAGCATTTACTGCAGCAATTCTTTTTTTCATAAACTGTACATTCCATAAAGCTACGAAGCTATGAAGGGTCATTCATTTTTTAAAATAAAATTTCTGCTAAAAAGAAAAAAAGCACGCATTTACTAAACCCAAACAAACAAACATGTAGAGAGACTTCAAAAGAAACTGCAGTACAAAACACATTCTATGATCAATACAATATACTGTCTTTTGTATAAGGGCATACCTGACACATCTAAAATAATGCAGTTTCTGTAATTCCATCTGATGTTAGTGTTTTTATGACATTGTGCTATGATTGACTAAATGTTCCTGTTGGAAGAGAACATGTGTTAATGTTTTGGTAGACTTACCCCTGGTTTCACAGACAGGGCTTAAGACTAGTCCTAGACTAAAATGTAAGTCTGAGCTGTTTCCACTGAAATAAACTTGCACTGACTGATCTTAAAAATATATCAGTGCCTTTTTAGTTTCAAGATGCACATCGGTAATGGGTTTTTTCTAAGCATGTTTATAAAAATTACTTAAATGTCCTAATTGATCTATGGTCTAATCCTGGCTTAGTCTAAGCCAGGGGTTCTCAAACTTTTTGAGTGTGTGGACCACTATTTGTAATCAAGAATTTTCGCGGACCACCTCATAATACACATAATAAAATATGTCTACACACAGTCCTACCTGAATTAATCTGCACCTCTAAATAGGCTTACTAGCACTAAAACTATAACTGGTCATCACATCACAGGCTTGTTAAAGGAAAGTTTACTGCACACAACGGCTGCCACATATTTAATTTATTTATTTAGGCTACTCAAGCGCCCAGGGCATAATCAGGTTCATTTGAACAACAGGCTTATTTCCATAGCAATGTAGTATGAAATATATACAGTAATAAGAACACTGGAATATAGTCAACATTTCAAAACCTTTGGCGATTTTAGGGGATTATTATTATTAATCTTCAGAGTTTTACAAGTCCTCAAAAAGTTTGTCCACTTAACAGCACATCTGCAAAACATTTCAGAAACGCGAGATCAAGAAACTAACTGGAAATTAAATAACACAGGCCTTATTCATTCCATTTATAAACATTTCGTTTCATATAAACTGCCTATGCCTAACTGTGCGTTCACACACCGGACGCGAATAGCGCGTCAAATTCAAAAAGGGATCATAGGCTATGTCAAATTCGCGCCTACCGCGTCTAGTGATACGCTTGACCACTTTGTATCAATTCGCGCGTCAAGAGCTAAATTGACGCGCGTAAAAACAAAAGTTTGAAGCGAAATTTCGTCCGTTGTGAACGCACCATTAAAGGCTATGCGTGTGATGTGATAATGAGAACATATTTGCCTCTGCCCTTTTCTCTTCAGAGAACCTGTTGCTATCCACCGAACCAATGTTGTGGTTCTAACGGCACTGAACTTGAATGTCACGGCCGAACACCACTAGGCTATTTTAGTAATCACACAATAACTTGACAATTTAATTAAAATGTTATATCAATATAGGCCTACATATTCTTTTTACTTTTCTTTTTTAATAGGAATTTCCTGGTAAAATGAAGGTAAAAAAAATATTATTTTATATTTTATTTAGCCTTTCCACGGACCACCTGCAGTACCCTCACGGACCACTAGTGGTCCGCGGACCACAGTTTGAGAATGGCTGGTCTAAGCCCTGTCTGTGAAACCGGGCCATAGTGTCAGGAATCAGAACACCACAACAGGTAAAGTTTGCAATGATGTTTATTAAGCACAGAGGAACAGTCACGGCAGGTAAGTTGAAGAGTAGAGGTATATGTGGATGAGTCAATGGATGAATTAGATTTGACGAAGTCTCTTATCTGTTTCAGGTTGGTAGATGAAAGTTGAACAGTGGAAGACAGACGGGCTGGAGAAGACAAGCAGATGAAGACTGAAGATATGGAGGACCGGCTGAGTAATCCAATGGACCAGGTAAGTAGACGAAGCAGGTAAGTGGTTAAGTCTATGTCTCAGATTGAGTGAGTCAAAATGTCGATGGTGAATCGACGAGACCTGACAACTGAATGAAGGAATTGGTGGGGTATAAAACAGTGTGTGAGATGAC
This sequence comes from Leuciscus leuciscus, assembly GCF_965113295.1. Classification (NCBI taxonomy): domain Eukaryota; kingdom Metazoa; phylum Chordata; class Actinopteri; order Cypriniformes; family Leuciscidae; genus Leuciscus; species Leuciscus leuciscus. The sequence continues at coordinate 31,425,677 of NC_138739.1, read as the reverse complement.
AGGGAATTGATGACAGGTGATGATAACAGGTGCAGGTGATCAGAACTCAGGGGATGCGGAACGAGTGGGCGGAGTGTAGAGGTCTGACGCTGACGCTGATGCATCCGTGACACATAGTGTATTGTGTTAGTGTATTATTGTATTTTGAAAATTAGTTTTGGAGTTTAGTTTACAATGTGTGATTTTGAGCATGAAATTAACCGTTTTGCCAATTGTGTGTTGTAGTTGTGTTGGTGCGTTAAGAGTTTAGGAAATTGTCATAGCGATCGTAAAAAACTGTAATCTACTGTCCAATAAAGTCTAGTAAGCATATATTGACAATCATAAATTCAAACTTCACAAATATTATGTTTGTTAAATAAATGCAGACAATCAAATGCGATCATTTGTCTTGTTCCTGATAGCTGTGGGTCCAAATAATGTCACAATTTAAAAAAAAAAAATCCCTTAAAATAATGGGTAATTGCTATATCTTCTTTTACTCAAGCTATTTTAATAAATCAATAATTAAACAAAATAATAAGATTAAAAATGAAAATAAGTTTATCAGTTACTACAAATCAAGCTTTGATCCAAAACTCTTTTTTTTTTAATCTTATGAATTTTGTCTGTTTAATGTTGATGTTATGTAATGCTTATTGTTATAAAACGTTCTAATCAAATTAGGGGTTTTAATATTTAGACATGTCTCAAGTTTGGTATACGGTTACAATTTTTTTTTGCAAACCTCAAAAAAATAAAACAACTCCATAAAGTATTTAGTTTGACATTTATCTTCACAGTCAGCATTTTCTGAAGGTCCAGCACTCTTTTTTCAATTACTATTTAAAAATTATGCATTTCTAAAAGAGTTCCAGGCCCTGTTTTGAACATATTCATTGAATGTGCCAAGAATCTGTTATCACATGACAACCATTTTCAAATAAAGTTAAAGACCTTTGAGTTTAACAATTCAGCGTTTACAAAAAGTCAACACTGTAAGATCCAGTAAATGACATCCAGCTTTTCCAACTATTTTTTTTTTTTTTTTTTCAGTGTTTTCTAAGAGACAACAACAATTTAAGTACAGGCAAATACTTTAAGGGTCAAACTCTTCTTCTGTCTCTCTTTTTTGTCATTTCAATAGATTGCTCAAATCTAATGGACACATTTTGCAATGGGAGTTACATATTCATTTTGCAATGACTGTACTTTTACAATGTCCAAAAGTTAAAAAGTGTTGTGAATCTTCTTCAATCTCAATCTTGTCTAATGCTCTATGGGACAGATTGTTTCGTCACATAATGTACTTTATAATTTGATTCAAGAAGAACATGATCCAGTGAAAAACATTAACAGATTAAGCTACAGATTCGAACATGGCAATTATTTCGGAACCTGCCCTTTGCTTCCTGTTCATATATTGCATAAATATGAATCAAGAAGTCTGAATTCTCTAAAGTAAATTGTATTTTGGTGTGTCTAAATGGCAAATATAGATAATCATATCATATATCAGATAAGATTTTCATTTTTTTCATTTACAGTGGTCTGGTGTAAGCAAAACCTCTCTTTGACTTTGGTAAATGATTAACTTGTTGATCCCCAAGCAGACAAGAGTATCAGAGACAGACCAACAAAGATACTTGTGAATTGAGATCAAAATGAGAGTTCCTGTAAAATTCCTCGGCTTCGTCTTTTGGTTGTTTTCCTTAAATTGTGTTCGATGTCAAGGTAAGTGCTTTTTGTTGTTTTTTTGAACGTTTTTTTTTTTTTTTACTTTTTCATGTAGATTTTATTGAAGTGAACATGAATGTTATATTATACGCACTTCCCAAAACATTTAACTGTATCTCTAGAGAGTGTTGACTAGTTGTGCAAGTACTTCAGCATTTAATATACACAGTTGTGTCGTTGTGTGACGTTTGTGCTTCTCAGAATAACTTTGAAAAAACATTAAACATGAAAACATAAAACCAGTTTAAAAATCTTAATATGCTGATGGTGAAACCATGATAGTGAACTGCATGACAGGTCATATCAGATTAAATAGTACTTAAAAAAATAAGTAAAAAATACTTTTTAAAAAAACTATAAAAAAGTGTAAAAATAAGCAAATGAAATCAATCAGAGCTCATGGGTGGGATAATAATGTCCCTTTCTATGAGTTTACACTTCCTTGGAAGTTTTCGTTTTTTTTTTGTCTTTGTCTCTCAGTCATACTGAGAGAAATTGAGAATTTGCCTTTATCTTGGACATTTTCAATATCCAATCAAATCATTATACATCTGCATAATGATGACTCAAAAACATATATGAGATCAGAATTTTGAAGTTTTTAAACTGTTTCCTCGCAGCAAAGCAGAGATCGTGCCGTGATATATCCGTGGAAAACGGGTTCACACAAAGCAATGAGGAAGAAATCATTTACTCCTGTAATCCGGGTTATAAACCCTTCACTGGTGGGAACTGGTGGGATTCAGTGACATGCAGCAAAGGCTCTTGGTCTGAAGAACCTCGGTGCATCCGTGAGTTTTATTATTGTCAGTCTCAGGTGTTAGACGAATGATAGTGTACTGAAATGTGCTTCCTGTTTTCTGTCTTTACAGCGGAGGAAGAATGTGGTGCTTTGCCCAGTGTTCACCATGGAAAACTAAAGCAAAGCCTTCATGATCGAGGAACTGCTGAAGTGGAATGTGATCCAGGGTTCATATCAACTCAGCGCTTCATTACATGTGTCAGAGGTACATGGGAGAAACCAGTTTGTGAGGGTGAGCTTCTCAAACTCTTATTGCATGTTTGTGGAGTAGCGACAGCATATAGTGAACAATAGACACTATTTATTGACGATGTTAATCTCAGTCTTACTGGATTTCATGAATTTCCATTAACATATTTTTTTTTTAGTGGGCGTCAGTTGTAACATTCCTCCAAAGGTGGAATATGCATTCATAACATCTAAACCTGAAGAATTGTATGCACATGGATCTAGTGTAACATATAAATGTCGAAGATCATTCTTAATGAATGGGAAGAGTACAGTTTTCTGCCGCAATGGAACTTGGGACGAAACACCAACATGTGAAGGTAAGGTTTTGATTGATTATGATAACTGTCTTTTAAAACTTCTTACAGATTAGTAAAAAAAAAATAAAAAAAAAAATGAAAATGAAGAAAATGAAGAGAGATTGTTAGATATTTGACAATCAAGAGGAATAACATCAAGTCCACAGATAATTTGTGGTGGGGACAATAATTACAAAATCAATTTGCTTTGTAGACTCAGTAAAATCATAATTTGAGTTTAGTCCATGTGCACTAGATTAATATGTTATTGTAATGTTAAACATTATCAGTTTTTGCTGATATATGCTGGATGATCCTGCGCTACACAGTTTTACGTCCAATCAAATGCTCTCTAGAATCAAAATCAAATTAGTGTTTTAGTGCCATTGTGCTATACTCCTTTCTTATAAAAAAGTTTTCTAATCTGAGAAAAAGGATTGAGGGATTTAAAAATGGTCACAATAATCCTCAGTGAAATCGCAAAACAAAATAATGATAGCAACTCTTTAAATAAAGTAGTAGGGACACTAAGTAATGTACACACCTGAGTGCATATGAAGCTATTAATGAGAAAAAAAGAAAGAAAAAAATGTATCTGACTCCACAGTCTCTCTCCACATATAGTTTTTCTTGAGAAATTTTGGACACATGACACTGAAAAATACTGGATCTTTGGTACCAAAGAAACCATCAAATCATTTACATGTCGAGAGAATGGGAGAGTGGGATTATGAGCCTGTTTGTGAGGGTATTATAGAGAAACACTTCTGCATTTATAGCTGAACCTACTGCATTTTATTAAATAATGTAAATCTTGTTTCAGATAGTAGATGTGAACCAGCATGTGTCTAACTCCGAATATTACTTGTTTCCAACGATACCAAACATGCTAGTTTTCGCCGTACAGTTTGTTTCATACTCCTATCTAGTAGGGACATAAAATGTTGTGGTAGTGATGAAATTATTATTAAATCAATTTGATTTGAAGACCCAGCGAAATTAGAATTTGTGTTTTGCCACTTTTGCTCTAGATTAGTATAATATTCTAATGTTAAACTGTCCTTCCCATAAAGCAGTCTTCTCATCTGCTTGAAGCCAAGAGAAAGAGTGATTAGTGGTTTAAAAATGGTCACGTTAATCCTCAGGGAATTCATAAAATAAAAGAGATGATAGAAACTTTTTAAATAAAGTATCAAAGACACTAAGTATACTGCAAAACCTGAATTTATCCAAAATTATTAATGAGTAAAATTTAAAAGAATAAATCTGACTCCACTCAGCCTCTCTCCACGTGTTTTCTTTAAAAAATATTGGGCACGTTTTTCAAGCAGTAAATGTGTTATAATGTATATGGCACTATTTTACATTATGCATTTACTTGTTCCATTAGCAAAGTGTCAGAAACCACGCAAGAATTTTATGACACTGTTAAAGGAGAAAGAGGAGTACGACAATAAAGAAGTTCTGAGATACAAGTGCATCGAGCCATACAATGAAATTCCAGAAGGAGAATGGATCTGTGAAAATGGAGAATGGAATGGAATCTTTGTCTGCATGGGTGAGCTAGAATGTTATGAATCTAAAATCACATTTACTACCTAGTGGGTAAAACATTGACTAGATCCATGATGAACAAAAGCTGGGAATGATTGTGAATTTAGTGGAACATTTATCTGTATTTTTTTTTTTTCATAAATATTACAAACAACTCATGTCCACTAACAGTTCCAATGATTCAGGGGACACTTTAAAACACTGCATAAAATGGACTGAAATATGTCTGAAACTGTTACTTGTTTAGGTAAGATCTGCCCACCACCTCCTTATGTTGAAAATGGAGACTATACTGCCTGGAAAAAGGATGGTAATGAGATCACAGAGGTATCGTACACTTGCCAGTATCACTATGTGCTGAATGAGCAACAGCGATATTATAAGTGTGCGAAAGGGAAATGGCAGACCCCTCCGAAATGTCTGAGTGAGTCATTCTTTTCCAAATGTTTCTCTTGAATCACTCCCATCATGAAGTGTTGAAGAACTTTTTGTGTAATCAGTTGTATTTTGCATCTTTCACAGAGCCATGCGAAATTACACCTGAGATTTTTGAAGGACACAATGTGGAACCCATCCCAGAAAAGTTCTATTTATCCCATGGTAAAAAGAGTGAACATTACTGTAAAGGATATTATAATAGTGAGGGGAGATGGAATAGGAGATTTATCACCTTGACATGTTCTGATGGGAAGCTGGACATTCCACCATGTGAGTACATGTGTTTGTGCACTTTCATATGTGAATTAGTTGAGGTCACCAGGTTTGCCTGCTGCTGCATCTTTACCATCTTGCTAATTAATCTGATATTATAGACCTCTTTTGTTGAGGTTTCAATTCATGAAGGGTCAGTTACGGGCAGCTTTACTGAATAGAAAGTTCAAAAGAACAGCATTTATTTGAAATAGAAAATATTTTGTATCATTAGAAATGTCTTTACTGTCACTTTTGATCAATTTCTGAATAATACATCATTACTGAATAATAATTTAAAAAAGACCACAAACTTTTAAATGGTACTGTACATTCCTGTTGAATACAGTTTTTGTTTTGTTTTTTCCCCTCTTTTCTTCAGGTCAATAAGACATATAAATTGAAAGAAAGGTGGATTAAAACACTGAGGTAAAAACTATGAAACATTTTGATGATGTTACTCTCCACATTTGATTTATAGCAACACAATAGATTTGATGTTTTCAGAGTTTATTTTGCGGTGCAAAATTTGAATGTGATAAAGACCCTGTAATGATTTTTAGTGCATAAGTCTCTGTGGGCATGTAAACTGATTAAAACAACAATAATGCCCACTAGTAACTCTGCATTTATCATAGTTTTCTGTATTAAGATCTGATGATCCCACAGATGTGAATGAAGATGGACAGACATGCTGCACACACACACACACACACACACACACACACACACACACACACACACACACACACACACACACACACACACACACACACACACACACACACACTTGCTTGATACTTCAGTCTACTTGCTTATGGTACAGTAATATGACTCTGTGTTACAGTAACACTGGAATAAAGCATCACTTTCAAATTATTACTCTGAGTTTGGTATTCATTATTATATATTTTTTTACATTCAACTATTTTCTCCCAAATTATTTGCATATAGGAATTTAACTTAACCCCTTAACTGCTAGAAAATTAAAGCCAAAAATCTAAACAAGTTGTGTTCCAAATTTTAGGTTGATAACTCAAAAATGTTTGCTTTCAGTAAGATTTTATTTGGGCGCAGTACCAAACTTTTTCACTAGATGGACAGCCTCCTTACTGACCATATAAGGGCGCCTCCATTTTCATATATGTATTGAGTGATCTGAACCATGTATTTCCATAATTTCATACAATTTAAGAAGTATACATCCTATTCAGAAGTAGTATGGGTGGTTTGGCAGTATTTGATTTGATTTCAACCTCTAAAAAACACATAAAAAGAGCACATATGTGCGTTATAGCTCGCTTGGTGCATTTAGCAGGTGGTTTAAGACTGGAGTTAGATTTCTTTTTATTTTATTTTTAAAATGTACTGTAAGGGAATTTTTATTTTATTTTATTTTTGTGAAAAAGCCATTACAATTATAAAAATGACATGTTTTTGGTGAGTTTATAATGTAATAAATGTATCATAATGTAAAAATTGTTATTACATTATGAGCTCAAGATTTTAGTACGTTTTGAGAAAATGATTACATTATGAATATTTTATTACAATAATAATGTAATACTTTTTACATTATGTGCGGTTTTTACATTAATGTGTAATAAATGCGTTCTGGCAGTGTGTGAACACAATCACCCTACAATGATAAAAATCCCACCAACTCCCTAATCCCCAGTAAACAAAAGCAGTCTCATTATGCCGTTTTGATTCTCTGAGCAGTGTGATGTCACACTGCTGAGGTCCCGCCCACGGCCGCTGACTGACAGTCCTGTATTACCATAGTTTCTGCCAAGGGAGTAATCCATCAGCCGGAAACCGAAGCTTCCCCGGGCGCCGCCATTGATTAGCAGACCATCACCTGCTGTTATCACCTGCTCCCATTCATTTTGGGGTCACTTTGACAGCGAATAACTTTACATCTGAGGCGTTTAAAGACTCCATTTGTCCATTATTTATTTCTAAAGAAACACGAAAATGTATAAAAGGCTCCATTACCTTGGATCTTACATTATGGCCCCTTAGAAGCAGTTTTTGTAAAAATAGGCTAATGATTGCGTCATAACCACGCGACTCTCTGTCGCACAGTAGAGAGATTACCGTATAGACAGGAGGAGAAGCTTGCGGGCAATCGGGGGGACATGGAGGCAAAATTATTAATCAGAATACTTAGCAAAAGTTGCTCCTGCTCCTATCTCATGGACACCTCCTACTCACGCTCTGCTTCTCTGCAAGTTTCGGAAGAGAATGATTCAGATGTCTCTTGGCACAGCTACTAGAAGACAGACGGGTTACTCACGTCACATCTACGTCGTCAAGCTCAGTTTGAGTCTGCGCAGTACGCTCAGCCATCAGGAAGTGAGTGCTTCTAATTGACTTCCCTTTTCTCCGTTGAAGACTATGGGGTCGCTGTGTTCATTTCTTTTACTTTCTATGGTTTCTGCCCTCAGCGAGTTGTACGCTATCCGCCATTTTCTCCACGCTCGAGCAGCTCATAGTTCAAATTACAGGGGACAGAAATATCAGTTTTGGGGGGGTCAGATAATTTTTCTGATATTGTGAAAAAATATAATTACAGTTACAATACAAGTCAACTCCTATTTTCACTGTAGGAACATTTTAATGTAAAGCGATTTCAGACACCCCTATTGTGGACCGTACCATTTTTAACCACCGTGGCTAGAAGCAACGGAGATAGAGAACAACTTCAACTTCTCAAGCAAGTGTCAACGTTGAATGACAAAACGCTAGTTTCATAAAGTATCATTCTTTTCAACATTCCTTATTTGTATATTCAAAAATATTTAAAATAATCTAATTTAATACAGTTATAATTTTTCAATGTAAATTATTTAATTTGATTGGTAACAGCCTAGTGTCTAATTATTTTAATTGAATATATTTATCAAATTTAAGAATTTGAAATGAAAGATGGAGCATACATTTAATAAAATTAGGGGAAAATGCCCTTTATAAAGGTACAAAAAAAATATTTTTCAAACAGTGATGTAATGAAACATTTACAATTTAAGCTTGAAGGGAGTAAAGCCTCTGTTTAGGCTATTAAGGAAATGTAATTTTGCCAAAAGAAGAACTTTTATTTTAAATAAATGTTCATTTTAAATCAGCCTACTTCAGTGTGATATGTTACCATATTATCATGCTTAACACTAAGAATTTGAATAATTGTAATGTGATGATCAGATGCAGATATCTAAATATACACTGTAAAAAAATTCTAACCTGTCCAAGTCAAAATTTTCTAGTGACTGGTCACATCTAAATTTTTTAATTGGCCCAAGTGCAATTCTTGTTGCAATAGTCTGTTAACATTGGCTCAATGAGAAATAATACATCAGACTAATAGAAAAATTTAGATGTGATCAGACACTAGAAATTTTTGACTTGGGGATGTAATTTTTTTTTACAGTGTAGGCGGTTTGCAGGTGGATTATTTATTTTTAATAGTGGATTCGGGTGACTCAAAGTGCACCAGATTAATGAATTTATCTTTAAAATGTACAACATTTTCTTCCGGGGGGGCATGCCCCCAGACCCCCCTAGAGATACCAAGCTCCACCAACTAAAAAATGTGGGAAACACATTAGGCTATATGAAGATCTACAAAAAAATACACATTTTATTATCTTATTATTAAAATACATTATTATGATTTTACCTCCTCCGCCTCATTTTGAGCCAGGAAAAAACCTGAAATAGGCAATAGGCTTCTTGTAAAGATATTACTTTTACTAGTAATTAGAATGGTATTTCAGTGCACTTAACTTCTAACTTTTGGGAGTTGATCAAAAGAGTTCTCTTTTGGATATATAATAACAATGAGATATTCTGTATAGCCTACTGATTATCAGTTTGTCGCATGTTTAGACCTTGTATGTGTGTTGCACAACACATGTTGCACTTGGCGATCACGGTGGGGATTGATATGGTAGTGGACCATGATGGTCATAGAAGAAGTGAAGGAGCAGTACCCCCCAATTATGGTGGGGTAATTCGCACCCTGGAGCAGCTGTAGCGACAACAATGTCTCAGCAATCCCGGGGCCTGTACCATGAAGGTAGCTGAACAAACTCGGGGTTGCAGGATTTGTTTTGAGTTGACAAAACCAAACCGATGCAATCAGGCTTTATTGGTACCATGATGCAGCTCATCAACTTTCTCTGTCAACTCAGGCTTTGATCCTCAAGCTATGATTACTCCACGCGCGCGTGCACATTAAAGAGTGACGTCGACACTGAACAACCAATCGCGGGTAGAGCGAGAGCGATATATTTTTCCGCGGAGGAGCAAGAGATAAGCATTCAGAATTACGATGAATTTAAATATGTATTTCAAGCTCGAAACAATACGGCCTCTGCTGCCAAAGCAAGAGAAGACTGTTGGAGAAAGATTGCTGATTGTTAATGTGTAAGTTAAACAAATACGTTCTATATTTATGTAAAATTATTTATGTATATATGTATGTGTAGCCTATATGTGTAATATAGCTATAGCCTATTTTTATAATAAAAATGTGCATGTATGTAGGCTACTAAGAAAGATTAATATTCATTGATTTTTAGATTTTTAGCAACCCCAACTACAAATGTTCTTGGCAGCACATAAAGACAAAATATAAAAATATAATTCAAAGTGGTGAGTTTTTACCACAACCTTTTATTACTTTTGTGAACATTTTATCACAAACACTTGTTTGCAGCAAACAGAAATAAAGAGTTAAATTCAGAAAACCAGAATACACTGTGGCGGAGGAGTTGGCTCTGAGTAGGCAATAAGGGACGGCCGATTATGGATGGGATTACAGATGCTGTAAGTAGTACTTATACTATGGCAAGTGTCAAAATGATTAATGACTTTGACCTTTGACCTTTTGGCAGGTTGAACTTCCGGTGACCTTATGATTGATGGGTTGAACTTCCGGTATGAGGTCATGGGATTAACCTTTGCCCTTCCTACCTATCGATCATGTGGGTTTGACAGTTGCTTTTGCCCCGGTGACCTAGCTAGTCCTAAATCATAGTTTTGACGGTTAGTTTTTGACCTATTTAAATAGAACAGATGTTTGAACTTTGTCCCAGTTATGTGTGTGCGTGTGTGGTTATATGGCTTGTGCCTGTGCCTGCAGTTATTTCATATATGTGACATTCAGTTATTTCACATTTATATATAAAACATTCTATAATTTATATAACCTAAAACAATTAAAGGTTGAAAAAACATTTAGTTATTTCACATTCATATGTAAAACATTCTATCCTTTATATAATCTAAAACAATTAAAGGTTGAAAAAACATTTAGTTATTTCACATTCATATGTAAAACATCCTTTATATAATATAAATTATCATGCTAAAGTTCTTTTTAAAAGTGTATAACATAAATTATATAATCTAAAGCAATTTAACTAAGGTTGAAAAATATTCTGTTCTTTTAAAAGCTTACTAAAACCAATAGTTTTAGTTTTAGATAAACAAAAGAATAAAAAATCACCTTACATGTTTGTAAGTCTTGTTGGTCTCTGACTCAGCGATCAAGATATCAGGTGCTGAATTTATTTCAAAGTATAATCCTTTAAAGTTTAAAAGATATCTTTTTAAAAAATGTTTTAAATTGAATACACTATTAAAAGTTGTAATAATGTTTTTTAAATGATTAAAAGTGGTAAAACAAAAAACACTGTGTTTCCTGAACGCCTCACCAGAGCACTCAGAGTGGTGCGCGCACGTGTCATCAGGGGCGCGTGTGCCTGCATCTATGCGCGCCTCCTCTTTCTGTGAGCTCTGACATCTGAAACAGGATCCCCCATCCACATTCCTGAGCACGGTGAAAGTGATAATAATGTTTTATATTTCACACAATAATATAAAATAAAATATCTTCCTAAAGTTGAAAAACATTCAGTTCTTTTTAAAATATAAAAATCTACTGAAACCAATAATTCAGCTTTAGATAATCAAAAGAATAAAAATCATCTTACTTTATTTTAGAGAGTTGAATAAGCTCTTAACACATCGATGTCCACAAAAAATGCAATGTATGAAACGGGTTCACGGAAATAAAAAATCATCTTACGTGTTTAGAAATCAGGGCCCTCTGGCCTCTTTTTACACCAGCGGGACTCTAACTCACAGATCAGAATGCTTCTCAAAGTAAAAGCCAGAGCACATCGTATTCCAGAGAGCATCAAGGCACTGTGATTAAACAATGTCACAAAATTACAATCAGTTAAATGTTTAGAGAGTTAAACAAGTTTATGAATGGGTTCACAATATTGTTTTACACAACTTGTTTACTGAATTCATATAGTCATTTCTGAATGACCTCACACTGCCTCAAAACATATGGGAGCACGCATCTATGTATGTGTGTCAAAGCAGTAAAGGAGCCGCGCGCGTGTCTGTGTGTCTATGCGCGCGTCCTCTGCTTTCTGACATCCCCCTCCTTCTGCTCCTCCACATTCCATAGGTAACAGTGAAACTGTGAAGTGTATCTCACACCAACTAACGTTGAAAAACATTCTGTTCTTTATAAGTATATAAATGAAATGGTTATAAAAATATCTACTGAAACCAATTGTTTTAGATAAACAAAAAGAATAAAATCCATCTTCCAATAACACATTCTATTCTTTAAAAGTATATAAATAATATAATATAAAATCACAGAGTGGTTCTCTCTCTCTCTCATTTAAAAGCATAACCTTAAAAGTTTAAATCAAATATTTAAAGTTTCAATACATTCATATCTTCTATTTATCTTTTAGAAGACTTATGTATGATATAAATGATTTTGTTTAACGGTGACCTAAAGTATAATTGTTATTAAACAATGTCTGTTCAAAAACTTTAGATGGTTGAAAAACTGTACTTAGTCGTCTTTTATCTCATTTATATGAAAAGATTCAATCAGCATTTTTTGTCCATGCGGGGGTTTCAATTTTTATGGCTTTCCATAACTATAATGATGTACACCTAAACACAGAAAACTACATTTTAAAAAAATGAAATAAGTAAATCATTTAATATCATTTTGCGCACACACACGGTTCCAAAAAATAAACTAATTTCTATTTTAAAATTAAATTATTATTAATATATATATATATATAACCAATAAATAATAACATATACTACTAAAATGTAAACAAAGTTTTAGCTAAATAAATAAGTATATAAATAAAAACACCTTACATTCCTGAGGTGAGAAAGGGGTTTCCTATTATCAGACTAACTGAAGTTGAAAAACATTCTATTCTTTAAAAGTATATAAATTAATTGTTTATAATATAAAATCACAGAGTGGTTCTCTCTAACATAATGATTTTTGAACTGCATATTCGATCATGTACACCCTAAACATGTACACACATGATACTTCGATCATGTACACCATCACAGAAAACTACATTTAAAAAAAATGAAATAAATAAATAATTTAATAAAATGTAAACAAAGTTTTAGCTAAATAAAAATACCTTACATTTCCAGAGAGGCGAAGTAGTTCTTTATGCAATGATAAAAACAATCCAAAAAAGCAAATAGTTTAAGTTGTCCTATAACAGCCCCAGACCCTCCCGGTGATAAACTACAGTGTGAACTGAAGCTTCAGGATATAGGGCGACATACCAGATGAGTCTCGGGGGGACAATGTCGCAGTAAATCTAGTCTGCATTTCAGAGCATACTACATCCATAGTTTATACTAAATTCATTTAAAAGCATAACCTTAAAAGTTTAAATCAAATCTTTAAAGTTTTATTAAAACCATATCTTCTATTTATCTTCTTAGAAGACTTGGGTATTATTGTTACTAAACAGCGTCTGTTCAAAAACTTTAGATTGTTGAAAAACTGTGCTTAGATCATAGATCTTTTGTCCATACAACATGTTTGCCACAATGTTTTTAAGAAATCCGAGGACTTCACATTGCTCTTATTTAGACAAAGTTGTATCATTTGGAAAATCACCACACAATTTGAGAGACGCAATGTGTGATAAGTAAAGTTGGTCTTGAGCAGTATTTAATCTTACTGGTAACTATGATCTATTACACGTATAAGATCATTTTTACTTGTATCTCCCGAACTACCCTTAGGTGAAACCCTTTACTGAGAATATACTATCGGTTATCTAGAAGTTTCAAATGTTAGCATTTGTTGATGGTGGTCGCATGAACAGACTTTGGGGAGAGCTATAGCAGAAAGCATGCCCTTTGAACTCCTCAATTTTGGAGTCCTCCCAAAAGAATTTCTCCCATCTACTCGCTTTTTGCAACTTTGGTAAATGTGCCAAGAAGCTATGACAACATGTCTTCCAATAGCACATCATCGAGTTTAACTATACATGTTCTACCGTTATGCTGCCTATATAATGATTTACACAACCAAGCAATGAAAAAAGCTTGTCATTTAGACCGTAACTTTGACTTACCTGTCGAGAAGAAAGCAGGCAACTTCCCTTTTAAAGTCTTTCTCCTTCATTAGCTCTTTCCACCTGGGAAAAGCTATCCCGATATTTATTTACATCCCGATCAATTAAATTTCTGCTTTTTGGCGACGAGGATTCCTTCTCCTGCATAACTTTGATCCTGCATAATAATTTATCGTGCAGTGCAGCCTTTCAAATGTGCCGGGGGCAGTATTTTCAAATTTTCATCCAGGCTGCCCGGGTTCGACTCCCGGTATGGGAAGACAATTTTTTGATATATTGCCAACAAAATTCAAGTTATTCAAGTTCATCAATAATCATTTATAGTCTTAGAGGCCTACACGAACTGCAGAAACAAGCAGAAGATATGTAAAAACTCATAAATGCTGTTTCAGTACTGAATCATTTTCACAAAATACAATTATATTGAATTCAGAAAATTTCACTATGGAATATTTTCTTTATCTATCATAATTTCAATTTAGTATGTCATCATCTCATAATTATGACGCATAGTCATCATTTTAATTTCAACTTTTTAAGTCATAATTTCGACTTGTCATAATTTACAATTTTTGTCAATTACGCCTTTTTAATGTAATACTTAAAACGGTTTTAAGTCATAATTTGGTTGTTGACTATAGTAGTGTTGCACCTGCATGCCCACTAACTCGCTTGTGAGAGTCAGAGTGTGTAAAGTAAACTCTCATTAGTGTTAGTAGAGTATTAGTGGACTGGTAGGGTTAGAATAAGTAATATTAGAATAAAATATCTGTTGGGGGGCATCACAATAAAGAGTTAATGTTTAATGAGTTAAATGACAACATACCATTTTTCAACCGAGCGAATCTGCACATGAGAGGCCTTCAGAAGTCATAACTTCAGGGGTAGGTCAGTTGGCGAAAACACTGCGTGTGTAAAAATCAAATACTGTATTACAGTTTTTTAAAGTTAGAATAAAAAGTTAAGTGTCACAAAGTCTGGCACAAGGCCATTAACTTGTTCTTTTTGCTTATTTCTACAAATATCAACCTGATAAATATGGACTGAATACACGATTAAACAAGATCATTTTTAAGAAAAAACTGTGATTTGACGGCTAAGTTTCAGGCATAGTGCAACCACGCAATGTTAGATTTCTCTAATCTCTAATTCATCTCACTCACAACGCACAACTTTGTAAATAAACATTTTCAAACTGTAATTATACCATATTTTATTCATATTATGTTGATTTAAAGCTTACCCCAAATAAACAGATAATGCAATGTTCGCAATCTACAGTTAGATATTCTCCTACTTAGTATCTTTGGGTGTATCTGTGACTGTATTTTGTCACACCATAGTGATGCAAAGTTCCACACCCTATGGACTAACTTAAAAAAAATATATATATATACTTATACATAAATATATATAACATACACAAATCATTTCTTAACTAAGCAACTGTTTCTTAAATGATCAGACACTCACCGCACTGATGATAACATCACCATATATTGTGTTTTCTACCATGATTGTAGTAACTATTGTCCCACCATTCTTCTGGTCAATTGTGAAGTTAAGCTGATTAGGGTTCTGAATTAATGGCTGTCCGAATGATGTAGAATTATTATGCCGTCGTTGCGGAAGGTTGTTAGGCTGATGATTTGTCATGTTTCCAGAATGTGTTTGAACGCTCAGCGTTTGAACGTCACCATCTGTTACAAAAATTAACAATTAAATACACAAGCAAAACCATGTAAACATTATAGTAAAGCTTATTGAGAAACATATTGACTACTAACAAAGTAAATTATAAATCTTTTCCTACGTTTGATATTCTTTTTTCTGATTTTTTTCACTATGGACTTGATCATTTTTAATGCTGTTTTCTCTCCATATTTATTCTGTAGTTCCTCTACTGTGTTTTCCAACCTCCCTGTTGTTCTTCTCCAGCTATGTTAACCAAAGACAAACAGTTAGAAGAATAAAATGTATGTACAGCAAAAATAAAGTTAACATAAAATAAACACATTCATACACCAGTTCAAAGTCAATGAACCGGCTGATGCTGCAGTGTTAGAGCACATGATGGACGGTGAACAGACGCACAGCTGGTTAAACCAGAGCTAAAACAATAGTCTATGTTAGGACAATAGTATCTGATAATAGCTGATAACGGTCATAAAGTGCGAGATAAGGTGCAAGTAGCTAAACTAAACATTTCATATTTGACAGAAATGTTAAACAACGACAAAAATAATCAACTTTTTCTAATTTCACCATTTTGAACTTAAAATAGGTCTATATAATACATGGGATTTAATGTGAGAGGAGAAGAAACAAGCCATTTTCATCATATTAGGCATAAGATTAATAATGAATGTGTACATATTGTGAATTAATTTAATAAACATATTTACCTAACATTCATAGCCTTCAGTAAATTAAGGCTAGACAAAGTTCCTTTTTGTGGACAAAGTGAACTTTGGAGCGCTTAAAAGTGTGGGGCTCAAAAATAAGTGTCATTTGGAACTCTTTTATCAAAAAATATGTTGATAATGATTAGTTATGCCAAATGATAGTTTGGCATGTATGGGATTGTGTGTCCATATGCTAGTGAGAGAGAAATACTTTTATTATAGAAATACCTTTTTTATTCTATTCTTTAATTCTTTAATTCTTCTGCTCAAGTACTTCTTGATGAGTTTCTTCTGTATTAAACAGCGAATCTTCTCAGTCAGATCGTCGCAAGATCTCAGGAATCCTCTCACACTGCTCGTGTTCACGCGCTCCATCGCTGCACTTGTGTGCATGACTCGAACGATTCAAACTTCCATAATGCGCGCCAAAACAACAGCGCGCAGGGCCGCGGGAAGTGGGGGTGCTGGGGGTGCTGCAGCACCCCCTGTTTTCACAGAATTGTAAATGCAACGCATATGTTTGTTCATTAAAATGTATACATTTTTAGCATTTAGTCATTTATTTGTAATAAACACTTTAAGTGGGCTATTTAAATTGTTTTATTTATATGTTAAATTATCTTTTTAAAACATAAGCGCAGAGTGTTACGTAATATTGTGTGTGTGTGTGTGTGTGTGTGTGTGTGTGTGTGTGTGTGTGTGTGTGTGTGTGTGTGTGTGTGTGTGTGTGTGTGTGTCGAAAGAATTTGCCCGCAGCTGCTCAAAAAAACAAAAAACAAAAAAAAAAACTCAAAAACCCCACTGTCAGTGTTTTGTAAGGAACAGGCAAATATGTAAAATATAGCAGGAGACATTTTAATTGTTTACTAATAAAACAGTTATTTTTTATGTCAGTGTCGGCTAGACAGATGAAGTTGACGACTCGCGATCTTCGCAGCGCCAGAGAGAAATGCACATTTCATACGAATTACATAAGCAGCGCAGTCTGTTTTCTTTCGTTTTGAATTGTTCTGCTTAAAAGTCGACATTTCAAGCTATCTATATGTCTCAGGTCTGTGAGGCAATAGGCTACCTTATAGGCCTACGCTGAGTTTCATTATGAGACGAGCTCCAGGTTCGCCAGCGCCTCCGTATCCTGATTATTTATTTTCTAATAGCCTATATTTAGGCTACTTCTTATTAAATCCAGACAATTTGTTGATGAAACATCGATTAAAATTAAGATACAATTAATACAAAACGAAATTAAATTTAAAGACAGGCTTTGTGCTTTCAGTTTGAGGTCTCTGTGAAAGTTTTAAAACATTATTTTAGTGCCGCTTTAGAGCGCTCACGTCTCCGTAACGGAGAACTGTCTGTAACATTTTTTTATTTATTTTTTGTGAAATAAATTTCTAAAAAAATGCGACTTAGTCCAGTGCGACTTAGGCTATAGATGTTTTTTTCTTCCCCGTGGCGCATTTTGTGACTGATATGCGACTCCGGAGCAATAAAATAAAAGGGACTCCGGAATAAAAGCAGAATCAATAAAGTCAAAAATGTGATGAGCAGTCAGGTTTGAGTGTATGCGCGTTTTTTGAGGAGTTTTATAGTCTTGATATTGTTTCTTATTCAAAAGTGGTAACGCCCCTATCCCCCTACCCCCCCAAGTATCAAGCACAAGTATCATCCGGCGTGTGAGTGCGCCACGGGCAAAGAGTGTCGTTTAAGAGAGGCGTTGGTCTGTATGTTTAAAGATCATTTTAGAGGCCAAATGGTTGGCTTGATGCACAGGATCATCGATGCTGCGTGTGATATGAAAAACGATTGTGCGCAGGATACCAAACGTGTGACAAATCTCAAAAATGAAATGGATGACGTAAGAGGCTTGATAAAGTCATGGCCTGATGTAACCCCCATGTTTTTTAACACCAAAGAGCCGATCGGCGTAATCCTCAGAAAAGTTCTGGATGTGTTGCGTGAATGTAGTGACGAATTCCAAATCACAGAGATACTCGCTATTTGTACATTCGTAACGGATCTCTGTGTGTCACTGGTGTCAAAAAATGCAAAAACTGACGTTGGTGAATTAGTTGAAAGTCTGGTCAGCTACATCGTAGAGCAAGACATGATAGCCTGCGGATATTTTCTATTCTGGTTAGACCATCTGTAAACGTCGTTTTACTCTATGTACGTAATGCCGGGTCATCATTTTCTTCACTACTTCAATGTATACTCGAAAGTATAATGTTGAAATACAAATTTCTGGTTAAAAAATGTCTGAGCTCATAAAAATAGTATTATAATAATAATATTTAGAATAATTAAAAATAATACATGATTTAAAAGATTCAATATTTGTTTTCTGCATTTTAATTACCGTATTCCCGAGGCGGCAATACAGTTGTATCATATCAAATGATACAACTAATTTGCCTGCTGTGTACAGAACATAAGAAAGGACATGGTGTTGAACAAAATTCGATTTTGTTCTTGTTCTTTTTTCTCATTAAATTTTTTAATAAGATGATGTGCTCTGTCATGGACGACTAGACACTAGTCCAGCAGAGAGAAGGGCTTGAGTGGACACGCCCTGTGGCCCAATTTTATGTCTTCATCCAGAGCCTTCATCAAAAGTGCCATTTCCCCGCTTCTCAAAGTAAGCCATGCTACAGCTTCCCGCCCCTGCAACACCCGTAACATCGACCACCACGGCATTCGTTTCAGGCCAAATGGAGGAGCCGGTGGGTTACTTAAACCTGGATATGTCTCACCAGGATATGTCTCACCAGCGACCTCCGGCTTGTCACAATCCTGGCATGCGTCGGGAACAGGAACGCCTTGACACCTTTCAGAATTGGCCTCTTGCACCAGTATCTCCAGCCGAGCTTGCCAAAAGTGGTTTCTACTACCTTGGTCAGGGCGACAGAGTGGCTTGCTTCAGTTGTGGAGGCCAGCTTAGCAACTGGGAACCGGGAGATCGGGCAGTATCAGAGCACCAGAGGCATTACCCCAACTGCCGCTTCGTTCGAGGTGACCGTGCAGATAATGTACCTTTATCTAGCCTTTCCAATGGATCGGCAATGAAACAGTGTGAGGAAAGGTCGCTCACATTTGTCAACTGGCCCTCAAGAATAACTGTTCGACCAGACCAATTGGCTAAGGCTGGTTTTTACTATGTTGGTCGTAATGATGACGTGAAGTGCTTTTGTTGCGATGGTGGACTCAGATGTTGGGAGTCTGGTGATGATCCATGGGTAGAACATGCCAAGTGGTTTCCAAGATGTGAATACCTGTTGCAAGAAAAGGGCCAAGAGTTTGTTCGTCCGATTCAAGCAAGATTTCCTTTTGTGTTTGAGCAGCTATTGACTAATGGAGACAGCGACTCGAGAGAATTTGTTGATCCACCTGTTGCACACCTGGGTCCTGGAGAAGATGCAGTGATGATGAACAATCCTGCGGTGAAGCAAACCATTCAGAGCAAAATTCTCGCAAGTGGAGAAAATTACAAAACCGTTCAAGTGTTGGTGTGTGATTTACTAAGTGCAGAAGATGAGAAGAGAGAGGAGGCGCGAGAAAGTAAGTTTCTTACTTTTCTTAAGAAACATCATCTTGCCGTGTCACAGCGCCTAAAAAGTGTGCAGAGCTTAATGGACCATCTTCTAGAGGAGAACGTCATCTCACAGAAAGAGTATGACATTATTCGTAACTGCGCTACAGTCAAGCAGCAGACAGGGCAGCTCATTGAGTTAGTCCTGTCGAAAGGAAATGCAGCGGCAGAGGTCTTCCGCAACTGGATCAAGAAGAATGATGTCTGCCTGCTGAGAGAACTGATGGCCCAGACAAATGAAGCTGCATCACCGAGTCAAGATCTTTCAGACTTGCCTATGGAGGAACAGTTAAGAAGACTTCAAGAGGAGCGCACATGCAAAGTTTGCATGGATAAGGAAGTGAACATTGTCTTCATGCCCTGTGGTCACCTAGTTGTGTGCAAAGAATGTGCGCCTTCTCTGCACAAGTGCCCGATATGTAGAGGCTTGGTCAAAGGAGCTGTCCGTACTTTCCTATCATAAAGTTTTCCTATCATTTGGATTTAACTTGATGCATAAAAACAAAGGAGAAGTTTATTATTTTCACTCGATCCAGTAACAAACTGTTTTTGGATTTACAAACATTTGGATTTACAAACATTTCATTTTACCGACTATTGTTAAAGTTCATAGACCTTTAGCGTATTGAGTTAAAACGTGATATCCATATCGCATCATTACCGAATTCAGGGGTGTTTAATAACTTCAATAGCACCAGCTGATTTAAGTTTTTCTTCAAACAAAAGTCATTTTCTACATGTGTTTTGTTGTATGCACAGATTTTGATGATCCTTGTCTTTGTTTCGCAGTATTTTTAAAACATAGAACCAGAGAACAGAGAACCTTGTGCGGCATATCGGCATAAAGGGTTAAAATATACATTTTAGCACTCTATCTAGCGATCCAATTCATGTGAAGACTGTCGTATATGAACAAAGAGATATATAACAAATATGATATCCGGGGGAAAGTGTAAAGAAAACGCCATACAAAACATTACAATCACACCCGACAATACGATAAGTGTTACGCTAGCGATGTTAAACAGTTTCAAAACAGGATGTTTCAGAAGAAATGCAAACAAAATCTTTTAAACAAAGTCTTGTTTCAGAGTCGCTATGCTCCGGTGAAAACTTTGATGATGCCGAGAACAATAGCGCAGTTAAACATGCGGTTCAGTATAAACAAGAATTCCAATGCGACTGTGCTTGTTTCACATATAACTATTGATTGTTAGATATAATAGTTAGATGATTTATCTAACCATTGAAATTTACGATATGTTAAAACATTTCGGCATTATGCAGAATAAAAAGATCATAAAAGGAAGAACAATTATTAAGACACAACTTCTGTTTTCTGGACCGGGCCTAAAAGACAGATGCCTAATAGTATTGGTGGGGCCAGAATAAAAAAAAAATGAATCAACCCTCCCTTCACGTAAAAATACCACGTATCAACCGTAATTCATTAGCTTAACTGTTTTTTATTGACTCACACAAAATAATAACAAAATAAGTGTAATAGTTAGACGAGTTTGAAGTGTAATACTCATCTTTGACGTCGATGTTTCGTAGACATAGCAGAAAGATTCACTCTCATACTAAACACTCTCGTGTAGAAGGACCTATAAGATACATTCCTATATGAACATGTTTGACCACACTCTGAGACTATGTACTTTTTGCAAACTGTACAAAAACAAGATCCATTCAAAAGCTAAAACTGATCACTATAGTGGCTTTTCTGTATTTGTTTTAAATGGCTCATGATGATGAAGAATTAGAATTTACTTTTGTGCAATTTTATCAGCAGGTTTTACCAAAGTGTGAAACTTTTATTTAACAGCCTCAAGCTTTGATGAATATGCCTCTCTCAGTGCAATAGTTTAAGTGTAAAACAGCATGCACTTTGCGTGATTCGTAGATAGTCTTTCTGTTTGACTAAATTGATACTTCATTTAGTGCAACTTTTCCCTCTATCGCTTAAATTATTAATGGCCATTTATTTCTATAAACGGCTCTCAAAGAAAAGTCTTCACCTAAAACACATACAACATGTGAAACAGTGTCGTCTGCTATCTGAACAAGATGACTAAATCTAGCGGAGTAATAAAACCATCATTTGGAAACTTTTCTTAGCGATTTGGTCTTTTGAATCTTACATGGACATTCCTGTATAAAGATGATGTTTTAAAGTTAGTCCATAGGGTGTGGAACTTTGCATCACTATGGTGTGACAAAATACAGTCACAGATACACCCAAAGATACTAAGTAGGAGAATATCTAACTGTAGATTGCGAACATTGCATTATCTGTTTATTTGGGGTAAGCTTTAAATCAACATAATATGAATAAAATATGGTATAATTACAGTTTGAAAATGTTTATTTACAAAGTTGTGCGTTGTGAGTGAGATGAATTAGAGATTAGAGAAATCTAACATTGCGTGGTTGCACTATGCCTGAAACTTAGCCGTCAAATCACAGTTTTTTCTTAAAAATGATCTTGTTTAATCGTGTATTCAGTCCATATTTATCAGGTTGATATTTGTAGAAATAAGCAAAAAGAACAAGTTAATGGCCTTGTGCCAGACTTTGTGACACTTAACTTTTTATTCTAACTTTAAAAAACTGTAATACAGTATTTGATTTTTACACACGCAGTGTTTTCGCCAACTGACCTACCCCTGAAGTTATGACTTCTGAAGGCCTCTCATGTGCAGATTCGCTCGGTTGAAAAATGGTATGTTGTCATTTAACTCATTAAACATTAACTCTTTATTGTGATGCCCCCCAACAGATATTTTATTCTAATATTACTTATTCTAACCCTACCAGTCCACTAATACTCTACTAACACTAATGAGAGTTTACTTTACACACTCTGACTCTCACAAGCGAGTTAGTGGGCATGCAGGTGCAACACTACTATAGTCAACTACCAAATTATGACTTAAAACCGTTTTAAGTATTACATTAAAAAGGCGTAATTGACAAAAATTGTAAATTATGACAAGTCGAAATTATGACTTAAAAAGTTGAAATTAAAATGATGACTATGCGTCATAATTATGAGATGATGACATACTAAATTGAAATTATGATAGATAAAGAAAATATTCCATAGTGAAATTTTCTGAATTCAATATAATTGTATTTTGTGAAAATGATTCAGTACTGAAACAGCATTTATGAGTTTTTACATATCTTCTGCTTGTTTCTGCAGTTCGTGTAGGCCTCTAAGACTATAAATGATTATTGATGAACTTGAATAACTTGAATTTTGTTGGCAATATATCAAAAAATTGTCTTCCCATACCGGGAGTCGAACCCGGGCAGCCTGGATGAAAATTTGAAAATACTGCCCCCGGCACATTTGAAAGGCTGCACTGCACGATAAATTATTATGCAGGATCAAAGTTATGCAGGAGAAGGAATCCTCGTCGCCAAAAAGCAGAAATTTAATTGATCGGGATGTAAATAAATATCGGGATAGCTTTTCCCAGGTGGAAAGAGCTAATGAAGGAGAAAGACTTTAAAAGGGAAGTTGCCTGCTTTCTTCTCGACAGGTAAGTCAAAGTTACGGTCTAAATGACAAGCTTTTTTCATTGCTTGGTTGTGTAAATCATTATATAGGCAGCATAACGGTAGAACATGTATAGTTAAACTCGATGATGTGCTATTGGAAGACATGTTGTCATAGCTTCTTGGCACATTTACCAAAGTTGCAAAAAGCGAGTAGATGGGAGAAATTCTTTTGGGAGGACTCCAAAATTGAGGAGTTCAAAGGGCATGCTTTCTGCTATAGCTCTCCCCAAAGTCTGTTCATGCGACCACCATCAACAAATGCTAACATTTGAAACTTCTAGATAACCGATAGTATATTCTCAGTAAAGGGTTTCACCTAAGGGTAGTTCGGGAGATACAAGTAAAAATGATCTTATACGTGTAATAGATCATAGTTACCAGTAAGATTAAATATTCGCTCAAGACCAACTTTACTTATCACACATTGCGTCTCTCAAATTGTGTGGTGATTTTCCAAATGATACAACTTTGTCTAAATAAGAGCAATGTGAAGTCCTCGGATTTCTTAAAAACATTGTGGCAAACATGTTGTATGGACAAAAGATCTATGATCTAAGCACAGTTTTTCAACAATCTAAAGTTTTTGAACAGATGCTGTTTAGTAACAATAATACCCAAGTCTTCTAAGAAGATAAATAGAAGATATGGTTTTAATAAAACTTTAAAGATTTGATTTAAACTTTTAAGGTTATGCTTTTAAATGAATTTAGTATAAACTCTGGATGTAGTATGCTCTGAAATGCAGACTAGATTTACTGCGACATTGTCCCCCCGAGACTCATCTGGTATGTCGCCCTATATCCTGAAGCTTCAGTTCACACTGTAGTTTATCACCGGGAGGGTCTGGGGCTGTTATAGGACAACTTAAACTATTTGCTTTTTTGGATTGTTTTTATCATTGCATAAAGAACTACTTCGCCTCTCTGGAAATGTAAGGTATTTTTATTTAGCTAAAACTTTGTTTACATTTTATTAAATTATTTATTTATTTCATTTTTTTTAAATGTAGTTTTCTGTGATGGTGTACATGATCGAAGTATCATGTGTGTACATGTTTAGGGTGTACATGATCGAATATGCAGTTCAAAAATCATTATGTTAGAGAGAACCACTCTGTGATTTTATATTATAAACAATTAATTTATATACTTTTAAAGAATAGAATGTTTTTCAACTTCAGTTAGTCTGATAATAGGAAACCCCTTTCTCACCTCAGGAATGTAAGGTGTTTTTATTTATATACTTATTTATTTAGCTAAAACTTTGTTTACATTTTAGTAGTATATGTTATTATTTATTGGTTATATATATATATATTAATAATAATTTAATTTTAAAATAGAAATTAGTTTATTTTTTGGAACCGTGTGTGTGCGCAAAATGATATTAAATGATTTACTTATTTCATTTTTTTAAAATGTAGTTTTCTGTGTTTAGGTGTACATCATTATAGTTATGGAAAGCCATAAAAATTGAAACCCCCGCATGGACAAAAAATGCTGATTGAATCTTTTCATATAAATGAGATAAAAGACGACTAAGTACAGTTTTTCAACCATCTAAAGTTTTTGAACAGACATTGTTTAATAACAATTATACTTTAGGTCACCGTTAAACAAAATCATTTATATCATACATAAGTCTTCTAAAAGATAAATAGAAGATATGAATGTATTGAAACTTTAAATATTTGATTTAAACTTTTAAGGTTATGCTTTTAAATGAGAGAGAGAGAGAACCACTCTGTGATTTTATATTATATTATTTATATACTTTTAAAGAATAGAATGTGTTATTGGAAGATGGATTTTATTCTTTTTGTTTATCTAAAACAATTGGTTTCAGTAGATATTTTTATAACCATTTCATTTATATACTTATAAAGAACAGAATGTTTTTCAACGTTAGTTGGTGTGAGATACACTTCACAGTTTCACTGTTACCTATGGAATGTGGAGGAGCAGAAGGAGGGGGATGTCAGAAAGCAGAGGACGCGCGCATAGACACACAGACACGCGCGCGGCTCCTTTACTGCTTTGACACACATACATAGATGCGTGCTCCCATATGTTTTGAGGCAGTGTGAGGTCATTCAGAAATGACTATATGAATTCAGTAAACAAGTTGTGTAAAACAATATTGTGAACCCATTCATAAACTTGTTTAACTCTCTAAACATTTAACTGATTGTAATTTTGTGACATTGTTTAATCACAGTGCCTTGATGCTCTCTGGAATACGATGTGCTCTGGCTTTTACTTTGAGAAGCATTCTGATCTGTGAGTTAGAGTCCCGCTGGTGTAAAAAGAGGCCAGAGGGCCCTGATTTCTAAACACGTAAGATGATTTTTTATTTCCGTGAACCCGTTTCATACATTGCATTTTTTGTGGACATCGATGTGTTAAGAGCTTATTCAACTCTCTAAAATAAAGTAAGATGATTTTTATTCTTTTGATTATCTAAAGCTGAATTATTGGTTTCAGTAGATTTTTATATTTTAAAAAGAACTGAATGTTTTTCAACTTTAGCAAGATATTTTATTTTATATTATTGTGTGAAATATAAAACATTATTATCACTTTCACCGTGCTCAGGAATGTGGATGGGGGATCCTGTTTCAGATGTCAGAGCTCACAGAAAGAGGAGGCGCGCATAGATGCAGGCACACGCACCCCTGATGACACGTGCGCGCACCACTCTGAGTGCTCTGGTGAGGCGTTCAGGAAACACAGTGTTTTTTGTTTTACCACTTTTAATCATTTAAAAAACATTATTACAACTTTTAATAGTGTATTCAATTTAAAACATTTTTTAAAAAGATATCTTTTAAACTTTAAAGGATTATACTTTGAAATAAATTCAGCACCTGATATCTTGATCGCTGAGTCAGAGACCAACAAGACTTACAAACATGTAAGGTGATTTTTTATTCTTTTGTTTATCTAAAACTAAAACTATTGGTTTTAGTAAGCTTTTAAAAGAACAGAATATTTTTCAACCTTAGTTAAATTGCTTTAGATTATATAATTTATGTTATACACTTTTAAAAAGAACTTTAGCATGATAATTTATATTATATAAAGGATGTTTTACATATGAATGTGAAATAACTAAATGTTTTTTCAACCTTTAATTGTTTTAGATTATATAAAGGATAGAATGTTTTACATATGAATGTGAAATAACTAAATGTTTTTTCAACCTTTAATTGTTTTAGGTTATATAAATTATAGAATGTTTTATATATAAATGTGAAATAACTGAATGTCACATATATGAAATAACTGCAGGCACAGGCACAAGCCATATAACCACACACGCACACACATAACTGGGACAAAGTTCAAACATCTGTTCTATTTAAATAGGTCAAAAACTAACCGTCAAAACTATGATTTAGGACTAGCTAGGTCACCGGGGCAAAAGCAACTGTCAAACCACATGATCGATAGGTAGGAAGGGCAAAGGTTAATCCCATGACCTCATACCGGAAGTTCAACCCATCAATCATAAGGTCACCGGAAGTTCAACCTGCCAAAAGGTCAAAGGTCAAAGTAATTAATCATTTTGACACTTGCCATAGTATAAGTACTACTGCTGTACAATCTGACCCTGGTGCTGGCTCCTCTAAGCAAGTAACACTGGGTACGTGTGCAATACATTACTACTTTTTTTTAGTTTTAAATATGGCTGAATGTTCTGCAGTAAAGGGAAATACAGTGTCCCTGTTGAAGCCAGCACACATACACACAGTCTCCCACACAGAGGTCAGTATGCAGCAGACAGAACACCAAACATAACCTGCTTTACAACAGTTATGCTTTACATTGGCCTATTTTAAAAAATTTTATTAGGGTGGAGGAAATGATGACACTCTGTCTGTGTGTTCTCAGACAGTTGCTGATGTGAATGCACTGGGCTTTTTATTATGGCAAACATTTGAATGTGGGGCATAAAAAAGGGACTGGCCCTTACACATTTCTTTTATTGTGGGATTTTTCACAACCTGCCCCAGAAACTGAGGCCTCTACCTCAATGTGCTTCAGAAGAAATGTGAACAAGGTAATGCTTTAAACCCTTGACATAAATTACAGTCAGTCCTGTGTTTGTAGGAAGTCAAGGAACTTTTTGTCATTTGATGAGCCTCCAGAAAACTTGTAATGATCATGTTTGTGGTGGAATTATGTTTCAGGTGGAAACAGACTCAGTCAGGGCCCTGTACAAAAGGAGTCTTGAACTAGACTGTTCACTAAAGGAGTCTTGAACTAGACTGTTCACTAAAGGAGTCTTGAACTAGACTGTTCACTAAAGGAGACTTGAACTAGACTGTTCACTAAAGGAGACTTGAACTAGACTGTTCACTAAAGGAGTCTTGAACTAGACTGTTCACTAAAGGAGACTTGAACTAGACTGTTCACTAAAGGAGCTGGACTGTGAGCTGAGGAGGCTCCAAAAAAAAAAAAAAAAATTGGAGATCAAACAGTTGGATAAAACTGATCTCAGTATGTGAACTTATTTAACCAAGTAACACTTTAGTATGAATATTTATTTATGCAACTTTGTCTTACTCTCTTTCTCCCTCCCATCCCACAAAACCAATAAAACAGTTTGAGACCTATCTGCAGTTTCAATGTGCTTTTATTAAGTGTAATATTGTATAGTGATTGCATCTACATCTGCACCAGCTGGGTGGTCAAGTGTGACGGGTCAGTTTCATCGGGGAGAAGCTGGTTTTGTGGTGTTTCTCGCTCCTTTCTACTGGTGGCTATATTGTGCAGAGTGGCACATGCAGCCACTATCTGTGATGCCTGCTCTGGTGACTCTTAAGCGCCGAACACAGTTGAAATGTGCCTTTAGGATGCCAAAGGTCATCTCTATCTTCACTCTGGTTTTACTGAGGGCCACACTGAAGTGGTGCTGTGGCCCTGTCTGAGGGTCATGATAGGGGGTTATTGTGTAGGTTTTTCTATCTCAGTTCAAATTAACAGTGTTTTGTACTGTACCAAATTTAACTTGCTTTCCTCAAAGCGCTGACAAAACACAGACTCACGGAAAATTTGTGAGACAGGCACTGGAGCCAGGCCATTTGGCATCCAAACTTGTGATCATACGTTCATGACCACAAGTCGTCTGCAGATGAAATGTTTAGTAGATCATTGTTATATCTGTTAATGTTACTATTAATTTAAAGATTCATCTCACAGAAAATAATCATCTCACATATTCACATCATCTCTACCTGAACATTAAGTTCCCCTAGAGCAGTGGAGATTGGAGCAATAGACTGCATACATGTTGCAATGACTCTAGGGAATCATATCATAAGATTAACAGAATAATAATAAAAAAAGATTTAAAATAATTCTTAACATGTATTATATTGTATTGTACATTTGTGAAATTTGCTTAAAAAATAAGATAAAAATGTGTTCCCTTTCGTGGTCACTCCGAGTTACGTCGGATGACGACGATTGGGGTTTCGCTTAGAAGCCTATCACCTTCGAGTATATAAAACGAGCCAATGGCAATGAAATGCCATGGGTCTGCGGAATTTGCATAGCGTAACTCCGCCCGCCGCAGGGGGTATATAAGGAAGTACGCTGGCACAATGCAGATATGTTTTCGCTTCGGAGCCGAGAACTTCTCCACTCCTGCAAGCCAAATATTCTGAGTTAGTCTTCTCTTACCTTCGAGACGAGCGAACTCTCCGGTGTTGGTGTGACGGCGTTTTCAGCGAGTGCTCACTACCCTGCTGATCTTGTCAGTGATCTGACAGATAGTGTGTTTCTCCCTGTTCGCTTCAGCATCCGCGGAGTTTTTCCTCTCACAAAAAGAGCATTGCACGTGGCACGTCTTTTTAAAGATGCCTCGCCCGTGCACTTCTGGTTGCGGTGGCGAGATATTTTTCTCTGATGGGCACGATCGTTGCTTAACGTGTTTGGGCGTTGATCACGCTAAAGCAGCGTTCGTGGATGACTCATGTTCCCACTGCGGGAACATGACCATCTCTATGCTGCGGTCGAGACTCAATGAGCTCACTAGAGCGAGAGTCCCCCTACCCACACCCCGATCTACTGGTCCCGAGAGGGCTAGTACTTCGGCTGGTGGCCGGGGTGACCTGAGGGTGACTGTGTGGGACATACCGCCGACACGTCCACGGTCCACACACCCCTCTCCAGCATCAGCACCCGCGAGTGTTCAAACTGAGACCGCTGGTCCCTCTTCGGAGCCCCAGCGCGTCTCGTTTGGAGCTCCAGAGGAAGATACTATGTCCATCGCTGCATCACAAGGTGCCGCCACCTGATCCAGTGCGCTCGCGGCTGGATGATTGGTTTTTGGGAGCGGCCGCTGACACCCGTCGCCGCCCAACCCCAATACCATTCTTCCCGGAAGTGCATGAGGAAGTCACGCGGTCCTGGAAGGCTCCCATGTCTTCCCGTGATCGTTCGACGGCTTTCTCCGCCTTTCCTCCCCTCGATAGAGCTGATGCTTGTGGGTACACTGGGATTCCCACGGTTGAACGTTCTGTCGCGATGCAGCTGTGTCCGACAAGCGCTTCATCACGTGGTGATCCTAAGCACCCGTCCAAAGCCTGTAGATTCTCGTCTACCATGGTGGCGAAATCTTACAGAGCGGCGGGACAGGCAGCTGCCTCTTTGCATGCCATGGCCATCTTACAGGTCTACCAGGCCAAGATGCTTCGTGACATGCACGAGGGTAGGACAGACCCAGGGCTCTTCAATGAGCTGCGCGCCGCCACCGACCTCGCTCTCCGGGCGACGAAGGTGACCGCGCGCTCCCTGGGTTTGGTGATGTCCACAGCTGTGGTCCAGGAGAGACATCTCTGGCTGAACCTGGCTGATATGCGTGAGCCCGAGCGGACTCGTCTGCTTGACGCTCCCATATCCCAGGCCGGCCTTTTCGGCGGTGCAGTCGAGGACTTTGCCCAACAGTTCTCGACTGCTCAGAAGCAGACTGAGGCGATTAAGCACATTCTGCCCCGACGCTCTGCTGCTCAGCCGTCGGTACAGAATCCTCAGCCTGCTCGCCGCCGAGGGCGCCCTCCCGTGGCTCCCGCCCCTCCCGCACGGCCCCAGCAGCAGCCTTCATCTGGGCCGCGTCGTGGAGGAAGCCGTAGGAAGGCGCCACAGCCCTCTCCAGCCCCGCAGCCCGCTAAACGCCAGGCTAAGCGGCGCTCCTGAGACGGGCAGCTCAGGATTGGCTTTCTTTTCGCTACAGGAGGTGGTAGCAGGGCCACTCCTTCCCCCGGTGGAGGGCCGGGGGAGAATCTTTTGTTCTCCACTCCCCGCTGCTCGTCCCACGACGGGCAGCACCCTAATGTGGTTAAAGAAAGAATCGAAATCCCCAATCCTGAGCCTACAGACCCAGAGGGCCGCAGTGCGCGCCACCCCCGGGTCCCGCCACTGCCGCCCTCCTCTGTCCCGCCACGCGCCGCCCACGGGCCACGCTCCTCTCATCCCCCTCTGTCGCCAGACCCCTGCCAGAGCACGCCCCCGTGGGACGCGCGCCCTCCCCTGGCCTCCTCTGGCAGGACGCGGTTAATGACCGTGCCCCCGCACAGGGCCGCGATGCCACCCTCGCCGGTGCCGGTCATTCCGCCTCGCTGCCCCACCGACGGTACGTCTGTGGTTCGTATGACCCCGCTGGTGCACTTTCTGCAGGCCTGGCTAGAGCTTCCCAGACTGTCCCGCTGGGTCGCGAGAACCATCAGGCTCGGCTACGCGATTCAGTTCGCGCGATCTCCTCCCCGCTTCAGCGGAGTCCGCTTCACTATGGTCGGTGGCAATGCCCCTGTCATGAGAGCGGAGGTCGTCACCCTGCTGGCGAAGGGTGCGATCGAGATTGTCCCTCCAGCCGAAATGAAGTCCGGCTTCTACAGCCCTTACTTCATTGTACCCAAGAAGTCCGGTGGGTTACGGCCAATCCTCGACCTGCGCGTCTTGAACCGCTCCCTTCACAGGCTGCCGTTCAAGATGCTAACGGCCAAACACATCCTCCAGTGTGTGCGGCCGCAGGATTGGTTTGCAGCGATCGACCTGAAGGACGCCTACTTCCATGTCTCCATTTTACCTCGACACAGACCGTTTCTACGGTTTGCTTTCGAGGGGCAGGCATACCAGTACGCGGTTCTCCCTTTCGGGCTAGCCCTGTCTCCTCGCGTCTTTACGAAGGTCGTCGAGGCAGCCCTTGTTCCCCTTCGGGAACACGGGGTTCGCATCCTGAACTATCTCGACGACTGGCTTATCCTAGCTCACTCTCGAGACCAGGTTTGCGAACACAGGGACCTAGTGCTCCGGCACCTAGTCCGTCTGGGCCTTCGGGTCAACTGGGAGAAGAGCAAACTCTGCCCCGTGCAGAGGATCTCTTTTCTCGGTATGGAGATCGACTCGGTCGCCATGTGCGCGCAGCTTACGAGCGAGCGCGCGCAGTCACTGCTGACTTGTCTTCGTCAGTTCGAGGACAAGAGTGCGGTTCCACTGAAACTTTTTCAGAGGCTCCTGGGGCATATGGCATCCGCAGCCGCAGTAACGCCGCTGGGATTGCTTCATATGAGACCGCTTCAGCTTTGGCTTCGCGATCGAGTCCCGAGGTGGGCATGGCAACACGGCACGCTCCGAGTCCCAGTGACTCCAGCCTGCCGTCAGACCTTCACCCCGTGGGCGAACCTCAATTTTCTACGGGCCGGAGTGCCCTTAGAACGAGTTTCCCGGCATGTTGTTGTGTCAACAGATGCCTCCAACACGGGCTGGGGCGCCATGTGCAATGGTCATGCTGCCGCGGGCTCCTGGACAGGACCCCAGCGCCTTTGGCATGTCAATTGCCTCGAGTTGCTGGCTGTACGTCTCGCCCTGCACCGCTTCCATGCGCTGCTCAGGGGCCAGCACGTACTAGTCCGATCAGACAATATCGCAACAGTAGCGTACATCAACCACCAGGGTGGTCTACGCTCCCGCCGTATGTCGCAACTCGCTCGCCACCTCCTCATATGGAGTCAGAAGCATCTGAGGTCGCTTCGAGCCATTTATATCCCGGGACACCTGAACCAGGCGGCCGACGAGCTGTCTCGAGTTCGGCCTCTCGCTGGAGAATGGCGACTCCATCCCCAGACGGCCCAGCTGATTTGGGATCAGTTCGGCGACGCACAGGTAGACCTGTTTGCCTCCCACGACTCGTCCCATTGCGACCTGTTTTACTCCCTGACCGAGGGCACGCTCGGCACGGATGCACTGGCGCACAGCTGGCCGCGGGGCCTACGCAAGTATGCGTTTCCCCCAGTGAGCCTTCTTGCGCAGACCTTGCGCAAGATCAGGGAGGACGAGGAGCAGGTCATTTTGGTTGCCCCGTATTGGCCCAACCGGACCTGGTTCTCCGAACTAGTACTCCTCGCGACAGCACCTCCCTGGCCCATTCCTCTGAGGAAGGACCTCCTTTCTCAGGGACGGGGCACCTTATGGCACCCTCGTCCCGATCTTTGGAACCTCCATGTGTGGCTCCTGGACGGGACGAGGCAGGTTTGAGTACCCTACCACCTGCGGTGGTGGCTACCATCACTTCCGCTAGAGCATCGTCCACGAGACATGCCTATGCGTTGAAGTGGAACCTCTTCGTCAACTGGTGTTCTTCTAAACATCAAGAACCCATGAAATGCCCGATCAGTGTCGTACTTTCCTTCCTGCAAGAAGGGTTGGAGCGAAGGCTGTCTCCCTCCACCCTGAAAGTGTATGTTGCCGCCATTGCCGCACATCACGAAGCAGTTGATGGTAAGTCTCTGGGAAAGCACGACCTGATCGTCAGGTTCCTGAGGGGAGCGAGGAGACTAAATCCTCCTCGTCCTCCCTTCGTACCCTCTTGGGACCTCTCAGTGGTTCTAACTGCCCTGCAGAGTGCTCCATTTGAGCCTTTACAGTCAGTGGAGCTTAAGTTCCTGTCAATGAAGACAGCGCTCCTGGTTGCATTGGCCTCCATCAAGAGGGTAGGGGACCTGCAGGCATTTTCGGTTGACGAAGCGTGCCTGGAATTCGGGCCGGCTAACTCTCACGTGATCCTGAGACCCCGGCTTGGATACGTGCCCAAGGTTCCTACCACACCCTTTCGAGACCAGGTAGTGAACCTGCAAGCGCTGCCCTTGGAGGAGGCAGACCCAGCCTTGGCACTGCTCTGTCCAGTACGCGCCCTCCGTGCTTACGTAGACAGAACGCGGTGTTTCAGGACCTCAGACCAGCTCTTTGTCTGTCATGGTGGGAAGCTGAAGGGAAAGGCTCTCTCAAAGCAAAGGTTATCCCACTGGATAGTGGATACCATTGCTTTGGCATACCAGCAGCAAGGTCGTCCGTGCCCCCTTGGTGTGAAAGCCCACTCCACACGTAGTGTGGCTTCCTCTTGGGCTCTAGCGCATGGCGCCTCGCTAACAGACATTTGTAGAGCTGCGGGCTCGGCGACACCCAACACATTCGCGAGATTCTATAATCTCCGAGTAGAGCCAGTTTCTTCTCATGTACTCGCTTCAACCAGCCGGTGCTAGATTCTGCTCAGGTGTCTTCGCTTGCTCGCCATTCCTCTCCACGGACGGGATACGTGCGATATTTCTCTCAGGTGAGTCTGAGTTTCCTCCAGCACTGGTTACGTCAACGCCTGAGTTATGCCAATCTGCCATAACGCAGCTTTTGCGCTTGACTAGGTGCCTCCATGTGCATGGTTCCCCTCTGGGCGACCCCCACATGTGTATTCCACTGTAAGTCTCCTTGTGAGCGTGTGTCTTTCCCTTGGCAAGCCACCTTGCCACCCCTGGGGTTTAAAATTCCACCTGCGGCTGGACACCCCAGTGATTTTCCATATGCAGCCCTCTGGGTCATATGTGTATTCTAAGTCCCCCCCATCAATGGCTGGGCATAATTGCATATTTCTCTCTGGAGATATGCTTCCCAGTGTACCTTGGTATCCCTGTGTTAAGTAGGACTCCTTCGTTCGTGCTAGTCTCACAACAGGGAGCTCAGACTTACGCAGGGCACTGGAAGACAGCCGAGGTGGCGTGATTAGACTGGAACCCCAATCGTCGTCATCCGACGTAACTCGGAGTGACCACGAAAGGGAACGTCTCGGTTATGGATGTAACCCTCGTTCCCTGAGTGGGAACGGAGACGTTACGTCTTCCTGCCACTTCCGCTGTACCGCTGAAAAACGCCTGGGGCTAGTCTCGGCTCCTCAGCGAAGACATATCTGCATTGTGCCAGCGTACTTCCTTATATACCCCCTGCGGCGGGCGGAGTTACGCTATGCAAATTCCGCAGACCCATGGCATTTCATTGCCATTGGCTCGTTTTATATACTCGAAGGTGATAGGCTTCTAAGCGAAACCCCAATCGTCGTCATCCGACGTAACGTCTCCGTTCCCACTCAGGGAACGAGGGTTACATCCGTAACCGAGACGTTCATGTGATGTCACCCTATCAATATATCTTACCGGCAATTTTATAAAAGCCCTCTTTTATGGACATGGTCGATAAATGTCCAGGGAACATTATAAATGAAACTATTCACGTACTCCTGCAGAGCGAGGACCACCTTGCGAATGGTTCGACAAACCGTGTTTTCCCCTAGCTTCTGTGCGTCACCCAGCGTGCAAGTATGTACCATTTGCACAAAAAAAACGCAACGCAATACCATTTGCGGTACAGTAAGTGCATGAATTCGACGTGTTAAATTATTTATGTGCGGCTCAAGAAGTGTGCAAAGATAAGACATTCCTTCCGCGGAAAATCTGTAGGCTATCTTTCATACAAGTAACTATCAGGAAAGGCAAGGGGATTTTGTCTGGCTAAAAACTCTTTCTCTAAGAAGTGCTCGTCAAACAATTTGCGCTGAGATGTCCACCAGATTTGGAAAATTGCAATAGACACTGGGAATAAGTTACGTCACCTATATGTTTCTTTGCTCTCAGCTGATTGGTCAAACTTCAGTCTGAGATCTTGAATCCAGAACATAACGGCTGCGTTCGAAACCGCATACTCAATGAGTAGGTACTTAATTTCAATAAGTACTTACTTAACGAGCGCTAAAAGAGTAGGTACTTTATAGCCAGATCTCGTTGAGTATGAATGCGAACCGGACATCTGCCATGTTGACGTTATCATGTGACCTACGACGCGTTATCACAAGAGTCACAACCATCGGCCACAACTTGAAAATTTTGAACGACACGTTTAATTCATCTATCTGTAAATATCTTGATATTGATTAAACTTGCTCATTTTGTGGTCTTTTTGAAGAAACTGCTGCCCATTTATGTTGTGAATACATTTAGGGTTGATTTAAGTTCTTATATTTAACCCTACTAATGTGACCCACCGTTTTATCCTTAACGATATTATTTATTTTTATTACAAAATCCCAAAATTGTCATCTCTTGAATATGTTGTTAATTTCTTTATTTTATATCCAAACATTTTCAGCCACAAGCAAAAATGGCTTACTGCTTTATGTTTTCCTCTTTTTCTTGATGAATTTAACTCTCGTTTCATCCCTCAGGCCTAGGCCTATAAATAAAAAAAAATGAATTTTTTAAGTGTATTATAACTAATTATTTAAGAAAATATATATTACGATATTCAACCTTGTAGGTTCTTTTTTCCTGTGTATAAAATTATGTATGCAAACCCATGATTGATATATGTGTGTGTATATATATATATATATATATATATATATATATATATATATATATATACACCTCATAACATCAGTAACTCAACAGCCCTACCTAGAACGGTTTTCTCCAGCGTTTGTAATGTCTGCACAAAGGGCAGCTGTGTGAAGATTCGCCTTTGGAGAAAACTGTTGATTTTATACTCGAAAAATGTAAGTATCATTAATGTTAAAAATTAATATTACCCCAGAATGAATTGCATTGCTATCCCACCCCAAAACATACAATAATAATGATAAATGCTGACCAATACTTAATTATATTAATTTTTACTGAAAATAATTCAATAAAACAAACAAAATGTAATGTATGTCATACGACATAGCTATGCATGAATACACTCTAGATGTGTATAGTGAACATATCTACATTTTCATTCAAACAATAAATAAAGCATTAATTAAATATTTATATCTTATTTACTGACAACAATGAGAAATATTAATAAATGAGTAAAATAATTAATCAAAGTCACCATCACACAATAAACAAATGCATATACAAGTCAACACATGAAACAAAGCTTTATTCAAACTACAATCATGTATGTAGGCTACAGGCGCTGAACCCCACATCCTTCTGCCATCTCAACACAGCGGTTCCCATTCTGCGGCTTTATTCTGATGAATCAGCTGACCACCAGAGGTGAGCCGTGCCTTCGTGCCGGAGGTTGTTGCGTGATGTGTTGTGCTTCACAATCTGAGGCAATAAGGGCAGGTGGAGTGATGGAGGGTCTCGTAAGAGCAGGTGGAGTGATGGAGTGATGGAGGGTCTCGTAAGGGCAGGTGGAGTGATGGAGGGTCTCATAAGGGCAGGTGGAGTGATGGAGGGTCTCATAAGGGCAGGTGGAGTGATGGAGGGACTCATCCATGGCACCATTACCAGGATTCAGCGCTGGGCTCCTCATCCTCAGTGCTCACACCAGCCTGCTGACATTGCAGAACCTACAAAAATGCACAAACATAACACAAAAAACAGTCATTTTAACCGCACAATGTCATTTGATTTCAGTATTATTTAGAAGACAAAAACGTGTTTTTTTCCCACAAATGCCGCCATCATCTTCCCTTGCAGGTCCTGCTCCACCACAAAAGATCTGCAGCAAATGCACAGAAATCAAGAATCAGAAAAGTGCTGTAATGGCTCTGTTTCAAATTACAATAATTAAAATAAACTACAACTTAATATTTAAATAGTTGTTATTATTCATGTCTGTAGTATACTCACTCAAAGCCTTTGACGGCAGCATTCAGCTTCATGAGCCACTCTCCACTGGATAAACACACATCTGTTCATCTGTCCCTGTAACATCCAGACAAGATTCACATTACCTCTGTGATTTATGAGCAACACTACATTTACATGTTGAGGTTGTTTTAACTTTTTATCCAACATAAATGTTCCTCAATTTATCAACAGTAATGGACAAATAAAATAGATAACTTATGTTTAGTTACTTTATAGATTTGTTCTAGCACACATTCATCACTCAGATGTCTATTTCATGTAGTGATGTGCTCTTCTGCAATACTTACTGAAGATTTTCCTGTCAGATGTAAATAGACATTTCAAATAAGCGTCTTTAAGATATATATATGGTTTATGTAAATCCACTTTAGAGACGTAACTTACGTGTCCTTACTGGAGCTCCCCTGTTAGCTAACGTTATACATAATAAAACAAGTTTTTACAGCAAAATCACAACTATACTACACTGTGTAACGTCTTTACACCTTCAACAATTCAACAGTTTACTCTACAGTAGTTCAACACATGCAATTTTAACACAAGGAACCGT
This sequence comes from Leuciscus leuciscus, assembly GCF_965113295.1. NCBI lineage: Eukaryota > Metazoa > Chordata > Actinopteri > Cypriniformes > Leuciscidae > Leuciscus > Leuciscus leuciscus. The sequence continues at coordinate 31,387,852 of NC_138739.1, read as the reverse complement.
GTTTACTCACATTTGAAAGCACCCGTGTCGCTGATCTCCGCGATGTTTGATAATGACGTATCCTCTCGCGTGGCCTCCTGGGATAGAAGAGTATCCACGGATCAGCACTCAAAAATCTGTGTGGAAGCAGTAAGCCATCCGGGAACTTCTCGCCTACTCTTTTATGAATACTGATGTTTTGAACGTACTGCTTCCTTCACGTACTGTTTTCGCCTACTATATAGTAGGAAAGTAGGCATATTCGAACGCACTTAAGTCCGAATCTCGCGATAATTAATACGTCACCCAGGTAATTCTCGCCTACTCTTTTGGATTCGTACATACTTTTTCGCTCGCCTACTCTTTTTCCCATACTAAATAGTAGGGAAGTATGCGGTTTCGAACGCAGCCACTCTGCACCGGAGCAGGTTAGCCGTGCAGCGTAAGATACCATGGCAACGAACTCCGATTAAATCCAAACTACTTTCATAGTACCTAAAACCCAGGGTTGGCGGAAACTAAACTGAAACATAGCTGGCTAGCCACCTAAACCGGCTTCATGGTACAGGCCCCCGGTGTTCTGTTGTTGGATGTAATGTTGTTTTGGCAATCAATTTTCTTCATGTAATGTTTGTGCTTGCATGATAACAGAGAAGTAAAATAACAGAGAAGTAAAATAATGGCAAATGTTTTTGAAACAAAAAAGCCTGTTGAATTGCACTAGCCTACTTGGGGAAAAAAAAAAAGAAAAAAGAAAAAATGCATTGTGTTACGTTCTCCTCCCAGTCTAGGGGTCAGGAGGGGAATTAACAAAGAAAAAAGAAGATATGATAAAAAAAATTAAAAAAAAAGTAACACACAAATTACATGGATAACACACTTCAGCCTCAGTCCCAGAGTGAAAGCAAACACAGCTTCAAGTACAAGCAAAATGTGTTTCTGTTGTATATTCAAGAGATTAGCAAAGGATGGGAATAAGTCTTCAGGAGAGAGCATGGCCTAAAACAACAAACAAAAACAGACTAACTCAGGTTTAAGGGAGCCATCTACCCTGTACAAAAACAAAGATGAAAATCAACAACAAAACTTTCCTGAGCTCCCTCTCTAACCAAAAAAAAAAATTAAAAAAAATGTTTTATTAAAATAAAAAGGCACCCTCTCCCTACATTTCCCAGATAATCCAAAATGAGCAAAGCTAATAAGATTTCATACAAGACCTTATAATTACCCACAGGTAGAGAAATCAACACTAGAAAGCAAACTCAATCACTTCTTAGCACTCAACAAATGAGTATAGGTCTACTCCTAACTCAAGGATCAGCACAGTTCTCACAAAACACACAATCTCAGTCTGAGGCTGGGGAAGAAGTGTTCCTCAGCACAGGCTTCTCTGAGTGCTGCATTAATACTCCTCTGCTCAGACTCAGGCATGCTCACAACGAGTTGCAGCTGATGGTAATTAACCTGAGTGAGAGAGAGTGAGGAAGAGAAACAGAGCACAACACAGGGCACACAAGAATTTTCTCACAACAGATTATATTAAAAGACCCTGGGACTTAACAATTGCATTAACCATGCTTGCATTTTAATGCATTGTATTTTTAGGGCTTGCATTTTTATGGGCTAAAAATCAGCATGGCTGAATATTATAGCTGTGAATATTTCAATTCAAAACATTTCAAACACATTTTCATTATTAAAAATTCAATAATCCATATTCACCTTTCATATTTCACTTCCAAAATATTCAAACTGTTTAAAAATACAACCTATAATACCCAACAGGCAATTTTCGGTCCATTTTATTTCGCTTTGCAAATTCACTTCTTCAAATACAGTGGTTGAAATTCGACAGAAAATTCTACGTTGACGTCCAGCAACTGCAGGAAAAGCAGTAGATTACCGAGCATACTATCCATCTGCTGTTAGTCGGCCTCACCAGCAGGGGGTGCAAGCGCGTGTTGTAGACGAAGACCACAACAGTTAGAGCAAGCCATTCATTCATAAAAACTCATGTCAGCAAAGTGTATTTGTGATTATTATGACGGCTTTTTATGTTAAATTCAGTGTCTTCACAGTTACTTTTCCTGTGTAGCCTACAATCATCTCTCTTGAACGAGATTATAATGTTATTTCCCCGATGCGGATGTACAGATCCAATGTTACATTTGAGGTTGACATACTGTATATTTCTCTTGGTTGTTTAGTTGCCTTAACTTTATATTGCGGTGATGTGCTGCATGCAGTAGGCTATGGGTTTCCCTCAATACTTCAGGATTTCCCTGCAGGACATATAAATTATTTTTGAATTTGGAGCTTTCTAGACTAAGAAAAGCCAGAAAATGTATTTATGGCTTATGTGGATGAAAGACAACAACTCCCAGAATGCACTTGCTTTGCTACCCTAGGAGGTCACTCCCAAGCCACGCCTACTGGTAAGAGAGCGCAGTTGAAAACAACAAAGCTAGGCTACTAGCGAGTCTCCGGGATTCGGCTTTTGCGTTCTACAGTTGCCATTCATTATGTTTACTGTGGCGAGCAGGACGAGGCTGACGGCCGCGGGAGAACGGCGCGAGGCCGGTGGTGTGATTACTGATGAGCCGGTCTCGCATCTCTCACGGAAGAGCGGGAATTTTCTTAGCAACGTTAAAACGCACATCAACCAATCACTTGTTTAGCGTTCATGTAAACACTACATTCACATTCACCAATCGGAATGAATTCAGTTAGATTGAAACAAAAGGTGTGCATGTAAACAATGAATGGCGACCGCAGAAAGCAAAAGCCGAATCCAGGACATTTTGGACGATCTCGACGGCCGGACATGTCCGGGGAAAAAGAGGATGGTAACCCCTACTACTCAGCTTTCTCCTACTACTCAGTTTTCTCCACAGAACAAGAGCCTGCTGACTTAGCTTCCAAAGAAAGATGGCTGAACTATGTGTACATTATGTGAGTGAGATCCCTCTGTGGGCGGGTTGAGAACATGCAGGACAGCCCCTCCTACTGGCTGTTGTCTTTAGCCTCTGGCCAAAAAATCCTCCGATGACGCAATATGATGATTTGGAAAGCACGGTCATTCGAAAATACTACAGGTTTTCTACTAATACAAATGCTAAATCCTGAAGTATCCCTTTAACGTGGCTAAATGGACTAATACAGTGATATAAAAGACCAAACTCGCAGGCAAGCAGATGGACTCAGAATATGAACTTAAAGGACAAGTTCGGTATTTTACACTTAAAGCCCTGTTTTCAGATCATTTCTGATGAAATAGAACGGTTAAGATTGAAATTTGGACACATGCTGCTGGCCCCAGAAATTTCTGTGGTCAGGGGTGTTCACTGATATGCTCACACAAAAATCGCTGCAAAAGATGCTTTGCTTGTCCTTTAACGCGCAAAGTTTAATGCTGAACGTTTCCCAGTGATATACTGGCACAAAGTTGGCTTGACATTGGACATTCGCACATTTTACATTTAGCCTACATTTAGTGATTTAGCAGATGCTTTTATCCAAAATGATTTACAGTTTAAACTAACATAGGACTACAAAATGCAAGTGCCATTACCCTTCCCAGTTTAATTTAATGCAGTAGGCTACATGTATATGTGTGTATATATATATATATATATATATATATATAGAGAGAGAGAGAGAGAGAGAGAGAGAGAGAGAAAGAGAGAGAGTGTTAGTATTAATTGATCAAGTGTTGATTTTATGCCTGTAAATCACTGGGAAACGCTGGGAAATGTTAAATTCATATTCTGAGTCCATCTGCTTGCCTGTAGCCTATATAGTAGAGCCTACATCCCCAATAAGGTGCGAGTTTGGTCTTATTTCACTGTATTAGTCCATTAAGCTACATTAAGCGAGGTGAATTGCCCTAATGTGGGACACTGCCTAATGTGGGACACCTAAGGTCTAGTGCTTGTAGGTCCCCCATAAATACATGAATGGCAGTGAAACTATGGGTTAGACAAAGCAGTGGTGTCATGTGATCAAAATGACATGACCTATCAAATGTCCAATCATATTTGAGGGTGGAGCAATCATTAAACAGGAGGCACCTTGTGTGAAGACCATCCGAAGGCCAGTGACATAGAGTTTTAACAAATTTGATATTAAGGAGTTAAATACATTTTAAACAAAGCAATCCTGCTACTTTTTAGCCTAATATGCTTATGAAATGTTTGTTGTAGCGACACTGACTTGGCATCCGGCCAGATGTTCTGAATTAGCGAATCCTGATTTGCAAAACACAGCTCGTTTCGTCTTGAGTAAACAAAGAGCATTCTGTTTACGACCCCCTTTGGGGCATGTTGACCAGCGGGGGCGCCGCTCGGGCTAGGGCCTCCCTGGCACATGACACATTTATAACAAGCCGAGCGTTGAGCAAAAGGGTCGACCTAGTCCCTTGATTCAAATCTCGCCAACTCACGGGACTCACATCCTGAAACCCCCCGAAAGGGTGGGGGAAAGGACAAGAGTTCACAAAAGCAGCCTGAATTCTGAATGACACACACACGTACATACACACACACACACACACACAAACATCCTTTGTGTTTAACTTAACATCCTTTTAATGTATGTAACTCAGACTTGTATCTGAACTTCCTGTATGTATGTGTGATTAATGTTGTTTTGATCATATAGTTATGATCTTCGAGTGTTTGGCTCTGAAATGTATTTTTGAAGAATGTTCTCCCAGTAGAATCGCATCCCGTAACCCGATCTCATTGGCAGGTCATAAAATTTGACTACCAAGCTCATCCAGCCCTATGCAAAGGAGACAACGGGGGCGCAACATTCCAACGCACACAAATTCCAAAACACACATTACACACACAGACACCATCCATGGAACTTTTCAGAGAAAAGTACCGCTAAATATTTTAAATATATTCCTTTTGGTGCTTAGATGTATTCACATGTCACAATGGAAGTATCTACAATTTTATTATATGTTAATCAAATGTAAAATGCTTATAATCGGGTTTTTGAGAGTAATTGTGTATCCTTAAATGTTTTATCTGTCATCCTTGGTATCTGGTTAACCGTCGTGTTTTGACTGAAACACTCACACATGCGAGATTACAGTAAAATGTACTCTTCTGTGTGTACAATCTTTCTGGGTAGAAATGACGAAAATTCATACCATCATAAACCATGCAGATTAGTTGTCCTGACAAGACAAAGAAAGATCTTCCCGCTACCAAATGCGCTAAGATGATTCGTCCTCTACGCAAAAGGAGGCGTACACGGGACACTGTTAAAAGTCCGAACCTTCATTTTATCCTCTCTCTCAACTCTCAACTCTCCTCTCCCTCCTCCAAAACTTTGGAAACCCAAGTCCGGACCGGCTTCGGCCTGCCTCTCTTCTCTTCTCTTTTATTTCTTTGTATGTTTTTCTATAGTCTAGTTTCGTTTTCCTATTCGCCTCTGTTCATTCACGAGCTGAATGAACTTAGCCTGAATCATTCCCGGCAACTTCACCTCAAAGAAAGAAACTCGTTGAACCTCCCGCGCTCGCGCTCGCCCGGAAGACATCCTTCTCTCTCTCTCTCTCATCCTCTCTCTCATCCTTTTCTGTCATTCTATCTTTCTCTAATTCTGATCATTTTATTCTCTCTCTCACTGTTGTTCGTTATCTTGTATTGTTTAACTGTATTTTATGGACATAGACATATAATCCGTGTGTATTGTGTAGTTTGATGTATTCCTTAGTTCGATGTATTAGTCCAATTATTATATGTCCTTGATTGACTCTGTTTTAATTGCCCATGTTGCGAAGTCACTGAAATGTTCGATCTTAGCTATATGCTTTATCTTGGTACGATTTAAGTAACCTAATTTTACAAACACAGAGAGTTGGTTTTTTTCAAGGCCTGGAAAAAGATACTCTTTCTTGTGTTTGTAAGAAGGATAATTTTCCTTGAGAGTAAAGTTAATCTTACGTTTAATGTTTTCTGGACAAACAGATTGTTTGATAGCTAAATTAATTCCATTAAAGTTATCCCATAACTTCGAGCTGAAATAAGACTATTGATGTATTAATGACGAACCATAACCCGTTATGGTAATCATTCATATATCAATCTAGTTCAGCTGCGATAAATTAATGTAACTGTAATATGCAAAATATTAATCATATTCATGATTAATTATTAAAATTCCCTATAGATCATTTGAGCTAATATTAATATTAATGTACAACCCATTGTTGCTACATTGTCCATCAAAAAATAGTCCCAATAAGGTGCGAGTTTGGTCTTATTTCACTGTATTAGTCCATTAAGCTACGTTAAGCGTTTTGTCCCGACAGAAGGGGAATCCTTGAGTATGATGAGGTATTGAGGGAAACCGATTATAATCCCGTTCATGGTAGAGAAAGCTGATAACATGTAGGCTACACAGGGAGAGTAACTGTCATGGGGTGACGTCAAGCGGAACAATTTTTTTGTTCCATTGTTGTTTCCCTGTGGGAGCGATTTCGACGTAACACCAGGCCGGTTCCGGGTCCTTCCGTGTAAACAGTCTGGCCGGGCCAGAGCCAAGCGGGAAGGAAGTCGACCGGAAGTTGAAGCCGGCCGCGTGCCACCATCTTGTAGCAGAACTTCACCTGCTGTTAGCATCCCATTGACTCCCATTCATTTTGGCGTCACTTTGACAGCGAATAACTTTACATCTGAGGCGTTTGAAGACTCCATTTGTCCATTATTTATTTCTAAAGAAACACGACAATGTATAAAATGCTCCATTACCTTGTATCTTACGTTATGGCCCCGTAAAAACAGTTTTTGTAAAAATAGGCTAACGATTGCGTCATAACCGCACGACTCTCTGTCGCACAGTAGAGAGATTACCGTATTGACGGGAGGAGAAGCTCGCGGGCAATCGGGGGGACGTAGAGGCAAAATGACAAAATAATTAATCAGAATACCTAGCAAAAGTTTCTCCTGCTCGTAGCTCATGGACACCTCCTACTCACGATCTCCGTCTCTGCAAGATTCGGAAGGGAATGATTCAGATTTCTCATGCCACAGCCACTAGAAGACAGACGGGTTGCTCACGTCACATCTACGTCGTCAAGCTCAGTTTGAGTCTGCGCGTCAGGAACGGAAGTCCTAAAAAATCGCTGAAAATGGGCTTCACTTGCCTCAATTGAGTTCCAATGAGATGACTCTGTCCATTTCTTATACTGTCTATGGCCAGAGCCCGTCTACGGAGAGCCTTGGCACTTCCTATTAGCCCCATTGTATCGATCTTGGTTGCAGTTCCATTAGAATTCCACTGGAGGTGATCGCGGGCGAGTGCAGACTGAATGAGAGTCTATGGGGCTAGACGGCTAAATGTGTCTCTTTCACCCGATTGCCGTTGAGAAATCTCAGATTTTATTGTAGGTTTTGCAAGTTCAACATGGGTTATAGGTCGAAAGTTGAATGAACGAGTACTTATTTCTTTTCGATTTCTTACAGGTTGAGTTGTTGTTGCCCATAACACGCTAGCATTTTGCTAATGACGTCAGCATTCTGACGTCATTGACATTTTAAAAGACTTTTTAAACCAAATAAGTGACTCTAAAAAATCTAACACCCAGCAATGTGTAATTTCTTTGCATCTCCTTTCGAATACAACATTCAAATTACTAGACAAAAAATTATATCCTGAGAAAAGTGGATTTTGAGGGTTTTTCGCCATAGACCTCCATTCATTCTGCACTCGCCTGCGAGCGCCCCCGCATGGACAGAGACGTGTTACTGCAGCCAGTCCAGAAACCGGAAGTAAGCAGAGAGTGCCAATTCTCTTCCTATTAGACATTCTCTGGCCGGGCTTAGTAATGAGGAAATGAGCGTCAGCTGTGTAATGAGCGGAGATTGAGCCGCGAGAGATATGGATTTGCGAGGGGGATTATAAAGGCATTGGTTAATGTGGAAACACGAGGAGAGAATTGTTTTTATTTTATTATTTTAATTTTTTTTCATTTCTTCCAAAGCCAAGTACACTCCACACTCCAGATCAGTAGGTGGCGGAAATGCACCATTTATGTTGGTCTGCCAATCCGCCATTAGTGATGGCCAGATCGAGGCCTCGTGAAGCAATGAAACAGTTGAACCAAATGTGCCATATTGTTTCGAGGCTTCGAATCAATCCGACACCCGTCTCAACGGTGACACCTAGTGGTCACTTGCAGGTGCTGATCTGAAACAACCTTGACGAGCCATTAAAAAAATGTGTTGTTTTTTTATTATTATAATTTTCTAATATGTGAAGATTGTAACCTATAGGCTCCTCACTGTGCATAATGTTATTTTGGTCTTGCAAAATGAATATTAATAAAAGAAATCAAGCCACAATGTCTCACTTTTTTAGAGATTTTTATTCAAAAATATTAATTTCTCTGCTGTGGAAGGACTTAGACTACTTCTTTTTTTACAGATAATTTCTCCAGCCTTTGAAAAAATCCTCTCACAAGGGACACTTGTTGCTGGCATGCAAAGATATATATATATATATATATATATATATATATATATATATATATATATATATATATATATTGTTTTGGTGATTTTCCTTTTATTGTGACAGGACAGTAGAGAGATGACAAAAAAACGAGGCGGGAAAGGTCTACGAGCCGGGACTCGAACTCGGGACGCCCGAGTGCAAAGACGCTACATGTCGGCGCACTGACCACGAGGCCATTGACACAGACGGCGGAGATATTTTTTTTAGCTAGGACATACAAATGAGGAAAGATTACTGCTATCTCTTTCCAGTTTCATTTAAATTCCAGTTAAATTTAAATGCAAGCCTAAATAGCCTATAACTAATCAAATCAAATGTCACTATATCACCAAAAATCCGCTATCTCAAAATCAAACTCCTCTCACAAAAACCCACGAGGTCAATATGCGTTGATTTCACTTTTATACAGATGTGCGACTGTGTGGTCTGTTCCCGACCGTGTCAATCAAACGCTGATTCGGCGGACCACACCTGATGAAACACTTAGTGAAACACTTCGAGGCTTCGTTTGGCCATAGTCACGTGACATAGGTGTTTTGAATCACGCTTCGGATCAGTGTTTCGAAACATCTGCGCTTCGGGATCTCGCAAAGCTTCGGAACGACTGTTTCGCGTCAGCCATCCTTATCCGCCATTAAACACCAGAAGAAGAAGAAGAAGAAACACGAGGAGAGCGGATCACGAGGAGAGCGGATCACGAGCAGAGCAGATCACAATGAAAGCAGATCACACAGAACGGGGAGAGACTGCACGTTAGGAAGAAGGAGCCTGAAATCAGCGGTTTGGTGGAACTGTGTTACTTCATCAAACAGTTAAGTGTTATCTGTAATTCCTATTAGGAAGCCTAATGCCTGCAGTGCCCGCTATATACCATAGTTTGGTGAAGCTGCCCCGGAGTCTATTGAAATCTGGTTTGAAGCCTCTAATGCCAGTTGTGTGTTCATAGTATACTTCCCACACAGCCTTGGATGTACAGTTTCGTCAATTGAGAGGAGGGAGTCGGCTGGGACCGCGAGTGGAGACCTTATTCACTGTGAGTTGTTGTGAGTTGCAGTGCTTAGTGTGAAGCGAACACGTGTGACCATTTGAAGTGATTGATGTATGCACCGGTGTGGATATTATAATTTTGTGTCTGCCCGTGTCCCCAGTTGGCATATTCGTGGGTCTCGACTGCCGAATTGAAATTAACTAACTGCTGTGTGGTGAGCTTATGCTGTACAGGATTGCAGCTTCATCCTGTCTGAGTTGAAGAGGATTAGTGGAATAGTCGTGTATTGCTGTTCGACTTCCTGGCTCAAAGAGGAAGCATCATCTGTCTATTGAACTGGCCACACTGAAGAGGATCCCTGGCGTGAGTACCTGATTACTGTCTGATTTGAAGAGGATTTGTTGAATACTTATGTATTGCTGTTTGACTCCATGACTTGAAGAGGAAGCATTATTTGTTCATTGAATTGTTCACACTGAAGAGGATCCCTGGCGTGAGTATCTGGTCCCTGTTTGACTTAAAAAAGGATTTGTTGCACACTCATATACTGTTGTTACGTGAACATGGAGAAACTGCTATCCATCATTGTATGCTGCCATCGTTGTCCTGTGGTAAGAAGACTCAGTTGTTAAAGGGTTAGTTCACCCAAAAATGAAAATTCTGTCAGTAATTACTCACCCTCATGTTGTTCCAACCGCGTAAGACCTTCGTTCATCTTCGGAACACAAATTAAGATATTTTTGATGAAATCTGAGTGCTGGGTCACTCTCCATAGGCTGCTAGGTGGCCCAAACTTGCTGGCCCAGAAAAGTTATTAAAGAGATCGGTAATATAGTCCAAGTGACTACAGTGGCTCAATCTTAAGTATATCAAGCGACGAGAATACTTTTTGTGCGCAAAAACAAACAAAAATAACGACTTTATTCCACTATTAATTTCCTTCTCTCTGGGCCTCGTAGTATTTTTGCGCAGCGCGTCTGTGTTACACGTCAGACACATGACCAGCGTCGGCCAATAGTGAGCCTACGTGGTGACGTGTAACACAGACGCGCTGCGCAAAAACACTACGCGAACCAACTAGAGGCCCAGAGAGAAGGAAATGAATAGTGGAATAAAGTCGTTATTTTTGTTTGTTTTTGCGCACAAAATGTATTCTCGTCGCTTGATATACTTAAGATTGAGCCACTGTAGTCACTTGGACTATATTAACGATCTCTTTAATAACTTTTCTGGGCCAGCAAGTTTGGGCCACCTAGCAGCCTATGGAGAGTGACCCAGCACTCAGATTTCATCAAAAATATCTTAATTTGTGTTCCGAAGATGAATGAAGGACTTACGTGGTTGGAACAACATGAGGGTGAGTAATTGCTGACAGAATTTTCATTTTTGGGTGAATTAACCCTTTAACTGTTGGATTCTGTACTCACCACTGTTGTTCTGTGAACATAGAGAAACTGCTATCCGCCATTGCATGCTGCCATCGCTGCCCTGTGGAAGAAGACCCGGTTGATAACTGCTAGATTCTGTATTCACTACTGTTGTTCTGCGAACACAGAGAAACTGCTATCTGCCAATGCATGCTGCCATTGCTGTTCTGTGGTAAGAAGACCCAGTTGTTGACTGTTGGATTCTGTACTCACCACTGTTGTTCTGTGAACATAGGGAAATTGCTATCCGCCACTGCATTCTGCCATTGCTGCCCTGCGGGGGATCCTATTGTCCTTCGCTGCACTCCAACTGCTGCCAGCCTCTGAAAGGAAGGTGACATCCCGTCAGCTGGTGTTGTCCCGTGAAAAGAGAGGGCTCCCTGTCTGTTGCCACCCACCTGTAGTCCCAGGTACTCTGCCCGTCATCTACTGCCGACTACCGCATTTCGTCGGATGGTTATTGCCTTCTGCTTGCCATATACTGTTCGGGTTCCCCACCAAAAAGGGTCCTGGTCCCCCGCCCAATCCCCTCGTCCTGTGAGAAGAGAAGCCCCCCCGTTCGTTGATCCCTTACCAGTGTCTGTTCCATTACTTGCCTCTGGCTGAAGAAGAACCGCTGTGTGAACCCTTACCAGTGTCTGCTCCATTACTTGCCTCTGGCTGAAGAGGAACCGCTGTGCGAACCCTTACCAGTGTCTGCTCCATTACTTGTCTCTGGCTGAAGAGGAACCGCTGTGTGAACCCTTACCAGTGTCTGCGCCATTACTTGCCTCTGGCTGAAGAGGAACCGCTGTGTGAATCTTCACCAGTATCTGCTCCATTACTTGCCTCTGGCTGAAGAGGAACCGCTGTGTGAACCCTTACCAGTGTCTGCGCCATTACTTGCCTCTGGCTGAAGAGGAACCGCTGTGTGAATCCCTTGCCAGTATCTGTTCCATTACTTGTCTCTGGCTGCCTGAAGAGGAACCATTGTGTGAATCGTGTGAATCCCTTGCCAGTATCTGCTCCGTTATTTTCCTCTGCCTGAAGGGGAACCGCTGTGTGAATCCCTTACCGGTATCTGCTCCATTACTTGTCTCTGGCTGCCTGAAGAGGAACCACTGTGTGAATCTTCACCAGTATCTGCTCCGTTACTTACCTCTGCCTGAAGAGGAACCGCTGTGTGAACCCTTACCAGTGCCTGCTCCATGACTTACCTCTGGCTGAAGAGGAACCGTTGTGTGAATCTTCACCAGTATCTGCTCCGTTACTTACCTCTGCCTGAAGAGGAACCGCTGTGTGAACCCTTACCAGTGCCTGCTCCATTACTTGCCTCTGGCTGCCTGAAGATGAATCGCTGTGCGAACCCTTACCAGTGTCTGCTCCATTACTTACTCTGTCTGCCCGAAGAGGAACCATTGTGTGAATCCCTTACCAGTATCTGCTCCATTACTTACCTCTGGCTGAAGAGGAACCGCTGTGGGAATCCTTCCCAGTGTCTGCTCCATTGCTAGCCTCTGTCTGTCCGAAGAGGGATCGCTGTGCGAACTTCCCACGCAGCCTGTCGAAGAAGAGAGGCAGATCAGCCTGTGAATTTTAGTTTAGGATTTAGCTTATTTTAATTCAATAAAATACAACTTTTGATACTGATTACATTTTGTCTGGTCTTCTGGTGTCTCTGGGTAACTCCTCAAGGTGGTACGCTCAACAGGGGGGAGGCCACCCCGGCCTGTGACAAATACAATACGAACATTCACTAAGCAGTGTGTCAGATAGTAATATGTCTGAATATGCAGTATTCATAAAACGGTAGGCAAAATCGAATTAGATTTTTGCCAACCATGTTTGGCATATTTGACCTTTTTCTTAACTCAGTTTTGCATTATGATGTCTTTACAGTAACTTGTCGACTTGATGTGACTGAATCTGGAGCAGTAAGAACCATACCAGAGGGAAAAACCATTTTCAAAGCTGGAGAAACAGTGGGAATTATCTGCTCTGTCAAAAACCTGTTCTTATACAACCAGGAAACATTTACATGCACAAATAATGGGAAGTGGGATTACAAGCCATCTTGTGAGGGTAAGAATGTAGAGAAACACTCCTGGATTTGGTGCTGAAGTCATTGAATATTTTTAAAAGCATGTGAATCTTGTTTCAGAGATAAGATGTCAAGTTCCACACAACCAGCATGTGTATCTACCAACATTTTACTTCCGTGGAGATCTGAATTTGAATGTAAGAAAATCTTACAGTTGTGAGTCTGGATATCGTAAAATGTCAGCGGAGGCCACATGTGCATGAGACGGATGGACACCGAAACCACTGTGTGCTGGTATGTTCTGCTGTATAGTATTAAAATCTGCACTACTCATAAAATCCCATAATATATATTCTATGATTATGTGGATGTTTGTTTTCTAGAAATTATGTGTGACCCACCAAAAATCCCAAATGCAGAGATTGTGGGAGGTCAGAAACAAAAGTATAAAACATCTTCAACAATAGACTATAAATGTCGTCCTGGATTTGAACCAGAGGAACTTGTACAAATCACTTGTGATTCCGAGGGCCAATGGAAAGACATACAGACCTGCACTGGAAAGTTACAGCTTGATGTTGTTTTTTTGTTTGCTTTGCTTTGATTTTATTGTATCATAAATTCAGATACTTTTAATGAAAACTTTTAAGATGATTGGATGAATCATTCATGAATCAAATAACGTCTCGGTTACGTATGTAACCCTAGTTCCCTGAAGGAGGGAACGGAGATGTTACGTCAGAGACTGACGAATGGGGGTTTTGCTAGAGAGCCCTATCACCTTCGAGTTATTAGAAAATGAGCCAATGGTATGAAAATACCATGGGTCTGCGGAATTTGCATCGTGAACTCCGCCCCACCGCGTGGGTATAATAGAAGTCGCGGGTGCAATCTCACATTATGTTACCTGCTGAGGAGCCGAGACTGTGCTCCCCGGCCGTTTCAGTGGTACAGCGGCAGTGGCATGGGGACGTAACGTCTCCGTTCCCTCCTTCAGGGAACAAGGGTTACATACATAACCGAGACTTTCCCTTTCAGTCAGTCACTACAAGTTACGTCAGAGACTGATGAATGGGGGGCCCAATCTAATCTTGCCAATGCGGCTGTCTTCCTGTGTCCTGCGCAAGCCCCAGCTCCTTGTCGTGAGGCTAGCACGAGTGAAGGGCCAGGCTGACGCAAAAATACCAAAGTACACTGGGTAGCATATCCCAGATGAAATGTGTGACACAGCTCATACACGCAGGGAGGACTTAGAATACACATATGACCCGAGTATGGGATGCGTATGGAGAACTCAGAGGTATCCAGCCCGCAGGGTGGAATGTTTCAACCTCGAGATGGCAAGAGGGGTCTTGCCAAGGGAAAGCACGTGCTCGGAGGAGACTTACCGTGGAATATACACATGTGGGGGTTGCCCAGCCCAACCGGGGAACCATGCACATGGAGGCACCTAACCGATCACGAGGGCTGACCAACCGGACATGCACTCTGGTGATGGCATCAACAGTGCAGGAGGAACTCATCTGAGTAAAATAGCACACGTATACAGTCCGTGGAGTGAGGTGGAGTTCGCGATGCAAATTCTGCAGACCCATGGTATTTTCATACCATTGGCTTGTTTTCTAATAATTCGAAGGTGATAGGGCTCTCTAGCGAAACCCACATTCGTCAGTCTCTGACGTAACTCGTAGTGACTGACTGAAAGGGAACTGATATATGTGTCTTATATAAAATAAAAAAATAAAAAATTATAATAAAAAAAAAAGTAAGGCAGACACTACATACACTATTGTTAATATATTGTTGAGTATTCAAAAAATATGTTATCTTTCTATATACAGATGGTACCTGTCAGGAGCAAGAACTAAAAAATTTAGAAATTCTATTTGGACATCCAGGCATCACTTCACCTTATAATCCTGGGCATATCTTAGTTTTTCGATGCACTGATGTCAACATGAGATTTTACGGCCAATGTGCAATTGAATGCCTGCATGATGGGAGGTGGAATTACCCATATCCACAATGTGGAGGTACACATTTATTATTTTGTGTTTATATTTAGAAACATTTCTATAAATCAGAATCAAAGTATTAATCAAATGTGTTAATTTAGTACCATCTGAACATGACCATCAACATTTGAAATCTTATAACTAATTAATAATATTTTTCATATAATATTTTGCATTAAATTGTTCCTATAGGAACAGTTGAGTGTTCCCAACCAACAAGGAACTTGCGATTTGTGAAACTGTCAAATAAGAAAACTGTGTTGTTCAGCAACTTTGAGATACTGAGATATTCGTGCAATACACCGTACAATGAAACTTCAGGAGGAGCTTTGATGTGTCAAAATGGAAAATGGAACGGAACATTTGTCTGCAAAAGTGAGTCCCCACAAAATCTTGCATTCACATTTATTTACCCAGCAGAAAACCCAACTATCTGATGATCCAATCCCAAATGTGGATTATGGGTGCATCAAAAAAAATGGAGACATGAGACAATATATATATATATATATATATATATATATATATATATATATATATATATATATATATATATATATATATATATATATAACATACATACAATGAAACAGCTGTCACATTAATGTCTTGTTTAGTTCATAGGGGTCGTTTACACTGAAAACTTTTTATTCGTTTTGGCTGTTCATGTACACGACAACTGGCAAACTTTTGAAAACGGGTTTCAATGTGCACGTTTTTGAAAATTATATTGTTATTGTCTTGGTGTAAACTACAAAAACGCGAATTTGTGAAAGCGGTTACGTCATGTGCATGCGTATTTACAAAACGATCCCCATTCACACTGATCCAAGAAAGCGATTCAAAACCGTGCCAGGCCAGTAGTTGACGATGTAAGATTGTAAAGAAAAACTATGTGCCTATAAACTGAACATCTAATACTTATGTGCAATTGCACATGACATCACCATTTTCACAAATTCACATTTTTGTAGTTTACGCTGAGACGATAACTATATCATTTTCCAAAACTTGCACGTTGAAACCCATTTTCAAAAGTTTGCATTTCCAGGCCTTAAAAACGTCAGTGTCATGTAAATGAATGGTGTCGTGTGAATGAACCACACGTACACAGGTATTTTTATAAAGTTTTTCCTCCTCCTTTTAAAAAAACATTTATGTCCACATGAGAAAAATGAGAAATAGTCCTCATGCTATGTCTGTAATTTATAGCAAACTATCTAGTGTTAATTCGATCTCAAACATATGTATTAAAAGAAGTTATTACTCCACCTCGTGTGTGACGTCATAAACCAACATGGTTGAACGACCACTTTGCGACAGTAAGGTTTCGGGAAACAGTCGTGACTAGCTAGTTGATTTATTCAACGATGCATCGTACTATGGTAGTTAAGTAGCGAGTTACGTCGTTGTACGGGAAAACGTACTCGGTTACCTAACGTAACCTCGGTTCTCTCTAGAAGAGGGAACGAGTATTGCGTAAGTTGCTTACGCTACGGGTAAAGTTGTCTTTTCTCGAGATCTGAAGCCAAAAATTATCCTTAATTTTGTATTTATTGTCAACGCAGTGCAGCAGACAGCAGACCATGGCAGGCTGTATGAGCGTGCTCATTGGCTGTCCTGCGGCAACTGCAGCAGCCTACCAGTGAGCCCTGCGTGACGTCACGCCCACCAGTGAGCCCTGCGTGACGTCGCGCCCTCCACGCGCCTGGCCCGCCAGAATGGGTGTGGCTAGCGTGTATAAAAGAGGGGCTCACAGGCTGGAATTCTGGTTTTCATAGACTGAAGCGAATAAGCTCGTGGCGCGACACGGCAGGTTACGCAATACTCGTTCCCTCTTCTAGAGAGAACCGAGGTTACGTTAGGTAACCGAGTACGTTCTCTTACGAGAGGTTCTCTCGTATTGCGTAAGTTGCTTACGCTACGGGAACCCCTTGTCAACGCCGTGCGCGCCGAGCATCAATGCATGATTCCCAGGGAATCTGGGGAAAATAACATGCGAGAACAGGCGGCCAGCAACGCGGGCCAGCACATGTCATAAGCACTTCATAAGGGTACAGAGCTGCACTGCCGGTCTGTGTATAAACCCGAGGTGAGTGCGCAACGCGGGCCAGCACAGTACACAAGCACATCACAGGGAAAATATATAGAGCGGCCTCGCCGGTCCATGTATGAAAAGTGTAAGCCCTAGCGCCACAAGTGAAGACTAGGCGGCCAGCAACGCGGGCCCGCACTAATACATCAGTGCATGATGGGGAAAAATACAGAGCGGGACCACCGGTCTGTATAAAGAGACTTTTATCCCTAGTGCAGCTTACCAGAAAAGCTAGTAATACATAGGAGTAGTCTGCGCATAATAGATGGGCAGAACATACATCCCGCTTAGACTGATAACAGTTTAGCCTGCAAGGCGGGGACTTCCAGATTATAAAATCTCACGAATGTGGAGGGGGAGGCCCAGCCTGCCGCCATACATATGTCGTGAATAGAAATCCCGCTAGACCAAGCCCACTTCCCCACTGAGCGGGGCTTTGCACGAACCGCAGGAAATACAAGGCATTTTGATAAAAACGCCTCACGCTCTTTTAGGAGAGAAAGTGTGTGTCGCAGGGCGAACACACACAGCAGTGAAAAGGATATGTCGCCGGATGGCGTAGCAGGCACGGAGGGCTGAAGGCGGCGAAGACGGCCGGCTTCCTCAGACGCTTCCTTGACTTGCTGGTCGCTTGTTTCAACGGCGGCGGCTCTCAAGATCCGCTGAAGACATGAAAATCAGAATTCCAGCCTGTGAGCCCCTCTTTTATACACGCTAGCCACACCCATTCTGGCGGGCCAGGCGCGTGGAGGGCGCGACGTCACGCAGGGCTCACTGGTTGGCTGCTGCAGTTGCCGCAGGACAGCCAATGAGCACGCTCATACAGCCTGCCATGGTCTGCTGTCTGCCGCACTGCGTTGACAATAAATACAAAATTAAGGATAATTTTTGGCTTCAGATCTCGAGAAAAGACAACTTTACCCGTAGCGTAAGCAACTTACGCAATACGAGAGAACCTCTCGTAAGAGAACACGCCCCTAGTTGGCTGGAAGGTGTGTTCAAAAGTGTAAAGCACAGGTAGTTCCAGTCAGTTTAATCACCGTTCTGTATTAATGTGCATAAAGCGCAATCACACACACACATACAGACAGTCACTTGCACTCAGAGACTGGAGATCATGCTTTGAACAGAAACATTCAGGAGCACAGAAATTTGTTGTCAAAGGCTGCCCCAAGACTTTTATTAGTATAATCGCGGACACTAAATGCTGCTCAAACATGTACAGTATATGAATGTAATTTTTGTTTTTGTTTTGTTTAGGTGGGATCTGTCCAACACCTCCGTATCTTCAACATGGAGACTACAACATCATCAGTATGGAAAAAGATGTGATTACAGAGGTATCGTACATTTGCCAGTCTTACTATGTGATGGACAAGCAACAGGAATGTGTGTGGATGGAAAATGGGAGACTCCTCCGAAATGTCTGAGTGAGTCATTCAATTACAAATTAATTCTCTTTTGCTTTTTTTGTAAAAACAAATCTCTAATTGTTTTGTATTGTTTTTCACTGGATGATGTCTCTGTCATAGGACCTTGTGAAATTGATGACATAGTTGAGAAGTACAATCTACAGCTCCCTACAAAAAAAGGTCTATATAACGCATGCTAACAAGTATAGGCTTAACTGTACGGCTGGATGGAATACTGCAAGTGAGATGAGAGCATATGTGGACGTGTCGTGTTCTAATGGGTATCTTCAGATTGACAAAAGTTGTGAGTAATGTTTCTCATTTTCAATCTGAATTAGTCAAGTTGGTGTTCTGTGCATTTATTTCTTTTCTTTTTTTTCATTTTTTTTCATTTTTTTTTTTCAGGTGATACACAAAATAACTGAAAATAAACTAGAGTGGTAGTTGAGGTAATGTAACCCAGTTTGATTTTAAGAATGACTTCTAGTATTTACTTTCAGATGTTTTTTAGCACTAAATGTTGATATATAAAATGACTACTGCTAACCCAAACTGGTGAATATTAAATATTTTCAGTGGCCTAATAATGTAAATATTCAGCATGTAATTATGTTTATGAATACGGAGAGACACACTCAAGCTTGTATCTCATTCTCATTCAGCTACAAATATTACTTATATAATTATATATTACCTCTGTCACAACCACCAGCTGGAGTGCCCATGATCTCCCTCAGAGGACACTACTTCCATCTGCTTTCTCAACATGAACTACTTTTCCCATAATCCATTGCTCGGAATAACTAGTGTTGTGATTACTTTCACCTGTGTGTTATTATTTGATTTACTCTTACCTATTTAAGCCCTGTGTTTTCACTCATTCGTTGCAAAGTCTTGTATGTTGTTACACTGCATTTCTGAGCGTTATCATGGTTTCCTGTGTCTTGGTTTTTTGATTATCTTCCCGTATTCTTGATTTTCCTTTTTGCCTGTGTTTTCGACCCTGTTGCTTTTTTAGATTGTTTGACCCTTTGCCTGTTATATGGATTATGATTCTGGATTGTCCCAATAAAGCTGCATTTGGATGTTCAACGCAAGTCTCTGAGCCGTTCGTAATAATCTTTAAGAAATTGTTTGTATTTTTTATCTTTTAATATTCATTTAAAGACCCTTGTGATTAAAAACATGTTAGTAATTATAGTGACTTTGGTGTGGATTTTAGTTCAACATATTTCTTGCATTATTTATGCATTTTATTTATGCAAAACAATTATTTATGCAAACTCAGCAAAAATAAGTCACCTTTTCTGTATTTTAAAGATAATTTTGTAAAATCCAGATAAACTGTACAGATCTTTATTGGAAAGGGTTTAAACAATGTTTTTCATACTTGTTTACTAAACCTTAACAATTATTGCACATGCACCAGTCAAAAAGTCCTTAAGACACAAACAATTTACAGAACTGAACAATTTATGATAACTAAACTGAGCTGGACGATGACATAATTTCTTCAGAACTGCTTTATAGATAAAATGAACTAGCTTAATAATTTGATCTTTACAACTGAACTGAATTGACACAGAACTAACTTCAGCTGAACAACAGCCGAAACTGACTGCTACTGTTGATATTGCCAGCCTGAGTTTCCAGTAATGTTTCCCATTCCTAATCCAATCTGATTTCTGACCTGTAATGCTGCCTGGATCATAATCATACACTGTTTGTTCATTGGCCAGAGGAGAACTGACCCCCGACTGAGCCTGGGTTCTCCCAAGGTTTTTTTCTCCATTCTGTCTCCTGATGGAGTTTTGGTTCCTTGCCACTGTTGCCTTGGCTTTTGGCTTGCTTAGTTGGGGACATTTAATATTCAACAATATTATTGATCTGCCTTACTTAAGGTGGACGATGATGCAATTTTCTTCTAGAATCAAACTTTGTTGTATTATTTTCATGTTATCACTGTGAAGTTGCTTTGATACAATCTTTATTGTAAAAAGTGCTATAGAAATAAAGGTGACTTGACTTGACTAATGTACAACTTGAGAGGCTGTTCATGTCCAATTTCTAATTATGTCCAATAACACCAATGAGTAGGCAGCATTAATGTGGCATCTTGCTCCATTGACGTCCAAACAAAAGTAGCTGTGTATTTGTCATGATCCCAGCCTTTGTTTCTCTTGTTCTTGTGTTTCTCTTGTGATTTGTCAGTCATTGTTTGCTGCAACATGTTCCTGTCCTGAGCTTCTTTATTTGCCCTGGTTTCCTGTTTTTGTTTCGTAAAAAAAAAAAAAAAAAAAAATTTAATAAAAGTATTAAATTAATAAAATTGTCATGATCAATGACACTGTGTTTCCCTGTGTTGTGTGGGGACTTTTGTGTTATTTCCTGTCCTAGTGCCTTTGCATGATCCTAATTGGACTCTGGAATATTACATTCAGCTTTTAAGGTGGGTGTCGTGGAGAAGGAATGCAACATTCATGCTGTACCCACCATGCCAGAGTCCCCACTCGTCTTGGCGACCACACCAGTGTCTCCAGTCGTCATGTCATGGCCGGCACGCCTGAACCTCCAGCCGTCATGGACGAAACACCAAAGTTCCCGGTCGCCATGAACGTCGCACATGAGGCCATTAAGGTGGTCCCTATGAGAGTTTTTCTCTTCAGACAAACAATCATATCTTCATTTATGCTTTTTGAGAATTATTTACTCTAACTAAGAGCAAAACTGTCCATTTTCTAAATCATTTAATTAAATTGTAATGTCTGCTCGAGCACCAGACTTTTTCAGAATTTTCACCTGCAACAACTGATCATATTTTCATCAATACTTTACTCTCACTTAGAATAAAATCAATCAATATTTAAACTTCTCAATAAAAGAAAACCAACCAATATTTAAACCTCTTAATTTCCTCAAATGCAGCATGGCAATAAGACAAGTAAAATTTCATTTGCTTTCTACATTTTTTTGCAAATATTGTAGCACTGATATAGTAACCTTCAGCCCTGTTATCAGTTATGATAAGGAAATATGACCAAACAAATTTTATTTGATTTTTTCAGATTTTAGTATGTTTTTCGGTCATTACAACTACTATTATAGCATCTACTGAGGCTTAATAGTATGCTAAATTTACACCCCTGTTGCTCATTCTTGCTTTCTTTTTTTTATCAAATTCATTTTTATGAATATATAATGAAATCACATGTCAAGGTTTTTATTATTTGTCACACATTTTGGAAACAGCATTGCCAAAAATGTAAACCTCATTGAAATTGAACAGAACATAAAATGTCTCAAATAATATTTAGTTTGACATTTAGGATAAATGGGGAAAAAAGAAAAAAAAGAAAAAAAGAAGAAGTTGATCCTATTCATTGATTGTGCCAAAACTCAGCACATGACAGCCATTTACTTATAAAGTTAAAGACCTTTGAGTTTAACATTTCAATGTTTACCAAAAGTTCACACTGTAAGATCCCGTAAATGACATCCAGCTTTTACGGTTGAAAAAAGACAAACATTTGTTTATTTTTTCAGTGTGAGATAAGGAGGGCAATCTAGGTCATCTAGAGACAACAACAGTTTTTTTTTCTTTTTCGTTTTTTTAAGGGTCAAACTCTTCTTTTACCTCAATGTATGTTTTAGTAACATATTAGTATTATGAAACAATCATTAATTAATTAATGTAATAATGTTCTTCTTTAAATGTAAAGAACACTAGTCAGTGAAAAAAATCTAAATCTAACAGGTTTAACCTGTAAAGCACAGCAGTGGACACAAAATATTTTGGAACTTTCTTTTTGCTTCCTGTTTATATGTTACATAAATGTGACTTACAAAGTTTGACTTAGGGTAACTTGTCCTCTGGTTTGTCCAGATGACAAAAAAAAAAAAAAAAACCTACTTGTGATGTGAACTGTAAATGAGAATATCTGTCTTTTGGTGATTTTCCTTTAGTTGTGCGCAGAGTGAAGGCAAGCTATTATTTTTGATGTTATTGTTATTCATCTTAATGTCCTTTTCAATTAGATTTTTTGACTTGAAAGCAAGTGAAGCAAGGGTGTAGAGTTACATTCAAGCTATTTTAAGGTATACATAAATAAATAAAAATCGCAGAAAAAAAAAATGTATATGTCATTTTTGTGATCAAAGATGAGTTTTAAGGGATACAATTATTGACTACAGGGGGATTTTAAACAAAATATCCTTCTGCACGACCACAAAGTGGTCTGGTATAAAAGAGTCCTCCTTTTGACTTAGTAAATGATTCACTTTTTGATTCCCCATCATACAAACAGAGTGAGAAAACACGTTACAGTCATTTGTGAAATGAGAGTTCAAAATGAGAGTTCCTGTACAATTCATCTGCTTTTCCTGTTTTCTATTTTCTGTTACTGTTGTGCAAGGTCAAGGTGAGTTCAATCATTTTTAGTAGAATGATATTCGTATTATATACACATCCAACACTTTTAAATGACCTTAAGTGGTTTTAAAGAGTGTTGACTACTACATCTTTGTGTAACGTTTGTTTGTCCTTCTCAGAATGTCGTTGAGAGGATATTAAATGAAAACATAGAACCAGTTTGGAAATATTCATATTATGAAGATGAAACAGGGAAAGTGAACTGTGTGCCAGGTTTTACTGGTATAGATTCACTGCTGGCAAAATTGGCTTTCAATAAAACATGGCTGCCTATTCAGAAGAAAGGTGAAAAAAATTTAAATCAGTGCTACATGACTAGAGAAAATGAAGAATGTTCAATGTTTATTATTATTATTATTATTATTATTTATTATTATTATTACAGAAATTATCTGAATTTTGATTTTATTTAATTCTGATTGGATTATTCTCCAAGTTAAAAGTAACAAAATAAAGATGCTACATTTTAAATATTTGTTTAAAAGTTTGAAAGTGTTGTGAATCTTCTTCAATCTCACTCATTTCCAATGCTCTATGGGACAGATTCATTCACCACAATATACTTTATGATTTGATTCAAGAAGAACATAAGCGAACAGTGTAAATATTGTTTGTGCACAGAGAGGTCCGGTGTAAGAAAAACCTTTCTTTGACTTTGATAAATGATTAACTTGTTGATCCCCAAGCAGACAAGAGTATCAGACACAGACCAACAAAGATACTTGTGAAACTCCTCGGCTTCGTCTTTTGGTTGTTTTTCTTTAATTGTGGCCAATAAGGCAAGTTCTTTTTGTTATTGTTATTTATTTAAATGTCTTTTTGATCTAATGACAAAAAGATAGATGGAAGTAGTCACATTCACTGCACAGGGATGGGCGAATGGAGTCACCCTGTTCCAGAGTGCAAAGGTTCATTACACTGTTTATGTGTTTATTTGTTTGTTTGTTTGTATCTTCGCCCAATGATCACAGATTTATGAGCTTTATTCAAAGTACCAATTTAACTATTTCTCTTTCCCTTGCTTTTCACACAGAGATAACATGCACAGCACCAGATATACCAAATGGTTATGTTGTTGAGAAAAGGCAAGAATACCAGAAAGATGCCATATTAAAATACACATGTTCACAAGGGTACAAGCCTAGAGAGGGAATCCCCAGATGTGCTAAATTTGGCTGGACTCTGAACCCAGAATGTGATGGTAATGCACCAATATTACATAAACAATTAAAATGTGAAATACCACTAAAATTATTATATCCATAGCTTTCATTATGCAAAAAAAAAAAAAAAAAAAAACTCTTCACACTGAAACATTCTTAAATTAGATAGCCATTAACCTTAAATTCAAAACTGGGGAATCATGGGGCAACAGCATTTGCTGAGCATTATTATTTGGTAACTACAAAATCAGCTAAAAAAAACGACTTACTAATAACTACTTTCTAATTGCTTGCTTAATTTCCAGATAATAGTTTAGCAAATATATATACAAGTTCTCAAAATAGAAAATGTGCTTATACTTATTTAGGGACTTATTCAAAATGTACTCTATTTATGGCAAGCTATATTTTTTCCTATTTTAGGATAAAAACATTTTTAAAAGTCAATTGTCAGAATCATTTGTTTTCCCCAAAAGACACACACATTTCACACATTTGTTATGCTTCATCTCTTCTTACCCTTATTTGTTTTGGACAGAAGTAACATGTGAGCTTAAGTCAACCACATTCGGAGTAAAAAAGATCAGCCCAGAGGGAAAAACTATTTTCAGAGCTGGAGAAAGTGTGGAGATCACCTGCACTGAAAAACACTGGATCTTTCAAACAATAGAAACCATCAACTCATTTACATGTCGAGAGAATGGAGAGTGGGATTATTTGCCTGTTTGTGCGGGTAAGATTATAGAGAAACAATTCTGCATTTGTTGCTGATCTTACCGCATGATATTAAAATAATGTAAATCTTGTTTCAGAAATTAGATGTGAAGTTCCACATGACCAGCATGTGTATAGTCCTGGATATTTATTCTGGGGAGATCTGAAATTGGGAGTAAAAAAAGATTACTATTGCATGTCTGGATATGTTGAAACAGCAGCAGAGGCCACATGCACACGAGACGGATGGACACCAAAACCACTGTGTCGTGGTATGGGCTGATATTAAATCTTACAATGTGTGCATATATTATGAATTCAAATTAGAATGATGGATATTTTTGTTTTACAGTAAAAATGTGTGCAACACCAAACATCCCAAATGCAGAGATTGTGGGAGATCAGAGAACACACTACAACATCAATTCAAGAATACGATATAAGTGTCGTCCTGGGTTTGAACCAGAGCAGCCTGTACAAATCACCTGTAATTCCCAGACTGAATGGACAGGCATACGACAATGCACTGGTATGATTTTTGTATCATTAATGATTATTATAATTTATTTTATTTATTATTACTATCACTTATTATTATTCTCACTATTATTATAGAAATTATGAGAATTTTGATTTTACTTCATTCTGATTGGATGATTCTCCAAATTAAATGTAACAGAATAAAGACGCTACAATTTAAATATTTGTTTAAAAGTTTGAAAGTGTTGTGAATCTTCTTCAATCTCACTCATTTCCAATGCCCAACAGATTAGTTCACCACACAATATATTTTAGGATTTGATCCAAGAAGAACAAGAGCGAACAGTGTAAATATTGCTTGTGCACAGAGAGGTCCGGTGTAAGAAAACCCTCTTTTTGACTTTGATAAATGATTAACTTGTTGATCCCCAAGCAGACAAGAGTATCAGAGACAGACCAACAAAGATACTTGTGAAACTCCTCGGCTTCGTCTTTTGGTTGTTTTTGTTTAATTGTGGCCAATAAGGCAAGTTCTTTTTGTTGTTGTTATTTATTTAAATGTCTTTTTGATTTTGATTTAATTGATTTGAAAATAATTGTTATATTATATGCACTTCCCAAAACATCTAACTGTATATCTAGAGAGTGTTGACTAGTTGTGCAAGTACTTCAGCATTTATTGTGTTGTGTGGCGTTTGTGCTTCTCAGAATGTCTTCGAGAAAACATTAAATATGGAAACTTAGAACCAGTTTACAAATCTTCATACGCTGATGGCAGTAGCGCGGGAAGGGGGGTGCTGCGGGGGCTGCAGCCCCCTCGTCATAGCATCAGCACCCCCAAGTGGGGGGCTGTGGACTAACATAATATTGTACTTTAACCTCTTAACCAACGCCCCTATTTTTGAGAATTTTCTGAAAATGACATACCCAAATACAAATGTCTTTTTTTAAACTAGACACTTGAAACTTTGTTACACAAGAGTCATATAAACGTGAAATAAAAATAAATAAATGGACAGCGTTAACTAACTCTATTATGCCTAATGTAGTGAGTGTTCAAGCTACGGAGAAAATGAAATAAAGTTTGAATTTGTCATGCTTTGTTCCGATCAGAGCACGTGAGCGGAGAGCGCATTTCTGAATATTCCACTCCCTCGCTCATTCCGCTCAGGGTCGCTTCGCTCGCTCAACCCAGAATGGCCTGCTGGTTCGAAAATATGTGGAATAAGGGATGCCTCCGACTAAAGTTTTTTTCTAGTCGACTGGTAGTTGTTCATTTAAGCCATTAATGGACAAATCGCCCCTTTAATTGTATTACTTAAATAGGCTATATACAGGATAATGAGCGTGTAGGCCTACATAATATAGCCGCACTCAAGCGCACGGCCGAACGCATAAAGATTGCCACAAAGAACCGGCAAAAGTATGAATGTGTCAAAAATAGCAAGTAGACATTTAATTGTTTATTAATAAACTGGTGTTTTCTGTGTCGCTGCAAAGATGAAGTTGGCGATGCAGACTCGCCATGAACGCCAGAGAGAAATGCATGTGAAATGCACATTTCATATGGATTACATAATCAGGGTGTAGCCTATTTCTTTTCGTTTTGAATAGTTTCGTTTAAAAGTAGACATTTCAAGCTTTCTATAATAAATAGCCTATATTTCTCAAATCTGTGATGCACAAGCTGAGTTTCGGCGCCCTCCAGTTCAGGTGCAATGCAAGTGATCGTGCCGGCGCCTTATTACATGGTCTGCTATATATTTGCCTCTTATTTATTAAATACAGGCAATTGGTTGATAAAACATTGATCAAAATTAAGATACAATTTATACAAAACAAAAATCTTTTAAAAATAGTCTTTCTACAAAACAAAACTCAATGAAGTGGTCAAAATCATGTCACTCCATGTCTCCAGTCATATTGCGCATCTCATGATGTATCTTTATCTTTCTCATGCTGCATATGCTCACTTTCATAATCAACATTGATTAAATAAATAAAAAATAACATTAGCCTATAATATTTAAACATAAATATGAAACTAAAAGTTTTCTTTAATGGCTACAACACATATACAGTACAGAGAAATTTCATGTCTTGTCGTCAGCCACAACATAATGACGTCACATATTTTCCAACCCAGCCCTCAGCCCCCAGCCCTCAGCCCTCAGCCCTCAGCCCCCCTCGCATGAAACAGCTTCCAGTGCGCCTGGCTGATGGTGAAACAGTGATAGTGAACTGCATGACAGGTCATATCAGATTATATTGTACTTGTGTAACTGGTCCTATTCGACTGGCTCCTTGCTGGATTCGAGCCGGGGACTCCGGCGTGGGAGACGGACACACTAACAAGGACTCTAAAGACCACAGCCTCTAGTGTTAATTGCTAGTGCATCTCTTGAGGCCAGGGGAGTGAGGTTTACACGCACAGCTCTTACTGTCCTACGACAGTTACACTTGTAAAGAATGTAAAAACATTGTGTTCACAGTTTTGAAATAGGGGTGGGATGATAATGTTCCTGTCTGTGAGTTTACGCTTTCTTGGAAGTTTTCATTTTTGTCTTTGAATTTATCTCAGTCATACTGCCTTTGTCACGGAGCGACAAGCGGCCTGGCAGAACTTTTCTTTTTGGGATATGTCCCCCTGGGGAACAATAACAGCAGAACACCAGAACGGTTCCGGTTCCCTATGAGAAGATCATGGCGGCGGGCGAGGTTTGATGAGAAAACTCACGTCAGGTGGCGATGCGTGGGATTATGATCCGTGATTGGGACACGTATTAGGAGAGAGAGTTATAAAAGCCATTCTAAATGAGAGAAGAGATGGCTGTCGTGGACTCAGAGGAATACAGGCAGTGGAGCAGAGATTGTGAAGACTTCTAATAGTTCAAGTGGGTGAAGAGCTATATATTCTTTGAATGAATAATGAGGATTGTGGAAAACACGCTGTGAGTTTGACTGAGCTTTGACTCCTTTCCTTATTGGCTTCTGATTATTACTGTGGCAACCTTGGACAGTTAAGTACCACCTTTGTAATTCTAAAGAGAAGATAAAGATTTGCCGTTTCCACTGTGGAGGCTGAGTTATGTGTCTGAAAACTGGAAATTAACTAAAACGTCTTTCTGATTTCTTCGATGCCAGTGAACAACAGTGTTAAACTGACTTGTGTGCAGCCCTTGCTTATTCGATCCATTCGGAAGGAAATGCCAGCTGGATGGTGAGAGGAAATGCCTTGGGTGCACCGTGAGTCTGTTCAATTTTGCATTCCAATTGTTTAAGTGAGCACGAGTGAGTTTTTGCAGTGTTCTGGTGAATTTATATGAGTGTGGATTTGTGGTTTTTGCTTTCCACTCCAAATCACCGCTGATCCCTTTCTCTCATGCTGGGGCCGCTGAGCTATGTTGTTTAAATGACTCCATGTCTATCGAAGAGGTGTTATACAGAGACTGACACCGTCTAGAGACCACACTGGTGAGATACGTAACCTCTTCTCTGCCTGAGCCCTGTGAGTGTACAGCTGCATTGGTGCAATACCTGTCATCCTCTCTGCCTGAGCCCTGTGAGTGTACAGCTGCGCTTGTGAAATACTATTAACCTCTTCTCTGCCTGAGCCCTGTGAGTGTATAGCTGCATTGGTGAACTATCTTTCATCCTCTCTTCCTGAGCCCTGCGAGTGTACAGCTACGCTGGTGAGATACGTAACCTCTTCTTCGCCTGAGCCCTGTGAGTGTACAGCTGCACTGGTGAAATACTATTAACCTCTTCTCTGCCTGAGCCCTGTGAGTGTACAGCTACGCTGGTGAGATACGTAACCTCTTCTCTGCTTGAGCCCTGTGAGTGTACAGCTGCATTGGTGCACTACCTGTCATCCTCTCTGCCTGAGCCCTGTGAGCGTACAGTTGCGCTGGTGAGATACGTAACCTCTTCTCTACTTGAGCCCTGTGAGTGTACAGCTGCATTGGTGCACTACCTGTCATCCTCTCTGCCTGAGCCCTGTGAGCGTACAGCTGCGCTGGTGAGATACGTAACCTCTACTCTGCATGAGCCCTGTGAGTGTACAGCTGTATTGGTGCACTACCTGTCATCCTCTTTGCCTGAGCCCTGTGAGCGTACAGCTGCGCTGGTGAGATACGTAACCTCTTCTCTACCTGAGCCCTGTGAGTGTACAGCTGCATTGGTGAACTATCTGTCATCCTCTCTTCCTGAGCCCTGCGAGTGTACAGCTACGCTGGTGAGATACGTAACCTCTTCTTCGCCTGAGCCCTGTGAGTGTACAGCTGCGCTGGTGAAATACTATTAACCTCTTCTCTGCCTGAGCCCTGTGAGTGTACAGCTACGCTGGTGAGATACGTAACCACTTCTCTGCTTGAGCCCTGTGAGTGTACAGCTGCATTGGTGCACTACCTGTCATCCTCTCTGCCTGAGCCCTGTGAGCGTACAGCTGCGCTGGTGAGATACGTAACCTCTTCTCTACTTGAGCCCTGTGAGTGTACAGCTGCATTGGTGCACTACCTGTCATCCTCTCTGCCTGAGCCCTGTGAGCGTACAGCTGCGCTGGTGAGATACGTAACCTCTACTCTGCTTGAGCCCTGTGAGTGTACAGCTGTATTGGTGCACTACCTGTCATCCTCTTTGCCTGAGCCCTGTGAGCGTACAGCTGCGCTGGTGAGATACGTAACCTCTTCTCTACCTGAGCCCTGTGAGTGTACAGCTGCATTGGTGCACTACCTGTCATCCTCTCTGCCTGAGCCCTGTGAGCGTACAGCTGCGCTGGTGAGATACGTAATCTCTTCTCTGCTTGAGCCCTGTGAGTGTACAGCTGTATTGGTGCACTACCTGTCATCCTCTCTGCCTGAGTCCTGTGAGCGTACAGCTGCGCTGGTGAGATACGTAACCTCTTCTCTACCTGAGCCCTGTGAGTGTACAGCTGCGCTGGTGAGATACGTAACCTCTTCTCTGCTTGAGCCCTGTGAGTGTACAGCTGTATTGGTGCACTACCTGTCATCCTCTCCGCCTGAGCCCTGTGAGCGTACAGCTGCGCTGGTGAGATACGTAACCTCTTCTCTGCCTGAGCCCTGTGAGTGTACAGCTGCGCTGGTGAAATACTATTAACCTCTTCCCTGCCTGAGCCCTGTGAGTTAAGCTTTGCTGTCCAAACGGCTACCTGCCCAGAGACCAGCGTCTACTGAAGAGGAATCGTTATACGCTACCTGCCATCTACCTGGCCCTTGCTGCTCCACTGTGAAGCTCTGCTGTCCGAGAACCTACCTGGTCCACGTTGTTCCGTTGTGGAGCTCTGCTGTCCGAGCGGCCACCTGCCTAGAGTCCAACATCCACTGAAAGGGAATCGCTATACGCTACCTGCCACCTACCTGGCTCTTGCTGCTCTACTGTTAAGCTCTGCCGTCTTAACGGCCATCTGTTCAGAGTCCAGCGTCCACTGAAGAGGTATTGTTATACGCTACCTGCCGCCTACCTAGCCCTTGCTGCTCTACTGTGAAGCCCTGCTGTCCGAGCACCTGCCTGGTCCACGTTGTTCCGTTGTGAAGCTCTGCTGTCTGAGCGGCCACCTGCCCAGAGTCCAGCATCCATTGAAGAGGAATCGTTATACTCTACTTGCCATCTACCTGGCCCTTGCTGCTCCACTGTGAAGCTCTGCTGCCCAAGAACCTATCTGGTCCACGTTGTTCCGTTGTGAAGCTCTGTTGTTTGAGCGGCCATCTGTCTAGAGTCCAGCATTCGCTGAAGAGGAACCATTACACGTTACCTGCCCCTCTCACTGGAAGCCTAGAGAAGATACGACGATTGCCTCTTAAATACTCTTGTTCTTAACTTAATAAAGCAAAGACGTTTATTCGTTTAACTTTGTTGTCCTGCCTTTTCACTGGTTTGCTCCTTGAGGGACATGCCCATTAGGGGTGGTGGTGGGTCGGCCACTCCGGCCTGTGACAACTTTGGCGTAGTCGGCAGGATTGTCCCTCGAGTCTGAGCAGCCAGAGATTTCCCAATGGCGGATGAAGATGTGCCAGGGGGTCGGCCCCGAGTCATGCCTGTTTTTATGGGTACCCCTTGGGCCCAAAAGTTTGGAGGATTGGGATCCGAACTGAGCCTATCGGAGTGGAAGGCCCAGATAGAGTATCTGGCGGAATTACAGGGCCTGATCGAATCGCAGAAATTGCAGTTTATTCTGCGCTCACTCGAAGGTGAGGCCAAGAGGGAGGTCCAAGCCACCTCTGGAGAGGCACGGGCTACTGCAAGGGCTGTCTTTGATTTCCTGGCAGCACAGTATGGAGATGCCACGCCTGTAGCTACCCTTCGAGCTCAGTTCTTCAATTGTAGACAGGGGCCCAGGCAGACCCTGCGGGCCTTTTCCTTGCAACTAAGAGAGCAGTTTACTCGATTTAAGGGGAGACAAGACCACGGTCTGGGAATGGAGGAGACTTTGTTAAGAGACCAATTTCTTATGGGACTCCGAGAAGGGCCCGTTCGCCAGAATCTACGTTCACAGCTTCGCCGAGATCCAGCATTGTCATTTGAGGACTTGCATCGAGAGGCTTTGGCTTTGAAAATAGATCATGCCGAGACAGCCGATCCCTCGGTTTGTATGGCCGCCAGTGGGACTGGTGTCCCCATTCCGCCTGAAGTGACCGATTGGAGGCAGACACTACGCGCCGAGTTGATGAGAGATGTTCGGGAGCAAATGTCTGAAATGTCTAGGACCCTTCTTGAAGAGCTTCGGCGAGGGCAATCTGGTGCGAGGCCCTTGCCTCGGGAGAGGTCCTACTCGGATGGGAATCGGGATTCAGGACGTCGCCCTGCTCGCTCGACTGGTTCCAATGGGACGGCCAAGGTCGACCCATCTGCAACAGTTGTGGAGAGTCGGGGCATATTAGTCGCCAATGTAGCTCCCGACATGGCCCGCAAGGGGGTTTTTAGAGTTGCCGGCCACTGTGGGTCAAGTGGTCGGGACCCCTTTCATCGACCCTCCCCCTCTTGCCTGCCCCTCGAGACAGCTTGGTTGGGCATTGCCCAGTTGTGGAGGTCCAGATTAATGGTACCCAAGTCCGATGCCTGGTTGATACTGGCTCTCAAGTCACGTTGTTCTCTGAGAGTCTGTCAAAGGAGCTCTTCGAGGCTCACCATCTACAGGGGACGGAACCACCTTGGCTTACCCTGAGGGCCGCAAATGGACTGGACATCCCTTACATCGGGTACCTTGTCATCGATTTCAAGATCCGAGGCGTCAGTGTGCAGCAGAAGGGAGTTGTTGTCGTCCGGGACCATTGTCTGGGGGCGCATCGTGCCTTATTAGGCATGAATGTTATTTTGGATTGCTGGGAGGAATTGTTCCAGGTTAAACCCGCTCGGGCATCCCCGACGGGGGAGAGGCAGGAATGGGAACGTATTATTACAGACTGCCGAAGGATCCAGGCTGCCAGCACTCAGGGGGACCGTGAGGATACCGGTCGTGTGGCCTGTCGCTACGCTCTGTCCATACCAGCACGGAGTGAATCTGTTGTTTGGGCCCGGTTGCCGGCCCGCTCTCATGGGCCCGAGAGCTGGGTCCTTGTGGAGCCCCATGGGGATTGTCAGACTGTTGAGGTGGCCCGAGGACTCGCTGTAGCCCATCGGGGACGAGTTGCTGTAAGAGTACGGAACGGGAACCCCTATCCGGTCAACTTGTATCGCCACCAGCGGTTGGCCTGAGTTACCTCGGTGAGCCCTCAGCAAGTGAGAGGGCGAAGATGTTCATTTCAGTCAAGTAAGCTCCACGGTAGTCGAGGTGGCCATCGTACGGGTGGATCAAAGGGCAGGCCTGTTTGGAGAGGAGATGCCATCCCACCTTGCGGGGGAACCTCTGCATGGGGAAGGATTGGAGGAGGGCCAACAGTGCCAGCTCCAGGATTTCTTAGTTCAGTGGCAACATGTGTTCGCCACCCATGATGAGGACTATGGTTGTACCGATATCGTGACGCACCAGATCCCCACGGGTGATGCGACACCAAGCCGAGAGCGGTATCGTCCTGTCCCGCCAACGCTCTATTCGGAGGTCCCTACCCTGTTGCGGGGGATGTTGGAAAAAGGAATCATCCGTGAGAGTAGCAGCCCCTGGGTCGCGCCGATAGTCTTGGTACGGAAGAAGACTGGTGCCTGGAGGTTCTGTGTCGATTACAGAAAGTTAAACAAGGTCACCAAGAAAGATGCTTTCCCGCTGCCGCGGATAGAAGATTTTCTCACTGGACTGACCCAGGCAGCGTGGTACTCGACTCTGGATCTGGCCAGCGGGTATTGGCAGGTTCGGGTAGGAGAGGAGGATCGGGAAAAGACTGCTTTTACAACCCCCTTTGGGCTATTTGAATGGGATAGGATGCCGTTTGGCCTTTGTAACGCCCCAGCCACCTTCCAACGGCTGATGCAGCGGTGCCTGGGTGGGCAACTGGTGGATACTGCATTAGTCTATCTGGACGACGTCATTGTCTATTCCCCAGACTTTGCTTCCCATCTAAAACATCTAGAACAAGTGTTCAGGGCCATGGAGAGGTATGGACTCAAGCTGCAGCCGGATAAGTGCCAGCTATTCCGGAAAGAGGTAAAGTTCCTGGGCCATTGCATAAGCGCTGCTGGAGTCTCCCTGGATCCGGAAAAGGTGTCAGCTGTTCAGGGGTGGGAACCCCCAAAGTCTGCCCGGCAAGTAAGGGCCTTTTTGGGTTTCGTGGGTTATTACCGGCGATTCATTAAAGACTTCTCCAAGATCGCCAGACCCATAAACCAACTGCTCGTGGGCACTGGACGTTCTCGAGGTCGGGGGTCCCCCATTGTTGCTTGGGACTCACTTCACCCAGCCCTTCATCCTGTATACGGATGTGAGTAACTTTGGGTTGGGAGCACTGCTCGCCCAACGGCAACAGGGAGTGGGAAGGGTTATCGCTTACGCAAGACGGAGTCTCCATCCAGCAGAACGGAACGATGCCAACTATAGTTCCTTTAAGATCGAGCTGTTGGCCCTTAAGTGGGCCATGTGTGAGAAATTTAAAGACTATCTGTGGGGAGCCAAGGTACTCGTTGTGACGGACAATAATCCTTTGGTCCACTTACAGACGGCCAAGCTGGGGGCTGTGGAGCAACGCTGGGCTGCCCAATTAGCCACCTACGACTACCAACTACAGTATCGGCCGGGCCGAGAACATACAAACGCCGACGTACTCTCCCGACTCCCTGCGTTGGCTGTTGGTGGTCAACAAACGGTGTCTTACCCTGAGGTGGGCGGAGAACTAATGGTGAGAGCGGTGGAGGCTCCTGGGACTGATGAGGATGAGATTGCCACAAGCTGGGGCTGGGACCCGCAACGGTGGAGGGGGCTGCAAGAGGCGGACAGTGATCTGGCAGCAGTTCGGGCCTACCTGGGGCAAGGGTGCCTACCCGGAGTGGTGGAGAGGCAAGCTCAGACACGGGCGGTGAGGCAGATCCTTGGACAGTGGGAGAGGCTCGGTTGGAGAGAGGGAGTAGTTTGTCGGTCTGTCCAGGATCCGGTGACCCATGACGAGGTACACCAGGTGGTGGTACCAGGAAGTCAGATCCAACCTCTGCTGCGGGCCTATCATGTTCAGGCGGGACATCAAGGACAGGAGAGGACCGTGTCATTATTGCGGAGGTGTTTCTACTGGCCCGGGATGGAAGCGTCCGTGAGTACTTTTATTCAAAACTGTCCTCGGTGTGTGCTTTTTAAGGCCAGGAGGGAAGTGAGAGCCCCAATGGTCCCCATGCGGCCCAAGTCTCCGTTACATATTGTGGCGATGGACTTCTTGACACTGGGTCGACCAACTGATCGTTACCAGAACATCTTGGTGGTCACGGACTTGTTTACCAAATATGCTTGGGCCATCCCGACACTAGATCAGACCGCTTGTACCACCGCAAATGCTCTATGGAAGGCGGTGATTCAACCCTTTGGCTGCCCAGAGACCCTCCACTCTGATCAAGGGCCGAACTTTGAATCGAGGATTATACAAGAGCTTTGCCAGCTTTATGGGTGTAGGAAGACTCGAACTACCCCATACCACCCCCAGGGGAACGGAGGGTGTGAGCGGTTTAACCAAACTTTGCTGAGTCTCTTGGGGACCTTGGACGCTGACCAGCAGAACAATTGGGTAGATTGTTTACCCGCCCTGGTCCAGGCGTATAATAACAGCATACACAGTACCACTGGCTATGCTCCGTCTTATTTGATGTTTGGGAGACATGTGCGGTTGCCTGCGGATCTGCTCCTAGGGACGGTTTCGGCGGGGGAGGCATCCAGTACCACAGAATGGGTGAGCCGGCATCATCGGAATCTTCATTATGCTTACCGACAGGTTACGGACCAGATAAGCGCAGCCGCAGCTGAAAGTAAGCGACTATACGATTGGACGGCAAGGGAGGCTCCCCTGTTACCTGGTGAGCGGGTATTGGTGCGGGATAGTCGGCGCCAGGGAAAGGGAAAACTCAGTGACCGGTGGGAGCCCAGGCCTTATGTGGTTGAGCGGCAACATGGCCCTGACCATCCGGTCTATACCGTACGACCCGAAGGAAAGTCGGGCACCAGAACGGAACTTACATCGGAACTTGCTCCGCCCTTGTCCAAATCTTCCAAGATCGAGGGAAGAGGTTCCGACAGTGCCCGCGGCCCCCAGGTCACCCTTAGTGGGGTGGGCACTCATACCGAGGTGCCCCGAGGTCGAGATAAGAGGGGCGGACCCTGTAGTTCCACCTAGACGCTCCCAACGAGATACCCAGGGTCAGCCCCCGGTGAGATATGGCGAATGGGACTCAAGTCCCACGTTCTAGGGACTAGAACGGATGGGCAGGGGGGGATGTCACGGAGCGACAAGCGGCCTGCCGGAACTTTTCTTTTTGGGATATGTCCCCCTGGGGAAGAATAACAGCAGAACACCAGAACGGTTCCGGTTCCCTATGAGAAGATCATGGCGGCGGGCGAGGTTTGATGAGAAAACTCACGTCAGGTGGCGATGCGTGGGATTATGATCCGTGATTGGGACACGTATTAGGAGAGAGAGTTATAAAAGCCATTCTAAATGAGAGAAGAGATGGCCGTCGTGGACTCAGAGGAATACAGGCAGTGGAGCAGAGATTGTGAAGACTTCTAATAGTTCAAGTGGGTGAAGAGCTATATATTCTTTGAATGAATAATGAGGATTGTGGAAAACACGCTGTGAGTTTGACTGAGCTTTGACTCCTTTCCTTATTGGCTTCTGATTATTACTGTGGCAACCTTGGACAGTTAAGTACCACCTTTGTAATTCTAAAGAGAAGATAAAGATTTGCCGTTTCCACTGTGGAGGCTGAGTTATGTGTCTGAAAACTGGAAATTAACTAAAACGTCTTTCTGATTTCTTCGATGCCAGTGAACAACAGTGTTAAACTGACTTGTGTGCAGCCCTTGCTTATTCGATCCATTCGGAAGGAAATGCCAGCTGGATGGTGAGAGGAAATGCCTTGGGTGCACCGTGAGTCTGTTCAATTTTGCAGTCCAATTGTTTAAGTGAGCACGAGTGAGTTTTTGCAGTGTTCTGGTGAATTTATATGAGTGTGGATTTGTGGTTTTTGCTTTCCACTCCAAATCACCGCTGATCCCTTTCTCTCATGCTGGGGCCGCTGAGCTATGTTGTTTAAATGACTCCATGTCTATCGAAGAGGTGTTATACAGAGTCTGACACCGTCTAGAGACCACACTGGTGAGATACGTAACCTCTTCTCTGCCTGAGCCCTGTGAGTGTACAGCTGCATTGGTGCAATACCTGTCATCCTCTCTGCCTGAGCCCTGTGAGTGTACAGCTGCGCTTGTGAAATACTATTAACCTCTTCTCTGCCTGAGCCCTGTGAGTGTATAGCTGCATTGGTGAACTATCTTTCATCCTCTCTTCCTGAGCCCTGCGAGTGTACAGCTACGCTGGTGAGATACGTAACCTCTTCTTCGCCTGAGCCCTGTGAGTGTACAGCTGCGCTGGTGAAATACTATTAACCTCTTCTCTGCCTGAGCCCTGTGAGTGTACAGCTACGCTGGTGAGATACGTAACCTCTTCTCTGCTTGAGCCCTGTGAGTGTACAGCTGCATTGGTGCACTACCTGTCATCCTCTCTGCCTGAGCCCTGTGAGCGTACAGCTGCGCTGGTGAGATACGTAACCTCTTCTCTGCCTGAGCCCTGTGAGTGTATAGCTGCATTGGTGAACTATCTGTCATCCTCTCTTCCTGAGCCCTGTGAGTGTACAGCTGCGCTGGTGAAATACTATTAACCTCTTCTCTGCATGAGCCCTGTGAGTGTACAGCTACGCTGGTGAGATACGTAACCTCTTCTCTGCTTGAGCCCTGTGAGTGTACAGCTGCATTGGTGCACTACCTGTCATCCTCTCTGCCTGAGCCCTGTGAGCGTACAGCTGCGCTGGTGAGATACTATTAACCTCTTCTCTGCCTGAGCCCTGTGAGTACAGCTGCGCTGGCGAGGTACGTAACCTCTTCTCTGCCTGGAACCCTGCTGTCCGAGAACCTACCTGGTCCACGTTGTTAAGCTCTGCTGTCCGAACGGCTACCTGCCCAGAGTCCAGCGTCTACTGAAGAGGAATCGTTATACGCTACCTGCCATCTACCTGGCCCTTGCTGCTCCACTGTGAAGCTCTGCTGTCCGAGAACCTACCTGGTCCACGTTGTTCCGTTGTGGAGCTCTGCTGTCCGAGCGGCCACCTGCCTAGAGTCCAACATCCACTGAAAGGGAATCGTTATATGCTACCTGCCACCTACCTGGCTCTTGCTGCTCTACTGTTAAGCTCTGCCGTCTTAACGGCAATCTGTTCAGAGTCCAGCGTCCACTGAAGAGGAATCGTTATACGCTACCTGCCGCCTACCTAGCCCTTGCTGCTCTACTGTGAAGCCCTGCTGTCCGAACACCTGCCTGGTCCACGTTGTTCCGTTGTGAAGCTCTGCTGTCTGAGCGGCCACCTGCCCAGAGTCCAGCATCCATTGAAGAGGAATCGTTATACTCTACTTGCCATCTACCTGGCCCTTGCTGCTCCACTGTGAAGCTCTGCTGCCCAAGAACCTATCTGGTCCACGTTGTTCCGTTGTGAAGCTCTGTTGTTTGAGCGGCCATCTGTCTAGAGTCCAGCATTCGCTGAAGAGGAACCATTACACGTTACCTGCCCCTCTCACTGGAAGCCTAGAGAAGATACGGCGATTGCCTCTTAAATACTCTTGTTCTTAACTTAATAAAGCAAAGACGTTTATTCTTTTAACTTTGTTGTCCTGCCTTTTCACTGGTTTGCTCCTTGAGGGACACGCCCATTAGGGGTGGTGGTGGGTCGGCCACTCCGGCCTGTGACACCTTTATCTTGAATTTTTTCAATATCCAGTCAAATCATTATACGTCTGCATAATGACGACTCAAAACATATGAGATCAGAATGTTTATGTTTTTAAACTGTTTCCTCGCAGCAAAGCAGAGATCGTGCCGTGATCTTTCCGTGGAAAACGGGTTCACACAAAGCAATGAGGAAGAAATTATTTACTCCTGTAATCCAGGTTATAAACCCTTCACTGGTGGGAACTGGTGGGATTCAGTGACATGCAGCAAAGGCTCTTGGTCTGAAGAACCTCGGTGCATCCGTGAGTTTTATTATTGTCAGTCTCAGATTTTAGACGAATGATAGTGTACTGAAATGTGCTTCCTGTTTTCTGTCTTTACAGGGGAGGGAGAATGTGGAGCTTTTCCCAGTGTTCACCATGGAAAACTAAAGCAAAGCCTTCATGGATCTGCTGAAGTGGAATGTGATCCAGGGTTCATATCAACTCAACGCTTCATAGCATGTATCAATGGTACATGGGAGAAACCAGTTTGTGAGGGTGAGCTTCTCAAACTCTTACTATATTTTTGTGAGGAGTAGCGACAGCATATAGTGAACAATATAATCTATTGACAATGTTAATCTAAGTCTGATTGGAGCCCATGAATTTATATTAATATCTTTTTTTAGTGGATGTACATTGTGACATTCCTCCAAAGGTGGAATATGCATTCATAACATCTAAACCTGAAGAATTGTATGTACATGGATCTAGCGTAACATACAAATGTCGAAGCTCATTCTTAATGAAGGGGGAAAATACAGTTTTCTGCCGCAAAGAAATTTGGGGAAAAACACCAACATGTGAAGGTAAGATTTTAATTGGTGATGATAACTGACTTTTAAAACGTCTTACAGATTAGTAAAAAAATAAAAAAATAATCTTGTATGGGAAAATGAAGAGAGACTGTTAGATATTTGACAATAAAGATGAATAACATCAAGTCCACAGATAATTTGTGGTGGGGACAATAATTACAAAATCAATTTGCTTTGAAGACTCAGTAAAATCATAATTTGAGTTTAGTCCATGTGCACTAGATTAATATGTTATTGTAATGTTAAATATTATCAGTTTTTGCTGATATATGCTGGATGACTCATCCTGCGCTACACAGTTTTACGTCCAATCAAATGCTCTCTAGAATCAAAATCAAATGAGTGTTTTAGTGCCATTGTGCTATACTCCTTTCTTATAAAAAAAGTTTTCTAACCTGAGAAAAAGGATTGAGTGATTTAAAAATGGTCACAATAATCCTCAGTGAAATCACAAAACCAAATTATGATAGCAACTCTTTAAATAAAGTAGTAGGGACACTTAGTAATGTACACACCTGAATGCATCTGAAGCTATTAATGATGGAAATTTAAAATAATGTATCTGATGTCACAGTCTCTCGCCACATATATTTTTTTCTTGTTTTGTTTTTTTGGCACATGAGAAAGATACAAGTACGAAAATAAAGAAATTCTTAGATACAAGTGCATTGAGCTATTCAATGAAATTCCAGAAGGACGATGAATCTGTGAAAATGGAAAATGGAGGGAAAAGTTCTGCACAAGAGAGTCACTTAAAATTGAATAAATCAAAAATCACATTTACTTACATAATGGTAAAAATTTACTAGATACATGACAAACATCAGCTGGGACTGATGGTGAATTAAGTGGAAAATGTTAATGTTTTATTAATTTATTTGTATCACAAATCTCTCACAAGCTAACAGACCTTAGTCAGGATATGCATTATATTGTGTATTGTATTGTATTATATTATCTTGAATTTTTCATGCGGTTGTTAGGGAAAGATGTATGCTCCATTTTTAGCTCAGTTTTCTTGGCTGTAACGCTGCTTGTTGAATATATGACAAAAATGTAATTGTTATGCTAAACCACTACTTTTGCAAAAGTAATTAGCATAGTTACTCTTGAACACTGGGCCACAAAGTATAAAAGCTTCTGTGTGGATAAATATGTGATCAAATGTCTGCTTTCTCTAGAGGCAACATGTTCTCTAAACACAACAGTGGAAGACTTAAAAATAAAGCGATTCCCTAATATTGAGGGTTCAGTCAAACATGGACACAAGTTAAGGTTTTCATGCAATGGACAAGGGCTGAAATTAAAAGGACAGAGAGAAATCACCTGTCAGCCAAATGGAGAATGGAGCAGCCCTTTCCCTAAATGTGAAGGTAAGGACACAGAATGTAAAAGCCTTGGACTGGACAAAGATAGATCAATGATAGATCTGTTGTTCACATGGAGGATGCTTGATTTATCAGATCTTTGTTCTTTAGAGGTAATGTGTGTCGCAAACCTGCCATTAAACATGAGATCAGACGGACACCCGGGGCCTGAGGTTTCAATCAGACCTGGACACACAATAACTCTTTCATGTGTTGGGAAGGGATCGGAATTACAAGGACAGAGTGAAATCACCTGCTTGTCAACTGGAGAATGGAACAACCCATTTCCTAAATGTGTAAGAGGTAAGGTTCACAGCTTTACTAGTCGAGTTTTTTTAGGAGTGTTTGTAAGCATCACTATTGCTCATATTAAAGTGTACGTTCTCCGATTTTCAGCCCACTTTGTATTGTTACATTGTCTGTATGTAAATGAACAATGTTTACTCTTTCTCTGTTTTACCTGGACAGAGAAATTCCATTTTATTCATCAGCAAAAGTTTGCTGGATGACAATAAAAACTCCAAGGCTTTTGTGAAAAGATCAGATTGTATTTCCGCATTTTTGTGTTCCCGCCCACGAACAGTTGGATCGACAGAGGGTTATTAACAGAACAGTTATTATAAGAGTAGGTTTATCACTGAAATTTGTATGGTTGTCTACATTTTAAACAGCATTATGGTAAAAATGGAACACTATGGCAACAGCTTTCTCTACACAACAGTGTATTCCTTCAGGGAGTTGGACAGAACTGATGGAACAGCAGTTTCTTTTAGTTTTTCCCCTCCGTTTGTCCTTAAACACTGTGTTCATAGTCATCCCGTTTGAAAGGGAGACTACAGACATGGAGGTTTTTCAGATTTTCTGTCACTGTGTTCTAAGAAGTTGCTATAAGAAGTATTTCCTACTAAAGCAAGGCTGTATTTGACTCTGATCAAGTCTATCCATTAGGAGTGGGTTAAACTGGTGGGAGTGGCCTTGGTTGGCAACATGCCCAGTGCATTATGGGTGTTGACTTTTACCTATACCTATTTGGCAAAAGGAAAGACAGTGGCCCCTTTTTCTCTGTTTTCTCTAGCCATGTAGCTCCAATTTCAACAAAAAAATGTGCCTTTCTACTACAAAGACAGCCACGTTTTATTGAAAGTCATTTTGCCAGCAGAGAATTATTCCTTTAAAGTTTGTGCTCAACTTTGATATGTAATTCATCAGCAACCATCCAAAACACGAGTTTTGCATGGATAAATGAAACTTAAACTTTCTTCAGAATGTCTCATTTAGATCTAGTTTATTATATTATATTATATTATATTATATTATATTATATTATATTATATTATATTATATTTATTATATTGAAAAATCCAACCCCGATCTCTTCGAAAGCAGAAAGTCATTTTCTTCAAGCATTTGATTAAAAATAAATGACCTTATATTCTCACATTAATTTAATGTGCATTACATTAAAAACATGTTTTGTTGTTTAAGGCCATAAAAAAGGCATCTGGCTGATATTGAGATGTGTTCATGCCACATTTACTTGGTGATCTAAAAACTAACAAAAAAATGTCTTTGCCCTCAGGGAAATGTGAGCAACCACCACAAGTAGACTTTGCAGATACAACAGAAATGACAAAACCTGAATACAATTCAGGGGAGAAAGTTGAATACATCTGCTTTAATAAATACACACTGGTTCAGCATCACCCCTACTCCAAATACATGACCTGTGAACAAGGCGAATGGAGAGGGAATATTAAGTGTTTAAGTAAGTATGGACACTCTATACCATATAAAACAAAGATATGTGAGTCTTTCTAAAAGTATTTATTGTTATTATTGTTATTATTATTTGTAAGTTTGATGTAATCTTGTAGTTATAGGCTGTGATGATGAATCAATGAATGTATATTGTAACAGTGACAGTGAGATGTTGTTTGTTTCAGAGCCTTGTTCAGTGACGGTGGAGGAAATGGATAAAAGAGGTATACAGCTGCGATGGCGTGGACGGGAAAAGATATTCTCACCACATGAGGACAGAATCACCTTTGCATGTCAGAGGGGCAAAGATTTAATAGGCAGTAGTATCCCCCTAATACAATACTGTAATGATGGAGTGATGAATTTGCCTGAGTGTGTGTGACAAGGAGAATAAAACATAACTGATGTATCAGCTGTAATAATAAAAAAACAAATGGAGCTAATCAAAATAAACACTTTTACAATTCAGTTTCTCTGTTTTGTAATTCTTGCAATTAAAACTAAATAAATTATAAAAATCAACATGTTTAAAATGTGCTAAAAAAAAATAATAATAATAAAAAAAAAACTGTAAGAACAAAGAGAAAAGTGCTAATAATCAAGTATTTTACTATCACGCAAATAAGGGGGACAGAAATACATTAGTTATTAAACTTTCTTTTTGCTCAGGATTTCTGATTACAAATGTGATGACAGTGTCTGTGTCAAGACAAAGAAACACTGACAACATATAATGGGGATAAAAAAGAAGGCTGTCTATGAAGTAAATGTATCTCATTAGTGGAATATTAAACAAAATATAGTAAAGCCTATAT
Organism: Leuciscus leuciscus; assembly: GCF_965113295.1. Classification (NCBI taxonomy): domain Eukaryota; kingdom Metazoa; phylum Chordata; class Actinopteri; order Cypriniformes; family Leuciscidae; genus Leuciscus; species Leuciscus leuciscus. The sequence goes on along the minus strand of NC_138739.1, from coordinate 31,344,444 downwards.
AGCTGTGGTGCGCGAGCTGATAAGAGACAAACACGCAGTGGATTGAGCGCGCAGCGGCACAGCGCGAGCTGGTCGAGCGCATCCCTTTTTCACAGACGTCAGATGAAAGTTTAATGTTCAGTCAGATCACTCGGATGTCAATGGCAAAGAAAGTGAAATGAGCCATGTAGCTTATTATTAACGTTAACTGACGAGAGAGAGAGAATATATTCACTGCTCAGAGAATCAAGTTGAAACAGAGCTACACTTTTTGACTTCCTGCCCCAATTATACAAACATTAGGGACACTTTCTATCCCCTTTTCACAACCCACCAGAAAGACTTCCATCAGAAATCAAATATGGACAAACTCCCACTCCTGCTTGGAGAAAGCCCAGTGAGCTCAACCCTGGCTGCCCGGTACGTGAGGTCCTGTCATGACAAAAGAGCCTCCAGCAGGACAGAGCTACCAACTGTATAAATATTAGAAGATTAGACATTTTTATTGCTATATGTTTATTTTCATGTAATTTTTCTTTTCTTTTTATTATTATTTATTTTTATTGTATAGTGTTATGAATGCTTTGGCAATGTAAAGATTTATTTCACCATGCCAATAAAGCTATTTGAATCTTGAATCTTAGAGAGAGAGAGAGAGAGAGAGAGAGAGAGAGAGAGAGAGAGAGAGAGCACTTCTGTTAAATGCTCTTGATTGTTGATGATCGTTCAGATTCAAACTAAATCGTATATGTAAGTAAAACATGAACTGTCACTATTTATGTATAACGAGTGGTTCTCTACATTATTACAGGACATTTGCAGATCAAGAAGTCCCATGAACGCAAACATCCAAAGCGCGCGCTCCAAAAACCAACGTCAGACAGCGCTCGAATACTGAATTGAATCGTCTTCACATCATGCGCTTGTACGGACGAATTCACACAACAATTATTTAAAAATGCCCGTCTTGGTGAGTATCCTAGCAAACAAAGTCGGTTATATCTCAAGTGAACGTATTATTCACGTGCGTTCGGTCTTAAAGGGGCAGCATTTTAATAAACCTGCTGTTGTGTTTTAATGTTAATCAAACAAAGGACAAATATATTAGGCCTACTCACTGCTCTTGACTAAATAAGTTACATTTTATAACTTTACAAAAATATCCATCTATATTTAATTAATACAGTAATGAATATGCAGTGTTTTTTTTTTTTTGTTTTTTTTTTTACATTTGATTGATCACTGTAGTTTTTGTTGTAGTATCAAAATTGGAATAAATAATTGATATTTCACTGGAACTGACCCATTCCTCAACACTGAGCCTTTCTGGAGTTGATCTAAATATGGGCTGTGCTGTTAAATGAAAGATAAAGTATGATAGAGCAATATAATGAACAGTGAAAGTAACAGAAGCTCATACAATGCATTTTAGCAGTAAGCATGAAAATAAGTGAAGGAAATATATATTTGATGATTTTTTTATTTTTTTTAATTGGTTTCTCTACCAATACTTTTAAAAATGACAAATGCAGTCAAAATACAGGTATCGGTTACGTTATCGGACTCGGTCTGGAAAAAGTGGTATTGGTGCTTAAAGGGTTAGTTCACCCAAAAATGAAAATTCTGTCAGTAATTACTCACCCTCATGTTGTTCCAACCGCGTAAGACCTTCGTTCATCTTCGGAACACAAATTAAGATATTTTTGATGAAATCTGAGAGCTGATCACTTCTCCGTAGGCTGCTAGGTGGCCCAAACTTGCTGGCCCAGAAAAGTTATTAAAGAGATCGTTAATATAGTCCAAGTGACTACAGTGGCTCAATCTTACCCAGCAAACATTTGGACGTGTAATGACCGTTGAAAAGACGTCCGTCCGACACGTCCCGTCATGGTTGAAAAATAGTTCCAAAATGGAAATTGAACCGACGTCTTTTCTGGCCGTGAATTCCACGTCTCTTCTGGCCGTGAATTCCACGTCTCTTCTGGCCGTGAATTCCACGTCTCTTCTGGCCGTGAATTCCACGTCTCTTCTGGCCGTGAATTCCACGTCTCTTCAGCGCGTCCCTGGACGTCAGAATTAGTCTTCTTCTGGATGTTTATAAGGTGCGTTGCTGCCAAATGTAGGTGTATATATAAGCCTACAAATAAAATAAATCGCACCTATACTGGTTTTACACATCTGAACTTGACAAAGGTTCTAAAAAGGTCCAAAATCGGTCCGGTCAGACCTGGACGTCTATAGAACGGTTTTAACACGTGTACATCAACACATTATTTGTGGACTAAAGCAAACAAAAAGAATGTCGTAATGTAGCACAACATTTTATTGTGAATATTACACTTGAAATTGTCTCCCAGTTGTTAAACAGCCAGGATTAAAAGAAAGATACTAAAAATAGTTCAATGTGGTAAATTCTGTGGCAATGGCATTTCTCTAACAGTTTTACATTAAGGTTAAGCAGTCATGCAATCAAACTAGAATATAACAAAAGTACAGGAACAGTCAACACATTATACGTTACAGTCTTTCTATAATATTCCATCACTGTGTCAGAGCCTTGGCAGTATTAACTTCCAGTTACTAGCAGTCTTGCATTACTGTTAAACAGCCATAAATAAAAGTTTTTAGAGTCTATGAAATTGGTTTATGGCTTTATGGTTTTGTTTATGGCTCATTTTTTATATCCACCACCCCCAACTCTTCTTGGAGTGTGCTTCAGGTGTTCTGCCATTGCTGCATCAATGTCTGAGTCAAGCATTTGTGCTCCTCATCTTCACAGCATCTGAGGGAAGAGAATATGGTTAAACAACAAACAAACAAAAAGGTTAATTTTGAGGTAAATGACATGAACTTAAAAAAAAAAAGCCCTCTTCAATACTGTGGTGCCCTTAAGAGAGACCCTTAACTAGGTATGCAACTGTGTAAATGTGAAAAGGACATTTCTGATAAAGACAGGTGGTCTTTTAAAGAATGTCCCCTGAATAGATACAAGTTAATAAAAATGACATTAATATTACACAAAGATTTTTTTTGAATGTCATAAGGCCAAAATTACATCATACAAAGGTGTAGCTTTGAATGGCTTCTTTTGACCACAACCCCTCATATTGAAATTTGCTATTAAGGCATTTTACATGATTCACACACACACATTTTTCACCATAAATAGTATGCAGCAATACACTCAAACAATTAAAGGTAAAAACAGACCTGTTCATGACTTTGTTTACAGATCCACCAACTCTGGACAGCTGCTGAATCTAAATGTGACACCACAATCAAAATAATGGAAGTTAATATATTTTAAAAAGAGCATATATATATATATATATACAGTACCAGTCAAAAGTTTGGAAACATTACTATTTTTAATGTTTTTGAAAGAAGTCTCTTATGCTCATCAAGCCTGCAGTTAAAAAAACAAAAACAAAACAAAAACAGTAATATTATGAAATATTATTACAATTTAAAATAATGGTTCTCTTTTTTAATATACTTTAAAATGTAATTTATTTTTGTGATGCAAAGCTGAATTTTCATCAGCAAGTACTCCAGTCTTTGGTGTCTTATGATCCTTCAGAAATCATTCTAATATGATGATTTATGATCAATGTTGGAAACAGTTGTGCTGCTTAATATTTTTTTTATAACCTGAGATACTTTTTTCAGGATTATTTGATGAATAAAAAGTTAAAAAGAACTATTTATTTAGAATAGAAATCTTTTGTAACAATATACACTACCATTCAAAAGTTTGGGAAAAACAACTTTTTTTTAAAAAGAAATTAGTACTTTAATTCAACAAGGATGCGTTAAATTGATAAAAGGTGATGGTAACGATTTATATTGTTAGAAATGTTTTTATTTGGAATAAATGCTGTTTTTATGAATAAATGCTGTTAACGTTTTACTCATCAATGAATCCTGAAAAAAGTATTCCAAAAAAATATATTAAACAGCACAACTGTTTCCATCATTGATAATAACTGAGTATCAAATCATCATATTAGACTGATTTCTGAAGGATCATAAGACACCAAAGACTGGAGTACTTGCTGATGAAAATTCAGCTTTGCATCACAAAAATAAATTACATTTTAAAATATATTTAAAAAGAGAACCATTATTTTAAATTGTAATAATATTTCATAATATTACTGTTTTTTTTTGTTTTTGTTTTTTTTAACTGGAGGCTTGATGAGCATAAGAGACTTCTTTCAAAAACATTAAAAATAGTAATGTTCCCAAACTTTTGACTGGTAGTAATATATATATATATATATATATATATATATATATATATATGTGTGTGTGTGTGTGTTTTCCTACAAGTTTAAATGATTTGTGGACTATTATTGGTCCGAACCAATAAACTGTCCGTGAAGCACAAACGAGTAGCGTAGTTTCGTTCCGCTTTCATTTTGTTTACCATTCGCTGCTGGGCAACGTTGCGGTCGCGCCAGCGCGACATATAACACAATTTGGTCACACCAGCAGGAAAAATAGTCGCAAAATGTATAGAACCCTGCCTTTAACCCGATTAACTTTTAGCCTACTAGCTAATTTTATCCAAACTCAAACTACATCTCAGTTGACAATGTGTGAATCATTTATATTGGTTCCTTCGAGTAAAACAAGTAAAACTCAATCACATTTATTAAATAACACAAAATGTACTTACCCAAAAGCAGATTTTTTGTAATTCGTCGACTTTCTGTAATTCTGCAACACACGATGCACCCTCAAGTCCTGCTCGCCTCGTGGTACGGTGGTTGTTCAAAAAGAAAACGCCCCAAATCGCGAGATAATACATTACATCCTATCGCGGGATTTTGCAATATCGCGAGATTTGTTACAACATCTCGGCAGCAGTTTTGACGTCAGTGTACGTCTTTTCAGAACCTCTTAAAAACTACTTGGGGCACTTAAATTAATTACTGTAGTGTTGACCAAGGTGTATGCATAATTGCTTTAGCATATTTCATAGGATTTCATAGAGGGTCATGATGGACCATAAATGCACGTGTAAAGGACGTCACCTAGTGGACGTCCACTTGCGACTGTTTTTGGCCAGGGACACGACGTACGTGCAGTCGGACCAATGTGTGCTGGGTTATTGCAGTATTAATCATGCAAGGATTAAGCATATTTTTTTTGCATATTTCAACACGGATTTCATAGAGGGTCATGACGGACTATAAACGCACGTGTAAAAGACGTCGCCAGGTGACGTCCTCTCACAACCGATACACAACTAGGTTAGATATTGAACTGCACGTAGCTAAAAGTCAAAATAACAACTATACATGCAACCCCAGATAACTGTAGACATGTACAAATGTATCTGAATGCATTTTTAGGAAATGTTCTGTGTTACATATTTTTACCAATTTATGCCGTCCTACCGCGACTATTTTTGGCCAGGGACACGACGTTGCCGTCGGACCAATGTTTGCTGGGTAAGTATATCAAGCGACGAGAATACTTTTTGTGCGCAAAAACAAACAAAAATAACTACTTTATTCCACTATTCATTTCCTTCTCTCTGGGCCTCGTAAGTGTTTTTGCGCAGCGCGTCTGTGTTACACGTCACCACGTAGGCTCACTATTGGCCGACGCTGGTCATGTGTGTAACGCGCAGCGCAAAAACACTACGCAAAGCAACTAGAGGCCCAGAGAGAAGGAAATGAATGACCCAACACGAAAATGTATAAACGGCTCCATTACCTTGTATCTTACGTTATGGCCCCATAGAAGCAGTTTTTGTAAAAATAGGCTAACGATTGCGTCATAACCACGCGACTCTCTGTCACACAGTAGAGAAATTAGCGTATATGGACAGGAGGAGAAGCTTGCGGGCAATCGGGGGGACGTGGAGACAAAATGACAAAATAATTAATCAGAATACTTAGCAAAAGTTGCTCCTGCTCCTAGCTCATGGACACCTCCTACTCACACTCTCCGTCTCTGCAAGTTTCGGAAGGGAATGATTCAGATTTCTCTTGGCACAGCTACTAGAAGACAGACAGGTTGCTCACGTCACATCTACGTCGTCAAGCTCAGATTGAGTCTGCGCAGTACGCTCAGCCATCACGAAGTGAGTGCTTCTAATTGACTTCATTTTTCTCAGTTGAATCTAATGTGTCCATTTCTTTTACCGTCAATGTTTGGGACAGGGCCAAAGAACCTTTGGATGCACCTGTGACACATATGACGAGCACGCATTCCGATGACGTTACCGTCTGAGGCTGTCAAGTTCAATGTCAATTTTCATTGATGTGTTACACACATTATTCACAGTACAAGGACAGTGCTGCTAAAATTAATAAAGTAAACCTAACTCAGAAATTGGGCTCTATATGAGTTCAGTGAATCAGGTCAAATGATTGTGAAATAATGATTATGTTAAAACACAACCAACACCATCAGATCACCTTTTCTATTTGTTCATCTGACTGTTATAACTCAGGTACAGCAGCCAAACAAAATCTAAAGTTGTTGATATAAGGGTCAAGAGCCCAACTAAAACAAACACTGATCACCATAATGGTGACTTTACGGTTTTTCTCCTTCGGTGATTCTGCTTGTTAACATCACGTGTCTTCAATGTTGGCGATAAAAAATAAAGAGTTCTTAATTCATCTTTGACGTCTGTCTGTTATTCAGATATTTATAATTTTTTTTACTCATTTTAAATGGTTAACTTTTAAGGAATTAATTTGATTAATTATTACTCAATTCTAATTTGTTAAATTTAATTAATAATATTGCTTGTAATCTGTTGCCACAATTTTGAGTAGATATAGCGTATTCATTTCTGATCAAAACTTCAACATAATAGAAAAAAAACTCTTTCAAACAACTGAACATTAAACATTAACAGATGTTTCCCTTTGCTCAAAAACACATAAAATAACACTTCATTTCAACATGTACTCTCCATTTCCCGCCATGTGCAAACTATCCTGGGAACTAACAATGGTGTCTCTAAAACCGCATAATTGATCAAATTCTCTTCAAATAAATAGGTAGCATTTTTTCCTTAATTTTATCATCTTAATCGGTTCCTCAATTTAAGCCTCAAAACTGTGTATGTTTCCTTATAAAATTAGGAAAATGTATCTCTTAGTGAAATGTTCTCAATATTTTTGTATACAACACTGAACCACAATTTTCTTAATAAAATATACACAATATTTTTAATTATCACTTTAAAGTTTTTTTTATGAAAATTACAAGACCCATGATTAATTGTTTTACACTAGTGTTGACTGCATTCAGTAAGCTAACCCTTCAACTACGCAAGATATTTGAACAAATAAACAATATTCCCTACAAAAATAAAAATAGGTTTATCAGTTACTACAAACCAAGCTTTTTTTATCTTGTGAATTTTGTCGATTTAATTTTGACGTTTATGTTATGCTTATTGCTATAAAATAATCTATTCAATTCAGGGTTTTTAGTATTTACACAAATGCAAAATCACAAACCTCAGAACTTAACTTATAAACTTCTTATAATATTTGGTTTGACATGTATTTTCACAGTCAGCATTTCACAGTCACAAGAACTCTTTTTTTCAATATTTATTGGGGAAAAAAATACATTTGTATTCATTTTCCATGTCCTATTTTAAACATAATTAATTGTTTGCCAAGAATCACATGACAACCATTTGCAAACAAAGTTAAAAACCTTTGAGTTTAACAATTCAGTGTTTACATAAAAAGCTAGATCCAGTAAAAGACATCCAGCCTTTACATTTCCAACTCTTTTTTTAATTAAAATTTTTTTTTATGTGATATAAGGAGGATCATCTAGGTCATAAGAGATAACAACAGTTTAAGCAGTCGAATACTTTAAGGCTCAAACTCTTCTTCAAAATTGTTGTGAATCTTCTTCGATCTCACTCATTATGCTTTATGGGACAGATTCATTCACCACATAATGTACTATATGATTTGATTCACGAAGAACATGAAAAACATTAACAGAATTAAAGAGTTCAGAGGTGAACATGGCATGATGGAACCTTTGCTCATGTGTTGAACAACTTTGACTCAAGAATTTTGACTTCTCTAAAGTAACATTTCTTTTGGTGTGTTTAAATGGCAAATAAGAATTGCTGCATCAGATAATATATATATTTTTTTTATTATTATTATTATTTTTCACTTATATGAAATATTGCTTGTGCACAGAGTGGTCTGGTGTAAGAAAAACCTCTCTTTGACTTTGATAAATGATTAACTTGTTGATCCCCAAGCAGACAAGAGTATCAGAGACAGACCAACAAAGATACTTGTGAATTGAGATCAAAATGAGAGTTCCTGTAAAATCCCTCAGCTTCGTCTTTTGGTTGTTTTCCTTAAATTGTGCTCGATGTCAAGGCAAGTGATTTTTTGTTGTTGTTATTTATTTAAATGTCTTTTTAATTTAGATTCTATTGGCTTGAATATAAATGTTATATTATATGCACTTCCCAAACTGTAGATTTAGAAAGTGTTGCCTAGTTTTGCATGTGCTTCAGCTTTAATGTAGAAAATGTCTTAGTGTTAAATTTTTTTGTGCTTCTCAGAATGTTGTATAGCAGATTAACTATAAAAACACAGAACCAGTTGCGAAAGAGTTATACGATGATGGTGAAACAGTGAGGCTGAGCTGCACGACAGGTTTTACTATAGATTAAAATGTGAAAAAGGACAATGGAAGACATCCATTGAGCGACCATGTGCAAGTGAAAAAATGGTAAATTCCACATCACCAATGACCACATAATTTTTGGTTATTAAATCAATGTTACAATGCAGAGTAAAACTTGTTTGATTTCTACAGAGATAAAATACAGTCACGCAGGGGTCACAGCAAATGGTGATTTTAGGGTGCTTTCACACTTGGTTCGATTGCCTGTTCCGAACCCGAGTTCGATTGCTCCCCCCTCCCCCTGCCCCCGATGGACTGTGTTCACATTATATTATTTGTATCCGAACCGCGGTACGCTTGCGTTATCAAGCTGCAGCTGGCGCGTACTCGTGTTGCTTGGTAACCGCTATGAAAAGGCGTCAAAATGGATAGAATTGCTCGCTTCACATTTGTTCTTCTTTTTTTGAACCTTTGGTTTTGTTTTCAAAGAAAAGATACAGAAACACACTTGCGTCTGTCTGCCGCAAAAGTATTAAAACCGTTCCAAAGACAGCGGGATGTCCGCCCGCCTGCCTAAGACAATTTTTGTGGAGGCAAGCAGAAATCATCTCTCTGCTTGCAGTGCGTCAATCCCGCTTTTCGTCAAGGTAAGTGTATATAGACCCTTTTACAGTTGATAAACACACACGTACGCAGGCACGCACCAGATTATACGTCATCAATAGCGGTTCACTTCCGCGATTTGGTACGATTGCGTTCATATCAGCAGCGAACCGTACCCGAGTTCACATGAACCGTACCCCAGACCACCTTTTTAAGCGGACTCGAGTACGGTTCGCGGGTGCGCCCCCGAGTTCGGAAAACAGCGTTCACATCATCCAAACGAACCGAACTCTGACGTCATTCGAACCCGGGTGCGCACCAAAAGTGCTAGTGTGAAAGCACCCTTAGTCTTAACAGAGTTTGTTTTTGGAGCAACAGTGTTGTTTACTTGCGAGAAAGGGTAAATGTGCTTTATGCTTTTTATTCTCTTTATATGTATTGTATGAAATGTTTGGAGCCCCTAAATGGACATGGTGGTGGAAAAAATTTGGGACGGGAGAAAAAAACAATTTGTCTTGCCTTGCCTCTGTCGCCTGCTCATAGAGACCAATTTATATTATAAACTCGTTTTGAGGAAAATTGGGTTGTAGCTTGTTGTTACTATGATTGGAAAGTGATTGGGAGATTACAGAGGAGGGAAGTTATGGTGATGTTATTCACTTTGAGTGTATATCTAATGACAAACAGATGGACGGAAATAGTGACATTCACTGCAATCATGAGGCAACAGCATTTTCAGTAGTTACAATTCCTTTGTTCTTTTCCTGCCACTCCTTCGTATCCATGGTTACTGTCATTTTGTTCATTTGTATCATCTGTGTTTAGTTCATCATCATCATCATCATCATCATCATCTATGTCACCTGTGTTCTGTTAATCAGTGTTCATCAGTGTTTGTATTTAGTTCCATTCTGTTCAGTCAGTCTTTGTCTGATCTTTGTTCTACTGTGTGTGTAAACCTTCTGCCTGTCTGGATTATATTGTTAGTAAAAGTTTACATTGGAAATTTCCATTCTGCCTCTTCTACTTCTGCACCACACCGTGACAGAAGATTGCACCATTAAATGGATATAGCTGCACAGTTCGCTGCTTTGGCACGGAAAGGTCTCAACTTTGTAGATTACTCCGTGGAGTTCTTCTGTCTAGCCATCCTCTCCCCCTATGATGATGATGAGACCCTCAGAACCCTATATTGGATTGGGGCTAACTACTACCACCCAGTTGAACTTCCACACACCTGAGGACTTCCCTGGAGGGATGCCATTCTCAAGTGTCTGGAAGACATGTACCCCTGGTCCAGAAAACTGCTGAGTCCAGGGTCTCGTCCCACCGAGACCACCCCTCTAGAGCTTCCTCACGACAGGCCTGCCCAGTCTGTGCCTCTTCACATCAGGTATGCCCAACCAGAGACTGTTCACGCCACGTCTGAGCCCTCGTCTCTGGCCAAGATGGCCGCCGCTACACCCGAGCCCTCGTCTCCGGCCAAGATGGTCTCTGGCCAAGATGGCCGCTGCCTCGCTACTTGAGCCCTCAGCCAAGATGGTCGCCGCCTGAGCCCTCAGTCAGGATGGTCGCAGCCATGCCAAGACCTGTCTCTGTCCCCGAGCCTGAGTCTCCTGTCCCCAAACTCCCACCCAGCCTTCTCTCACCTCCTGCTAGCCCCACAGCCCACCCACATGCCACCTTAAGCGAGGTGAGCTTGTGGGTCTACCAGTGTTCAGCTCCAGCATGGTCGGTGGATCCCTGGTCTCCACCACCAGGACTCTACCTCGGCCCGTCAATCCATCAGCTCAACCTTGGCTCCTACCTCCCTCGGCTCCTACCTCCCTCAGCTCCACCGTGGTCCATCAGTTCACCAGTTTCGCCAGGCTCCCTCGTCCCCCCGGATCCACCTTGGTTGCTCGTCGACCTACCCTCGCCTCTGGACTGCACTCCTCTGGCTACGCCTCATCCCTTCGTCCCCCCGGCTCCATTGGACTCCTCACTCCCTTCTGTTCCTCCTTGTTCCTCACTCCCTCTGTCTCCACTGTGCCCTTCTGTGTCCCCGCCTGCACCTCAGTCGCCAGAGCCGGTGGCTTCGCCATGTCCTGCCGGATCCTCTGCGTCGCCTGGGCTCGTCGGCTCTCCGGCTCCACCCTGATCTCCTCTCCAACCTGCTCCGACCCCGTCAGTCGGCCCCCTGGAGTCATCAGCCCTGCCTCCTCCATGGCTCCTCTCTCCGTCAGCTCCGCCCTGGCTGCCTGCACAGCCTGCTCTGCCCTGGCCCCTCCTGCCTTCTGTCTGTCCTCACCTGCTGTTTGTCCTCCTCCTGAGTCCCCTCCCTCCTTCTGCAGTTGGCCTATCTATGGTGCGGGGAGGCACCTGCCGGGAGGGGGAGTACTGTCACGTGTCAGGGTTTGTTTGTATTTTCAGTAGTTTCATGTCTTTGTTCTTTTCCCGCCACTCCTTCGTATTCATGGTTGCCGTCATTTAGTTTTTGTATCACGTATTTAGATCATCATCATTCTGTTAATCCGTGTTTGTATTTAGTTCCATTCTGTTCAGTTAGTCTTTGTCTGATCTCCGTCCTACTAAGTGTGTGAACCTTCTGCCTGTCTGTACCTGTTTGTATTATATTGTTAGTAAAAGTTTTGTTGTAATAAGTTTTATTATATTGTTAGGAACTTTGATTCTCACTCTTCTTCTGCCTGCACCACACCATGACATTCAAATTGTACTCTAAGTTTGTTTTTGTTTTAGGAATTTAGCGCTGAAACCCTTTTGTTTTTGTGTTTTTTTTTTTTGTGTTTTTTTTTAAGTGCCTAAAAAAGGTCTTCTCTGCGCAGAACTTCACCAAATTAGCTGAGCATGTGAAAAGGCTTTATCTATTTTTTTTACAGGCCTTTTTTATTTGGGGTTCAAGCGCGTAGTGCTGAAACCCTATTGTTAATTTTCCCATGATGCAGCATTTTCCATCTAACACTGATCAGGCAGACTGAACCGTAAGTTGTAGAGACTTGAAACTTTGAGAGCTGGTAGTACTCACACCGCCTACAACGTCACCAAAGGCATGCCCCGAACAGCCTGACACCGCCTACACCGCTACGCTGGTCAAAAGTACGAAATGGCTCATAACTCCTAAACCGTTAGGTGTTGGCTCAATTGTTTTATGTTGTTGGAATTCTTGGCTCAACCTTGCAAAAACCTACTTTTGCAAAGTACTCCTAGGTTTTTGGCCTGATCGGAACCAAACCACTGCAGAAATATTATCTGGAGAGTGACTATCAATAATTATCAAAAAAATTCTAAATGTCAATTCACGGTCACTAAGGAGAACCAAAATGTTTGATGTGACTGGGGCCACTTTTACTGAAATGGCTATAGCTTAACTAATAACTATAATAACTTACTAACGGAAAGATTTTCGCTAAACTCGGGACACGTTTATGAGCTCAGTCTGAGGTCACATAAAAAAAAATGTGACAATTGGCCACTTGGTGGCGCTATAACAGGCGAAAAAAAATCATGAAAATAGCTATAACCGCACCCAACCATTAGTCCGATGAAAATTGGCATGCAGTCGTCTTTGTCCAGGGTGCCATGATAGTCTATGAGAACTTTGGCATATCTCAAAAAATGCGTCATTGGCATAATGCGCTGAAGGAGCCTGCGAAATTTCAAGCCAGCGTTTTTCACGGAAGTGACGTCCTTAGACTCTTGAATCATTGCCGAGTCCAACGATACCAAACATGGCAGGTTTTGCCTTATGGTTTGTGTAACGGTGTCATTTAGCACTTAAAAACGTACGATTATCTTCGAAACCGTTAGTCGGATCGAGACAAAACCACCACAGGAAATTTGAAAACATAAATCAATAGCTAAACAATAACACCCCAAACGTCAAAATTATGATAGGAACTGAAATAAAATTAAATCAATGTCGCCCATGGATCATTTTTATGCTCTCATAAATATAAGTGTCTAAACTTCAAAACGAAATGAGATATTTACAACAAATTTGACACACATGTATAAGCACACTTTAAGATTAGTCCTTAGATCTTATATGTGTGTATATTTCATGCCCGTATGAGGGTACATATGTACGTTGATAGGTGTTTATACATGTGTATATGTATGTGTATATGTGTATGTGAATGTGTATTTACTTTTTCCATTCATTTGTTGTATTTTTAATGACTTTTTTCTTTTTGTTTATGTATATATTTTTCAGGACCCCAGGAAGAATAGCTGCAGCACGGCTGTAGCTAATGGGGATCCTTTCAATAAAAACTAAAAAAAAACTAAAAACTAAACTTTGAGGACACCTAATAAAAGTGGTGGAGATCAGGCAAGACATGGTGCTATAACTGTCAATAAAAAAAAAAACTTTAAAAAACATATTTTTCCTTAGTAATAATGTCACAAACTGCTCTGAGACACAAAGGTTGAGGATCCAAATGCAGTATTTATTTAAAGGGTTATCCAAATAGTATTCCAAATCAAGGCAAGGGTCATACACAAACAAACAATAACAGACAAGGGCTGAGGCAAAGAGAGAAATCCGAGGGGACAGGCAGAGAATCAAGAAAAACCAGGAGAAGGTAGAAACAGGATACAAACACGCTCAAAAATGCAGTGAGACATACATGACTTTGCAGGGAATGAATGAGTGTACATGGTTTAAATAGGCTGAGACAAGCAAGGTAATGAGACACAGGTGGATGCAATCAGGGATGAGTCCGGGCAGTGAGTTATGGGAAATGTAGTTTGTAAGGAAATGACAGTAGTCTGATGTGGAGTGCCCTCTGGTGGCTCTCAAGGGCACTCCAGCTGGTGACTGTTATAAGTAAATTGCCTGTATTGGCTGTAAATGGTCTTTTCCATCTATGATCTAAGTTTATTTGTTTATTTGGATCCCCTTTAGCCACTACCTATAGGCAGTGGCTACTCTTTCTGGGGTCCCAACAAGTAAGAAATGCAATAAAAAGTCAAGTCAATGAAACATACTAACCCAACATTCATTCCAAATATCAAAATCAACAATATACTATATATTGTGCCAATTAATGTTCCTTTAAATATTTTTTTTAAACATTTTTCTTGTTAAAAAATATGTAATATCAATGGTGAATCATTCCATATTTGTATTCCTCTATACATTAAAGTCCGTTGTTTAGCAGTGGTTTTCGAAACAGGAAATAAAAAAACAACCTAACCCAACAACAAATTTTTCAATTAGTTAAAATTATTTGTCTTTACTTGATGCACTCGACCACACCACTGGGCAATAATCTAAGCAAGAACCATTGTTTGAACAATTTTAGAAATACAGTGTTGTGGTAAAAAGTTTACACATCTCTTAATAACTGACAAACCTCTTCCCTGTAATGTAAACGACTCTGGGTTAATGCGAATTAGCTCAAGGATATAGGGAATTTTAGAAATATTAATAATCATAACTCATGGTCATAATTCGTAAATCGCATATACATTTACTTTATCAATTATCGAGATTACCTTGTTCTGTAACTGGTCTGGTCATCAGTCATTCGTTTAGCGAATAAATGTAAGATTATCACAGTTAAGAAGGGGTATCCCGTTTACAAACTCCAAGAAAGTTTATCTTCTGGCCATGAACATAAGACTTTCTGAGTTTATGAATTAAAACTACTCAAAGTAGTCTATACTATCGAGCGTGTAGCTTAGATCTTTTATTTCATTGACCTTATAAAGTGGGGTTTCAAACACAGAGACAGTTAAAGTATAAATGGATTTTAATAAATGCAAAACTAGAGAGATTATATGAGCTACAAATATGAACGTACGTAAAAATGCAAACAATAAAACAAACAAACATTTAACCAAACAAAAACATAAGACATAACGTGATCAGAATAAATGAAATAAAAGAAGGGAAGAAGGATATAGAGAGAAGAGAAAGTAAAGTGAGAGAGAGTCAGAGAATTGAAGAAGAGCCTGGCAACTTATTACAAACAAAGAACCCTCTTGAGAGACACCTAAGATTCAGCTTTAAAATATATCAGATACTTGCAGTTTGATGCACTCTTTTGTGGAGCTGAGAAAAAGGAATATGTGTGTGTTCCTTTTAGGGCTGAAATGCGTGTCCTGGTCTTCTTCCGGAGTTGTGTAGCGGGAAGATTTGAAGGTTCACTTGAGCGTACGTTACCGAGAATGATTCAGGCTAAGTTCATTCAGCTCGTGAATGAACAGAGGCGAATAGGAAAACGAAACTAGACTATAGAAAACATACAAAGAAATAAAAGAGAAGAGAAGCAGGTCCGGACTTGGGTTTCCAGAATTTCCGAAGGAGGGAGAAGAGAGTTGAGAGTTGAGAGAGTGTGTAAACTGAAGGTTCGGACTTTTAACAGTGTCCCGTGTACGCCTCCTTTTGCGTGGAGGACGAATCATCTTAGCGCATTTCGAGCGGGAAGATCTTTCTTTGTCTTGTCAGGACAACTAATCTGCATGGTTTATGATGGTATGAATTTTCGTCATTTCTACCCAGAAAGATTGTACACACAGAAGAGTACATTTTACTGTAATCTCGCATGTGTGAGTGTTTCAGTCAAAACACGACGGTTAACCAGATACCAAGGATGACAGATAAAACATTTAAGGATACACAATTACACTCAACAACCCGATTATAGGCATTTTACATTTGATTAACATATAATAAAATTGTAGATACTTCCATTGTGACATGTGAATACATCTAAGCACCAAAAGGAATATATTTAAAATATTTAGCGGTACTTTTCTCTGAAAAGTTCCATGGATGGTGTCTGTGTGTGTAATGTGTGTTTTGGAATGTGTGTGCGTTGGAATGTTGCTCCCCCGTTGTCTCCTTTGCATAGGGCTGGATGAGCTTGGTGGTCAAATTTTATGACCTGCCAATGAGATCGGGTTACGGGATGCGATTCTACTGGGAGAACATTCTTCAAAAATACATTTCAGAGCCAAAAACTCGAAGATCATAACTATATGATCAAAACAACATTAATCACACATACATACAGGAAGTTCAGATACAAGTCTGAGTTACATACATTAAAAGGATGTTAAGTTAAACACAAAGGATGTTTGTGTGTGTGTGTATGTGTGTATGTACGTGTGTGTGTCATTCAGAATTCAGGCTGCTTTTGTGAACTCTTGTCCTTTCCCCCACCCTTTCGGGGGGTTTCAGGATGTGAGTCCCGTGAGTTGGCGAGATTTGAATCAAGGGACTAGGTCGACCCTTTTGCTCAACGTTCGGCTTGTTATAAATGTGAAATGTGTCATGTGCCAGGGAGGCCCTAGCCCGAGCGGCGCCCCCGCTGGTCAACATGCCCCAAGGGGGTCGTAAACAGAATGCTCTTTGTTTACTCAAGAAGAAACGAGCTGTGTTTTGCAAATCAAGATTCGCTAATTCAGAACATCTGGCCGGATGCCAAGTCAGTGTCTTTACATCCCATACCTGTTACCATATATTCTATCTGTTTTGACCACTTCAGCCTACTGTCTAATATAACTCCAAGAAGTCTTATTTCCTCTACCTGTTCAATAGGCACACTCTTTACAGACAAATTTAACTTCTGATGCAATCAACCTTTGATGCAATCACCTTTTGATGCAATTTGATGCAAACACAATGCTTTTGGTTTTTATCAAGTTTAGAACCAACTTATTATTCCGTACCTATTTTATGACCAATTGTATTTCCTCATCCAAAGCAGTAGACAACTGCTTAATTGATGTTGCAGGTAAATTTAATGTTTTATCATCTGCATACTGTACATGACTGTCTATGCACACTTTAAAACAAGAGGAAAATCATTGGTCTTAAACAACTTCCTTGAGGGACACCACATTGCAACTCTTTCACATCTGAATAATTTCCATTATAAAATACACATTGTCCCATTAGACAGTTAACTTTGAAACCAATGTACAGTAAAAGAATACATTTGTAACATTTCAGTTTATCCAGCAATATTTTATGATCCAGTACATCAAAGGCTGAGCTAAAATCTAACAATACTGCTCCTGCTAAGTTATTGTCATCAATCTGT
Source organism: Leuciscus leuciscus (assembly GCF_965113295.1). Lineage (NCBI taxonomy): Eukaryota > Metazoa > Chordata > Actinopteri > Cypriniformes > Leuciscidae > Leuciscus > Leuciscus leuciscus. The sequence continues at coordinate 31,327,162 of NC_138739.1, read as the reverse complement.
GTTCTCTCAAATGCTGAAAATTAGAGAGCAAATTATTCTCCTTAAAGAATAATTGAATTTGCTCACAAACTATAATTTTCAATACTTTGCTAAGAACTGGTAGCAAACTTATTGGTCGACTATTATGACCATTAAAACCCAGTGCTGCATTTTTCTGTAGATAACCTTTGCATCTTTCCAAGCTAAAGGAAAAATCCCCTTTTCAATTCTGTTATTAAAGGTGTGGCAAACTAGTCAAACAACATTTCTTCTCTTTATTTATCAACTTTATTTATGAAAAAAAATCATTAAAATAATTTCCAATTTCATACGGTTTAAAAATAGTTAAAAATGAGTCACCTCAATAAAAGAAGGAATTTGACTTGATTTCTTATCCATTAATCTATTGAGTGTACTCCACATGTTTTTACAATCATATTTACATTCACTTATTTTAATTTTGTAAAACATTTGTCTTTTTCCTATTCATTTTAGTTAGCCTACTTGATTTCTTAATTTGCAATAGACATCCCAATCCTCCTTGTTCCCAGTTCTTTTTGCTGTACCCTTTGCCACATCTCTCTCAAACATAATGTTTTTCAACACATTAACAATCACTGTACATTTTTTCATAGGTGCATGTTTGTCAACCAAAGGGTATAATAATCTTTCAAATGCTGACAGTGCATTATCAGGATGAACTTCCTTATAAACATCAATCCAACATACATTATTTACGTCTGTACAAAATGATTCTTGACTGAATCTCTTATATGATCTTTTATAAATTACTTGTGGTTTCTAAGTGTTTACATGCTTGCTAAATAAAACATAATATCTTTTTATGCATGTGCTTAAAGGCCTTGAACCGCTTGAACCCCGATAAATGCTGCTTGTTTTCATTTTATATGCTTCCCCTGAGCTTTATCTTTCAGAAGTACAGCATATCTTATCACTTTTATGCCGATGATTCCCAATTTTATTTCCCAGTAAGTATAGACAAAAATTGCTCATCTGAGAAAGTCTTAAATTGTTTTAAAGATATCAAACATTGGCTGGCTAATAATTGTTTACAAATAAATGAGAGCAAAACTGAAGTCTTGATCTTAGGTTCCTCCTTGTCCCGTTTACCTGGCCTTGCTGTCCAGTTAGGCCCGTTATCGTTGAATGTTCAAGATCATATGAGGAACCTTGGAGTGATTTTGGACTCATCTCTACTTTTCAATAAGCAGATCAGTGCAGTTGTAAAGAGTAGTTTTTACCATCTGAGATCAATTGCTAAAATAAAAACTTTCCTTTCCCATACTAACTTGGAAATTGTGATCCACTCATTTATTTAATCCAGGTTAGACTATTGCAACTCATTGTATAGTCATCTGCCCCAAACTGCATTATCCCATCTATAACTCGTCCAAAATGCTGCAGCCAGGCTGTTAACAGGATTAAGAAAAAGGGATCATATTTCCCCAGGTTTGGTATCTCTACACTGGCTCCTAGTGAAATTCGGGGTGGATTCTAAAATTTTGACTTTTGTTTACAAGGCACTATTTGGTCTCGCACCCAAATATATTAGTGACCTTTTACACCCTTAAGGCAAAGTTTAGGGCAATCGGTTCGTAGCTTTGCTTCAACTGTGTGATATAGTCACAAGGAGCGACCAAAATTTCCTTTCAGGGACAAGACACAAAGTTTCCAAATCTCCAGCCAGAATGTAAATTCCCCTCTGGGAGAGCAGTTTGGTTTTGGCCAAAAGCAGGAACTGCTGCATCTGCCTGAATAGGGGGCGCTAACACAGCTCGCTATGGTGATTGATGTAAGAGACTCTATTGTAAGTTGCTTTGGATAAAAGCGTCTTTTAAATGTGTGCATGAAAATTAAGCAATTTATATGATATAATTAAACTGACCTGAAAGTTTAATTCTGTATTTCCTTTGACTATTTTCTTTGCCATGCCATGTGCTTGCTATAGCTTCAGTGCTTGCTTGCCCCATATTGCTGCTTGCATTTTAAAATGGATTTCTTCATTATTAACTCTTTCATTGACGGAAATTTCCGGCTTTTCGTGTTTTCACTGTTTTACGGTAGGGGGCACTATTATGCATCTTCTGAAAGAGTAGAGAATCTCCTGATCAAAACACAGGTGAAAAAGAAGCAGAAACATTTATTCATCAACATTAAACATCACATTAATCAAAACTGCCTAATGTTACCAAATGAAAAGTCGACCCAGGACAAGCTATAGGACTGTGCAAGCTTTGAGGGTGTTGACTCAATCTACTCTATCAATCTATGTTTTGATCATCGTTCTGAATTAGATCTACTACTGTAGTACTGTAGACAAAAATGCGATTTTCTCAGCTTTTTGCTCGAATTGTTGCTTTTTTTTTACTTAAAAAGGAATGCATGAAGCTAGAATAAAACCTCTTTGTTTTTTAAAGCAGAGGGTGTGCTCTTTCTTTTGAAATTTTGCATGTTTGAGATATTCATACAACAAAATATTCTGGGGGTCATGAAAATTTTGTGAAAATTATCAAAAATACTGGCAGTGGCTGGCAACTTTTTTCAAAAATGCTGGCGGGTAAAGAGTTAAACAGTTTTCATTATCATCAGATATAATTTTGTTAATATATAATAAATATTCTAAATATAAATTATACCTTTTATTTGTTATTTACTGCAGCCCTGGCATCACAGACCATTGAAGTGGCAGCTCTAGGAAGACCTCTGTTTCCTGGTATGCTGTATGACTGCCGCAAGGATACCTTCATTCCAGGTGCTTTACAAACCTAAAAAAAAAAGTTTATTTTCCCCTCTTTTTCAAATATTGTATCACTAATTACAAATCCTTGTGTAACAACACTTTAAAACCTGCATGTTTCTTCAACAGTACATCACTTCCTCGTACATAAATCTAAAAGTAATTTGTCATTTCAGGTGTCACTTTGTGGGATAAGAAATCACTGAGAGAAGATTTGGACAGTCGTCCACAGCCCAGGACAGATTTGAAGTACAGTAGCTCCGACTCTCTCTCTGATAAGTCCAGTCTCCTGGATGTGAGTGCTTCCCTGAAGGCCAGCTTCTTGGGGGGGCTGGTGGAGGTGGGAGGATCTGCCAAGTTCCTGCGTAATACCAAATCTTCAAACCAACAGTCCAGAGTTACAATGTATTACAGCGAAAGCACAAGATTCGAACAGCTCACTATGAGCCATCTGGGTCAGATCACTTACCCTCAGGTCTTTGACCAGAAAACTGCAACTCATGTGGTCACAGGTGTACTATACGGAGCTCAGGCCTTCATGGTGTTTGATCGGACATTTTCAGAAGGGGAAGAAAAGCAGGAGATTGAGGGAGAACTGAATGTCATGGTCAAGAATATTCCTCTACTTTCAATTGAGGGACAAGGAGCTATAAAAATGACAGATGGTCAAAAGAAAGTGGCTGAGAAGACTACCTGCACATTTCATGGTGACGTCCGCCTTGATCAGAACCCCACCACTTACATGGAGGCCTTAGAGGTCTACAAGAAGCTCCCCACTATACTGAAGGAGAATCCACAGAATGCAGTTCCAATAAAAGTCTGGCTCTATCCTCTTTCTCTACTGGATACAAAAGCAGCTCAGTTGGAAAGAGAAATTAGCACAAGTCTGGTTTTCAACACTGAAGATATAATCGAGGGGCTGGGCGAAGTAGAGAGGACATGCAACGACATGTCTGGAAAACCAATTGTAAATGTTTTCAAAGACATCAAAGACAGGCTCCGTTTATTTAAGGGCTCTCTTAACATTTACAAAACAGTGCTCCTGAAAGCAGTGGCCAAGGTCTTGCCTGCTATACGAGGAGGAGAGAAGGAGCAAAATTCATTGGAAAACATCCTGAAGATCCACTACAGCTCCCCCTTTAATGCTGACATACTTAACCAGTGGTTAGATCATGCAAAGGCTGAACTTAACCTCTTGAGTGTTCACACTGAGATACTGAAGGGAATCATAAATGAAGACTCAAACCGACTCAACACCATCCTCTTTAATCCTAATATTGATGTTGTGGTGTGCTTGACTTTCACATCTCTGAAGTATGAAGACCCAGATCTCACAACTCTGAAGAATTTTCTGGAATCTGATGAGTTTAAAGGGCTAAATGTGGTAATGAAACCACATTGTAGCACATTAGCATCTATTAGAAAGTGGTTCAACTATCCTGAAATCATCTCAAAAATGAGAAAGAACTTATCTCTTTTCAGAAGTTTTTCAGAGGCTAATAAAGATGAAAAGAGATATCGATTCATTATTTCTGCCATCTCCGATCCCTCCAGTCCAGGCTCCTCTATCTATCTGTATGAAACAGGGAACCTGACAGACTCACAGTTCCAGCCCGTGTCGAAGCCTCCCCCACCAGAAGTGAAGAAGGACCTGAAGGACAGTGTGTCCCTGAAACTGCAGAAGTCCCCAACTGGAGAAACTGTGCAGTACAGAGTGGAGTACCAGCAGGTGAAAGCAGATTCTGGCTCTGAGGAACAGTGGAATATCATAAACACAGCTGATGAAGTCTTTACTCTTACTGGATTGGAGTTTGGAAAGCAGTACTTGATCCGCTACAGGATAGTGGGTAAAGTGGGAGTCAGTGAAGCCAGTGACACTATTGGCCCCATACAGTCTTCAAGTAAGTGTCATCTTTTTTTAACACACAGTGAATGTTTGTATTGACAACCATATTTCCTAACAGGTGTGGTTATTAATAAATGTGTAACATGTTGTAAAGTGTTTCTCATTTGACTGTATATATATGAAAAGTTTTATTTCCTTCGTTCATGTTGTTACGAATAGTCCTTAAAGACAGAGTATATTGTATTTGATGTCTAATGTAGGCTAGTGTACTTAATCATATGAAATTCACAATAAACAATACAAAGCCTTGAACAAGTAAAACATACATTTCTCTGTATGAAAACCAATAGGTCATTTAAAAATATAGCTGACATAAAACAATAAACAAAAACAATAATAAACAAAACACACAAAAATAATCAACTTAACACACAAAAACTGTTGACTCTTAAGCCCACTGTATGGCATTTCTGCAGAAAGACATCAGTCATCCCTAAAAACAGAGTGATTATGATTAATTTTAATAATTAACAAATGCAAATCTCATAATTTATATTCTTTAATAATTATGATTATTAATTACTCATAATAAATGCAAAGCATACAGAAGTTCATTGTAAAGCAAGTAATTGAACTGACCACAGGGAAATAAAATCTATAGAATAAGGTATGACAACAAATTCAAGCTTCAATGATAAAATAAGGAAGAAAAACGTTTATTTATTTTTTAGCAGATAAAAGCTTAATATACTGTATAAATTAGCTCACCACATGATGACAGCAATATTACAGACAAAAAAACTCACCGTATTCTCTGTTGTTCTGTTGTCTGTGTTAGGGGTTCAGGCTGCAGGACTGCCGAATAACTAAAGAAACATTATCAGCAAGATGGTAGAAAACGTGAAATTGAAATCAGTGCTACATGACTAGAGAAATGCCATGTTCTTTTAATACCTGCAGGATTGCACCTATACATGGAAATTAAAATTGGGTTGAATAACATACTGTTCTTCCAGTTTCACCTCTGATATTATAACAGTTGGGTAAGTTACTCTAAAATAGTTATTAATTACTAAAATTACATATTCAACAGTGTAATTATTTTAAAGATTAATGTAATGACTATCTTTAGAAAGTATTAGTCTACTTATTACTAATTACTAAATCCCATATCAACCTCAACCACTTGAACAATACAAGGAGAGACAAGAAACTGCACTTTTAATGCTTTCAAATAAACAATATACAATTGCATGAATTATTCTTGAATTGGCCAAAGTGTGTAGAGGGAGAAGGTTACATTTAAAAATATACCTTTTAAAAATGTATGTTAAATATACAGAACTGTTTTATAGTCTAATGCAATTACATCCGATTTTACTTTAAATTACAGAAGAATTAAGAGTAATTCCTTTAATTAAATTACAGTATTTAGATTACTTGGATAATTAATTACACCCATCACTGTATAACAGTAATTAAAATGTAAACTTATGCATTGACTCAAGCAACTATTTTATAGCTAACTCTCTGTCCTTCGCTGCTGCAGCCGATATTTAAAATATAATAATAATATGTGTTCGTACTCTCCCTATGCTTGCAGAAGCTCATCCAGTTCTGCTGGTGAGAAATATGCAGACCTCTTTTTGTCTGGCGCTGTTGCCATGGTGACATATAATATCTGTGCTCCATTGATAATGGCTTTTTATAGTTGTGGTGCACGCGCTTAACTCAGAGTCAGTCAACTCAGAGTTGATTGAACTAACTCATTTCAGCTGTTCTGTAACCGAAAACTCAGAGTTTCCCATCTCAGGGTAAGTCAACTCAGAGTTCAAGTTTTAACTCAGAGTTGGTTGAACCTCCTTTCTGAAACAGGCCCAAGGGCTGTTTAATGTTTTTTATTATTATTATTTATTATTATCATTATTATTTTTATTATTAAAGAAATTATCCGAATTTTGATTTTATTTAATTCTGATTGGATTATTCTCCAAATTAAAAGTAACTTTTAACTCCAAATTCATTCACCACAATATACTTTATGATTTGATTCAAGAAGAACAAGAGCGAACAGTGAAAATATTGCCTGTGCACAGAGTGGTCCGGTGTAAGCAAAACCTCTCTTTGACTTTGATAAATGATTAACTTGTTGATCCCCAAGCAGACAAGAGTATCAGAGACAGACCAACAAAGATACTTGTGAAACTCCTCGGCTTCGTCTTTTGGTTGTTTTTCTTTAATGTCTTTTTCATTTTGATTTTATTGACTTGAAAATAATTATATGCACTTCCCAAAACATTTAAGTGTAGCTTAAAACCTGTTGTGAGCTCAGGCAGACGGTCCTTTCAGACTTTTCTCTCTGCCGCCTGCTCATAGAGACCAATTTATATTATAAACTCATTTTGAGGAAATTTGGGTTGTAGCTTGTTGTTACTATGATTGGAAAGTGATTGGAAGATTACAGAGGAAGGAAGTTATGGTGATGTTATTCACTTTGAGTGTGTATCTAATGACAAAAAGATAGACGGAAGTAGTGACATTCACTGCACAGAGATGGGCGAATGGAGTCACCCTGTTCCAAAGTGCAAAGGTTCATTCCATTGTTTGTTTATTTGTTTGTTTGTTTGTATCTTCGCCCAATGATCACATATTTCTGAGCTTTAATCAAAACACCAATTTAACTATTTCTCTTTCCCTTGCTTTTCACACAGGGATAACATGCACAGCACCAGATATATCAAATGGTTATGTTGTTGAGAAAATGCAAGAATACCAGAAAGATGCCATATTAAAATACAGATGTTCACCAGGGTTCAAACCTAAAGAGGGAATCCCCAGATGTGCTAAATTTGGCTGGACTCTGAACCCAGAATGTGATGGTAATACACCAATGTTACATAATAAACAATTCATATGTGAAATAATCATTCAATCCATATAGCTTTCATTATGCAAAAAAAAAAAAAAAAACTCTGTAGTGTCACACTGAAACATTCTTAATTAAAGGAACCGTATGTAAGATTGTGGCCAAAACTGGTACTGCAATCACTTTCAAATTACTGTAGAGCGGTGTATGCCCTCCCCTTTTTTAATTGGGCTTTAACATGCACCAGTTAAGTCTGAACTGCTTTCTTCACTTTAAGTATCCCATTCATCTGAGTGTTTGTAACAGGATGTATAAGAAACATTTAGCTAACAAAATCGTGGCTCTTGAGAAAACTGATCCCCAAGCAACGCTTGCAGGACTTTAACGCCCCTTTTTTTCTTAACACTTCTAAAAATTAAGCAATTTTAACACTTTCCTTTTTGGGAATTTGTAAGGTAAACCATGGCCTGATACAGAAAAATTTTACAATTGAAAATAAACATGAATTTAACATAAAACAATTGTGAGTAACAATTTGAGCTGTAAAATAATAATAAAAAAAGATTGTCTGATGAAATACTGGTGTATATATAAAACATAAAAATAAATAAATACATACCTTAAATAAATAAAAACCTTACAGCAGCTTGCTGTGATGAAATCACATGAAAATTATTTTGATAATTCTAAATGACCAGTGTAGCTTATGTTCCTTCACATCTTAAAAATTAAGCCATTTTAATAATACCCATTTTGGGAATTTGTAAGTGTAAACCTTGGCCTTGACACACACACACAAAAAAAGTAAAATTTGAACAAACATGAATTTATAGCAAGTGTGTAACAACTGCTCCAGTCAGTTGTCCCTTTGGTAAAACACTGTTGTAGTCTCAGTCCATCTTTTTCAAGCTCACTTACTACAAAAGCTTGTTTTTGAGGAACTGTGCCTTGGATGACAACATCTGTCCATTTAGATTTAGAAAGATCTTCTGCAAGACTTCAAAAGTGCATTTGAGCTCTGGTGGGTAGCTCAGGTTCAAACAGTATATCAGTCCAAATAACAGAGCACAAGCCTGACTATTCAAGTCACTGAGCACTTCCACACCTTCAAGGACACCAATGTCTGCTGGGTCATCGTTAGGCAGCGCTCCCTCCTTCAGTATGACATACACTCCTATCACAGTTTGCTCCATGGTACTTTGTGACTCAAATTCTGAATCCTGTGGGATAAGAGCACAAGCAAAAATTAGCTCAAATATTTATTACAAGAAATGCACACTTAAACACTCACTGGCCACTTTATTAGGTAAACCTGTAAAGTAAACTTCAATCCAATACAGGAGCTCTGCTGTGAATCCTACATTTACAAGGTTATAATTATTCAGTTTTTAAGATGAAACTGTCAGAAAGGTGATAATTCTACTGTTTATTATTGAGGTCACAGTGGGTGCTGGAGTATAATGTGGTGCATTATATTATAAGATTGTAATAATTTATTTGGCCACCATATTTAAAATAAATTAGGTGGCTAAAACATTAGAACCATCTTGGAATATAATGCACTGCAATAAAACAAAAGCATTCATGTACAGTTTCTGATGCCATTTTTTTTAATGCAAATTAGGCCCCTTGAGAGCTCAACCGATTTGAATAAAATTTTTTTTTTTTTTGTGCATCAACCAATTCACATAAGAACTGTGTACCATCAGTTTCCTATAAATAAACAATTTGTCCAGCTCAGTTATTTGACAAAGTTATGTGTTCTCTCAAGTCACATGTTTGTTGTAGCAAATAGGGGAAAACACGGCCCAAGTACAGATTCAATGGGCTTTTAAAACTGTATTTTCTTATCAACTCACCAAATATGCCTTCACTAGTTTTTCAGGGTCTTCATTCAAGTAGGTGCACAGAGACTTGATGACACAGGCTTTTCGGGTATGTATAGTGTCATTCTGTGGGGTGGGGACAAGATTAACTCAAACTTCAGTGGCAGCACAGCTTAAGAGTACTCTGTGGGAAGAAAATGCATTGAGAATGACTATTAAATATACACAATTTAAATATACACAAACATAATGATTGTCGTTTCCAAAACAATGGTGTAGTTAATAATGCTTAAGCAATTTGTACCTACAACTCTCCTTTGTAACACACTGCCTGCACTGCCACATACACGTCACTGAAAGAGAAAGAAAAGGAAAGGTCAGTAATCAAGGATAGTTAGTTATACATTATATGTGAGTGTTAAGAAAAACGACTTACATGTAATAAAGGTGAGGTTCACACCAGAAGAGCATGGGGACAGCTTTATATTGTGATGTATTTCATCTTTTGTATGAAGAAAAGAATCATTTTCGCTGTAAAAAAAAGTAAAGAAAAAAAGTGTATAAGACTGACTTAAAAAAATGGGCCAAAGAAAATACCAATACTGGCTACTGTTACTAAATATAAAGTTTTACTTATATTAATAAAGTATATTCCATAAATAAAACATGTATACCTATTCAATCATAACTTTAACTGCCATTTGTTAGGACACTTCAAATATGGTCGACTGCATCATAGATTTTACTTGACAATTTTTGCACACTGTAATCAATAAGCTGGGTAGCATTAAGTAACGTGTTTGAAAAGACAGAAATGGCTAGATACAGAACGTTTAAATTAATATTTTGCTGATGAAGGCCAGGCCAACATAAAAATGGCACATTACGCTAACGTTAACGTTAGCTAACGTTACATTAACTTACAAACAGAAGAAGAAAAAAGAAAAACGGGAAAAAAAACGGCTGTATGATGTTTTCGACTCTGACGTCTGCATTCAATTTATCTCCTGTTTTAGAGTTATATTTGCTGAAAATCAGCGAAAAAATGCCTAGAGTTGCCATATTCCCCTTTAACGTTAAGGTGAAACTCGTATCGACAGAAGACACAGAATTGAACCCAACAACACATGTGCTTCAAGTCTGGGAAAATAAGCCTGCTTAGAAACATCGCAACAGTGTCTAATAACTTAGTTTTATCCCACAGTAATAATTACAAACAGGTACATATATCAGGTACTTACCCTCAATATCAAGGATGCAGAACGATTAGACCGCTCACAAAACGTCAGGAATTTCAGCCTTCTCCACAGTACATTTGAGCCCGGCCGCGTGTCCCCGAACTTCCCGCCGCAGTACTGAGCATGCGCAGTGTGACTCACCAGAGAGAATTGTTGATATGAAGCGCCTCAATCTCATTGAATCAACAAGTGCTGATCTAATTCATTCAATTATTTCTTAATTTAGTTCCAACTAACAAGAATGAATCATTTAACACAAGTAAACTCGTTATATTCTTGTTAATCAGACATATTTTTATTTTGCAAATCAAGCAAGTGGCTAGTTGAGTTTTTTGAGTGAAGAGAAAGAGTGATTAGTGGTTTAAAAATCGTCACGTTAATTCTCAGTGAATTCACAAAATAAAAGAGATGATAGAAAATTTTAAAATAAAGTATCAGAGACACTAAGTATAATGTAAAACCTGAATTTATCCAAAGTTATTAGGGACATTCTACCAGAAACGTACATTTCCACTTTAAAAAATCTTGGGGAAAAAAATATATTTTTCTTAAATCTGAACGTTGAGACATATGGAGGACATGTTAAACTATGAGAAACACATATCATCCCATCTCAGCATGTTTTTATGATTAAATAAAATACATTTTATACGCATTTCACCCCTAAAATGTCAGGCCCTGTCACAGACAAATTTGTATATGTTAGAATGGTTTCCTAATGAATTTCTTTGATACAGATAGCATTTTCTTATTGATCACATGTCCCTGATTGTATCTAACATGGTTTTATAATTCCTTTAAGAAATATAAGTAACTTTTCGGTCAACTGTAGTACACAAAATCACAGAATACCCGCAGGCACTCATATAGTTGTAAAATAACTACCTTTACATAGGAGATTTTTATAAAAACATAGTAGTGGATATATACCCCCACCTTCATCTACACAGTTAAAGAGATTAATTAATTAATATTTCCTCAAATAGTACACTTTTATCATAATTTCCTGTGTGACAGGACTGACCATGGCGTGACAGGACTGACGGTACTGTGACAGGACTGACTTTATGGATTTTGATGATGCAGAAAAAGTTATGTTTTGTGTTCTTTATTTAAGTTTTGATTGGCATTTCTTTTTTAAATTATTATTATAATTTTAATGTTAAAGTAATATTAGACTATGGTAAAATTCAGCCAAGGACATACATAATATTGCCAAAAGTATTGGGACAGCCCTCCAAATAATTGAATTTAGGTGTTTAAATCACTTCCATGGCCACAGTTGTATAAAAATCAAGCACCTTGGCCTTCATTTTACTATTGCATGCGTTAAATACATAACATATGCAATAAATGTAATAAAAAAGAACAATAACATTAATTTGTAAGGCCGTGTCACACAGGAATGTGACAGGGCCTGATGTGACAGGGCCTGACGGTTGGCCATTGTAAACTGCCATTACTCAGCCTGCTAGCATGCTAGCATAAAAACTGTTAACATGCAAGCAAGGAATTTCAATAACCTTTTTAGACATGTTTTGGATTTAAAACATTTTCATTATTTTCTGGAATGTTTAACCGTGACAGGGCCTGACCCTTTAGCTCGTCTTCCTAAAAAAAACATACAAAAACAAGCTTAAAATCATACAATTCAATGAAACAATTCAGCCTTAATCAATGTAAGCTTCACCTGGGTCAAATGATGTCACTTCCTCTGAGTGATACCCTTAAAGGTGTATTTCACACATTTTATGTATAGAGTTTTATGTAAACGTGACAGGACTGACCAAAACATGGGGACAGTTGTAAAATAGAATTTATTTGTAGAATTTATATAGAATTTTATGTTTTTGATCAGTTGATGTGAATGATAACAGCTTAAACTTGTTATTGATGAGTTTTTTTTTTTTAAATAACAGTTTGTAGCATAACAAAACTATGAAAGCTGTAGCTCCAATTTGGCTGAGGACAAGGGCATGGACAGGATTTGTAATTTTCAAAAGTGTTTTTAATAAAGAAAAAAATATCTGAGAACCTAATGAATGACATATTCCTTTACAGAACAACTCACAGAAATCAACTATGAGCCAGTTTTAGAAATTTTTGGATGAAATACTTTTTTATTCACTGTAACAATTCAAGGACAGATAATGTACGTTTCTGGTAGAATGTCCCATTTAATGAGTACAATTTAAAAGAATAAATCTGACTCCACTCAGCCTCTCTCCACATGTTTTCTTTAAAAAAATATTGGGCACGTTTTTCCAGCAGTAAATGTGTTATAATGTATATGGCACTATTTTACATTATGCATTTACTTGTTCCATTAGCAAAGTGTCAGAAACCACGCAAGAATTTTATGACACTGATAAAGGAGAAAGAGGAGTACGACAATAAAGAAGTTCTGAGATACAAGTGCATCGAGCCATACAATGAAATTCCAGAAGGAGAATGGATCTGTGAAAATGGAGAATGGAATGGAACCTTCGTCTGCAGGGGTGAGCTAGAATGTTATGAATCTAAAATCACATTTACTACCTAGTGGGTAAAACATTGACTAGATCCATGATGAACAAAAGCTGGGAATGATTGTGAATTTAGTGGAACATTTATCTGTATTTTTTTATTTATTACAAACAACTCATGTTCACTAACAGTTACAATGATTCAGGGGACACTTTAAAGCACTGCATAAAATGGACTGAAATATGTCTGAAACTGTTACTTGTTTAGGTAAGATCTGCCCACCACCTCCTTATGTTGAAAATGGAGACTATACTGCCTCGAAAAAGGATGGTAATGAGATCACAGAGGTATCGTACACTTGCCAGTCTCACTATGTGCTGAATAAGAAACAGCGATATAAGTGTGAGAAAGGGAAATGGCAGACCCCTCCGAAATGTCTGAGTGAGTCATTCTTTTCCAAATGATTCTCTTGAATCACTCCCATCATGAAGTGTTCTGAACTTTGTGTGTAATCAGTTGTATTTTGCATCTTTCACAGAGCCTTGCGAAATTACACCTGAGATTTTTGAAGGACACAATGTGGAACCCATCCGAGAAAAGTTCTATTTATCCCATGGTGAAAAGAGTGAACATTACTGTAGATATTATTATAGTGAGGGGGGATGGAATTGGAGATCTATCACCTTGACATGTTCTGATGGGAATCTGACCATTCCACCATGTGAGTACATGTGTTTGTGCACTTTCATATGTTGAGGTCACCAGGTTTGCCTGCTGCTGCATCTTTACCATCTTGCTAATTAATCTGATATTATAGACCTCTTTTGTTGAGGTTTCAATTCATGAAGGGTCAGTTACGGGCAGCTTTACTGAATAGAAAGTTCAAAAGAACAGCATTTATTTGAAATAGAAAATCTTTTGTATCATTAGAAATGTCTTTACTGTCACTTTTGATCAATTTCTGAATAATACATCATTACTGAATAATAATTTAAAAAATAACTTTTAAATGGTACTGTACATTCCTGTTGAATACATTTTTTGTTTTGTTTTTTCCCCTCTTTTCTTCAGGTCAATAAGACATATAAATTGAAAGAAAGGTGGATTAAAACACTAAGGTAAAAACTATGAAACATTTTGATGATATTACTATCCATATTTGATTTATAGCAACACAATAGATTTTATGTTTTCAGAGTTTATTTTGCAGTGCAAAATATGAATGTGATAAAGACCCTGTAATGATTTTAGTGGATAAGTCTCTGTGGGCATGTAAACTGATTAAAACAACAATAATGTCCACTAGTAACTCTGCATTTATCATAGTTTTCTGTATTAAGATCTGATGATCCCACAGATGTGAATGAAGATGGACAGTCTGCAGGAGCAACACACACACACACACACACACACACACACACACACACACACACACACACACACACACACACACACACACACACACACACACACACACACACACACACACACACACACACATTTGCTAGATACTTCAGACTACTTGCTTATGGTACAGTAATATGACTCTGTGTTACAGTAACACTGGAATAAAGCATCACTTTCAAATTATTACTCTGAGTTTGGTATTCATTATTATATATTTTTTTACATTCAACTATTTTCTCCTAAATTATTTACATATAGGAATTTAACTTAACCCCTTAACTGCAAGAAAATTAAAGCCAAAAATCTAAACAAGTTGTGTTCCAAATTTTAGGTTGATAACTCAAAATGTTTGCTTTCAGTAAGATTTTATTTGGGCGCAGTACCAAACTTTTTCACTAGATGGACAGCCAAGCTTCCTTATGACCATATAAGGGCGCCTCCATTTTCATATATGTTTTGAGTGATCTGAACCATGTATTTCCATAATTTCATACAATTTAAGAAGTATACATCCTATTCAGAAGTAGTATGGGTGGTTTGGCAGTATTTGATTTGATTTCAACCTCTAAAAAACACATAAAAAGAGCACATATGTGCGTTATAGCTCGCTGCCGCATCACAGTAGTAGTAGTAGGAGTAGTAGTAGCAGTAGTAGTAGTAGTAGAATCAGTAATCTGATGGATTTTGTTGGCAGGTTAAGACTGGATTTAGATTTTTAAAATGTACTGTAAAGGAATACCAATGCTTTGTTTTTCAAATAATAATAATGATAATAATTGCGTGAATATTTAAATCTGTTGCATTTCGCAGGTGGTTTAAGACTGGAGTTAGATTTTTATTTTTATTTTTTATGTACTGTAAGGGATTTTTTATTTAATTGTTTATGTTTTGAAAAAGCCATTACAATTATAAAAATGAGTTTATATTTTTGGTGAGTTTATAATGTAATAAATTTATCATAATGTAAAAATTGTTATTAAATTATGAGCTCAAGATTTTAGTATGTTTTGAGAAAATGATTACATTCTGAAAATTTTATTACAATAATAATGTAATACTTATTACATTATGTGCAGTTTTTACATTATGTGCTGTTATTACATTAATGTGTAATAAATGTGTGCTGGCAGTGTTTGAACACAATCACCCTACAATGATACAAATCCCCCCAACTCCCTAATCCCCAGTAAACAAAAGCAGTCTCATTATGCCGTTTTGATTCTCTGAGCAGTGTGATGTCACACTGCTGAGGCCCCGCCCACGGCCGCTGACTGACAGTCCTGTATTACCATAGTTTCTGCCAAGGGAGTAATCCATCAGCCGGAAACCGAAGCTTCCCCGGGCGCCGCCATTGATTAGCAGACCATCACCTGCTGGTAGCATTCCATTGACTCCCATTCATTTTGGGGTCACTTTGACAGCGAATAACTTTACATCTGAGGCATTTAAAGACTCCATTTGTCCATTATTTATTTCTAAAGAAACACGAAAATGTATAAAAGGCTCCATTACCTTGTATCTTACATTATGGCCCCTTAGAAGCAGTTTTTGTAAAAATAGGCTAACGATTGCGTCATAACCACACGACTCTCTGTCGCACAGTCATACTTGCCAACCTTGAGACCTCAGAATTAGGGAGGGGAAGGACCGGGGGGGGGGGGGGGGGGGTATTTATTTGACAAATTCATTTCCTTAAAGGAGAACTCCGGTCAATTTTAACATTGAGCTCATTTTGTTGTAAATTTGGAGTGCTGTCAATACAGAGAACAATGACAAAAATCGGTGTTGCCTACACCGTGTTATCCTCTTTTTAAAATTTGCACCCTGTTGACTTCAATGGGGCATATTTTAAACCTGCTTTTACAAGTGCAAGTTTACATTACAAGTGCACAGGTCATGTGAGTGATTCCTTTAGAGTTAACACGGGTGAATCTGACTGCAGTAGATGTGAAAGATATGAATAAAGTTAATTCGGCCAGCGCTCATACCTGTTTACATCCTGTTTTCGGTTGAAGTCCAAAGTAGTCGATTGTCGAGTTCACGCGCATATGTTTAGTATGATCACGCGCGTGAACTCGACAATCGACTACTTTGGACTTCAACCGAAAACAGGATGTAAATACAGGTATGAGCGCTGGCCGAATTAACTTCATTTTAACGGATGGTGTAGCAATATTGTTGTCCAGGTGGAAATCGGGAGAAATTCTGGAGAAAGGTCGGTCCGGGAGATATTCGGGAGGGGCTTTGAAATTCGGGAGTCTCCCGGAAAAATCGGGAGAGTTGGCATGTATGCGCACAGTAGAGAGATTACCGTATAGACAGGAGGAGAAGCTTGCGGGCAATCGGGGGGACATGGAGGCAAAATTATTAATCAGAATACTTAGCAAAAGTTGCTCCTGCTCCTAGCTCATGGACACCTCCTACTCACACTCTGCAAGTTTCGGAAGGGAATTATTCAGATTTATCTTGCCACAGCTACTAGAAGACAGACGGGTTACTCACGTCACATCTACGTCGCCAAGCTCAGTTTGAGTCTGCGCAGGACGCTCGACCATCAGGAAGTGAGTGTTTCTAATTGACTTCCCTTTTCTCCATTGAAGACTATGGGGTCGCTGTGTTCATTTATTTTACTGTCTATGGTTTCTGCCCTCAGCGAGTTGTACGCTATCCGCCATTTTCTCCACGCTCGAGCAGCTCATAGTTCGAATTACAGGGGGTACTGGGGGGTACTATACCCCCCCAATGATGACCCAGTACCCCCCAAAGGGACAGAAATATCAGTTTTTGGGGGGGGGGGGGGGGGGGGGGGGGGGGGGTCAGATATTTTTTCTGATATTGTGAAAAAATATAATTACAGTTACAATACAAGTCAACTCCTATTTTCACTGTAGGAACATTTTAATGTAAAGCGATTTCAGACACCCCTATTGTGGACCGTACCATTTTTAACCACCGTGGCTAGAAGCAACGGAGATAGAGAACGACTTCAACTTCTCAAGCAAGTGTCAACGTTGAATGACAAAACGCTAGTTTCATAAAGTATCATTCTTTTCAACATTCCTTATTTGTATATTCAAAAATATTTAAAATAATCTAATTTAAAACAGTTATAATTTTTCAATGTAAATTATTTAATGTTATTGGTAACAGCCTAGTGTCTAATTATTTTAATTGAATATATTTATCAAATTTAAGAATTTGAAATGAAAGATGGAGCATACATTTAATAAAATTAGGGGACAATGACCTTTATAAAGGTACAAAAAATATTCTGAGTGTTTTCAAACAGTGATGTAATGAAACATTTACAATTTATATACATACATATACACGTATATATTAGGCCTATATAGGCAAATTATAACATGTTTACACAAAATTTGTTAACACACACAAGTAGCCTACTTTTCCCCTTTATTTAACATAAATTGTAAGAATATGACTAATAGTAAAGACTAGTAGCCTACTAATAAATAAACATTATGCTAAAGCTATTAAATAGCAGTTCCAAACTAGTTTTTGTTAATACAATGTTGGTATGAGCCACTACAGTCATTTAAAAATATAAAAAATAACACAAAGAAAAATAGTGGACATTTTGGGGTTAATATGGAAACGACAGTTACCATGGTGAATACACAATATTAACAATAACTGTTAATGAAACATGGAAACTGCTCCTGGTGAACAGAATGAAAATCATACCTGCATTACTTTTATTTCGTGTAATTTACAACGTAACGGCGTTGCATGCTCGTAGTTTCTTTTGCACTTTATATACACTTTTAGGCGATACAGCGCGCGCCGCCGCATTTGCGCGAGCAATTGAAGAGTGTGCGCTACGAGAACAGGATAACGGCTGACAGGACAAGAAAGTCCGTCTTTCTGAGGTGAAACATTTTATTTCAGCGTACACTTATGTCACTGCCTGGCAGTTCCTATTGTGCTGGGTTTTCTGAAGTAGTCATTATTCGCCTCTCATAACATAACATAACATGCTCTAAACACGCACGCAGAGTGGAAAAGGAGGAGCGGAGGATAGGGGCGCGGGGAGCAAGGATCACAGCGTAAATTTGAACTATATCGATATATGCGATATGGTCTAATTCTATATCGCATTTCAAAAATATATCGTTATATCGCCCAGCCCTACCTGCATTATAAGTGTGTCCACGGTAACTGAAATATAGTTCTCTACCTCAGCGCTCAACTGTAGCCTGACATGCACTTTCCGTGAGCAGGAATTGAAAACCCGGAGTGGACCATAAGCGAAGTGATTACAGAATGCTTAGAGTGGAGAGAGGAACGTGCTTTTGCTCCACTCCAGGCTTTGATCACATCCCGCTCAGCAGGGTGAATACACCTCGTCTTTCCTTAATTTAAGACCTATTCAAACTAAAATTAAGACACTTATTACACTATTTGAGAAATGAAAGCCTATTTACGGCCTTAAATTTATGAAAAGTGAATTTAAGACATTAAGGACAGACTGCACCCTGACGGAAATCCGTCATAGACTTGCTGCAATTAACGGAAATCCGTCGTAGCGACGGAGAACTTTAATCCCTGAGATAATCTGTTGATAGTCAACTAAATATTACATGTAGTTGCTTATTTTTTGCTTGTCAACAAAGAAATTGTTTATGATCAGTAGACTATTAATAGACATTCTCAACTAAGCGTTAGTACATATCTTTCAGGACTATCTAATTAAAGTGAAAGACAGTTGATATCAGTAGAAAGTCTACAACCTATCAACAGATTGCAATGCATACCTAACCTGACTGAAGTAGAACAAACACTATGGCCAGCACATCAGAGAGAAAAAAAAATCACTTTTATTAAATAAAAAAAAAAAATAAATAATAATAATAATACAACAACCCATTATTTACTAGGATTAGGCAGTGGGCCAAGTCCGTCTATCTCGTTTAGTTTTTGATTTGACAGTTACCCAGCAGCTGTGTGGCTCATTTTTTTTATTTGTCTGTATGAATAATTCACAAAAAGATTACCGATTGTTTCCAACGCCAGTTGTTGCACATTAAAGTATAAAAATAGATTTAATTTCGCTTGCTGATCACAAACGTTGGCCGGAGTGAGATCCAATCAACGCTTGTGTTGTTACCTTGTTGAATTGATTTGGCCAATCACGTTATTCGTTGAACCGTCGTCGCGTCAGTCTGAAGCCAAATCCATGAGTCTACAACCTAATCTGGAGAGACCGGTGTGTCTCGGCAAGACAACGTCAAGGTAAGATTTGTTTTACAATGAGTATACACCCCTATATCTTAACGCTTTTCATATAAGTTGTATTTAAGACTGCAAGCTATAGTTCGCCGTGAATATATGCGTTGTCGTTGATGAGAACAGTAACGTTAGCCACGAAAGAATGTTGGTAGTGGAGCAGTAAAGCTAACGTGAGGTCTAACGGTATGTTGCTTAGGCTAATCCAAAATAAGCATTCGGTACATACACAATGAACTAAGCAAAGAGTATACAAATACGGGATAATTACGGGAAAAATATTTAAACGGGAAGACAGCAGGAAATAATTCTAAGGGAGAATCACGGGGTAAACGGGAGGGTATGTCCAGGTTGGTTACAGCAAGCTACCTAGGCTACAAGTAAGCTAGACTAATTATCAGCTAAAAAGAGTGCAAACCAAAACAAAGAAATTATTTCAAATCAACTTTATAGTGGTAGTCATGGAGTTATTTAAGCCAATTATGGTTGATTGCCACGATTGATAGTGGTTGGGCTTCACCTACATAACAGAACAGATATGGTGGAAAAATATTTTAGTTAAAGATGGCTGTTTTTGAGCTATTTAACAAAATTATTTGTGGTCAGAACTGCAGTAGTCTTGTCATGCTCAAGATGGTTAGCATCTTAATACAAATGTCAAGATGAAAAGTGTGATTTAAAATTATTTAGTAATGTGCGCTTTCTGTGTTTATTTATCTGAATTAAATTCAGTTGTTTATCTAACACACAGACATGGACAGGACAACATCATATCTCTCCACACCCAAATGACTACAGAGGTGATTGTTGACAATCATCACATCAACAGCACCATGATGGAGCAGGTCAAGATCACGGAGTTGCTTAGTATCCACATCACAGAGTGACCCATCTTGATCTATCGACACCACCAACAGAACCTGGCCAAGAAAGTCCAAAAACCTCTGCACTTCCTCCCACAGTTGAGGAAGGCTCATCTCCCAAAAATCCATCCTCTTAACTTTCTATAGGGGAATCATAGTGAGCCTCTTCCTTCCACCCCCAGCCTCCAATAACCTAAGGGCAGCTGATTGACTCTTGCACAGATACACTGGTAGTTTACACTATGATGCTGCTACATTGGTTTATTTAGAAATTTGCTATGAACATTTGACCCCACTTACACACAAATTGCACTGCCTTTTGCTGCTTGTCATGTCATCCACTTACACAATAATACTATATTAATTAGGGATGAGTCACGATTTTCGAATATTCGATTAGCTGATTTTATTATAGAATAGGATGTGCGGGATGATTGTCTTTAAAAAATCCCCATGTTTTAGTTGTGGTTATAAGTTGCAATCCTAAATTCACATACATTTTTTATTCATTTAATAAATATATTCTTAATATTTGTTGTTTTTGTTTCTATGTTTGAGCTTGTATATCTCAATATTAATAACAGTCTGGTTAATTTTGAGTCTTGAATTGTAAACTCTCAAGGGTTGGATTTCTAAATATATGTTGGTTATGTGTCAATTCAGAATGACTTCTGAGCAGCAACCTTTTTATTTTGGGTATGCATCACTTGCCAAAATTGGGGCTGACTAGTAAGGGGTTAAACGTATATAAAATAACACATATAATGTATGTTTAAGTTTTTTAACTTATATTTAAGTGTCACACCGCTCCGCTTTATTCATATGCTCTCATTTTATTAATAAAAATAATTTAGTAGCCTATTCTTGCATTGTTTTTGAATGAATAAATCAAATAGTGTAAAAAACATTTCAGAGAATTTTTTTCTCAATCTTTTCCACTGGCCAAATAGTATTTTTAAATGATTTATATTTTTAATGGAAACAGATAGACCTTGTTGTGCATTATTTGCACGAAACCATTTTCTCAGACAATCTGCTATTATCATGATAAGCAATTAGTTAAAACACAGCATGCCAGAGGAGAAGTGTTCAAAAGCATTGCATCCACAACAAAAATTTGAATATAAAAATGTTGTAACTTCTCAGTAATTATTTCATGTAGTTAAAGTGTTTAACAACACCATTAATGAGAATGGCATATTTAATTTAAATGTTTATATCAGAAGTAAAACATATAGTTTAAATCAGTGGTTCTCAACTCCAAACTCAGTGTGTCAGATAAGGGAGACATACACAATATGCAGAGCAGTGGGTCCCGAGGACTGGAGTTGAGAACCACTGGTTTAAATCATTCTTTTATTTATTTAAACTGTTATTGTGAACATGCACTGTATTTATGATTAGGACTCATAATAAAGATTTACGGTTTTACTTCATCTGCCGTTAGATAAGCTATATGCGTCAGTTTCACTATATGGCCCAGCTTTCTTGTCACTGACAAAGATTACATGCCTCCGCTGTAGAATCTGTGTTCATTATTTACATTGGTTGTCAAGGAAACGGGAGGTTTTCTAGCGTTATGATTAGTACTCCTGCTTCTTTGCCGGTTTAAAAAAGTAAGAGTTTGTAAGGACATTTTGCGTCAAATGTGCATAAAACAAAGTTGGAAACAATGTCTGTAGTACTTATACGATTTTATTACATGACCTCAGCAAAAAAAAACGTACACAGCTGTGAGGTAAGTATTAAATTCGTAATTTCGAGGTTCGGCCCACCGCCTAGATATCACGATCACATCTGAACCATCTGATTATGTGAAAAAAAAAAAATGATATTGAGCATTCCAAATGAGAAAACTCTCAATAGTCTACATTTCAAATTCCCGAGGCCAAGATCAAAAGTTATAAACAACAAATAACAATAATTATTATTTAATACATTTAGCCTTTCATGACAGTAAGTTTTACAGAAAATCGCATTTATTAAATGCAGTTTAACGTTATAACAGTTACTCATTTAAGAAATAATCTCTGTTCCTGCTGCAAACTCGCTTCGGAGGATTAACAGACAAGACTATAGTTTAAACCCTTAACAATACCTTCTTTAATCGTTTAACCATTTTGTAACATTTAGTTTATTTAACGATACGTTGAGACACAAAAGGCGTTTTCTCCTATAGAACCATAATACACCAAAACACAATATAAATGAACAAAATACATAATTTTTATTAGCTAACGTAACGTTAGATGTAATCCAAATCTTTATAATCCATACGCAAGCAAGAAACAGATCCAAATTCAGCCCTTCATCCACATCCAGCGATCTCCATTCTCAGCAGCGACCGTAAATGTCAAATCCCGCGCTCGTGATGAATTTAAATTCAAAAATTGCGCCCTCAAGAAGCGTTACGACATGTTTTACGGCAGTGATATCAAGCGCTCATTGGCTCTCGCCTGCTTCGTCACAGATTGCAGCATGTCGTGTTTCAGTTGAAACAACATTGAAATGCAGAAGCGCGCGCGCGTTCCGTCTTCACGCAGAGGGAAGCTGGGTTAACATTTTCATGGATTAATAACTTAAATTCTGCTCTGTCCCTTATACAAAACTATTATATACTGCCAGAGAGGACTGCAACACATCGTCATTTGAGCGACTTTTGGTAACGATTTACATTTTCGCCATAAACTATTATGATTACACATCTGTTGTTTTTCTTCATAATTTTAGCCTGCATAGTTTTAAGAAATGGTTATGGGTAGGTTTAGGGGCAGGAGTAGGATTAATGTTAGTGGCTCAAAATATATTGTAATGCTATTAATAAAACTGGCATTTCCCTACACATCTCTGTCCATAAAGTGTTTTATTCTTTTTATATTCTGTATAAAATGAGTAATTTATATTTAGGTTTGGGAGTAGGGTTAAGGGAACTTACATGTATCTATAAAACAGTATAAGGGAAATGATAAAGATAGCTTTATGATTCGTAAACGTTTTGTAGCTGTGAATTCGTAATAATTCTATACGTTTCAGCATCTATCCAAACGTACAAAAAAAGTATGTGTATCTGTTGATAGGTTATAAACTTTCTACTGATATAAACAGTTTTTCACTTTAATTAGATAGTCCTAAAATGTATCTACTAACACTTAGTGGATAATGTCTATTAATAGTCTACTGATCATAAACAATTTATTTGTTGACAAGCAACAGATCTAATCTTTAGTTGACTATCAACAGATTATCTACAAATGGTTAACAATTTTTTCAAAACAGTTTTAAATCAACTAAAATAATCATTCATTTGATGCATATGAGACCCCTTGAGTAGGATATACAGTATCATATACTTCATATGCTGACATGACTGTTGACTTTTAACTGACAGATTGATCTCGAGTTGTTGGTACTCAATCTACAGAAAGTTAGTTGACAATTGGTTAATAACCTGTTGCAAAATAACACTGACAGTCAACAGGCACTTTTTTGTAAAATCTGTAGATTAACACTTGAATTGTACCTTATAGTCTATAGGCAGTCAGTTGAACGTATGTTACTTGTTGTCAGTTGAAACAGTGTTGTTGAATGTCAAATGATGCACTGTTGACAAGCTACTGAATGGCTACTAATAACTAGTAAAGTCTCAACAAACGGACTATCAAAAATTGTGACATCACCATATGATTTAAAAAAATATATATAAATGAACATTTCTAAAGACAGTTAATCTTTTACATAGAATATCACAAAAATATGAACAACTTGTTTTTTCAACATCTTCAGTGAAAGTGCACACAGTGAACGTTTCAATGGCAAGAATAAAAACAATCTATGAATGTCCTATTACAGGCGGAAAGGTAGGCTACAAAAAAGATGTGCAATCTAGCAAGTGCACACATGAACTATAAACAGTACTAAAATGGAAGTGGTGCCAAGATCTCAGTAATTAATCAGACACCACCATCTATTGTGTTTGCATTTGTGTATGAGACGTTTTTTTTTCTTTTTGTGAGAGAAGAGGCATTGATTTTGCCATTGACTGGCGCTAACGATTTCAGCAGCTTTCAGTCCCTAATGGCGGACGCGCCTCCGCAGCGCCATCTACAGACTGTTACCCATAACACAACAGAGTTTCGCCTCTTGGGCTTCTATACTCTTTGCTAATGCTGCGTTCACACCGGACGCGAATAGCGCGTCAAATTCGCGTCTACCGCGTCTAGTTTGACGCTTGACCACTTTGTGTTAATTCGCGTGTCCCACGCGCGTAAAAACAAAAGTTTGAAGCGAAATTTACGCGCGTCAGAGGTGAAAGTTTTGGCGGCCATATTTTTTAGATGTTTATCGAGCATTAGCATTAGCATTAATCGAGAGAGTCACCGCTCGTATATGCTCTGGAGAGCAGAAACAGCTGCGTAGGGGACATCGTCGCTGTACTCGGGTCCACCAGACCCTCCGGAGGGTTTCAGGAGTTTCACAATTTGGTCCAGGACCTAGGTTTGGTGGACCTAACGGTGAGGACGCTGACGAGGACAGCGCAGGCCGTATAAGGCCTCGGCCTCGAGTGGTCTATGCCTGTCGAGCCCGCGCTCTACAGCCCGGCGCGAGGTTCACCCTCGCCCGCACCCACCTAATCTGTCATTTATTTTTGTTTTGATAATAAATGGAGCCAGCCTCCAAAAGTGAAACCTGTCCTGTGATTTTTTTTTTTAGTTTGTATACACTAAATTGTATTTGTTGTCTTCACATTAGATTAATGTTTCATGTAGATATGGAATAAATTGCATTCAATACAAAATGAGTATTCTCATATATTGAAATCGAGTTTTTATGTGAAAGATTTGCTTTGTTGTGCATTTTAGTCATATTACAAAATAATTTATTGAGGCCAAACATAAAATAACATTATAAACTGTCACTTCACCACGTGACAGCAGCAAGCAGGCTCCTGATTGGTTAACGCGGCGCGAATTGACGCAGAAGTTCAGATTTTTCAACTCGGGCGGCAGACGCGAATTCGCGTCAAACACGAGAATGCACAAAAAGCACTACATAAAACATTCGCGCGTAACGCGCCAGACGCTCAATTCGCGCCATTCGCGCGAACTTGACGCGCGAATGAGGCGTATTCGCGTCTACCGCGCCGCAGGAATTTTTTACGCGCGTAACGCGTCTTTGCATTGACTTAACATTGAAATCACTCGCGCCTGACGCGCATAACCGCAACTTCAGACACAAATTCAGATTTGGCTATTATATATTATAGAAATATCCACAGATCTCTTCAATACAGAAAGGCATTTTTTAAAAACATTTAAAAGAAGACCCCAAATTCTCATTTTAATAATATGCATTAAATAAAATCATGTTCTATGGCTGAAGGCCATAAAAAGGCATGTGGCTGATGTGGCTTGGGGTTTATTAATGTCATTTGCCAATTTTTGTGGTGATCTAAAAAAAAAAAAAATAACTTTGCTTTGCCTTCAAGGAAATGTGGGCTTCCACCACAAGTAGACTTTACAAATACAACAGGAATGACAAAACCTGAATACAATTCAGGGGAGAAAGTTGAATACATCTGCTTTAATAAATAGCCTACACACTGGTTCAGGATCACCCCTACTCCAAATACTTGACCTGTGAACAAGGCGAATGGAGAGGGAAAATTAAGTGTTTGAGTAAGTATGAACACTAAACCATACATCAAAGACACGTTAGGCTTTTCTTACTGTATTTTATTTTTGTAAGTTTGATGTAATCTTGTAGTTGTTCTGGTTCTGATGAATCAATGAATGTATATTGTAACAGTGACAGTGAGATGTTGTTTCAGAGCCTTGTACAGTGACGGTGGAGGAAATGGATAAAAGAGGTATACAGGTGCGATGGCTTGGACGGGAAAAGATATTCTCACCACATGAGGACAGAATCAGCTTTGTATGTCAGTGGGGCAAAGATTTAACAGACAGTAATATCTCCGTAATACAATACTGTAAAGATGGAGTGATGAATGTGCCTGAGTGTGTGTGACAAGGAGAATAAAACATCACTGATGCATCAACTGTACTACTAATTTAAAAAAATGATAATTAAAAAAATTAAAAAAAAATCATTTTTCCCAATTCAGTTTCTCTGTTTTGAATTCTTGCAATTAAAACTAAATGATAAAAGCAACATGTTTAAATATGCATGGAAATGACATTAACTGATTTACAGTTGTTTTAGTTTTTTTTTATTGCTAACATCCTTTTGTCCAATCTTTCGTCACATTTTCAAAACTCTAAACACAATTAGCACAACATTTGTCTGTTGTGACCATACTATCAACACAATTAAAGTCAATTAAAACATTTCTAAAATGCTTAAATTTTCTTTTCACAAAAGCTTACCCAATATCAAAATCATAGATCTTTCTGGTCTTATTTACAAATTATTAAACACCGTATTACAGAAATGAAGGCATTATGTACCTTAAATATAGTATAAAGCTTCTACTTCTGCAACAACAGAAGCTCAAATGTACTGGAAAAATATATATAAAAATATTGAAACAACTGATAAGCATTTTTAGGTAGATCACTAAAATATTGAAAATGTAATCTCAGTTGGAGGCATTCTCAGGTTTTGAAGTTATTTTCATTACAGTTTCTTACGATCGCTATGACAATTTTTTCAATACTTTTAACAATTTTCCTAAACTCTTAACGCTACAACACACAATTGGCAAAACGGTTAATTTCATGCTCAAAATCACACATTGTAAACTAAACTCCAACACTAATTTTCAAAATACAATAATACACTAGCAACAATACACTGTCTACCAAAACACTGCAAACATGTCTCAAAATCAAAAAAATTGTCAAAACACTAACATACGTTCTCGTCCAACAGGAAGATTTAGTCAATCATAGCACAATGTCATAAAAACACTAACATCAGATGGAATTACAGAAACTGCATTATTTTAGATGTGTCAGGTATGCCCTTATACAACAGACAGTGTATTGTATTGATCATAGATTGTGTTTTGCACTGCAGTTTCTTTTGAAGTCTCTCTACATTTTTGTTTTGTTTGTAATGTAAATGCATGCATTTTGTTGTTGTTGTTTTTTGCAGCAGAAATTCAATTCAACAAAATAAATGACCCTTCTTAGAGTAGCTTTATAGAATGTATGGTTTATGAAAAAAGAAGACAGACACAGAATTGCTGCAGTAACGGCTTTATTTGCAACAGGACATTTCTGCAAGATAACAAAAATATGCAATATACAGTAGCTGCCATTTACAGTATTACTGTATGTGAAAATACAAAATATACAAACAGAAAAAGACATCTTCTAATCTGCCCGGTCTTCTGCATTTGTCCACGTTCTCATCCACATCACACCTGATATCTTTTCTGGCAAGGCATCTTGGGAAGAATCTTTTGGCATGCCTTATCCATCCCTGGCAGTGTTCAGCTGTGAGGTCTTGGCATGCAGCATCCTTTGCATACAGGAGGGACATTTGGTCCTGTGGACTATGGTCAAAAACCTTTCATCTCCAGGCTGAGAAAACTCCTCAATGGGGTTGAGGAAAGGGAAGTAAGGGGCAAGGAAAATGGACATTATCCTCTGATGGGCGTCAAACCAGGCTGTGACTAGACGGGAATGGTGGAATGCCACATTGTCCCATATTTGCATAACTTCAATCAGCTGTTTCTCAGTAGCAATGGAATAAAATACAGGGGATATATTTGTGTTTCAATTCACAATATAAGCAGCTGTTTACCTCGACTTTAGCCTGTAAGGTTAGGTTTAGAACACGGTGTTATCTGTTCTGACATACAGTGTTAAAGCATTGGTAAATTCGGCAGTAAAAATTCATTGTTTTGGTCTTGTTTGAGCTTGTGTGTAAAAGAAGTTCAAGCATTTTAAATTTTTGTTAACTGTGTGCATTTTGTGTTAAAGCAACAAGAAATGTGTTAATAGTATAGCTTACACAGACGGATGTTGTGCTAACTGTGTTAAGAGTTTTGGAAAATTGTTAAAAGTATTGAAGAATCTGTCATATCAATCGTAAAAAAAAAAAAAAAAAACTGTAATTGGACATACACAGTAAAAAGGTGACTCTTTGAATAATTTTATTTATTTTTTACAGTTTTTTTATGATCACTATGACAACTTTTTCAATCCTTTTAACAATTTCCCTAAACTCTTAACAGTTAGCACAACATCCGTCTGTGTAGACTATACAATTAACACATTTCTTGTTGCTTTGACACAAAATGCACACAGTTAACACAAATTTAAAATGCTTGAACTTCTTTTACACACAAGCTCAACCAAGACCAAAACAATGGATTTTTACTGCCGAATTTACAAATGCTTTCACACTGTGTCAGAACAGATATAATCATGTTCTAAACCTAACTTATTGGCTAAAGTCAAACTGAACGGCTGTTCATATTGTGAACAAACAAATATATCCCCTGAATGTTACTCCATTGCTACTGAGAAACAGCTGATTGAAGTTATGCAAATATGGGACAGTGCGGTTTCACCATTCCCGTCTAGTCACAGCCTGGTTTGACGCCCATCAGAGGATGATATCCCTTTTTCTTGCCCATTACTCCCCCTTTCCTCAACCCCATTGAGGAGTTTTCTCAGCCTGGAGATGAAAGGTTTTTGACCATCGTCCACAGGACCAAATGTCCCTCCTGTATGCAAAGGATGCTGCATGCCAAGACCTCACAGCTGAACACTGCCAGGGGTGGATACGGCATGCCAAAGATTCTTCCCAAGATGCCTTGCCAGAAAAGATATTAGGTGTGATGTGGATGAGAACGTGGACAAATGCAGAAGACCGGGCAGATTAGAAGATTGCTTTTTCTGTTTGTATATTTTGTATTTTCACATACAGTAATACTGTAAATGGCAGCTAGATTGCATATTTTTGTTATCTTGCAGAAATGTCTTGTTGCAATAAAGCATTTACTGCAGCAATTCTTTTTTTCATAAACTGTACATTCCATAAAGCTACGAAGGGTCATTCATTTTTTTAAATAAAATTTCTGCTAAAAAAAAAAAAAGAAAAAAAGCACGCATTTACTAAACCCAAACAAACAAACAAACATGTAGAGAGACTTCAAAAGAAACTGCAGTACAAAACACATTCTATGATCAATACAATACACTGTCTATTGTATAAGGGCATACCTGACACATCTAAAATAATGCAGTTTCTGTAATTCCATCTGATGTTAGTGTTTTTATGACATTGTGCTATGATTGACTAAATGTTCCTGTTGGAAGAGAACATGTGTTAATGTTTTGGTAGACATAGTGTCAGGAATCAGAACAACACAACAGGTAAAGTTTGCAATGATGTTTATTAAGCACAGAGGAACAGTCACGGCAGGTAAGTTGAAGAGTAGAGGTATATGTGGATGAGTCAATGGATGAATTAGATTTGACGAAGTCTCTTATCTGTTTCAGGTTGGTAGATTAAAGTTGAACAGTGGAAGACAGACGGGCTGGAGAAGACAAGCAGATGAAGACTGAAGATACGGAGGACCGGCTGAGTAATCCAATGGACCAGGTAAGTAGACGAAGCAGGTAAGTGGTTAAGTCTATGTCTCAGATTGAGTGAGTCAAAATGTCGATGGTGAATCGACGAGACCTGACAACTGAATGAAGGAACTGGTGGGGTATAAAACAGTGTGTGAGATGACAGGGAATTGATGACAGGTGATGATAACTCAGGGGATGCGGAACGAGTGGGCGGAGTGTAGAGGTCTGACGCTGACGCTGATGCATCCGTGACACATAGTGTATTGTGTTAGTGTATTATTGTATTTTGAAAATTAGTTTTGGAGTTTAGTTTACAATGTGTGATTTTGAGCATGAAATTAACCGTTTTGCCAATTGTGTGTTGTAGTTGTGTTGGTGCGTTAAGAGTTTAGGAAATTGTCATAGCGATCGTAAAAAACTGTAATCTACTGTCCAATAAAGTCTAGTAAGCATATATTGACAATCATAAATTCAAACTTCACAAATATTATGTTTGTTAAATAAATGCAGACAATCAAATGCGATCATTTGTCTTGTTCCTGATAGCTGTGGGTCCAAATAATGTCACAATTTAAAAAAAAAAAATCCCTTAAAATAATGGGTAATTGCTATATCTTCTTTTACTCAAGCTATTTTAATAAATCAATAATTAAACAAAATAATAAGATTAAAAATGAAAATAAGTTTATCAGTTACTACAAATCAAGCTTTGATCCAAAACTCTTTTTTTTTTAATCTTATGAATTTTGTCTGTTTAATGTTGATGTTATGTAATGCTTATTGTTATAAAACATTCTAATCAAATTAGGGGTTTTAATATTTAGACATGTCTCAAGTTTGGTATACGGTTACAATTTTTTTTTGCAAACCTCAAAAAAATAAAACAACTCCATAAAGTATTTAGTTTGACATTTATCTTCACAGTCAGTATTTTCTGAAGGTCCAGCACTCTTTTTTCAATTACTATTTAAAAATTATGCATTTCTAAAAGAGTTCCAGGCCCTGTTTTGAACATATTCATTGAATGTGCCAAGAATCTGTTATCACATGACAACCATTTGCAAATAAAGTTAAAGACCTTTGAGTTTAACAATTCAGCGTTTACAAAAAGTCAACACTGTAAGATCCAGTAAATGACATCCAGCTTTTCCAACAATTTTTTTTTTTTTTTTTTAGTGTTTTCTAAGAGACAACAACAATTTAAGTACAGGCAAATACTTTAAGGGTCAAACACTTCTTCTGTCTCTCTTTTTTGTCATTTCAATAGATTGCTCAAATCTAATGGACACATTTTGCAATGGGAGTTACATATTCATTTTGCAATGACTGTACTTTTACAATGTCCAAAAGTTAAAAAGTGTTGTGAATCTTCTTCAATCTCAATCTTGTCTAATGCTCTATGGGACAGATTGTTTCGTCACATAATGTACTTTATAATTTGATTCAAGAAGAACATGATCCAGTGAAAAACATTAACAGATTAAGCTACAGATTCGAACATGGCAATTATTTCGGAACCTGCCCTTTGCTTCCTGTTCATATATTGCATAAATATGAATCAAGAAGTCTGAATTCTCTAAAGTAAATTGTATTTTGGTGTGTCTAAATGGCAAATATAGATAATCATATCATATATCAGATAAGATTTTCATTTTTTTCATTTACAGTGGTCTGGTGTAAGCAAAACCTCTCTTTGACTTTGGTAAATGATTAACTTGTTGATCCCCAAGCAGACAAGAGTATCAGAGACAGACCAACAAAGATACTTGTGAATTGAGATCAAAATGAGAGTTCCTGTAAAATTCCTCGGCTTCGTCTTTTGGTTGTTTTCCTTAAATTGTGTTCGATGTCAAGGTAAGTGCTTTTTGTTGTTTTTTTTAACGTTTTTTTTTTTTTTTACTTTTTCATGTAGATTTTATTGAAGTGAACATGAATGTTATATTATACGCACTTCCCAAAACATTTAACTGTATCTCTAGAGAGTGTTGACTAGTTGTGCAAGTACTTCAGCATTTAATATACACAGTTGTGTCGTTGTATGACGTTTGTGCTTCTCAGAATATCTTTGAAAAAACATTAAACATGAAAACATAAAACCAGTTTAAAAATCTTAATATGCTGATGGTGAAACCATGATAGTGAACTGCATGACAGGTCATATCAGATTAAATAGTACTTAAAAAAATAAGTAAAAAATACTTTTTAAAAAAACTATAAAAAAGTGTAAAAATAAGCAAATGAAATCAATCAGAGCTCATGGGTGGTATAATAATGTCCCTTTCTATGAGTTTACACTTCCTTGGAAGTTTTCGTTTTTTTTTTGTCTTTGTCTCTCAGTCATACTGAGAGAAATTGAGAATTTGCCTTTATCTTGGACATTTTCAATATCCAATCAAATCATTATACATCTGCATAATGATGACTCAAAAACATATATGAGATCAGAATTTTGAAGTTTTTAAACTGTTTCCTCGCAGCAAAGCAGAGATCGTGCCGTGATATATCCGTGGAAAACGGGTTCACACAAAGCAATGAGGAAGAAATCATTTACTCCTGTAATCCGGGTTATAAACCCTTCACTGGTGGGAACTGGTGGGATTCAGTGACATGCAGCAAAGGCTCTTGGTCTGAAGAACCTCGGTGCATCCGTGAGTTTTATTATTGTCAGTCTCAGGTGTTAGATGAATGATAGTGTACTGAAATGTGCTTCCTGTTTTCTGTCTTTACAGGGGAGGAAGAATGTGGTGCTTTTCCCAGTGTTCACCATGGAAAACTAAAGCAAAGCCTTCATGGATCTGCTGAAGTGAAATGTGATCCAGGGTTCATATCAACTCAGCGCTTCATTACATGTGTCAGAGGTACATGGGAGAAACCAGTGTGTGAGGGTGAGCTTCTCAAACTCTTATTGCATGTTTGTGGAGTAGCGACAGCATATAGTGAACAATAGACACTATTTATTGACGATGTTAATCTCAGTCTTACTGGATTTCATGAATTTCCATTAACATATTTTTTTTTTAGTGGGCGTCAGTTGTAACATTCCTCCAAAGGTGGAATATGCATTCATAACATCTAAACCTGAAGAATTGTATGCACATGGATCTAGTGTAACATATAAATGTCGAAGATCATTCTTAATGAATGGGAAGAGTACAGTTTTCTGCCGCAATGGAACTTGGGACGAAACACCAACATGTGAAGGTAAGGTTTTGATTGATTATGATAACTGTCTTTTAAAACTTCTTACAGATTAGTAAAAAAAAAAAAAAAAAAAAAAATGAAAATGAAGAAAATGAAGAGAGATTGTTAGATATTTGACAATCAAGAGGAATAACATCAAGTCCACAGATAATTTGTGGTGGGGACAATAATTACAAAATCAATTTGCTTTGTAGACTCAGTAAAATCATAATTTGAGTTTAGTCCATGTGCACTAGATTAATATGTTATTGTAATGTTAAGCATTATCAGTTTTTGCTGATATATGCTGGATGATCCTGCGCTACACAGTTTTACGTCCAATCAAATGCTCTCTAGAATCAAAATCAAATTAGTGTTTTAGTGCCATTGTGCTATACTCCTTTCTTATAAAAAAGTTTTCTAATCTGAGAAAAAGGATTGAGGGATTTAAAAATGGTCACAATAATCCTCAGTGAAATCGCAAAACAAAATAATGATAGCAACTCTTTAAATAAAGTAGTAGGGACACTAAGTAATGTACACACCTGAGTGCATATGAAGCTATTAATGAGAAAAAAAGAAAAAAAAAATGTATCTGACTCCACAGTCTCTCTCCACATATAGTTTTTCTTGAGAAATTTTGGACACATGACACTGAAAAATACTGGATCTTTGGTACCAAAGAAACCATCAAATCATTTACATGTCGAGAGAATGGGAGAGTGGGATTATGAGCCTGTTTGTGAGGGTATTATAGAGAAACACTTCTGCATTTATAGCTGAACCTACTGCATTTTATTAAATAATGTAAATCTTGTTTCAGATAGTAGATGTGAACCAGCATGTGTCTAACTCCGAATATTACTTGTTTCCAACGATACCAAACATGCTAGTTTTCGCCGTACAGTTTGTTTCATACTCCTATCTAGTAGGGACATAAAATGTTGTGGTAGTGATGAAATTATTATTAAATCAATTTGATTTGAAGACCCAGCGAAATTAGAATTTGTGTTTTGCCACTTTTGCTCTAGATTAGTATAATATTCTAATGTTAAACTGTCCTTCCCATAAAGCAGTCTTCTCATCTGCTTGAAGCCAAGAGAAAGAGTGATTAGTGGTTTAAAAATGGTCACGTTAATCCTCAGGGAATTCATAAAATAAAAGAGATGATAGAAACTTTTTAAATAAAGTATCAAAGACACTAAGTATAATGCAAAACCTGAATTTATCCAAAATTATTAATGAGTAAAATTTAAAAGAATAAATCTGACTCCACTCAGCCTCTCTCCACGTGTTTTCTTTAAAAAATATTGGGCACGTTTTTCAAGCAGTAAATGTGTTATAATGTATATGGCACTATTTTACATTATGCATTTACTTGTTCCATTAGCAAAGTGTCAGAAACCACGCAAGAATTTTATGACACTGATAAAGGAGAAAGAGGAGTACGACAATAAAGAAGTTCTGAGATACAAGTGCATCGAGCCATACAATGAAATTCCAGAAGGAGAATGGATCTGTGAAAATGGAGAATGGAATGGAATCTTTGTCTGCATGGGTGAGCTAGAATGTTATGAATCTAAAATCACATTTACTACCTAGTGGGTAAAACATTGACTAGATCCATGATGAACAAAAGCTGGGAATGATTGTGAATTTAGTGGAACATTTATCTGTATTTTTTTTTTTTCATAAATATTACAAACAACTCATGTCCACTAACAGTTCCAATGATTCAGGGGACACTTTAAAACACTGCATAAAATGGACTGAAATATGTCTGAAACTGTTACTTGTTTAGGTAAGATCTGCCCACCACCTCCTTATGTTGAAAATGGAGACTATACTGCCTGGAAAAAGGATGGTAATGAGATCACAGAGGTATCGTACACTTGCCAGTATCACTATGTGCTGAATGAGCAACAGCGATATTATAAGTGTGCGAAAGGGAAATGGCAGACCCCTCCGAAATGTCTGAGTGAGTCATTCTTTTCCAAATGATTCTCTTGAATCACTCCCATCATGAAGTGTTGAAGAACTTTGTGTGTAATCAGTTGTATTTTGCATCTTTCACAGAGCCATGCGAAATTACACCTGAGATTTTTGAAGGACACAATGTGGAACCCATCCGAGAAAAGTTCTATTTATCCCATGGTAAAAAGAGTGAACATTACTGTAAAGGATATTATAATAGTGAGGGGAGATGGAATAGGAGATTTATCACCTTGACATGTTCTGATGGGAAGCTGACCATTCCACCATGTGAGTACATGTGTTTGTGCACTTTCATATGTGAATTAGTTGAGGTCACCAGGTTTGCCTGCTGCTGCATCTTTACCATCTTGCTAATTAATCTGATATTATAGACCTCTTTTGTTGAGGTTTCAATTCATGAAGGGTCAGTTACGGGCAGCTTTACTGAATAGAAAGTTCAAAAGAACAGCATTTATTTGAAATAGAAAATATTTTGTATCATTAGAAATGTCTTTACTGTCACTTTTGATCAATTTCTGAATAATACATCATTACTGAATAATAATTTAAAAAAGACCACAAACTTTTAAATGGTAGGCTACTGTACATTCCTGTTGAATACAGTTTTTGTTTTGTTTTTTCCCCTCTTTTCTTCAGGTCAATAAGACATATAAATTGAAAGAAAGGTGGATTAAAACACTGAGGTAAAAACTATGAAACATTTTGATGATGTTACTCTCCACATTTGATTTATAGCAACACAATAGATTTGATGTTTTCAGAGTTTATTTTGCGGTGCAAAATTTGAATGTGATAAAGACCCTGTAATGATTTTTAGTGCATAAGTTTCTGTGGGCATGTAAACTGATTAAAACAACAATAATGCCCACTAGTAACTCTGCATTTATCATAGTTTTCTGTATTAAGATCTGATGATCCCACAGATGTGAATGAAGATGGACAGACATGCTGCACACACACACACACACACACACACACACACACACACACACACACACACACACACACACACACACACACACACACACACACACACACACACACTTGCTTGATACTTCAGTCTACTTGCTTATGGTACAGTAATATGACTCTGTGTTACAGTAACACTGGAATAAAGCATCACTTTCAAATTATTACTCTGAGTTTGGTATTCATTATTATATATTTTTTTACATTCAACTATTTTCTCCCAAATTATTTGCATATAGGAATTTAACTTAACCCCTTAACTGCTAGAAAATTAAAGCCAAAAATCTAAACAAGTTGTGTTCCAAATTTTAGGTTGATAACTCAAAAATGTTTGCTTTCAGTAAGATTTTATTTGGGCGCAGTACCAAACTTTTTCACTAGATGGACAGCCTCCTTACTGACCATATAAGGGCGCCTCCATTTTCATATATGTATTGAGTGATCTGAACCATGTATTTCCATAATTTCATACAATTTAAGAAGTATACATCCTATTCAGAAGTAGTATGGGTGGTTTGGCAGTATTTGATTTGATTTCAACCTCTAAAAAACACATAAAAAGAGCACATATGTGCGTTATAGCTCGCTTGGTGCATTTAGCAGGTGGTTTAAGACTGGAGTTAGATTTCTTTTTATTTTATTTTTAAAATGTACTGTAAGGGAATTTTTATTTTATTTTATTTTTGTGAAAAAGCCATTACAATTATAAAAATGACATGTTTTTGGTGAGTTTATAATGTAATAAATGTATCATAATGTAAAAATTGTTATTACATTATGAGCTCAAGATTTTAGTACGTTTTGAGAAAATGATTACATTATGAATATTTTATTACAATAATAATGTAATACTTTTTACATTATGTGCGGTTTTTACATTAATGTGTAATAAATGCGTTCTGGCAGTGTGTGAACACAATCACCCTACAATGATAAAAATCCCACCAACTCCCTAATCCCCAGTAAACAAAAGCAGTCTCATTATGCCGTTTTGATTCTCTGAGCAGTGTGATGTCACACTGCTGAGGTCCCGCCCACGGCCGCTGACTGACAGTCCTGTATTACCATAGTTTCTGCCAAGGGAGTAATCCATCAGCCGGAAACCGAAGCTTCCCCGGGCGCCGCCATTGATTAGCAGACCATCACCTGCTGTTATCACCTGCTCCCATTCATTTTGGGGTCACTTTGACAGCGAATAACTTTACATCTGAGGCGTTTAAAGACTCCATTTGTCCATTATTTATTTCTAAAGAAACACGAAAATGTATAAAAGGCTCCATTACCTTGGATCTTACATTATGGCCCCTTAGAAGCAGTTTTTGTAAAAATAGGCTAATGATTGCGTCATAACCACGCGACTCTCTGTCGCACAGTAGAGAGATTACCGTATAGACAGGAGGAGAAGCTTGCGGGCAATCGGGGGGACATGGAGGCAAAATTATTAATCAGAATACTTAGCAAAAGTTGCTCCTGCTCCTATCTCATGGACACCTCCTACTCACGCTCTGCTTCTCTGCAAGTTTCGGAAGAGAATGATTCAGATGTCTCTTGGCACAGCTACTAGAAGACAGACGGGTTACTCACGTCACATCTACGTCGTCAAGCTCAGTTTGAGTCTGCGCAGTACGCTCAGCCGTCAGGAAGTGAGTGCTTCTAATTGACTTCCCTTTTCTCCGTTGAAGACTATGGGGTCGCTGTGTTCATTTCTTTTACTTTCTATGGTTTCTGCCCTCAGCGAGTTGTACGCTATCCGCCATTTTCTCCACGCTCGAGCAGCTCATAGTTCAAATTACAGGGGACAGAAATATCAGTTTTGGGGGGGTCAGATAATTTTTCTGATATTGTGAAAAAATATAATTACAGTTACAATACAAGTCAACTCCTATTTTCACTGTAGGAACATTTTAATGTAAAGCGATTTCAGACACCCCTATTGTGGACCGTACCATTTTTAACCACCGTGGCTAGAAGCAACGGAGATAGAGAACAACTTCAACTTCTCAAGCAAGTGTCAACGTTGAATGACAAAACGCTAGTTTCATAAAGTATCATTCTTTTCAACATTCCTTATTTGTATATTCAAAAATATTTAAAATAATCTAATTTAATACAGTTATAATTTTTCAATGTAAATTATTTAATTTGATTGGTAACAGCCTAGTGTCTAATTATTTTAATTGAATATATTTATCAAATTTAAGAATTTGAAATGAAAGATGGAGCATACATTTAATAAAATTAGGGGAAAATGCCCTTTATAAAGGTACAAAAAAAATATTTTTCAAACAGTGATGTAATGAAACATTTACAATTTAAGCTTGAAGGGAGTAAAGCCTCTGTTTAGGCTATTAAGGAAATGTAATTTTGCCAAAAGAAGAACTTTTATTTTAAATAAATGTTCATTTTAAATCAGCCTACTTCAGTGTGATATGTTACCATATTATCATGCTTAACACTAAGAATTTGAATAATTGTAATGTGATGATCAGATGCAGATATCTAAATATACACTGTAAAAAATTTCTAACCTCTCCAAGTCAAAATTTTCTAGTGACTGGTCACATCTAAATTTTTTAATTGGCCCAAGTGCAATTCTTGTTGCAATAGTCTGTTAACATTGGCTCAATGAGAAATAATACATCAGACTAATAGAAAAATTTAGATGTGATCAGACACTAGAAATTTTTGACTTGGGGATGTAATTTTTTTTTACAGTGTAGGCGGTTTGCAGGTGGATTATTTATTTTTAATAGTGGATTCGGGTGACTCAAAGTGCACCAGATTAATGAATTTATCTTTAAAATGTACAACATTTTCTTCCGGGGGGGCATGCCCCCAGACCCCCCTAGAGATACCAAGCTCCACCAACTAAAAAATGTGGGAAACACATTAGGCTATATGAAGATCTACAAAAAAATACACATTTTATTATCTTATTATTAAAATACATTATTATGATTTTACCTCCTCCGCCTCATTTTGAGCCAGGAAAAAACCTGAAATAGGCAATAGGCTTCTTGTAAAGATATTACTTTTACTAGTAATTAGAATGGTATTTCAGTGCACTTAACTTCTAACTTTTGGGAGTTGATCAAAAGAGTTCTCTTTTGGATATATAATAACAATGAGATATTCTGTATAGCCTACTGATTATCAGTTTGTCGCATGTTTAGACCTTGTATGTGTGTTGCACAACACATGTTGCACTTGGCGATCACGGTGGGGATTGATATGGTAGTGGACCATGATGGTCATAGAAGAAGTGAAGGAGCAGTACCCCCCAATTATGGTGGGGTAATTCGCACCCTGGAGCAGCTGTAGCGACAACAATGTCTCAGCAATCCCGGGGCCTGTACCATGAAGGTAGCTGAACAAACTCGGGGTTGCAGGATTTGTTTTGAGTTGACAAAACCAAACCGATGCAATCAGGCTTTATTGGTACCATGATGCAGCTCATCAACTTTCTCTGTCAACTCAGGCTTTGATCCTCAAGCTATGATTACTCCACGCGCGCGTGCACATTAAAGAGTGACGTCGACACTGAACAACCAATCGCGGGTAGAGCGAGAGCGATATATTTTTCCGCGGAGGAGCAAGAGATAATCATTCAGAATTACGATGAATTTAAATATGTATTTCAAGCTCGAAACAATACGGCCTCTGCTGCCAAAGCAAGAGAAGACTGTTGGAGAAAGATTGCTGATTGTTAATGTGTAAGTTAAACAAATACGTTCTATATTTATGTAAAATTATTTATGTATATATGTATGTGTAGCCTATATGTGTAATATAGCTATAGCCTATTTTTATAATAAAAATGTGCATGTATGTAGGCTACTAAGAAAGATTAATATTCATTGATTTTTAGATTTTTAGCAACCCCAACTACAAATGTTCTTGGCAGCACATAAAGACAAAATATAAAAATATAATTCAAAGTGGTGAGTTTTTACCACAACCTTTTATTACTTTTGTGAACATTTTATCACAAACACTTGTTTGCAGCAAACAGAAATAAAGAGTTAAATTCAGAAAACCAGAATACACTGTGGCGGAGGAGTTGGCTCTGAGTAGGCAATAAGGGACGGCCGATTATGGATGGGATTACAGATGCTGTAAGTAGTACTTATACTATGGCAAGTGTCAAAATGATTAATGACTTTGACCTTTGACCTTTTGGCAGGTTGAACTTCCGGTGACCTTATGATTGATGGGTTGAACTTCCGGTATGAGGTCATGGGATTAACCTTTGCCCTTCCTACCTATCGATCATGTGGTTTGACCAACCCGTTCTCATCTCAGGGCGTCATATAAGGCCGTTTTGTCACGTCCTTCGGCGTTTTCTGCCCACGCATATAGCACCCTTTTGCGTATAGATGACACGCACATGGCTTTCAACCAACTTCAATGTAAAACCATCCGCGATGTAATTACACGCTCAGGGCTTCGCCAGTCGTCAATTCACCTCAACATTGACCGACTGCACAGACTAAAGACGTTTTCAGCAACGACTTATGTTTGCTCTATGATTAGGATTGCCTACACCTAATATAGGAGGTCATTGTTTTCCATTATTTATCTTTTGAGAGGAGATATTCGCCATTTTCAACACCCTTATCGTCTGTGAGAGACGCTCGCGGCTTAACCACCTCCAATGCAACCCACCCGCGTTTTACAGGACGCAGTTGGACTTTGCTAGCCAATCCAAGTGCGTGATATCAGACGCTTTCAGCAACAGTAGCATGCGTAGGCTACAATTTCGTTAAGTTTTAAATAAGCCTGTGGTAGCCTACTCAATTTAAACGTGAATGTGTGCTAGGTATCCTAACTAAAAACACGACAATATAGGTTCCATCATCCCTTAATTGCCCGCAGGAGTATATTGGCCGAATTCAACACACACCCTTTATCGTGTGTGAGAGACGCTCATGGCTTTCAACCATCAATGCAACCCACGGGCGTTTTACAGGACGCAGTTGGACTCGTTGAATATGGACGCTTGGCCAGGACCCCTTGGCGTCACTTTAACGCACTGGGTATACCTTTGGCGTCATTTTTCAACGTGCAGGGTAGTCTGTTTGACTTCTATAGAACTCTGAACCGGAGCCTGCGGCGTTGAAATTTGACGTCTTGGGTAACACCGCAACCCGTCTGCTGTGTATGGGTCGAGGCTACAATAAATACAAATAAAAAGGAATAGACTACAATAAATGATCTATGCCAGGGCTAGTCAAATGGCGGCCCCCAGATGATATTTATCTGGCCCTCCAACTGGTTTTTGATGTTTAAAAACCCTCGCAATCTGATATCAAAGTGCCCTCTCTGCGCAAAGGTTTAGCGCGTTCGGCAACCGCATTCAGCGGTGAGTTTAACAACGCACATGGTGTGCAACCGCATTCAACGGTGAGTTTAACAACGCTCAACTGCAGGTAAAACGGCATTCAGAGGTGAGTTTAACCAAAACAACGCTCAACTGCAGGTAAAACTGCATTCAAAGGTGAGTTTAACAACGCTCCACGGCGTGCAAGTAAGCAGTTTAAGCGTTTTCTTGTCATAGGAACTGGTACATAGGTACACTGCTTTAACTAGAGCATGCTGGGTAACGTATTTGTATCGGAGGTTTGTTGATGTTAATAAATATATATAATATGCTACGATTGTGTTCAATTAATATTTTATTTTTTATTTTATTTTTTATTGATTAAATCCTCTAAATGAATAACGCTGACGTCACTGTATGGGGCGATCCCAGGGTCCATTGCGATTTCCCACTTGGTAAGTAGAAGAGTTAATTAATAGAGATTGATACTATTCTTAAATTTACACATCTAAAAACTGTTGAATCAGGACAAGAAGTTGTGTTTATAACCTTTAGATGTGTAAGGTGGCAATTTCGTATGACGGTAAATAATAGAAGGCATTATAAAAATATAGCTTGCTGCACCAAATGTGCAGGCTAGCAAAGTTAGCTAATTGAATTCAAGTTCATTTTTGTCGCATATAATCATCATGTATCGTAGGGGAATGTAATATTTTCAGTATTACATTAGCCCACAACTATTATCCAATATTAGAAATGTTCAGATGAAGAACAGTTGCCAGATTGGTTTGTTTTACAGCCTAATTGTTTAAAATCCACGCAAAATTATATAATTAACACCCAAATAAATCTATAATTAACAATACAAATTAATTCATAACTACTAAATTGTGGCTCATCACAATTTTTCAATATGAAATAAAACAATGTGTATAATTAATGTAACAAGTAATGCTGTCATAACTTATTGACTGATTTATATATATATATATATATATATATATATATATATATATATATATATATATATATATTAGAAGTTCTGATGTGGCTTTGTTTGGAATTTTTTTTTTTTTTTTTTTTTTTGAAATAGAGCAAAACTTACATTTATTGACAATTTTTGTCTAATTTCTATCTAAAATGTAATTAACAATATTCACTTCTTGTTTATTGAAAAGGAATATCACATACAATTTAGCCCATTCTGGCAACACAGATGAAGAGAATACTGGTGTAAAATGTTCAATTCTGTTTTTTGTTTTGTTTTTTCTTTAGGTCCCTCTTCGGCAGCTTCAAAAATTATTTTTAGCCTTACCCCCTTAACATAATTCAAGTGTACTGTATGCTCTTTTTCAGTCCGGCTTGTACCTGTGGAGATGCCTGACAAAATCTGTGGTTGTTCACCAGAGTTATTGAGGGTTAGTCCAGGAAAGATTGTTGCTGTGGTCACAATGAATGGTAAGAATGTGAAGAACTTTATTTTGTCCTGTTTGAGAAGCATCTTTAAAATAAATATATATCCATACGCGACTCCCTACAAGTTTGACATAGATATAAAACTAAAAATATATGAAGTATACAAAGTAATATATAAATAGTACAAAGAACCCAAACCCTGGTTTACATTACAGTGGATGTGTTTTTGATATTTCCAGGATGACATGATCGAACCATGCCCGAGTTAATTTGTGAGGCATGCCAATCCACTTGGACTGCTGGAGTCGATGCCCTAAACAGAAGTGACTACTGGCCTGCAACCCTTCAATTTGCCACAGTTTATGCCACAGATGTCCTTTTTTCATTTGAAGAAATGAAGATGGCGGCACCAGGACTGTCCTGCCAAGCATTTTTAAGAATACTGAATCAGCCAACGGTCCGCTTTGGTCGTGTGAGTATTGAATTTATCTATCCTGCAGTGTTGTTGATATCTTTGAGTTGTTGGTTGATAAGCAAGATCTCAGCAGACAGTTTTCTGAAAAGTTTTTTTGAGTGGGAGGCTGTGAGATTTGAGGTGGACAACATATGCAAGGAAGAGCCCTTCAACTGTCCTGCATGCACCCTAGATATGCTTGCAGTTTCAGTTGATGGAAACCGCAAGCATTACCGTTTCAAGAATGCTGCTAGGTACACCAAACTGTGTATCACAGTGTTTGTATTAATAAGAAAACATAGCTCTTTAATGTGAACTAAGAAATCTCAGATTTTAAGTTATAAATTGTTGTCAATCATCAATTGTTGTTTTTTTGTTTTTTTAGATCTGAGGAACAGGCCATCTTTGAAGGCGTCTTCATAGCCAAGGATGAAGACGTAAAAAGATTTGTAGACCACATTCACAA
Organism: Leuciscus leuciscus; assembly: GCF_965113295.1. Classification (NCBI taxonomy): domain Eukaryota; kingdom Metazoa; phylum Chordata; class Actinopteri; order Cypriniformes; family Leuciscidae; genus Leuciscus; species Leuciscus leuciscus. Next base: position 31,283,318 of record NC_138739.1, on the reverse strand, counting down.
CACAACCAAACATGTAAAATTCTAGATGATAATTAGACTACAGCACTATAATAACCTCTTTCTGAAGAGTTTGTTTAGGAGAGTCTTATTTTCATCAACAATTTTCCATATTGTAGTTCAGTGGAAGAAGTGTTTGTGGAGGGGAGTGGTCAGCAGCCAGAGATACCTCATAAAGATCTGCCAGCAAGGTAGACGAGGAGGGATTGGAGCTTGTGGTGTGTCGGCACGGAGTCCTGCTCCAGAGCTCCAGCACCTTCTTAACATGAAGCCATTCCTTTCGGTATTTCATGCCAAAGCCCATGATTTTAAATACGAGGTAAGGAAGTGTTGCTATGTGATAGAATCGTATTATCTAAACTGAACATCTGCAAACATCTGTTTATTTTTATTTTTTTATTCTTAACCAGGTAAAATGGAGTGGGGCATATCAGGACGGTGCTGGTTTAACACTAGGGGAGGAGGTGGAACAGTGCAATGCCTTCCTATCTAGGATTGCAGTAACCAGTAAGCATATGTCAAAAGCAGGTAAGATTACCACATACTGCACTAGTTACATCCTTACATAATACGTAGGAGGAATATGGTAACATCATATTTTCTTTGTTTTTCAGGATGCACAGACTTGCTGACTCTCATGGCCATGCGCTGGAATCAGCAAAAGTTCAACAATTTGGCTATCTCACTGACCTGCCGATATCAAAAGGTAATGACATCAGTAGAATTAATTTTAGATGTTCAGTACTGCATGTTAGCAGTGTATGAAGCTGTGCATTGAGCATTTGTTTTTTGTTTCTTACCACTGTTTGTTATTGTAGACCACAAAAGCTCTGCAAAGCCAGTTACAAAACCTAGAGTCCATGAAAGCGCAATTGACAGTGACAGCGAGCCAATTGGAAGAATGATGTAAAGGATTGGGCTGACGGTGAGGAAATGATTACTTGTAATACATTTAGTCACAAATAATTGTAATTGTTACTGTTTGTTGACTGCTTCTGACAAATCTGATACATAATGACACATAACCCACAATGCTTCAAATGTCATTCTGTAACCCCATACTATTTCAGAGATTCTTTGAAGGTTGATGTTTAATACAAATTATTTATTTATTTATCATAAATGCATTCCAGACTCTGTCGATCTAAGGACAAAGAGAAAGGCGTTTGACATCATCATGTCAGTAAGGAGACTTGAGGAGGAGCAGAAGATTCTTGTTGCAGAGATGGACCACCATTGGAAATCTCTTTCAACTCGTTCCGATACCCTCAGAGAGCTGTCCTGCTTGTTTTCCAGTGAGACAATGAAAAGTATGTATTTGTAATAAATTACATAAACATAGGGTTGCCCCGACCAAAGATTACTATTAGGGGGCAGCCCTAATAAATATACACAACAATGATGACTGTTTATAAAGTTTCTAATGCTGGTCTTATATTCTTGTGTTCCTCTTTTAAGATTCACAATGTGGCCTAAGTGAAGAAGGTTTGAAAGGTCTGCAGAGCATCATCCTCAGAAAGTGGCATCAAATCAGAGAAATGAAGGTGCAAGCAAGAGACTGTTACCTGCAAGTTTTGTCTGGAGCAGAGGACATCAACTTCTTGTACAGTGCTTCAGCTGATGAGTACGACAGTGACTACGAAATATCTGATGATGGACTGTAATCTACAAGACAGTAACACCTTTCATACTTCTGGACAATGACCTTAACTATTAATATAAAGCATGTAATAAAATCTGCTTTTTATCACCATAAATATAACCAAAGTGTTACCTCTTCTTTCACATACATAGAAATGTGTGCATGCATGCATGCACTGTGTGGTACAGTAACTTTCATTAGTTGAACTGTAGGGTGCTGTATAACAATTGAAACCTGTTAAGAGACATGGAAGAAGCAGATTATAAGGAAGAACACCATAATGATGAGGAATAATTTTCTCCCCAACATAATATTCAATGTGCTTTCTGTGTAATCTAGTACAGGTTTCATAGTCAACTGATGTGATTCTGTGGTACTCAGAACATTTCACCACTCAATTGTGTAGATTTATCAGCTGTGACCTGATTAACAGTATAATGTTACAGTTTTCTGGATTGCTAAAACACATTTCTTGAAACTCACATTCTCAAAACCTTAAACACAAAACCAAATTTTCAAACCACATTCAGAGAACATCTGACTCTTATGGCAAAATCAAACAATTGCCTCAAAACCATTTTATCTGTGCTCAAATCAAACAATGCTTTCAGATCATACACACATCAGTCAATATTATAAACACTACAGATCATTCGTTAGACACTACAGAGAAAAACGAAGAGCAGAATCCGAAACACGCAGTTACCGAAATAAAAGTATATCGTAACTAAGTAAACAAATTTTGCAATTGCGTAAAAAAAGTATAGTAATGGCAACTTACAGTAGTAAGGTGAATAAATTGTATACTGCACTGCACTGCAAGTATAGTATTGTACTGAATATTGTATAGTATTGAAGGTCTGTATATTCAGCACTTTTTATACTGTGAAAATACAGTGACCCAACTGCAAAAGACAAAAAGGTTACAGTAAAAAACTCTAAATGAAAAGCGTTACAGTCACTCAGGAGAGTTGTGCAACTAGAGGAATCAAGGTCAGTGAGAGAGATTTTATTCTGCTTCAGCATCATGTCTTCATGTTGGTCCGGCCTGATGACTTCTTCCACATAACAATGTCATCTCAGGAAAAGGGAAAATCCCTAAAGCAGATCCAGCCTTGACAACATTCTTCACACCTTGCTCTTTCTCATCCTCCTCCTCTTCCTCTTTGTTCACCACCTATTTCACATACTCTTCTTCCTCCTCTCCCTCTTATATTGTTTCCATCCATTGTTGGTAACATTCAGTGTAACATTTTGAGTCAGTTTTGGCACTCTGAACTGACTTGTATGATGTACAGTTGGTTTGGTCTCATCATTAGAAATAAGTGAACAATTTTGAGTAGTTGTGTGTTAACGATGACACTGTGTTGTAGTTGTTTAACTTTTGCCTGCCCGTGTTTAGTGTTTTGAAACATAAATGTGTCAGTGCGAAATGTGTTTTAGTGAGTGAGAATGTGTTTAGAGTTTTGCCAAAAGAGTGCATGAGATTTGCAAACAGTGTTTTAACTACCTGAACTTGTTTAATGTTTTACAGAAAGAGTGATTTACTCGACAAATTCGATTAGGCTATTGATAATTTGGGAGGTTTAGTGTTTTAGCAATTCAGAAAAGGTCTATTTTACAACATTTGTAAAATATTACTGTATTTTTGTATTCCGAGTTCAGAGTCTTGCAATATAATCAAAACCTAACACAAGCATGATGTAAATATAGAAAAGGCGGGAAAGCAAAATAATGTTCAGATATAAATGTGACTCAATACAGTTTGTTGTCCATGATGAAGAGAGTACATATGTGTAGGTTTTACTGCCCTTCCTCCCCCAGGGGTCCCGTAGCACCCCTGGAAGAGCAAAAAACTGCACATTCTACAAAGTCTGCAAATGCAAAGTCTGATAAGTGTATAAAAGTGAAAATTGGTAGGACAATTATTTATGCTATGTTTAATACATAATGTTGGACAGAGATGTCTGGCATACATGGAAAGGTGTTAAAAAAGCATTTTAAAAAGTGCTCACAGTAAAATACCAAATTTCAGTCTGGCTCTCAAATATGTCAAAGAGGTATGTATAATGAACATATTTGGATGTCCCTTTGTTCATTAAAGATTGTATTTATTTAATTCCATTACTAAACGTTTTTAAACTACATTACCCATAAGCCTCTATCATTGTGTCCATGGGACGGGCGCTGTAAATTGTAGTTCATTGAAGTGTGTAGTTACACTATAGGGTTAGGGTTAGGATCTCGGTAAACGTGTAATTTCTTTCAATATAGCAATACCTTATTGTTAACTGACAGTATTACTGACAACATAACGCAAGCAAAACATAGTTTGCGATATGGAGCGCTTTTTATTCTGACCTAAACGTTAGTCCAACCACAGCTTGTCCTTCTGGGGCCATGGAAACGTCAAAGCCTCGTCACACTTGTCCATATATGGTATTTACAGGCTCTTCCGACTTTTGATGTACGCAAATCCAGGATATTTATTTATTTTGTTGTTATTTTTCATTGAAAGATATACAACAACGCTTTATTTCCATGATCATTTATGTATAAGTTCTGCAATAAAAATAAAAAAATAGACTCTTCCCAGTTCTGACTGAAGATAGGCTATGTAACCTATGTTATGTAACCCTACAGGGATCTTACAGAAAGAAAATTACTCTTGATAGTTATTCTAGCATGCAGTATTTGTTTTAAACAGATGTAAGTTAATCTCTTAATCAAATAAAATGCGTCTGTAACATTTAAAGATGATTGCGCTCACACTTTGTACTAATTTCCCAAAATGTATTGATATGCCAAACTATTTAAAGACTTTAATTTTTCTTTTCTTAAAAAAAAAAAAAAAAACCCAGGAGATGCAAGGCTGCCACCAGAAAATACATTATTTTCTTCCCTTTGAAGAACACTTTGCCCCCCAAAATAAAAACAATATATATATTTACATGATTAATTTTACATTATTTTGTAAAAAGGCAAATATAAATAGGTAATTACAATTATAAATGTTAAAGGAATTAATATCGGAAATTGTAGGATTACAACATTTTAATATCTTTAGGAGTATTCTGTGGTATGTATTCATGGCTGGCATACCAAACAAATAGTTCAAGTAGACTTACCTAAACTATATAAAAAAATTAAAAAAAAAAGTACAAATAATGCCTTTGGGAATGCCATTATGCCAAACAGCACTCATTTTCTCCCTTATGATCTCCATGGCACACTTCCTGGCTGTTGTGCAGTTATTGAAAATGCAAAAGTTTTTTTTTTTTTTTACACACCATTAAGAAAATAAACACAAAAAGAGACTGGGTATTGTGCAAAAAACTTTAATGAACAAAAGCAAGAGAAAAAGAAAAAGAAAAGAAAAGAAAAAACTCACAAAAAAAAAGAAAAGAAATTAAGGGTGCTTGAGTCCAGGTGACTAGGCTGTCATGCTGAAAGCTGGTTGGGATGTGGGGAATTAGGCATAACATGCAGGAATTCACTGGCAGGCTCCCATGTGTCATCCCAGGTTTTGCCACTGTAAAATATCATAAGTGCAAAAAAATTCATTAGAACACAGAGAAAAAAACCAAAAACCAAAAAAAAAAACCTGTTGGGTTAAATTTAGAGAGTTCATTGAAATGTATTTATGTTTGTTAAAGTAGCATTAACCCTGGTTAAGCCCAGTAGTGGAATGCAACTGAGTACATTCACTCAATTTACGGTGTTTTTTCATTTTACACATTTTTATACAACATTGCATCTCACAGGAAACTATTGTACTTTTTACTAAACTACAATTGTCTGGCAGCTCTAGTTACACAATGTTCCACACAGTTCCTGTACATTGAAAGCCATGTATCTCAATTTACGGATTTCAAAATGTTTCTGATAAACTGAGGGATGAAGTTGTCATTAGTGGGATGAGGAAAATCACATTTCCAACACATGTACAACAGGAAACAACTAAATTATGACACATAAGTGTTTCAGATGCTGAAAGATTAATTTATGTGTGCATGAAACACTGCTACTTTTGTACTGCATTACCAAGTGGATGTCCTGCTGCAGGCTCAATAAATAAGATAGTTCAGAGCTAGAGCTAGCCACTAGAGAACTTACTAGAAACAGTAAAACCAGATCACATCAGGACCATTTTATTGTCCATACATTGGCTGTCTGTCAGCTAATTTTAGAGTTCTATTAATTACTCAGCAAGTACTGAATGGTTCAGCTCCTCATTACCTACAATCCATTGTGTTAATCACAAAATTCCAGGATCTTACAAATAGAATATTCGAAATAAAGACAAGGAGGTAGATCATTCGCCGATTTGTCTTTAAAATTATGGAATAGTCTTCCGAGCATTCCAAATTCAGACACACTCTCTCAGTCCAGACTAAAGACAGTCCAGATATTTGTCTTTAGTCTGGACTGAGAGAGTGCGTCTGATTTTGGAATGCTCGGAAGACTATTCCATAATTTTTCATCATCGGAATGCATGTCCTAAAGGTTACAAGGGCCTACCTGCCGGATCTAGCTCTTCCAAATGCCTCCACCTCATCGCTATTTGCTTCTGAGTACTGAGAATTAAATAATAAATAAAATATGACTTACCACACAGTGCATGGCAACCAGTGGACTTTCAACTCGGCTTTCCCCTACACACAAAAACACGAATAATAATTATTTTAACTGTTTTAGCAATCACTGATTAGGGCATAACATATTGTTTTATTATCTTTGAAAGGTCAGAATCAGTCATTTAGACAAGAAAGCAGCCTAAGGCTATGTTCACACTTAGCGTCTTTTTTCAAACTGCCAGCGTCTGTTCTACATTATAACCCTATGGAGTAAACCGTTTTTTCAAAAAAGTCCTGAGCGCTTTTTTAGACGCCACCGCCGGCGTCTTTTTCTGCAGCTCAGAGCGTCTTTTTAAGTTGAAAAAAGTTCAACTTTTCTGAAAAGAACGCCCTACGTCAAGCGCCTTTTTGACAGCTGACCAATGACAAGCGAGTAGCGAGACCTGTCGTTTCCATAACAACAAGAACAACTGTCTGTCGTGCACCCACAAACGTCTTTGTGAACCGACATTCTCCTCCCCGGTAACTTCAAAAGCCAACGCAAGAGCCAACTTTCTCTTTCTCGACATTTTTTGCATCACACAGCACTAGGCTACTGTTGCAGCTCTTGTTATAGCAGCCCGGTCTCACCCCAAAACGTCATATACTGACGCGTCTTGACCATGCGTCAACATACGACGAAAAGGGTACCCCTTTAACGTCAATATGAGACGCAGACAGAAGCGCACCAGCAGCGCCTCCGAGCGGTACCCTAACGCATTGGTTCCCAACAGGGGGGTCGCGGCCCACAAGGGGGCCTCAGCGTGCTCTGTGGGGGGTCGCGTCATATTTTGAAAAGTTTTGAGCAATTTGTATTAAATAAAAGTCCTTAACTTTTTTCTGTTAAAAATTTATATAATGAGCGAGTTCATCATGAATCCATTTTCCAAACCGTGTTTTTGTCTTATGCTGAATCACTATGGTACACCTATAATAAGTGATTACATTGGGACTATTTTACCCTGGTTCGGATCGCTGCCGCTGCGGAGTAGCCCAGTACCTGCGTGACTCGTCATAGACGCACACAGAGAGAGAAGTAGTTCCGGCTACAATGTTCTTCCGAAAGACGCATTATTCTGTTAATAAACGCAAGTTTATTATCGCTCGCTATAGCGCCAAAAGCCTAAAAAATAAAGCCTCACATTGATAAAGCCTCACAAATAACATGCAAGTATTGAGGCCCCAGACAGAAGTCATTTAGTAATAGCCTATATTCATTCTTTTTTTACCTACACACAAGTGTGAATACTGATATTTTTGTTATTGCATTTAAAATAGGGCAAATTTAGGGCTACTCCTAGGCTTACATTTTTAAATTACAAAGGGCCTACTAATGTTTTTGTTAATGTATTTTCAATATTATAGGCTATTATTTGTGCATAAACATATCTGGTTATAGTAAACATACCGTTTGTTTGAAAACAACATATTTTGTCATCCTTGCTGCAAGCTTACAAGAGCGAAAATATCATTAAATGTGAAGGGGGGCCCTAATATATTTTCTTGGGAAAAAGGGGGTCTCAGACAAAAAAAGGTTGGGAACCACTGCCCTAACGCATACCTAAACCTACCCATAACCCGAATCGTCACATATGGACGTTATGGGGGTACCCTTTTCGTCGTATGTTGACGCATGGTCAAGACGCGTCAGTATATGCGCCAGCCACAAAAGACGCGCTCGGCTGCTATTTGTAACCGAACGCTGCCAGCGTTTTTTTTTTTGCTAAAAAAACGCCGTTGTCAACTTTTTCTTGTCAAAAAAGACGCTAAGTGTGAACATAGCCTAACAGAACACATTTTACCTCATTTATCCGTTCCCCAGTTATTCGATCAAAGAGGAAAACCTTCTGCCTACTACATTTTCGGCAACCTGAAATGATGAAAAGACACGGAAAGTTTATTAAGCCATGATGCCATGCTTTGTAGCTAAATCAGTTCAAATTTATAATTTCACATGTGAGGTAATATGCAGTACTTTTCATTCATGTCAAAGTAAATTTGTCCCTGTTTTTGAAAGCAAAATGTACAGGATTGGCTTTCCCAAAGTCCTCTTAGCTTAATGGTCCTTGCACACTGACTCTGAAATACGACGAATAAATATGTTTTGTCAATCACGTTTACACACTGCCGTCATAAAAAAATAGGATCGGGTTCGATTTTCTGCGTTTTTCGGATCAGTAGCAAGAATTTGGAATGGTGTTTTGACAATTCAGAGCCACCGAATGACGAATACGGAAAAACGCATACGAAAATTTCAGACTCAGTGTGGAAGGACCTTAAGTCAGGGACTGACATTAACCACAGGCCTTGGACATTGGCCACAGCTAAATAACTAAATACTGTGAACTGGCTACCAATGACCCGGTTAGCCCAATGAATCAAATTTACATGAAGTCAACTCTGACTGGGAGCAAATTTATTACCAGTGTGGGGTAAGATGTACCATGCAAAAGGTTACCTTTTCTTCTGTTCTTCACACGTGGCCCTTCCTGACACAAAGACGTGGAAATGTAAGAGGCAGACGGAGATGGAAGAGAGACAGAGGGAGAATAGTGTGAAGAGGCAGAGGTGTTTGTCCTTTTCATTTGTTGCAAAGACTTAGAGCATGGCAGTGGAAGTTTGGAAGAAAGTGAAGGAAGAATAGTTGTACAAGTAGAAGAAGTAGAAGAGAGAGGTTGGAGAGAGTGGGGAAGACAGAGGAACAAGGTTAAGAACAAATACAGTCTCAGACTCCTTGGTTTGACTCTCCGCCGCCGCTTGACTCTCCGCCTGCTGCACCATTTGACTCTCCGGTTGCTGTGCTGTGGAGGTTGCTATAATACAAGTTTACTTTCATTTAAAATCTTTACATATTAACAAAGAAATATACATTTTAAACATTCATAATTTCTAAATCAAAACATTACTTACATTTTGTCAAGATAAATTCACAGGCCCTCCGCATCTTCTCCAAAATAATTTTAGTGACAGGAGTGGGGTGCAGATGGGTTATTATTTCTGCAATCCATTTATTCGAAGCCCTTTTATCTGGCTTACCAATAAATAAAATTGGCTTGTATCCTACAGCTTCAAGTTTACTCACCTGAAATGAACAAAAGCAGTTATCAGACATTAGTTAAATCCACTGAATTATTAGAAACATCAGTAATATATCAATTTTATTTTAAGGACATTTAATGGAGTTGGAGTACAATGCAAGAAACATTCCTCTTCAACTGTATGCAATCAATGGCCAGTTTCAGATAAGGCCAGAGGTACTCTGCAGTTTCTGCCATTGCCATCATGACTTACAGAAAAACACAAGACAGACGTGGCTCTTAAAAGTGCCTTTATTGTGTGTGTTTCTGTGTGTGTATGTGTGGTGGGGGATTAGAATAAAGAGCAGGCAAAATTGAAGGACCTGCAATTCAGCAATTCAGAATCAAACACCTTATATTTTACACCAGTATTCTTCATGTTGCCAGATTGGATAGTTTCCCAGCCATTTGGTTGGTTTTGGGTTGATCTATGTGTGATAAAAAAAGGCTTGGGCAAGTGGAATTTTTTTTTTATTTTAAGGCAAAGGACAGAAATGGAAAATAATTTTACAGTTGCACTGTTCACTGTAGTAGCCTTAAATAGCCTCTGAAAAAACACACAAATTATTTATCATTTCATATTGTGATGAGCCACAATAATGTTGTAGTTATAAATTAATTTGTATTGTTAATTATAGATTTATTTGGGTGTTAATTATATAATTTTGCGTGGATTTTAAACAATTAGGCTGTAAAACAAACCAATCTGGCAACTGTTCTTCATCTGAACATTTCTAATATTGGATAATAGTTGTGGGCTAATGTAATACTGAAAATATTACATTCCCCAGTATGATACATGATTATATGCGACAAAAATGAACTTGAATTCAATTAGCTAACTTTGCTAGCCTGCACATTTGGTGCAGCAAGCTATATTTTTATAATGCCTTCTATTATTTACCGTCATACGAAATTGCCACCTTACACATCTAAAGGTTCTAAACACAACTTCTTGTCCTGATTCAACAGTTTTTAGATGTGTAAATTTAAGAATAGTATCCATCTCTATTAATTAACTCTTCTACTTACCAAGTGGGAAATCGCAATGGACCTTGGGATCGCCCCATACAGTGACGTCAGCGTTATTCATTTAGAGAATTTAATCAATAAAAAATAAAATAAAAAATAAAATATTAATTGAACACAATCGTAGCATATGATATATATTTATTAACATCAACAAACCTCCGATAAAAATACGTTACCCAGCATGCTCTAGTTAAAGCAGTGTACCTATGTACCAGTACCTATGACAAGAAAACGATTAAACTAATTACTTGCACGCCGTGGAGCGTTGTTAAACTCACCTTTGAATGCAGTTTTACCTGCAGTTGAGCGTTGTTTTGGTTAAACTCACCTCTGAATGCCGTTTTACCTGCAGTTGAGCGTTGTTTTGGTTAAACTCACCTCTGAATGCCGTTTTACCTGCAGTTGAGCGTTGTTAAACTCACCGCTGAATGCGGTTGCCGAACGCGCTAAACCTTTGCGCAGAGAGGGCACTTTGATATCAGATTGCGAGGGTTTTTAAACATCAAAAACCAGTTGGAGGGCCAGATAAATATCATCTGGGGGCCGCCATTTTACTAGCCCTGGCATAGATCATTCATTGTAGTCTATTCCTTTTTATTTTTATTTATTGTAGCCTCGACCCATACACAGCACAGCAGACGGGTTGCGGTGTTACCCAAGACGTCAAATTTCAACGCCGCAGGCTCCGGTTCAGAGTTCTATAGAAGTCAAACAAGACTACCCTACACGTTGAAAAATGACGCCAAAGGTATACCCAGTGCGTTAAAAAGTGACGCCAAGGGGTCCTGGCCAAGCGTCCATATTTAACGAGTCCAACTGCGTCCTGTAAAACGCCCATGGGTTGCATTGATGGTTGAAAGCCATGAGCGTCTCTCACACACGATAAAGGGTGCGTGTTGAATTCGGCCAATATACTCCTGCGGGCAATTAAGGGATGATGGAACCATATTGTCGTGTTTTTAGTTAGGATACCTAGCACACATTCACGTTTAAATTGAGAAGACTACCACAGGCTTATTTAAAACTAAACGAAATTGTAGCCTACGCATGCTACTGTTGCTGAAATCGTCTGATATCACGCACTTGGATTGGCTAGCAAAGTCCAACTGCGTCCTGTAAAACGCGGGTGGGTTGCATTGGAGGTGGTTAAGCCGCGAGCGTCTCTCACAGACGATAAGGGTGTTGAAAATGGCGAATATCTCCTCTCAAAAGATAAATAATGGAAAACAATGACCTCCTATATTAGGTGTAGGCAATCCTAATCATAGAGCAAACATAAGTCGTTGCTGAAAACGTCTTTAGTCTGTGCAGTCGGTCAATGTTGAGGTGAATTGACGACTGGCGAAGCCCTGAGCGTGTAATTACATCGCGGATGGTTTTACATTGAAGTTGGTTGAAAGCCATGTGCGTGTCATCTATACGCAAAAGGGTGCTATATGCGTGGGCAGAAAACGCCGAAGGACGTGACAAAACGGCCTTATATGACGCCCTGAGATGAGAACGGGTTGGCCATTTTGGATTCTGAAGTTGGGGTTTCAGAGTCAAAACACTGACTTGAAATGTTCATTATATAAATGAATCTCATTTATAAATACTCATACACGTGGCATCGCAAAGTGTATGTACAGAATTAACTTTTTTACATATTAACCAAGGGTTCAGAGTTTGGTTGGTTAATAACTGTGTTCTGATCAAATTGCGGATAATCTTTTTGTCTGTCACGGTCAATATACCAGAAAAGCATGGTGTATATTTTAAACCTCACACAGGGACCACTTGGTGGTGCAATTGATCAAGGAATTCCCATTACCCATTATTTTGAGGGGGGAATAAAAATGTTAAAATTGTGTTTGTAATGATATAGACCACAGAGTGAGAAAGATATGAACTCAAGTGCACAAGTTTATTCATCAAATAAAGAACCAAACAGGTATGTGCTTCGAGTGATTCATCACAGGATTAATCATCAGCTTTCACATTGATGCGATGCACTTAACATACAGATCTACTCTTGAGTCCGTGAAAATAGTAAACTCAGGTAAGTATAGACAGGTAAACATGAATAAGGCTTCCGAGAAGCTCACAAGGAAACTCAAAGTACTTAACTTGCAGGAGGATCCGTGGAAAACAGAAAGGTAAACAGGTCTATGTTCATTTACAAACGCCAGACAATCCTCAACTGTGAGTAGGCCTATATAGAGAGTATTATGCATGCTACAGGCAATCCTATAAGATCATTTAAAAATTACACTGTATGACATATACAGTATCCAATAAACTTGGGTACGACATACAGACTGTACGATGATGACACCGATTGAATCGTAGGCTACAATACAAGTTAGTATAGAAGAATAAAACAGCATCAGCATGCGCTAGTAGTAAACAAATAGAGCCAGATGAATCGCATGAATTGGCAATTGTGTTTTTTATATGCGCTGAAAAAAGAGGAGGAAGTGAAAGAGGAGAATATGGATGTGGTCATGGCTAGTGAAAAGAGGCCAACTTGGCATGGCAATTTTGCAAATAGAGCTGCTTAAGGTAGCCTAAGCAGTTTTAAGTTTTTTTGCGCCATTGTCTCATTGATCAAGATGCCATTTCATGTTGCATTTGTATTGGCTAGTCAGTAGATGTAGGTCTTAGCAGCAAACACACTGAGATGATCATGCAAAATTAATTATTTTACTATTATTTTTTGGGACAGCCCAAAATTATACACCAGGCATTAGAGTGCAACGGTGATTGATAACAGGAGAGTTCAATTAGTAATTTGCGGAGCGTGAGATTGTGAGTGAGAGAGTGAGGCAGAGCAATGGTGAGGGACGACCGGTGCACTCGTGACAGTGACTTTATTTGGAGCCTTTCTACAGCACAACAAGAACATGACAAATAATCACATTCTATTTTCTCCATTTGTTTTCAAGCTAAACCTTCAACTTATTTTTGTTTACTGTAACTGCAAACACCAAGTACTCACAGTCATCCATAAAAGAAATGGAAATAGGCAATTTTACAGGCAATGCACTTGTATGTTACAGCTGGATTTTCTCTTTTCTTTTCTTTTCTTTTCTTTTCTTTTCTTTTCTTTTCTTTTCTTTTCTTTTCTTTTCTTTTCTTTTCTTTTCTTTCAGTACAGTGTAAACTGGCCTGACACACATCCGACACTGATTTGTTTTTTTCCAACTCTTTGCGCTCATTTAAGAGTTTTTTAAAGTCATTTAAGACTGTGCTTATGAGGATACTCACCAAAAAACGGGCATTTTGATTTAAAAAAAAATTTTTTTTGTCCATTCAATCGCGATAAGACACAAAAAGAGAACTCCGTTCAGTACTGTCTATCCATCCATCTATCCATCTTCATATTAACTTTAGGAAAAATACAGCATTCAATCCATTTTTACTCCACATTTGGAGTAAAAGAGATCAACCCAGAGGGGAAAACTATTTTCAGAGCTGGAGAAAGTGTGGAGATCACCTGCGCTGAAAAATACTGGATATTTCAAACAAAAGAAAACATCAAATCATTAACATGTCGAGAGAATGGGGAGTGGGATTATGAGCCTGTTTGTGAGGGTACGATTATAGAGAAACACTTCTGCATTTGTTGGAAAAATAACTGCATGTTATTAAAATAATAATTTCTTTTTTCAGAAATTAGATGTGAAGTTCCACATGACCATCCTGGTGTGTATAGGCCAAGATATTACTTCTGGGGAGATAAGAAATTGGGAGCAAAAAATATTACTATTGCATGTCTGGGTATGATAAAACAGCAGCAGAGGCCACATGCAGACGGATGGACACCAAAACCACTGTGTCGTGGTATGTGCTAGTAATTAAATCTTACAATTTGTGCATATAATATGAATTCAAATTAGTATTCAAATTTTTGTTTTAGAGTAAAAATGTGTGCAACACCAAACATCTCAAATGCAGAGATTGTGGGAGATCAGAGAACACACTACAACATCAATTCAAGAATACAATATAAATGTAATCCTGGGTTTGAACCAGAGCAGCCTGTAGAATTTGGGCCGGGTGGAGAATCTTTGGTTTGTTTCTGTTTTTGTTCCGCTGCTGGACTCCGGTGAGCCATTTTCAAAGAAAGAGCAAATTCCTCTGTTCCTGGGTCCCAAGAGGGCCAGACTGGCGGTGCCTTGCCACCCTCAGCCCCCTCTTGTATCGCCAGCCGACAGTCAGATGGGGTTCAAGGACCCGATTGCGCCTTCTCACGCACCCCCTGCCGACCTCTTCGCTGCCCCACCCCGCGTACGTCTGTGGTGCCTCTGGTCCCCCTTGCCCGATTCGTGGAAGCCTGAAAAGTGCTTCCCAACCGGACCAGCTGGCTCCTCCGCACCATCAGACTCGGCTATACGATTCAGTCCGGCTGGCGTCCGCCCAAGTTCAGCGCTGTTCGTTACACTTCATTCGCAAGGAGATCGCAGTCCTAATGGCAAAGGATTCGATAGAGTCAGTCCCTCCAGCCGATATGAAGACCGTCTTCTACAGCCCGTACTTCATTGTACCCAAGAAAGGTGGTGGGTTATGGCCAATCTTGGACCTGCGAGTCTTGAATCGGGCCCTTTACAAGCTCCCGTTCAAGATGCTAACGCAGAATCGCATTTTCAAGTGCATCCGTCCCCGAGATTGGTTTGCAGCGATCGACCTGAAGGACGCATACTTTCATGTCTCCATCCTCCTGCTACACAGACCATTCCTGCACTTTGCGTTTTGAGGGTCAAGCATATCCGTACGGCGATCCCATATGTGTATTATTCCACGGTACGGCTCCCTGCGGCGAGCCCGTGTCACTGACCGGTGTTGTCTCCCCCTTGCTATAGGCTGGAGCCACCTCAGTGTCATTCCATTTGTTGTACTGCCCGGAAACGCCCAGTCCATATGTGTAACCTCCACATGATACCTCCTTACGGGCAGGATGTGGCTTCAGCAGCATCTCCCTTTCCACCGAAAGAGCACGCTTTCCCAGTGTTATCCAAGTCTGTCTGGGTGGGTCATACGGAACAGCAGTGGACTTCCCTGGCCTAAGCCCTGTCCCATCTCCGCCTCAATAAATGCGAGGGGATCAGGAGGCTTTCGCTAGGCACTGCAAGGTGGCAGCACTAGGTGTAGCGTAAATATTATCCATACTCCGGCAGTTTAATCCAAGTCTCCTGAAGAGATGTGATCACATTATATGATTAACAGAGTGAAATTCAAGTGGTTATTCGTTCTCCAATCAAATCATTGATCAACACATGTGCACAGAGCTCAAATCTAACATGATGACACATCAATTATATTAAACCTTAATATACAAGTACCAATAAGGTTTGTTGTTACTGATCATTTTGCATTCCCCCCCCCCCTACAAGACACTGTAGTCTATACAGTACACTACTGTACATTATTAGTTTTCAATGCATTGATTTGAACATGAGGTTTTATGGCCAAAATGCAATTAAATGCCAGCCAGATAGAAGGTGGAATTACCCATATCCACAATGTGGAGGTACAGACTTATTCCATTAACTACAGATGTTATAGAATTGGTTAATATGTTTATATGTAGATACATTTCTACGGAGCCGCTATGGAGACATGGTGGTGGAAATTAATGAATTAATGAAAGAGGCATTTATATAGCGCTTTTCATATGTACTACTGTACACCCAAAGCACTTTACAATCATATCAGGGAATCTCTACTCAACCACCACCAGTGTGCAGCATCCACTTGGATGATGAGACGGCAGCCACAGTACAACGGCACCAGTGCGCTCACCACACACCAGCTACAGGTGGAGAGGAGAGAGAGTGATAGAGCCAATTCAGGGGATGGGGATTACAGTTTTCTCAATTGCTAAAACACTAAAACCCATTGGCTGAACAAAGTTCTCAGTTGCCTGAACTCATTTAGCTAATTGTGCAGTCTGTTGTCAATACCTTAAACCATTTCACATGGTAAAACACAATTTGCAGAAACACATTCGCATTCTCAAAACACATTCTACACTCTAATGCACATGTCATCCATACTGGTAAACACAAGTGGCAACAATCAAATACAAATAGAGAACACACGTCATTGATTGAACACAACCACTCAAAACTTATTTAACCTGTTTCAAATGATGTGACAACCAATATAAGCCAGTTCAAAGAGCAAACAGGTTGTTGAAGGTGGGAAGGAGAAAGTCTGAGAATGGATAGAAGAAACAATGTGAGAGGACGAGGACGAGTGCGTATGCGAGGTGGGCGACGAGGAGGAAGAGGAAGAGGAAGAGGAG
Source organism: Leuciscus leuciscus (assembly GCF_965113295.1). NCBI lineage: Eukaryota > Metazoa > Chordata > Actinopteri > Cypriniformes > Leuciscidae > Leuciscus > Leuciscus leuciscus. The sequence continues at coordinate 31,266,668 of NC_138739.1, read as the reverse complement.
GAGGAGGGAAAGAAAGGAGGAGGGACAATATTGCTTGTGATGTCGACGAAGTGCTCTGGCCTGGCCTGACCCAGCCCAAAGACAAGAAGAAGCACACTGATCACATCTTTACTCCTTTGATTTTTGTCCCTTTTAGTATTGTATACTGTAGTACAGTGCATTGTAGGCTGTATACTGTGCAATTAACAAACTGTATGGCCCTGAACATTGTGCTTTCCATTTGTTACTGTAACAGTACTGACTGCTCAATAGATTTTGACTGGTTGCAGGTTCATATCAACAAAGAACAAGAATTACTGTATCACAGAGACAAAGGACAAGTTTGTGAGATGCAGGGTACAGTACTGTAAAAATAGGGGTACAGGGAGGAGGAAGAACCAAAAATAAAAATTGCAAAGAGCAAAGCAGAGTAGTAATGTCCGATCATTTTTGAGCTACTATGATAGAACATGTTTTCGTTCATCAAAAGACAATGACGGAAAAATATGAAATTTGTTTTGAGATGAAAAATGTACTTCTCCCTGAGAACTATATGTAGCCCTATGGGAAATTTTGGGTATTTCCTAAAACCATTATTTTAATTTTGGTTATTTTCTTTAAAATGTACATTTCATGTTGTTAAAAATGTTTAAATAATGTTTATGTGTGTTAAAAAATAAGTTAGTTAAAATTCACTTACCTAGAAGAAAGATCCAATCAGGGGTCAGGGTGAGAGGTCGCGAGGAAGCAGGAAGATAACGTTAAAAAAACGACAGGAGGGAGAAGGAGAGAGACACATGAGTTAGAACTGCGCTGTGACTGCCACGTTAAAAATTGGTAAAACACCAAGTTTAATGCGTGTGATGTAGGGTGACCAGACGTCCCGAAAAATTCGGGACAGTCCCGAAATCTAAACTGTTGTCCCGAATCCCGAATCTGGCCCTAATTGTCCCGAAAATTATACTAAAGCAAAATCTTGAGTAGTTGTCTGATAAACATTAAAAACTGTCTGCGGAGGTTGAGGCCGGCGACACACTGGCTGCGTGGCGTGTCCGTTTTTATTTCGGCTCCCCTGTTAACAGGTTAACTCGTCCGTTAGAGCTTGCACACTGCCTGCGTGACACGCGCGTCGCAGGCGCGCCTCGAGCCGCGCGGAAAACGCGTGCATGCTATAAATAGAACCGACGCCTATTTTTCACGCGACACGCAAGGCAAAATAGAATAGGAAAAGACGTTTGTATGTCATTTTGACATGAAAACATATTAATAAATGACATTTTGATGTTTGAAATTTTAAGTTTTTACATAAATGCAGATATAAATGTAATAATAAAAAAAAAATATGATCGATTTTCAAATATTGCACCTGTCAATACAGAACGAAATATTCTGTAGCCTATTTTGCCTATTATTAGAGCGCAAGTTGCTGCAGCCGCGAGGACAGTGATGCACGCGTAAAGGAGTGATTGATTGTTCGCGGCACTGTGTACAAAAAAAATACTTCACTACACAATTATCTCGTTATTTTCGTTAAAGCTTATTAGCGATAGGCTATACTGAAAGGTCTGATTTACGCACTGTTACTTACAACAGTCATTGTTTTTTTTCTTTTCACAATGACATTTGAGTTCATGATTTTAATGTTTTTTTTTTTTTTTTTGACAGACTAAAGAATAATGACAGACTGTTGATCTTTGAATAAAAATATGTTTGGTTCAGGTTTGAAATTCATTATCTTTTATTATAGGCTACGCAGTCTAATATCATAGAAGCCCCCCATCCCGTCACCCCAGACCCATAGACCCATAGACCCCCCCCCCCCGTCCCGAATTTCAGCCAATCTCATCTGGTCACCCTAGTGTGATGGTAAATGAAATGTAATTGTATACTGCACGAAGAGTGAGTTACAGACATTTTGACTAAGTTTACAGTGTAATAGTTAATGGTTGTGAAGGACTCGGTTAGAGTTTCCAATGAGGAGAAAGAGTGGACGGCTAGTCAGCACGATTCAGCTATAAAGACTATGCCAGTGAGTAGCCTGCTCGGTTGCCCTTTTGAGCATCGTCTGAAAAAACACTTATCTCCAGAGCCATTCCCTGCTTAGCTGTCGGACGACGTCTTCAACCACCAGCATCGCCAGCACCGCGTTGCCGCGGCGTGGACGACGACAACGACCAGCACAACGACAGCAGTGAGTTTTTTTTTTTCTGCGCCACTGCGCGAAGCGACCATTGTGTTTAAGATCTCTCCGCTCCCAAACCACGCTACAGGCCTGCAACGTGTCCTCTTCTGACTGTCTGGGTATTTATTTTATTTCATTGAGTGGCCACTTAGTCAGTTGCCGGCTTAGCTTTAATTTTGGGGAATTGAGTGTTTTTGTAGAATTTGTCATTTGACTGAACTGTGTTTCATTTGAATTGCACTTTTGATATTTGAACTGTATATATGTAAATACTATATTTTTTTCAGTAAATAGTTTAAACGTATTTCTGTTGAAGATTTTCATTACACTGGGTTTATGATATTGATAATTTTGATACTTAAAGCAAGCTAATATTATTGAGTTTACAGTAGCCTGGTTTAAAGTGAAAGTGTTTATTAACGCTGATTAAGCTAGCCTAAGTGACATTTCAGTTGATGCTTATTGCACTTATAGTATTGATAGCCATTTAAAACGGGTAGAATATTAATGTAATTTAAAAAGTTAATGCTTATTTAACCAAGCACTTGAGATAGCTGCATACAATTAGTGTTTCACTTTCATTTAGCTATAAAGACACTTTATTGCCATTTTGCATTAAGGTAAATGCTAACAAGTAACTAATAATTAGGGAATTATAGAGCATTAATTAATATTAGAGAGAGAGATCTCTCGCCACATAGGAATTCGGGGAGCGCACTCCACACTAACAGCTAGACACGCTAGGGGGCGCTACATATATGTTTTTTGTTTTTTTACTTTTATCAAGTGCAGTCATACAGTATGTCACAAATGAACTTGACGACAGTCGTGTCTGGCAACTTGACAAAAATATTTCACATATCATTGGAATATGTAAATATAAAAATAAATTGGATAAGATAATCACAGTCTGGCAAGCAGGGCGGGCTGAGAGCCGTGGGAATGGAGCGAGGCCAGTGGTGCGAGTGCTAATGACTAATGAGTATCATCTGTGCACCACACCGGCCTCAAGTCCCACAGAAGAGCTCCAGAATGATAAAAGGAGGAGTGATGACAGTGAAGGAAGGGAGAGGACCAGGCCTGGACTTTATGTTGTTGTTGTATAATGTTTATAAGTGGCAGTCGTCCATGAGGGGGCTGCTACTTTAATTTCGTTTTGTTGTTTATGTTTATTTTTTGTCATTAGAAATGTTTAAAGTTACTTTAACTTTGTTAGACATGGATTTTAAAATACTCTTGATTACTTTTTTCATGAGTGTCTGGGGATGATACGTGCCAAATTTCTTGCGAATCAGACCAGCGGCCTATTGAAGGAGTTCGATTTTTTTTTTTTTTTTTTTTTTTTTTTTTTGAATGGTGAAAACTTTTTATTACAGAAATAAAATCAGAGAAATACGGAGATATCATTTTGATTCTAGCCTGTATGGTTGTGGATATAAGAGCAAAAATGTAAAAAGTACTTATTAAAGCGCCACCTATGGTCCAATTTGGGTGTGTGTTCATTTCATTTTTCTAGGACATATGGTTTTGGCTGGCCAGACACTTTTAGGGCAAAAGAAGAAGAAGAAGAAGAAGAACCGGACCACACCTAACCCTAACCTTAACCTAACCTGTGTGGTCCGGATAAATTATTTACGTGTGGTCACATGTGGTCCGGATAACCGTATACCCACTAGGGTTCTGGCACCTTCCGTGTTTGGACCCATAATTACTGTAAGGTTCTTGCAGTGTTTGTCATGTTGTAAGGTTGGTTGTTTTGTACATTGTAATGGACTTGTATTTTCTTAGCGGACGCTTTAGGATAATATTACAAATGCTTGGTTACGGTAATAGCTACATATGACATTACAAGATGCATGTGACAGTGTGGAAAAATACAGAAAATTCATGACTTCTGCTCACTTCTATTCATATTACAGTTTTTCTCAATTGCTTAAACGCATATCTTGAAACTACGCCTCGTATTCTCAAAACAGTAAACACAAATCCATAACGTCTCACCCAATTCCCCAAACATCCTATTTTCTGGTCAAAATGAAGCTCTACACTCAAAACCATTCACTCTTGCTGAAAAACCAAACTTTGCTCTCAGACATCACACACAAGCCGTCACAAACACACACACTACAACATAGTCTTACACACTGGTGCAATAAATTCAAAACAACATTTCCAAAACTGGTTAAAGTTATGTTGCTTGTGGTTCCCCCCACCAAACAATAATACACCAAACAAAAATAAATACAGCATCCCGTCTTTGGTCTGGGTCAGGCCAGAGAATCTCGTCCACATCACAGGCTATATTGGCCCTGGCCAGGCAGAGGGGTGAAATCCTATTGCATGCCTGTTCCCCGCTGGCACGCATCAACTGAAATATTTGGCAGGCTTCTTCCATTTCACCGTCTCTGTGTAGAAAAATAGAAGTACTGATTACTGTAACTGTAACATCCTTTTTACAAAATGGAAGCATTCAGAAAACTCTATCTGTATGTGAGGCAATTTTATGCATTTCTTTTTATTACAGTAGTATAGTGCAACAGCTACAGTATATGTATGTGTTGTAACAGCACAGTGTACTGCACTCAAAAGTTACAGTAGAGAGCAGTCTGAAGTACATCTACCTGTTTTTCTCCTGGAAGGTTCTTATGATCGAGGCGACGGTGAAGCGACTCAAATTTGGCTGTACTCGTTGCCCAGCCTCCCTCATAGTCATGGACAAAGACATCAACTAGAGTGGCACTGCTTGTCTCTTCCAATTTGGGTCACAATTTGTGATTTGTGTGTAGAGTTTTGCAGTGACAGTTCAACAAATCTGACTTAGTGTCAAAACAGGGGAATAGTGTTTATAGTTTAGAGAAATGGGTGTGCTTTTTTGATAAATGGTGTTATGGTTTTGAAATTTTAGTTCAAAAGCCTGGTTATAGTGTTCACTGGTTAAGAAATCAAGAAAAACTGTAACAAAGTCTTTTTACATAGTGACAAAGTGTACAGAGTTGGGCTGCTTATTAGCCATTAAAAGCATTGTGACAACAGTTTACATTATGTATTAATCATTTAATACTGTCCAATAAAGTCTAGTAAGCATATATTGACAATCATATATTCAAATTTCACAAATATGATATTTGTCAAATAAAAATGCAGACAATCAAATGCGATCATTTGTCTTGTTCCTGATGTGGGTCCAAATAATGTCACAATTTTAAATAAATTTCCCCTTAAAATAATGGGTAACTGCTAAATATCTTCTTTAAGAACTCTGTTACTCAAGCTATTTTAATAAATAAATAATTAAATAAAATAATAAGATTAAAAATGAAAATAAGTTTATTAGTTACTACAAATCAAGCTTTGATCCAAAACTCTTCTTTTTTTTAATCTTATGAATTGTGTCTGTTTAATTTTGATGTTATGTAATGCTTATTGTTATAAAAATATATATATAATTTTTAAATATTTTAGTTTTAATATTTAGACATGTCTCAAGTTTGGTATATGATGCAATGTTTTGCAAACCTCAAAAAAATAAAACAACTCCATAAAGTATTTAGTTTTACATTTATCTTTACAGTCAGCATTTTCTGAAGGTCCAGCACTCTTTTTACAATTACTATTTAAAAATTATGCATTTCTAAAAGAGTTCCAGGCCCTGTTTTGAACATATTCATTGAATGTGCCAAGAATATGTTATCACATGACAGCCATTTGCAAATAAAGTTAAAGACCTTTGAGTTTAACAATTCAGCGTTTACAAAAAGTCAACACTGTAAGATCCAGTAAATGACATCCAGCTTTTCCAACTATTTTTTATTTATTTTTTCAGTGTTTTCTAAGAGACAACAACAATTTAAGTACAGGCAAATACTTTAAGGGTCAAACTCTTCTTCTGTCTCTCTTTTTTGTCAGTTCAATAGATTGCTCAATTCTAATGGACACATTTTGCAATGGGAGTTACATATTAATGTTGCAGTACAATGTCCAAAAGTTAAAAAGTGTTGTGAATCTTCTTCAATCTCAATCTTTTCTTTCTTTCAATCTTTCATCACATAATGTACTTTATAATTTGATTCAAGAAGAACATGATCCAGTGAAAAACATTAGATTAAGCTACAGAGTTCAGATTCAAACATGGCAATTATTCCAGAACTTTGCTTCCTGTTCATATATTGCATAAATATGACTCAAAAACTCTGAATTCTCTAAAAACCTCTCTTTGACTTTGATAAATGATTAACTTGTTGATCCCCAAACAGACAAGAGTATCAGACACAGACCAACAAAGATACTTGTGAATTGAGATCAAAATGAGAGTTCCTGTAAAATTCCTCGGCTTCGTCTTTTGGTTGTTTTTCTTTAATTGTGGCCAATGTCAAGGTAAGTGCTTTTTGTTTTGTTTGTTTTTTACTTTTTCATTTAGATTTTATTGAAGTGAACATGAATGTTATATTATACGCACTTCCCAAAACATCTAACTGTATCTCTAGAGAGTGTTGACTAGTTGTGCAAGTACTTCAGCATTTAATATACACAGTTGTGTCGTTGTGTGACGTTTGTGCTTCTCAGAATATCTTTGAAAAAACATTAAATATGAAAACATAAAACCAGTTTAAAAATCTTAATATGCTGATGGTGAAACAGTGATAGTGAACTGCATGACAGGTCATATCAGATTAAATAGTACTTAAAAAAATAAGTAAAAAATACTTTAAAAAAATATATTAAAAATTGTAAAAACATTGTGTTCACAGTTTTTAAATGAAAAGCAAATGAAATCAATCAGAGCTCATGGGTGGGATAATAATGTCCCTTTCTATGAGTTTACGCTTCCTTGGAAGTTTTTGTCTTTGTCTCTCAGTCATACTGAGAAAAATTGAGAATTTGCCTTTATCTTGAACATTTTCAATATCCAATCAAATCATTATACATCTGCATAATGACGACTCAAAAACATATATGAGATCAGAATTTTGACGTTTTTAAACTGTTTCCTCGCAGCAAAGCAGAGATCGTGCCGCGATCCTCTCCTGGAAAACGGGTTCACATACAGCCTCCCCTCCAATGAGGATGAAATCTTTTACACCTGCAACACGGGTTATAAACCCTTCACTGGTGGGAACTGGTGGGATTCAGTGACATGCAGCAAAGGCTCTTGGTCTGAAGAACCTCGGTGCATCCGTGAGTTTTATTATTGTCAGTCTCGGGTGTTAGACGAATGATAGTGTCCTGAAATGTGCTTCCTGTTTTCTGTCTTTACAGCGGAGGAAGAATGTGGTGCTTTGCCCAGTGTTCACCATGGAAAACTAAAGCAAAGCCCTCGTGATCCAGCAACTGCTCAAGTGGAATGTGATCCAGGGTTCATAGCAACTCAACGCTACATAACATGTGTCAGAGGTACATGGGAGAAACCAGTGTGTGAGGGTGAGCTTCTCAAACTCTTATTGCATGTTTGTGGAGTAGCGACAGCATATAGTGAACAATATAATCTATTGACAATGTTAATCTCAGTCTGATTGGAGCTCATGAATTTATATTCATATCTTTTTTTAGTGGGTGTACATTGTGACATTCCTCCAAAGGTGGAAAATGCATTCATAACATCTAAACCTGAAGAATTTTATGTAGATGGATCTAGTGTAACATATGTATGTCGACGCTCATTCTTAATGAATGGGAAGAGTACAGTTTTCTGCAGCAAAAAAATTTGGGGGAAAACACCAACATGTGAAGGTAAGATTTTAATTGGTGATGATAACTGACTTTTAAAACGTCTTACAGATTAGTAAAAAAAATAAAAATAATCTTGTATGGGAAAATGAAGAGAGACTGTTAGATATTTGACAATCAAGAGGAATAACATCAAGTCCACAGATAATTTGTGGTGGGGACAATAATTACAAAATCAATTGCTTTGAAGACTCAGTAAAATCATAATTTGAGTTTAGTCCATGTGCACTAGATTAATATGTTATTGTAATGTTAAACATTATCAGTTTTTGCTGATATATGGATGACTCATCCTGCGCTACACAGTTTTACGTCCAATCAGATGCTCTCTAGAATCAAAATAAAATTTGTGTTTTAATGCCATTGTGCTAAAACTAAAAGTTTTCTAACCTGAGAAAAAGGATTGAGTGATTTAAAAAAAATTCACAATAATCCTCAGTGAAATTGCAAAACCAAATTATGATAGCAACTCTTTAAATAAAGTAGTAGGGACACTAAGTAATGTACACACCTGAGTGCATCTGAAGCTATTAATGATGGAAATTTAAAATAATGTATCTGATGTCACAGTCTCTCGCCACATATATATATTTTTTTGTTTTGTTTTTTTGGCACATGAGGAAGATACGAGTACGAAAATAAAGAAATTATTAGATACAAGTGCATTGAGCTATTCAATGAAATTCCAGAAGGACGATGAATCTGTGAAAATGGAAAATGGAGTGAAAAGTTCTGCACAAGAGAGTCACTTCAAATTTAATAAATCAAAAATCACATTTACTTACATAATGGTAAAAATTTACTAGATACATGACAAACATCAGCTGGGACTGATGGTGAATTAAGTGGAAAATTTTAATTTGTTTTATTAATTTATTTGTATCACAAATCTCTCACAAGCTAACAGACCTTAGTCAGGATATGCATTATATTGTGTATTGTATTGTATTATATTATCTTGAATTTTTCATGAGGTTGTTAGGGAAAGATGTATACTCCATTTTTAGCTCAGTTTTCTTGGCTGTAACGCTGCTTGTTGAATATATGACAAAAATGTAATTGTTATGCTAAACCACTACTTTTGCAAAAGTAATTAGCATAGTTACTCTTGAACACTGGGCCACAAAGTATAAAAGCTTCTGTGTGGATAAATATGTGATCAAATGTCTGCTTTCTCTAGAGGCAACGTGTTCTCTAAACACAACAGTGGAAGACTTAAAAATAAAGCCAATTACTAATATTGAGGGTTCAGTCAAACCTGGACACAAGTTAATATTTTCATGCAATGGACAAGGGCTGAAATTAAAAGGACAGAGAGAAATCACCTGTCAGCCAAATGGAGAATGGAGCAGCCCTTTCCCCAAATGTGAAGGTAAGGGCACCGAATGTAAAAGCCTTGGACTGGACAAAGATAATGATATAGATCTGTTGTTCACATGGAGGATGCTTGATTTATCAAATCTTTATGTTCTTTAGAGATAATGTGTGTCGCAAACCTGACTATAAACATGAGATCAGACGAACACCCGGGGCCTGAGGTTTCAATCAGACCTCGACACACAATAACTCTTTCATGTGTTGGGAAGGGATCGGAATTACAAGGACGGAGTAAAATCACCTGCTTGTCAACTGGAGAATGGAACGTCCCATTTCCTAAATGTGTAGGAGGTAACCCTTATGAACATAAATATATGGGAATATACTGCAAAATATAATGTGATATATTACATAATACATTTCCATAAATGGGAAAGTAGTCCTTATATTTTTCAATATACTACAATATATGCATTGACCATGTATGGCTATATATTGATACATATAAAATATTTAGAAATTAAGGCAAAAATAGCATTACATGTAATATTCATAAAGTTGTATCCTTTATTGTGTACATATATTTCACATACATGTTCCCATATAAATGTGAATGTATGTACACGCATATATACACACATTCACGGAATGAGTTGCGGCAGATTTCTAGTTCCCAGCATGCTTTGCTTCTGACTGTTAAAGAAGAGTACATTTTACAATGACGTGTTATTTCATGTGTTTTGGTCAATATTAATGTAGTGGGAGAGCTGCTAGTGTTTAATGTTCTGTTATTTTGGAATTTAAAGGGTTTTCTGTTATGTGTTTTGGGGGTTATTGTGCTGAAGAGTAGAGCCTGTGGTTAGTTTGACAATAATTAGCAAAACACCATTAAGACTATGGGCCCTATCATACACCCAGTGCAATGTAGCGCCAGGCAAAGGTTTCGACGGCCTGCGCCACGTTGTTTAAATAGCATGTGCATGTGCGCCCATGGGCGTGCTGGTCTGAAGGGAATGGGAGATGAGACTCTGATTGGTTTAACGCACGTAAAGCCTAAAACACACCCATTACTCATTAAGAGAATAGGGACAACCCTCTTAGACCATACTCCGGGCGTGCAGACCATTTTTCCCGTCGTTAAACTAGCAAAAGTGGATTTGGACACACACTAAGTCCACTTGCGGTCTGCGCTTTAGACCATGCGTTAGATCGTAAGTAATGGCTGTGCACTCCTCTGCACAGTGATGGTGTCTTTGCTAAATACTTTAGTACATGCAGGTGTGCATGTGTTTTTGTTGTTGTTTTTGGGGGGGTTTTTTTAATTGAAAATATGAAACATTTATCATGTAAATAATTATAAAATATAAGAAAAGTATTACATTATATATTTCTCTATAAAGCCTATGTGTGTTTATACTGCATGAGTAAATATATCTGCAATATATTTATTCACATGCATGCAGTACCATATCTTACATCTATATATTATGAAGTGTACTGAATATAAAATTTCATACATTATGATATATTAGTAAATATATTTTCACATATTTTTCAATAAGAAAAGCGGCAATTCCTTATGTACTTTGCAATATATGGTGATATATTAGCACAATATATTATGTTGAACATTTTCAAATATGTTGTTAAATCGTTTAATATATTGATCATTTATATATAAGGAAATATATTTTCTTTGCATAAGGTAAGGTTCACAGGTTTAGTTGAGTTTTATTAGCAGTGTTTGCAAGCATCACTATTGCTCATATTAAAGTAAATGCTCAATTTTGATACGTAATTCATCTGCACATCGTTGATTTGGGCCAAGAAGATGTCCTAGCAACCACCCAGAATAACCTAGCAACAACATAGCTACACACTAACACCATGTCGATGAGCTTTACATGGATAACCGCAACTTCAGACACAAATTTAGATTTGGTTATAATATATTATAGAAATATCCACAGATCTCTTCGATACAGAAAGGCATTTTTTTTAAAACATTTAAAAGAAGACCCCAAATTCTCATTTTAATAATGTTCATTACATAAAATCATGTTCTATAGTTGAAGGCCATAAAAAGGCATGTGGCTGATATTGAGGTTTAATGTAATTTGCCAATTTTTGTGGTGATCTAAAAAGAAAAAAAATAACTTTGCTTTGCCCTCAGGGAAATGTGAGCGACCACCACAAGTGGACTTTGCAGATACAACAGAAATGACAAAACCTGAATACAATTCAGGGGAGAAAGTTGAATACATCTGCTTTAATAAATACACACTGGTTCAGGATCACCCCTACTCCAAAAACTTGACCTGTGAACAAGGCGAATGGAGAGGGAATATTAAGTGTTTGAGTAAGTATGAACACTAAACCATACATCAAAGACACGTTAGGCTTTTCTTACTGTATTTTATTATGAAAGCGGTCATATAGGGATTGTCAAAGTTTTTTGTTTTGTTTTTTTTTCATCACAGAGGATGAAGAACTTTTTATGGTATGTTGGTCTTAAAGGGATAGTTCAGGATTTTAGACATGAATCTCTATAGCTTCCCCATAAGCAGTGTGGTGCATTGACCATGACTTACCCCCGACAGCGTCCTGTGAGCCGAGCTCCGGTCCAGTTTTGGTCAAGATGAAATTAGTCCGGCAAGATTGCTGGGGTCACGGCAATAAAGCTTTTTTCTTCTCAAATCAATATGTGTTCAAAAGAGTGATATATTTGCGTCACTAAAACGTTGTCTATGGAGAGGTCAGACCTCGTAATGGCTTGGCACTATTTTCTCCCCTGTCATATCACTGCGCGCTGCCGCTACCTACAGCCAGCTGCGAGCTGCGCAGGCGCACACCACTTTTTCAGTTGTTCGGCAGTGTTTACAGCAGTGTTTACGTGCTCAGAACAGCTACACGAACGAGCTAACATAGCTACTCACCAAGAGCGATCAGTTTGTACAAGCTTTGTAGAAAATGGTGCGGACTTGTGACTATCCGGACTGTACAAACAAAGATGTGGCGCTTTCTCCTCACACATTTCAAAGATTTCCTGTGGCAGATGTTGCTCTGAGGCGACTTTGGCTCATTGCTCTGGGCTTCAATGTGAACACCAAACTGGCGAAGATAAAGAAGATATCCTTTTGGCTGTGTGTCGAAGTCAATGTTGTCATCGTCGCTGCTGTAGTCAGACATGTTATCGTTCTCTTTACGAGCTGTAAACAAAGTGACACGTGCGCGGCTCCCAGCTGGCTGTAGGTAGCGGCAGCGCGCAGTGATATGACGGGGAAGAAAATAGTGCCAAGCCATTACGAGGTCTGACCTCTCCATAGACAGCGGTTTTGTGCTGCAAATATATCACTCTTTTGAACACATATTGATTTGAGAAGAAAAAAACTTTATTGCCGTGACCCCAGCAAACTTGCCGGACTAATTTCATTTTGACCAAAACTGGACCGGAGCTCGGCTCACAGGACGCTGTCGGGGGTAAGTCATGGTCAATGCACCACACTGCTTATGGGGAAGCTATAGAGATTCATGTCTAAAATCCTGAACTATCCCTTTAAGGGCCCACATCAACCTAGCCCATAATCGATTGTCAAAGGTTTTTTTGTTTGTTTTTTTGACACACTGACATCCACACGCACAGACACACACCCATACACACACATACAAATCCACATGCACAGACACACACACACACAAACACACACGCGCACACACATGTACGCACGCATACATACACGCACAGACACACACACACACAGACACACACATACACACACACACAGACAGACATGCACATACTACGACTTTTTTTAGGTATATAGCCTACATAAACACGCAATACAGCCAAATTGCTCCACGTCATTTATTTTTGTGGAAAGCCAGTGCAGGCCTGAGCGGCGGTCATATTTTGTACCGCCATGCGGTACATCTAGTTTTTGTAAGTTTGATGTAATCTTGTAGTTGTTCTGGTTCTGATGAATCAATGAATGTATATTGTAACAGTGACAGTGAGATGCTGTTTGTTTCAGAGCCTTGTACAGTGACGGTGGATGAAATGGATAAAAGAGGTATAGAGCTGAAATGGGGTGGACGGGAAAAGATATTCTCACCACATGAGGACAGAATCACCTTTGCATGTCAGACAGGCAAATATTTAACAGACAGTAGTATCTCCGTAATACAATACTGTAATGATGGAGTGATGAATTTGCCTGAGTGTGTGTGACAAGGAGAATAAAACATCACTGATGTATCAGCTGTACTACTAATTAAAAAAAGTATAATTTAAAAAATGAAAATAAATCCTTTTTCCCAATTCAGTTTCTCTGTTTTGAATTCTTGCAATTAAAACTAAATGATAAAAGCAACATGTTTAAATATGCATGGAAATGACATTAACTGATTTACAGCTTCTTTTTTTTTTCAATTGCTAACATCCTTTTGTCCAATCTTTCGTCACATTTTTAAAACTCTAAACACAATTAGCACAACATTTGTCTGTTGTGACCATACTATCAACACAATTCATGTTGTTTTCACACAATATACAGTCAATTAAAACATTTCTAAAATGCTTAAATTTTCTTTTCACAAAAGCTTACCCAATATCAAAATCATAGATCTTTCTGGTCTTATTTACAAATGATTAAACACCGTATGACAGAAATGAAGGCATTATGTACTAAACCTTAAATATAGTATAAAGCTTCTACTTCTGCAACAACAGAAGCTCAAATGTACTGGAAAAATATATATAAAAATATTGAAACAACTGATAAGCATTTTTAGGTAGATCACTAAAATATAGAAAATCCAATCTCAGTTGGAGGCATTCTCAGGTTTTGAAGCTCTTTTCATTAATTATTTTTTTTACAGTTTTTTTTTTTTTTTTTTTACAGTTTTTTTTATGATCACTATGACAACTTTTTCAATCCTTTTACTGTAACAATTTCCCTAAACTCTTAACACAGTTAGCACAACATCCGTCTGTGTAGACTATACAATTAACACATTTCTTGTTGCTTTGACACAAAATGCACACAGTTAATACAAATTTAAAATGCTTGGTCTTCTTTTACATACAAGCTCAACCAAGACCAAAACAATGGATTTTTACTGTCGAATTTACAAATGCTTTCACACTGTATGTCAGAACAGATCTAAACCTAACTTATAGGCTAAAGTCAAACTGAACAGCTGTTCATATTGTGAACTGAAACAAATATATCCCCTGAATGTTATGCCATTGCTACTTAGAAACAGCTGATTGAAGTTGTGCAAATATGGATGATGTCCCTTTTTCTTGCCCATTACTTCCCTTTCCTCAGCCCCATTGAGGAGTTTTCTCAGCCTGGAGATGAAAGGTTTTTGACCATCGTCCACAGGACCAAATGTCCCTCCTGTATGCATAGGATGCTGCATGCCAAGACATCACAGCTGAACACTGGTGGATAAGGCATGCCAAAAGATTCTTCCCAAGATGCCTTGCCAGAAAATATATCAGGTGTGATGCTGTTGAGAACATGTGCCCAAATGCAGAAGACCGGGCGGATTAGAAGATGGCTTTTTCTGTTTGTATATTTTGTATTTTCACATACAGTAATACTGTAAATGGCAGCTAGATTGCATATGTTTGTTATCTTGCAGAAATGTCCTGTTGCAAATAAAGCATTTACTGCAGCAATTCTGTCTCTGTCTTCTTTTTTTCATAAACCGTACATTCTATAAAGCTACTCTAAGAAGGGTCATTCATTTTTTTATTAAATTTTGGCTGCAAAAAAACCACAAAACAAAATGCACGCATTTACTTAACCCAAACAAACAAACAAACAAACAAACAAACATGTAGAAAGACTTCAGATGAAACTGCAGTACAAAACACACACATTCTATGATCAATACAATATACTGCTTCATTTTGACCTGAAAAAAGGAAGTATGGGGAATTGGGTGAGAAGTTATGGATTTGTGTTTAGAGTTTTGAGGAAAAGGAGGTATAATTTCAAGAAATGTGTTCAAGCCATCGAGAAAAACTGTAATGGTATGTCACAACAGATGAATGTTGTGCTAATTGTGTTTCGAGTTTTGAAAATGTGACTACAGATTGGACAAAAGGAAGTTAGGTATTGTAAAAAAAAAAAAAAAAAAGTCTGCCCCTGTAATCATAATTTTGTGTGAAAACGATTAAAAGTGCTTGCTGTTTTACTGCCTCCAGTGTTCATTTCTGAACTGCAGTGATATGTACGTATTGGTACGTATTTTGCATTTTACGTTTTTCCAATGAGCCTGTTTTGGGGTAGTTATATTTCTTACAGTTTTCTGCTCGTCATAAATCAGAAACAGATAAAGTAGCACAGTAAGATTACATTTATAGAATGCATTAGTGAGAGAGTGTTTGTGTGTGCGTCTCATGTAAATTGCCTGTGCAGCGTCTCTCTAATGGTTTTAGTTACTTCAAAACCAGAAAGGAATAAATGCTAGCACTTTTTGTTGATGAGCTATTTTATTGATAAATCACAGAAAAGTGCTGACAGTGCTACTGAACGTTTCTGTGGAGTATGCATTTGTTTGTCATTTTAACTGATGGAAAATGGGCGTAAAAGTGGACTGAGAGCATTAGTATTACAGCCAATGTAAATCTATGGGATTTTTATTTTTTTGGAGTTTAATCGCAATTTATGAGAAAACTGCAAGTTCTCTTACGAGAGGTCTCTCGTACTGCGTAAGATATCTTACGCTAGGGGAAAATCCTTTTTCCGCGAGATATTGAAGCCAAAAATTATCCTTAATTTTGTAATAATGCAAAACGCGTTGCGGCAGCATGCAGACATAGGCGAGGCAGCTTGCGCGCCTATTGGCTGCTCTGCGGCAACTGCAGCAGCCTATCGAGCGAGGCCTGGCGTGACGCCAGACCCAATCAGGGCACTTCGCGCCCGCTGCGTCACGTCCCGCCGAAATGGGCGTGGTCTAGGCCTATAAATACCGCTCGCAGGCAGCTATTATCTGATTTTTCATCCTTCAAGCGAAGCACACGCATCGCTGGAGCTGGAGAAGAAGCCGCGCCGTCTGAAAGAGAGCACCTTCAGCGGGACGAGTCACTGAAGTCGCTGGCCGCGCCGCCTTCCTTGCCTTCCTGCTGCGCTATCCGGCGTTATATCCTTTCTCTGCTACTGTGTTTATGTATGTGTGTGTGCTCGCCGCCGCGACACACACTCCCATTGCACTAAAAGAGCTGGGCGTCTTTTTCAAGACGCCCCTTTTCCTGATCACGCAGCTCTCGCGCTCGCTGATGGCGACTGCCCTCACTGCGAGCTAGTTACTGCCTATGGTGACTCTGAGGACTCACCTGGCATCCTTCTCCGAGACTGCTCCCCCTGTGGCTCAGTGGCGGAATCATTGGTTTTCCTCACGAGAGACCGGAGTTCGAATCCCGGTCTAGCGGCAGTTAAAATTATGCCGCCAATGCTTCGCTCTGTCAGTTCCCTGAAAAGCGACTGCAGATGTGCATTTTGTAGCCAACGAGCGCGTTGCACAACCCGCTCGCCTGCACCCAAACACCGTTTCTATGGTTTCCGTGCGTCACTGGCGAAAGGAGAAAAGAGCGTTTCTGGTCCCCCCGCGGACGGACCGACCTCCTCTTTCTCGTACATTTCTCATTCCCCTCTGAAGTTCGGGCGACTGGAAATGTCAGTATTGCAGTGAGCAAGCCTGTTGTAATACACGCATGCCTGCAACCAAACGCCAGCACGTTGACGCTCTCTTATAATACTCGCGCTAACTGAGTTACAATGTGTCTCCCCCTGTGGCCCAGTGGCAGACTCTCAGGTTTTTGCACGCGAGAGACCCGCGTTCGATCCCCGGGTCTACCGGCAGATAAAATTATGCCGTCAATGCACGCTCTGTCAGTTCCCTGAAAAGGCGACTGCAGATGTGTATTTTGCAGCCAACGAGCGCGTTGTCCAACCCGCTCGCCTGCACCCAAACACCGTTTCTATGGTGTTTGACGCGTAATTTTCTTTTATTAAATCCAGACAAGACAGAGGTAATACTTATCGGTTCAAAAAACCGCCCACAAAACATCGCACAATACAACTTTAACATCATAGGATGTCCTGTTACTTTATCCGCTACAGTAAAAGACCTGGGTGTTATACTCGATTGCAACCTGTC
The DNA here is from genome assembly GCF_965113295.1 of Leuciscus leuciscus. Classification (NCBI taxonomy): domain Eukaryota; kingdom Metazoa; phylum Chordata; class Actinopteri; order Cypriniformes; family Leuciscidae; genus Leuciscus; species Leuciscus leuciscus. The sequence continues at coordinate 31,249,294 of NC_138739.1, read as the reverse complement.
TTTTGAAAATCATATTTCATATGTTACAAAAACAGCCTTTTTCCACCTTAGAAACATTGCTAAGCTACGTAATATGCTATCAGTTTCTGATGCAGAAAAGTTAGTTCATGCATTCATGACCTCGAGACTGGATTACTGTAATGCCTTATTAGCTGGTTGTCCTGCATCCTCAATAAACAAGCTACAGTTAGTCCAAAATGCCGCCGCTAGAGTTCTTACGAGATCAAGAAAATATGATCATATAACACCGATTTTATCATCACTGCATTGGTTACCTATAAAGTTCCGTATTAATTACAAGGTATTGCTACTGACTTATAAAGCCCTAAACGGCTTAGCTCCTGTCTATTTAACGGATCTTCTGTCGCCCTACAATCCATCGCGCTCTTTAAGATCACTAAATTCAAGGCTTTTGGTCATACCTAGGATATTCAGAACCACCAATGGAGGGAGAGCATTTTCACATTTGGCTCCAAAACTCTGGAATAGTCTTCCTGATACTGTTCGTTGCTCAGACTCGCTCTCCCAGTTTAAAACTAGATTAAAGTCGCATCTCTTCAGCCAGGCATTCATATAATCCCACAGTTCAAACTACAATCCGGCCTCTAGCTCATAAATGCCAGAGGAGAACTGGCCCCCGACTGAGCCTGGGTTCTCCCAATGTTTTTTTTCTCCATTAGGTCACCTGATGGAGTTTTAGGACACCATTAGGTCACTTGATGGAGTTTTTCGGTTCCTTGCCACTGTTGCCTTTGGCTTGCTCAGTTGGGGATATTTTGGGGATATTTAATTAAATTTTATCAATCAATAAATTCCTCTTGAAACAAACTTTGTTGTATTATTTAAATTTAATACTGTGAAGCTGCTTTGATACAATCTGTATTGTGAAAAGCGCTATACAAATAAACTTGACTTGACTTGACTTGTTCCGTGCGTCACTGGCGTAAGGAAAAAAGGGAGTTTTTCTGGTCCCGCTGCGGACGGACCAGCCTCCTTTTTCCTATACATTTCCCATTCCCCTCTGGAATTCAGGCGACTGGAAATGTCAATATTGCAGTGAACAAGCCTGTTGTAATGCACGCAGGCCTGCAATAAACGCCAGCATGTTGACGCTCTCTGTTTCTATGGCAACTTCTCGCTCGTTCAGTTCCAGTAAATGTGACTGTTCCAGTGTATCCTGCAGTAAACAAGTCGGCGACGCAGCACGCTTGCCTGCACACAAACGCCGTTTTTACGGCTACCCAGATAAATCCCATAAGTGTGAATTTTTCTGGTGTCCCGGCCACGGCCGATGGTGCTTTAGGTGTAGAAAGAATGCCCACTGCCCAGTGCCCATCTCTACACACAAGCACAGCCCGTCACACAGGGCTCGCACACATGAATCGACTCAGATCGATTGCGCTTCAAACATGGTGAATGTGCCCACTAACACCACGTTATGCATGTCTCACGGTTTCTGTAAAAACGAAACCAACGTGCATTCGCTTCGCTCAAGCGAACGATGTTTTCAGTGTGATAAATGTGCCCGCTGTCCCGCGCCCACATCCACACATAGACATGACAGTTCCTACGGGAACCGCCCAGCCCTCCCCCTCCCGGTTGACCACCGCAAAGGAGTCGAGCGCGGGCAATCTGCCCGCTGTTATCAGCGCGCCCCATGCCTCAAATGTCAAATGTTACAGCACGCCGAAGCCTCTCCATCGCTGAGCGAGCGGAGCGCGCTTCGTATTCAACCCCTAGCTATTCATGCGGACGCATGGGCAAAGCTGCCCGGGGTTTCGAAGTGGGTGCTGAACATTATAAAAAGAGGCTATTCGCTACAGTTTCGCCGACGCCCTCGCCGCTATGTGGCGCGCGTCGAGACCACGGTAAAAACAGAAGTAGCACATTTACTTCGAGCCGAAGTGGCAAAACTATTGAGCAAAGGGGCCATAGAGCCTCTCTCTCAAGTTCAGAGCGAAGAAGGGCTATACAGCAGATACTTCCTGGTACCGAAAAAAGACGGGGGTCTCAGACCCATACTAGATCTAAGGCAACTGAACAAAGTGCTTGTGAAGCGACAGTTCAGGATGCTCACGACCAGACAAATCCTTGTGCAGATTCGCCAAGGAGATTGGTTTGTGTCAATAGATCTGAAAGACGCGTATTTTTCAAATACAGATAGCGTCACGTCACAGGCGATATTTGAGATTCGCCTTCGAGGGCCAGGCATATCAGTACACAGTCCTGCCGTTCGGTTTGTCCCTGGCACCCCGTACATTTACGAAGTGCATGGATGCGGCGCTCGCACCCCTCAGAATGAGAGGCATGCGAGTACTGAACTATTTGGACGATTGGCTGATTCTAGCGCAATCTCGCGCAGTGCTCATAGAACACACGACCATTTTACTCGATCACCTCGAGGATTTGGGTCTCAGTGTCAATTGGGCGAAGAGCTCTCTGTCACCCAGTCAGAAGATATCTTTCCTGGGCACAGAATTGGACTCGCTGTCCATGATAGCGCGACTATCACCACAGCGCGCAGTAGACATTCAACGCACAGCGAACTCGTTTCGCTGCGGCGCGTCTGTCCCGCTCAAGAAATTTCAGAAGATGCTAGGTCTCATGGCCTCAGCATCATCAGTGCTCCAGCTGGGCCTGCTCCGCATGCGCCCGCTGCAGTTTTGGCTGAAAGCGCGAGTCCCACGCAAAGCGTGGGCATCCGTTTCGCTTCGCCTCAGGGTCAATCAGAAGTGCGTCACAGCTCTGAAACCTTGGAGAGCGAACGACTGGTACCAATCAGGTGTAAGCCTGGGGACTTCCTCGAGGGTGAAAGTGGTGTCCACGGACGCGTCCACCTCGGGATGGGGAGCGCTGCTCGAGGGCAGACCGTTCTTCGGCCAGTGGTCGGAACGGGAAAAGCTCCTGCGCATAAACTGCCTCGAAATGACCCACAGACAGTCCAACTGCTGTGGAAGAAATTCGGCAGAGCGGAAGTAGACCTGTTTGCGTCTCAAGAAAACGCTCACTGTCCGGAATTTTTCTCCAAGAGCAGGAACGCGCTGGCCCATGTGTGGCCCCGCCGCCCGCTCTATGCTTTTCCCCCCGTCTCTCTCCTGCCTCAGGTGATAGAACGGATCAGGGAAGAAGGATGCTCAGTATTGCTGGTGGCACCGTTCTGGAAAAACCAACCTTGGTTCCCAGTCGTGATGCAGTTAGCAAGTACTGCCCCGTGGCCAGTACCAGTGAGGAGAGACCTCCTCTCACAGGCCCACGGCTCGATCTGGCATCCTCACCCGGAACTATGGTCCCTTCATGTCTGGGCCATCAACGGGTACATGTTGGACTCCCTAAAGGAGTATTAAACACGATCACGCAGGCTAGAGCTCCGTCTACGAGACTGTGGTGTGACGGAGGTGTTTTCCTTCCTACAAGAGCTGTTGGATGAGGGCAGGGCCCCCTCCACGCTCAAAGTTTATGTGGCGGCTATAGCAGCGTTCTCAGGAACAACGCTTGGTCAGTCAATAGGAAGGAACGATTTAGTCATCCGCTTCCTTAGAGGGGCTAAGAGACTGAATCCTCCCAGACCTCCCTCCTGGTTCTGGAAGCCATGAAAGGTGCGCCATTTGAGCCTTTACAGTCAATTGATTTGAAACACCTGTCTTTCAAGACGGTGTTTTTGCTGGCTCTCGCTTCAGTGAAGCGCATAGGGGATCTGCACGCGCTCTCTGTGAGCGCGGCGTGCATGGAGTTTGGGCCTGATGACTCAAAAGTTAGACTCAAACCTAAGCACGGTTATGTTCCAAAATCCCTCAACACACCGTTTAGGGCGCAGGTTATCTCCCTGTCAGCCCTACCGGTCCCTGATGAGGAAAGAGACGCGAGCCTCCTTTGCCCAGTCAGGGCATTACGAGCTTATGTGTCTCGCTCGTCTGTTTTCAGACAGAAGGAGCAGCTCTTTGTTTCATTTAGCGGGCGTTCTAAGGGACTAGCCGCGTCGAAACAGAGCCTATCCAGATGGATAGTTGATGCTATAGCGCTGGCATACGCCTCCAAGGGCATGCAGTGCCCGTTGGGTGTCAGAGCGCACTCCACGAGAGGCATGGCCTCTTCGTGGGCCTGGTCAAGTGGGATTGCCTTGCAAGATATTTGTATGGCGGCAGGCTGGGCCTCCCCGTCTACATTTATAAGGTTATATAACCTAGAGGTTCCCGCCCTGCAGGCCAGGCTGCTGTCGGTCTAAGTTTACCAGTATTATCTGACCTGATGCTATCAGCTCAGAATGCTGCGTCTACTGAGCACAGCTCAATGTTCGACAGTAAAAAGTAGCAGCACGAGATGTGCCTGGGCAGACTGTGTAAGACCCACATTCCCCCATCAGTTCAGGCCGTACCCCGCCCTGTCTGTATGAAATTCGCGTCTCAGCGACGCTGCCATATGTGGAAGAGTGCGGCTTCGCCCCTCCCTCTTCCCGGACTCCCTGTGAGTTCCCTGAGTGATTGTGCACTATATGTACCCCGGGCTTTCGCCCTTGGGTCTTTGGTGTCAGATCTCAGCATGCACGGCGTTTTGCATTGGGTCCCCTAGCGTAAGATATCTTACGCAGTACGAGAGACCTCTCGTAAGAGAACGTACTCGGTTACTAACGTAACCTCGGTTCTCTCTAGAAGAGGGAACGAGTACTGCGTATCTTGCCGTGCATGCACACGCTCTGGTTGCTTCGATGATGAAAAACCAGATAATAGCTGCCTGCGAGCGGTATTTATAGGCCTAGACCACGCCCATTTCGGCGGGACGTGACGCAGCGGGCGCGAAGTGCCCTGATTGGGTCTGGCGTCACGCCAGGCCTCGCTCGATAGGCTGCTGCAGTTGCCGCAGAGCAGCCAATAGGCGCGCGAGCTGCCTCGCCTATGTCTGCATGCTGCCGCAACGCGTTTTGCATTATTACAAAATTAAGGATAATTTTTGGCTTCAATATCTCACGGAAAAAGGATTTTCCCCTAGCGTAAGATATCTTACGCAGTACTCGTTCCCTCTTCTAGAGAGAACCGAGGTTACGTTAGTAACCGAGTACGTTTTCAAAAATACATGATCAGTGATTATGTCAGGAAATGATACGAGGATTCAAGTGCAAGTCAAATAAAGGTTTATTTAGAGTGTTGGTCAGATGCAGGTTGAGTGATGAGGGGTGATAGTCCAGTGAAGGCGATTATATCAAGAGATCCCTGCCAGTCCTGTTCTCTAATTGCTGAGATGACTCTCACCCTCACCCTTTGTCTTTATGCATTTCCTGACCATTAAGCTCAATGTACAGCTGTGCTTTTGTCTCTATGATAATCTTAATGTATGGGCAATCTAGTCAGGCTGATTGGATTAGCATATATGCGTTTGAATAGTTATGCTGATTGAGACTGGTTACACGCTGGAGTCTAGGGCGGTTCCTTAACCTGTATACTTAATTTACATGCTTTGTTCAACCTCAATGTAAATCCCTCCCCCTAAATGTATATAAAAGTGCAAGGCAACTTTCTTTAGATTAGACTTGATGATGATGAACTACAGACTTGCTGAACTACAGACATGGAAGAATAAATCTCTTCTGCTTATAAAATCCATCTCAAGTCTCCTGGTTTCTGCTTCGATGAAGGAATAAAAGTTTCCAACAGTAGCACAGGGATGCTGAGAACAGCCTGATCCTCTCCGGTGAAGAGATGGTGAAGATGATGATGAAGATGATAGGAAACAGAGACGGAGCGGGAACCTGCAACCAGGAAGTGGATGGCGTGGAAAACTGAAGTGCAGGAACAACGATGAACACAGGAGACGGCGACAAGCGGGAACACACGGGAACTAGAAATAGACAGGAACACGCACGGGAGCATCCACAACGCTCTGACAAAGACAAGGTGAAAACAGAGGGACTAAATAGGGTTAGCTGATCAGCTGCAGCTAGCGCGCTGATCAGACACAGCTGGTGTGCTGATCAGCTGCAGCGATCAGCGACCCCGCCCACATGCACACACACACACAATGCAAGACGAGACGAAAGGAGACAGTGAATTCATAAACCGTGACAGTACCCCTTCCCCTAGGAGCGCCTCCTGGCGCTCCCAGAGGAACCTACCTGTTGATTGTAATCATCAATAAGGGTGTGATCCAGAATGTCCCTAGCAGGAACCCAACTTCTCCCCTCCAGACCATAACCTTCCCAGTCCACCAGGTACTGGAATCCGCGTCCCCTCCATCTCGAGTCCAGAATACGATTGACCGAATACGTCGGTTCCCCATCTACGAGTCGCGGGGGTGGGGAACCGGGGCCGGGCGGATTAAGGTGAGAACGAAAAACAGTTTTCAATTTGGAGACATGAAAGGCGGGGTGAATTCTCCTGTACGCCGGAGGAAGTTTGAGGCGGACTGTCACCGGACTAATGATCTTGGTGACAGTGAACGGGCCGATGAATTTGGGAGCTAGCTTATTAGACACGGAGCGGAGCGGAATATTCTTGGTAGAAAGCCACACTTTTTGACCCACGACGTATCGGCCTTAGCCTTAGTGCGTGCCCCCACCTGGAGCAGAGTCTCACGGGCTCTGGTCCATGTACGGTGGCACCTCTAAATGAAGGCGTGAGCGGAGAGGACCGCGACTTCGGAATCCAGACTCGGGAAAATTGGTGGCTGGTACCCTAGACTACACTCAAACGGAGAGAGACCCGTGGATGACACTGGTAACGAGTTATGTGCGTACTCAACCATAGAAAGTTGTTAGCTCCAGGATGAAAGATTCTTGGACACCAAACATCGCAACACTCTCTCCAAATCTTAGTTGGCTCGCTCAGTCTGACTATTGCTCTGGGGATGGTAACCCAAAGACAGACTGAACGTAGCCCCTAGTAATCTACAGAACTCTTTCCAGAATTTGGACACAAATTGGGACCCCCTGTCGGAGACCACGTCCATCGGGAGGCCATGTAAACGAAAGACGTGGTCTACAACAGTCACCGCTGTCTCTTTGGCTGAAGGTAATTTGGGCAAGGGGATGAAATGTGCCGCCTTTGAGAACCGGTCCACTACAGTTAAAACAACCGTTATGCCATTAGAGGGTGGGAGGGCGGTGACAAAATCTAGCGCTATGTGGGACCAGGGTCTCGAAGGGACAGACAGCGGATGGAGTAACCCATCAGGAGGTCGGTTAGACGTCTTACCAATGGCACAAACTGAGCGAGCCAAAACAAAACTGCGTATGTCGCGAGCCATTAACGGCCACCAGAATCGTTGCTTTACTAAACAGCTAGTCCGGTTTACTCCTGGATGACAAGCAATGTTGGAGCAATGACCCCATCGAATGACTTCGGACCGTAACTCCTCCGGTACAAACAATCGTCTCAGTGGGAAACCGGGCAGAGGCGTTACCCCTTCTAAGGCCGACTTGACCTTCGATTCGACCTCCCATGTGTGAGTGTGGAGATAACTATCTTCTCGGGCAAAATGCACTCGGGAGTAACCGGGCGTTCGGATGGATCAAAAATGCGAGATAAAGAATCAGGATACCCAGGGCGGTACAAGAGAGAAAAGTCAAAACGTCCGGAAAAAAAGTGCCCATCGAGCCTGCCTGGAGTTGAGTCTTTTAGCAGATCTAATATATTCAAGGTTCTTATGATCGGTCCAAACGATAAAAGGTACCCCTGACCCTTCTAACCAATGACGCCACTCCTCCAACGCTAACTTGATGGCCAACAACTCTCTGTTACCAATGTCATAATTACGTTCGGCAGGTGATAAACGGTGGGACAAAAACGTGCAAGGGTGCATCTTGTCGTCTGAGGAAGAACGTTGGGATAGAACTGCACCTACCCCCACCTCTGACGCGTCGACCTCCACCACAAACTGACGTGAGGGATCAGGGGCGACTAAGATGGGAGCCGAAACGAAGCGGCTTTTGAGGTTGACGAATACAGCCTCGGCTGTATCGGACCACCTGAATGTCGTTCTAGGGAGGTCAAGGCGGTCAGAGGCGCGGCTAGTTGGCTGAAGTTGCGAATGAAACTCTGATAGAAGTTGGCGAACCCCAGAAACCTCTGTAGGGCCTTACGGGAATCTGGACTTGGCCAATCTACCACAGCCTTAACCTTGTCAGGATCCATACGCACTCCCTCAGAAGAGACGATGTAACCTAGGAAAGGAACAGACTGTGCATGAAAAGCGCATTTCTCCGCCTTGACAAAAAGCCCATTCTCTAGCAACCTCTGAAGCACTCGTCTGACGTGTTGAACGTGTTCCTGGAGAGACGAAGAAAAAAAATCAATATGTCATCCAGGTAGACATATATGAACTGATCTACCATGTCTCTCAACACGTCATTGAAAAGTTGGAGTTGGATAGCCTGAATGGCATAACCAAGTATTCAAAATGGCCCCTGGGTGTGTTGAACGCGGTTTTCCATTCATCCCCCTTCCTGATGCGAACCAAATGATAGGCATTACGTAAATCCAATTTTGTGAAGACAGAGGATCCCTGCAACCGCTCGAAGGCTGAAGACATCAGCGGCAAAGGATAAATATTCTTTACCGTAATGTTGTTCAACCCTCGGTAATCAATACATGGTCGCAGAGAGCCGTCCTTCTTCCCCACAAAAAAGAACCCCGCCCCCGCTGGAGAAGAGGAAGGGCGAATGAATCCGGAGGCTAGAGAATCAGAAATATATTTCTCCATGGCCTCCCTTTCCGGAACAGAAAGTGAGTAAAGCTTGCCCTTAGGCGGAGACTTACCTGGGAGTAAATCTATAGCACAGTCATACGGACAATGCGGAGGGAGAGAAGCAGCACGGGACTTACTGAACACCTCCTTCAGGACGAGGTACTCTGCGGGCACGTTAGATAAATCCACTGCCTCCTCCTGAAAAACAGAACTAGACACAGACAAACAGGCAGACACAAGACAAGACTCATGACATTGAGTGCTCCAAGATGAGACAGAATGGCGTCCCCAGTCAACCCTCAGGTTATGCTGGACCAGCCAAGGGTGACCGAGGACAATGGGAGCCAGGGGTGAGTCCAGGAGGAGAAATTATGCTTGTTCTGAGTGGTTGCCAGATGTGATAAGTGTCAGAAGGGTAGTGGTAAGTGTTATGGCGGGGAGTTCTTGACCGTTGAGTGCACTGACTGAAATGGTGTTCTTGAGAGAGGTGACGGGTATCTTGAGTCTCTGTGCTAGTGTATAGTCCATAAAATTTCCCTCCGCCCCAGAGTCCAGAAGAGCCTGACAGGTGTGGGACCGGGCTGCCCAAAGCAGTCTTAACGGGAGGAGAGTAGAGGATGATGTCTTACTGACGGAGATCCCGCCCGACAGTAGCCTCCTGTTTACTGTACAGCTCGGTCGTGAAGGGCAGGTCTTCAGGAAGTGTCCGGCTCCACCGCAGTAGAGGCACAGACCCCTGGACCTCCATCACTCTCTCTCCTCCCGGGAAAGCCGAGCTGTACCCACCTGCATGGGTTTGAGATCGAGAACGGGGCTGACCGCGTCGCCGGCGCTGGCCTGAGGGCAACCGACACTCACAGAAAGCTGGGCCGTCCTGGTTCGTTGCTCCAGTCGGTGTAGGTGAGCGTCCACCCTCAGCGCCAACTCGATGAGCCCGTTGAGACTTCCGGGCAGGTCAAGGATGATGATCTTCTCTAGGATGCGGTCAGCCAGTCCATGCAGGAACATGTCACACTGCGCTTCCTCGTTCCAGTGGCACTCGGCCACCAGGGTTCAAAAGTTGATTGAGTACTCCGATACCGAGCGATCGCCTTGGCGAAGGTCAGCGAGATGACGAGCTGCCTCCCGTCCAGCAACCTCCCGGTCAAAAACACGTCTCATCTCTCTCGAAAGTGCCTGGAACGAGGAACAGCATAGATGTTGGTTTTCCCACACCGCCGTTCCCCACAGAGCCGCCCATCCTGATAGTAGTGTGAGCGCAAGAGCCACCTTGGATTCCTCCGTGCTGAAAGTCTGTGGTTGGAGGGCAAAGAACATGGAACATTTAGTTAAAAATGCTCTAAAATAGTTCTGCTCACCAGAATAAGACTCTAGGGTAGCCAGGCAAGGTTCAGGTGGGCGGCTGGATGCTGGTAGTGTGATGGGAACATGCGGTGGGCTGGGCGCAGTGGAACAAGCTTGATGTTGAAGCTGTTGGGTGAGCTCAGACACCTGTGCTACCAAGGTTTGTACTGCTTATCCTGTGCTGGTCAGATCTTCCTCCTGTAGATCCATTCTGGAAGTGTAGTCAAGTCAAGTCAAGTTTATTTGTATAGCGCTTTTCACAATACAGATTGTATCAAAGCAGCTTCACAGTATTAAATTAAAATAATACAACAAAGTTTTTTTCAAGAGGAATTTATTGATTGATAAAATTAAATTAAATATCCCCAAAATATCCCCAACTGAGCAAGCCAAAGGCAACAGTGGCAAGGAACCGAAAAACTCCATCAAGTGACCTAATGGTGTCCTAAAACTCCATCAGGTGACCTAATGGAGAAAAAAAAACCTTGGGAGAACCCAGGCTCAGTCGGGGGCCAGTTCTCCTCTGGCATTTATGAGCTAGAGGCCGGATTGTAGTTTGAACTGTAGGATTATAAGAATGCCTGGCTGAAGAGATGCGACTTTAATCTAGTTTTAAACTGGGAGAGCGAGTCTGAGCAACGAACAGTATCAGGAAGACTATTCCAGAGTTTTGGAGCCAAATGTGAAAATGCTCTCCCTCCTTTGGTGGTTCTGGATATCCTAGGTATGACCAAAAGCCTTGAATTTAGTGATCTTAAAGAGCGCGATGGATTATAGGGTGATAGAAGATCCGTTAAATAGACTGGAGCTAAGCCGTTTAGGGCTTTGTAAGTCAGTAGCAATATCTTATAATTAATACGGAGCTTTATAGGTAACCAATGCAGTGATGATAAAATCGGTGTTATATGATCATATTTTCTTGATCTCGTAAGAACTCTAGCGGCGGCATTTTGGACTAACTGTAGCTTGTTTATTGAGGATGCAGGACAACCAGCTAATAAAGCATTACAGTAATCCAGTCTCGAGGTCATGAATGCATGAACTAACTTTTCTGCATCAGAAACTGATAGCATATTACGTAGCTTAGCAATGTTTCTAAGGTGGAAAAAGGCTGTTTTTGTAACATATGAAATATGATTTTCAAAAGACAGGTTGCAATCGAGTATAACACCCAGGTCTTTTACTGTAGAGGATAAAGTAACAGGACATCCTATGATGTTAAAGTTGTATTGTGCGATGTTTTGTGGGCGGTTTTTTGAACCGATAAGTATTACCTCTGTCTTGTCTGGATTTAATAAAAGAAAATTACGCGTCATCCAATCTTTTATATCTTTAACACACTCTGTCAATTTGGAAAATTTAGCGTTTTCATCCGGCCGTGATGAAATATATATTTGAGTGTCATCAGCATAACATGGAAACTAATTCCATGTTTCCTTATAATATTTCCAAGTGGCATCATATATATTGAAAATAACAGAGGGCCTAACACAGATCCCTGCGGCACTCCATAGTTTACAGGAGTTATGATCGATTTTTCTCCATTTAAATAGACAAAATGGTAGCGGTCAGATAGGTATGATTTGAACCAGTTTAGTGCTTGTCCTTGAACACCAGTATAATTTTGTAGTCGATCTAAGAGTAATGTATGATCTATAGTGTCGAACGCAGCACTAAGATCAAGTAAAACTAGTATTGAGATACAGCCTTGGTCAGAAGCTAAAAGTAAATCATTTGTGATTTTAACGAGTGAAGTTTCAGTGCTATGATGCGGTCTGAATCCAGACTGAAACTTTTCATAGATATCATTTTGTTGCAAGAAAGAGCCCAGTTGAGCGGACACCACTTTTTCTAATATTTTAGACATAAATGGAAGATTTGAAATGGGTCTATAATTTGCTAGATTATTATGATCTAATTGTGGTTTCTTATTGAGAGGTTTTATAACTGCCAGTTTAAATGTTCTTGGAACATGACCTAAAGATAAAGACGAGTTAATAATATTGAGGAGAGGCTCTTCCACTACAGGTAACACTTCTTTCAGTAGTTTAGTTGGTATAGGATCTAATAAACATGTTGTTGTTTTAGATGAAGTGATACGTTTATTTAACTCTTTTTGTTCTAAGTTGTAAAGCACTGTAATTGTTCTTGCGGGGTGATAATTGAAGCTGAATTATAAGGTGCGATTGAAGATTGAACGTTTACAATTGTGGTTCTGATGCTTTCTATTTTCTCAGTGAAGAAGTTCATGAAATCATTACTACTGAACTGTAACGGGATATTTTGTTCGGGTGACGTCTGTTTATTTGTTAGTCTAGCCACGGTGTTAAATAAAAACCTTGGTTTGGTTGTTTTCTATTAGTTTGCGGAGGTGCTCAGCCCTGGCCGCTTTTAGGGCCTTTTTATAACGTGACATACTGTCTTTCCACGCGATTCTAAAGACCTCTAAATTAGTTTGTTTCCATTTACGCTCTAAAATACGGGTTTCTCTCTTTAAAGCATGCGTAGTATTGTTATACCATGGTGCTTTATTTTTCTCTCTGACCTTTTTTAATTGAATAGGTGCAACCACATCCAATGTTCTAGAGAGAATGGTGCTCATAGTGCTAGTTAGTTCTTCTAGTTCATCTGTTTGTTTGGGTTCAGGCAGCAGCTGAGACAGATTAGATAAGCAATTTGAGAAATTATCTATGGTGGATGGGAGGATTGTTCTGCCTGGTTGATAACGCGACGCCGCATGACATATTACAGCAGTACGTAATATGCAAGTTACCATGTAGTGATCAGTGACTTCATCACTTTGTGGAATGATATCTATATCGGTTGGATCGGTTCCATGTGATATAATTAAATCGAGTGTATGATTAAGACGATGTGTTGGTCCGGTGACGTTTTGCTTGACCCCAAATTAATTTAATAAATCTGTAAACGCAGCTCCTAACGCATCATTTGGATTATCTACGTGTATGTTAAAATCTCCAACAATTATTGCTTTATCGACATTGACTAATAGGTCTGAGAGAAAATCTGCAAACTCTTTTAGGAAATCAGCGCAAGGCCCTGGCGGTCTATATACGGTAGCCAAGGCTAGAGATAAGGGATGTTTTTCTAACATCTAAGAGCGTAACATTTAGTACAAGTACTTCAAATGAAATAAACTTATAACCCGTTTTCTGAGTAACATTTAGAAAATCTTTATAAATGGTTGCAACACCTCCGCCACGACCAATCAGACGGGGCTCATGCTTATAACAGTATCCAGGAGGAGTAGACTCATTAATACCGAAATAATCATTTGGTTTAAGCCAGGTTTCAGTAAGGCAAAGTACATCGAAGCTATTATCTGTGACTATTTCATTTACAATAACTGCCTTCTAAAGGTGTGAGTGATCTAATGTTTAGAAGACCTAGCTTTAGAAATAGTTTTTGTTTACTAATTGCAACATTTTCTGTTTTAATAACAATTAGATTTTTCCTAGATCCTGCATTAGATTTATTATTTGATCTCACTAAACGAGGAATAGACACGGTTTCTATGCAATGTTCTACACTAGTATTTATATCAGTTGAATTGGTGCAGCAGAGACTATGATTTGGACTTTTGGTATAGTCAAAGGGTATTTAACATTTTGGAGATGTTATCTGACAGAAGATCCGCTCCGAATCTGCTTGGGTGTAAGCCATCAGCACAGAAAAGCCTAGGACGCTCCCAAAACAGATTCCAATTATTTACAAAGAGCAGTTTCTGCTCATTGCACCATGACATTAACCATTCATTTAGCGCAAAAAATCTGCTGAACTTTTCATGCCCTAGTCCAGGGGTCGGCAACCCAAAATGTTTAAAGAGCCATATTGGACCCGAAAAAAAATTAAAAATCTGTCTGGAGCCGCAAAAAATTTAAAGCCTTATATAAGCCTTATAATGAAGGCAACACATGCTGTAAGTGTCTATATTAGCTTTATTAGCCCCCTAGTATCAAAATGATAAGTAGCCTACAAATACATAATGAGCATTCATGATTAAATGTTTATTTTCCATGCAGCGCATCCTGGAGAGAATGACGCACCACGTGACTACTATGCTGTGCGATGGTGTTTTAAGTTTAACTTTCATTATAATTTTTATGTATTACGTTTTATTTATTTGTGTATTCTTTTTACAACGTGGAAAAACTTTAACCCTTTCACACGTAAGTTTAAAATATTTTTAAAAGTTTTTCAAGGCGACCGTTATTTAGAATGTGTCACTTTATGGTTTCCAAGGTGACGCGTCATTTCGTGTCACGTGACACACCGCAGCAACAACAGCGCTGAATGAATGATGATCTGCTTTTATGTCATTTTTCCTTTTTTATTCAAAATTTTCACAAATTTGTTAGATATGGCATGAAATATCTGATATTCCGATTGTCAAATATATGCAAGTGGAAGTGTTTTGTTGTTTAAACACCATAACGATCGCGTTAGTTGAGCTGTATGCGCGATGGCCGCAGACGCAGTTCAGAGAATCGGATCTGTTGGATTTACAACACGTGAATTCATCCACTTCTCCCGAAATACATCAAAGTAAGTGGCTGGTGAACTGGGAGAAGAATAGAGTAAACTTTAAGTTACTTACACAATGTGTATCTGATATGAATAAAACGTGTCTTGGAAAGGATTATTGCCTCTTCCTTTAACATCAGTGTGTATTTTACAAACTCTAAATGTATTGTTTTTTTTAGTACTTAACGTTATATGTCTGAAACCTAAAATAAACATTATGTGGTTGAAAACACTGAAAAGTTGTGATATATGACAGCTAGGGTGACCAGATGAGATTGGCTGAAATTCGGGACGGGGGGGCTATGGGTCTGGGGTGACGGGATGGGGGGCTTCTATGATATTAGACTGCGTAGAATATAATAAAAGATAATGAATTTCAAACCAGAACCAAACATATTTTTATTCAAAGATCAACAGTCTGTCATTATTCTTTAGTCTGCCATTAAAATCATTAAAATAAAATAAAAAAACATTAAAAAAACCCATTAAAATCATGAACTCAAATGTCATTGTGAAAACAAAAAAAACAATGACTGTTGTAAGTAAATCAGACCTTTCAGTATAGCCTAACGCTAATAAGCTTAAACGAAAATAACGAGATAATTGTGTAGTGAAGTATTTTTTTGCAGCGCCGCGAACAATCAATCACAATCAATCACTCCTTTACGCGTGCAGCAGTGACTGTCCTCGCGGCTGCAGCAACCAAGCGGGAAGGAAGTCGACCGGAAGTTGAAGCCGGCCGCGTGCCACCATCTTGTAGCAGAACTTCACCTGCTGTTAGCATCCCATTGACTCCCATTCATTTTGGCGTCACTTTGACAGCGAATAACTTTACATCTGAGGCGTTTGAAGACTCCATTTGTCCATTATTTATTTCTAAAGAAACACGACAATGTATAAAATGCTCCATTACCTTGTAGCTTACGTTATGGCCCCGTAAAAACAGTTTTTGTAAAAGTAGGCTAACGATTGCGTCATAACCACGCGACTCTCTGTCGCACAGCAGAGAGATTACCGTATTGACGGGAGGAGAAGCTCGCGACAATCGGGGAGACGTGGAGGCAAAATGACAAAATAATTAATCAGAATACCTAGCAAAAGTTTCTCCTGCTCCTAGCTCATGGACACCTCCTACTCACGATCTCCGTCTCTGCAAGATTCGGAAGGGAATGATTCAGATTTCTCATGCCACAGCCACTAGAAGACAGACGGGTTGCTCACGTCACATCTACGTCGTCAAGCTCAGTTTGAGTCTGCGCGTCAGGAACGGAAGTCCTAAGAAATCGCTGAAAATGGGCTTCACTTGCCTCAATTGAGTTCCAATGAGATGACTCTGTCCATTTCTTATACTGTCTATGGCAGCAACTTGCGCTCTAATAATAGGCAAAATAGGCTACAGAATAAGAATATTTCGTTCTGTATTGACAGGTGCAATATTTGAAAATCGATCATATATATATTTGTATTACATTTATATCTGCATTTATGTAAAAACTTAAACTTTCAAACATCAAAATGTCATTTATTAATATGTTTTCATGTCAAAATGACATACAAACATCTTTTCCTATTCTATTTTGCCTGGAAACGCTTCCAACACGCTTGCGTGTCGCGTGAAAAATAGGCGTCGGTTCTATTTCCGCGCGGCTCGAGGCGCGCCTGAGACGCGCGTGTCACGCAGGCAGTGTGCAAGCTCTAACCTGTTAACAGGGGAGCCGAAATAAAAACGGACACGCCACGCAGCCAGTGTGTCGCCGGCCTCAACCTCCGCAGACAGTTTTTAATCTTTATCAGACAATAACTACTCAAGATTTTGCTTTAGTATAATTTTCGGGACAATTAGGGCCAGATTCGGGATTCGGGACAACAGTTTAGATTTCGGGACTGTCCCGAATTTTTCGGGACGTCTGGTCACCCTAATGACAGCTGAGCGCGCCTGTCTCTGGCTCAGCGCCAGCCAACGCGCGAGAGCACATTTGAATTTAGCAGTTGATCACGTCATGCACGGACTGTTCTGATCACACTGATGCAATCGTACGTGCGAAAGGGTTAAGAATGTTTGTCATGTTTTTCCTCCTACAGAAATTATATTAAAACAAAAAATATTTTTTCCATTTTCATATTTTTGAAAAAGCTCCAGGGAGCCACTAGGGCGGCGCTTAAGAGCCGCATGCGGCTCTAGAGCCGCGGGTTGCCGACCCCTGCCCTAGTCGGTACGTGGGAAGCGGTCCTGACACAATGATCGTTGTTTCAGGCGATGTGCTGCTTACCCTATCGATTAGATTCCTGAAGTCTTTCTTCAGAATCTCCGTCTGGTGCAGCCTGATGTCGTTCACTCCCGCGTGCAGGACCACAGTTCCGACGCGCTCGTCACCGTTCAGGATCTCGGGAACGCGAGCAGCGATTTCAGAAACACGAGCACCAGGAAAGCAGTGACTGTGCACCTTACTTTTACCTAACGTACCGTGTATGTGCCGAACGATGGAATCGCCGATGATCACAGCATCGCGTTCTGTTTCGCGAAGAGGGGAGAAGCGGTTTTGTGTGGATAACTCGAAAACCGGGAGGGTCGGAGAAAGTCTTGGTCTAAACCTGACTCGCGTCTTCCGCTGCGGAACCACCCAGGCTTCGTGGTGGCGTGTTGGAGCCGGAGTGAACGAGACCATGGCTGATCGCGACCGATGCTGAGGAACGCACGGAGTAGACGCGGTCGGAGTCAGCGGGTTAGTAACGTTAAACACTGATTTGTGTGCATCGGCGCGTGATGTTTCAAGAGCCAAACACCGGTCTCTCAGCTCGGCCTGTCTCAATAAAAGGTTGTGGATCTGTTTCTCAACAGCTTCCAGCTCAGACTGCAGTGCGTGCAGCTCAAATGTGTCCTCACCTGCACCAAACGGTAGACTACTTACATCTGATATATTCGCCATTTTAACAGATGGACAGTGAGTTAGCAACGAAGCTACCAGTGATGCTATCAATATTAATACTAATTTATGACTGAAGTCTTGGATATAATCTTGGATATAAAATGTTTGTTTGTAAGTGAGTGTGGAGAAGACGCGTTCAGCCGTGATCCACGGACGTAACCTTTAAGAGTATGTAATTTTTTGTAATAGTCAGGGAATAGTCCTAAATCGGAAGGTCTTCCTAAGATGTGCCTCATGGTCCATTCAAAGTGCGTTCAGTTTGATCTATCCTGGACAAAGATTTGCGGAAACACCAGACTACACTTTTAATCTACTGGAAATAATGATTTCAGAAGAATGCAGAATAAATCACGGTTAACATTTATTTTTGCCAGGCAGAATTAAGCATCAAATAAAAAGAATGAAAAAGAATGCATAGTACACAACTGATCAGCATATAATAGAGACATCGTTCAAAATGCAATATCAAAATAGTTTCAAAGAGTCAGCATACCTGGCAATAGAGACACACGGCAACAGTGTGGGAAGTTCTGTTTACAGATGCTTCCTTGAGTGGTTTGCCAATTCCCTTTAAATACCCAAGTGGAACAAAAGAACAATAAACATTTAGCACCCAAATATTTATTCAGCTTTTGTTGGACCCTTTCTCGTGACTTTTGTAACTTTTTACATATTAACCAAGGGTTCAGAGTTTGGTTGGTTAATAACTGTGTATTCTGATGAAACTGCTGACAATCTTTTTGTCTGCCGCAGTCGATACACTTGAAAAACTTGGTGTATATTTTAAAATAATAAACACAACCATAAATTTCAACTTTACACAGGGACCACTTGGTGGTGCAGTTGATTAAGGGATTCTGGAAGTAGATATTTAGCAGTTAAACAGTATTTTGAGGGGAGAAAAAAGGTTAAAATTGTGACATTATTTGGATGCTTTCTACAACAGGAACAAGACAAATATATATATATTTTTTTATACAAACATAGTGTTGACTGCATTCAGTAAGCTAAACCTTCAACTCTGTTAATCAAGTTATTTAATCTCTACAAAAATAAAAAATAGGTTTATCAGTCACTACAACCCAAGCTTTTATATCCTATGAATTTTGTCTATTTAATTTTGACGTTTATGGAATGCTTATTGATGTAAAATATTCAATTCAACTCAGGGTTTTTAGTATATAAACATTTCTCAAATTCTGGTAACAGGGTTTCAAAAATCACAAACCTCAGGAAATAAAACAACTCCTTATAATATTTAGTTTGACGTTTATGTTCACAGTCAACAATTTCTGAAGGTTAAGAACTCTTTTTTTCAATATTTCTTAAATTTTTGTAAAAATAAATAAATCTCTTTTGAACATATTCATTATTTGCCAAGAATCTGTTATCACATGACAGCCATTTGCAAATAAAGACCTTTGAGTTTAACAATTCTGTGTTTACCAAAAGTCTAGTAAGATCCAGTAAATGACATCCAGCTTTTACATTTCCAAAATTTGTATTATTATTATTATTATTAATTTTTCTGTAATGTGACATGAGGAGGATCATCTAGCCCATAAGAGAAAACCAAAATGTCGAATACTTTAAGTGTCATACTCTTCTGCATCTTAAAAACATTAACAGAATTAAGCTACAGAGTTCAGATTCAAACATGGCAATTATTTTGGAACCTGCCCTTTGCTTCCTGTTCATATGTTGTATAAATATGACTCAAGAAGTCTGACTTCTCTAAAATAACTTTGCTTTTGGTGTGTCTAAATGACAAATACGAATTGGTGCATCAGATAGGTTTTTTTTTTTTTTTTTTTTACAAGAAATATTGCTTGTGCACAGAGTGGTCTGGTGTAAGAAAAACCTCTCTTTGACTTTGATAAATGATTAACTTGTTGATCCCCAAGCAGACAAGAGTATCAGAGACAGACCAACAAAGTTACTTGTGAATTGAGATCAAAATGAGAGTTGCTGTAAAATTCCTCGGCTTCGTCTTTTGGTTGTTTTCCTTAAATTGTGCTCGATGTCAAGGCAAGTGATTTTTTGTTGTTATTTATTTAAATGTCTTTTTAATTTAGATTTTATTGACTTAAATATAAATGTTATATTATATGCACTTCCCAAACTGTAGATTTAGAGACTGTTTTGACTAGTTGTGCATGTATTTCAGCATTTAATACATGACAGTTACATCTTTGTGTAACATTTGTTTGTGTTTCTCAGACTGTCGTATAGCGGATATTAACTATGAAAACACAGAACCAGTTGAGAAAGAGTTATACGGTGATGGTGAAACAGTGAGGCTGAGCTGCACGACTGGTTTTACTGGAATGTATAGATTAAAATGTGAAAAAGGACAATGGAAGACATCCATTGAGCGACCATGTGCAAGTGAGAAAATTGTCAATTCCACATCACCAATGACCACATCATTTTTATTTTTATTTTTTTTAAATCAATGTTACAATGCAGAGTAAAACTTGTTTGATTTCTGCAGAGAAAAAATGCAGTCACCCAGGGGACACACCAAATGGTGATTTTAGTCTTACATCAGGGTCTGAGTTTGTTTTTGGAGCAACAGTGGTGTATACTTGCAAGAAAGGGTAAATGTGCTTTATGCTTTTTATTCTCTTGTATGACATGCATACTGTCCTTTTCAGTTTAACACTCCTTGTACTTGTAAAAAGTGTGCACTTGTACTTGTGTTCACAGGTTTGAAATGACAAGCAGAATCAGTCAGCGTACCTGCAGAGCTCAAGGATGGGACAATACTCTCCCTATCTGTGAAGGTACGCTTTCTGCAGTAACTATTTTTCTTTTTTGTCTTTTGATATTTTGATTTCTTTTGATTTTCTTTCAGTCATAAACTTCGGAACTATAGTGAATTATAACTAAAATAATAACTAAAATAATTTGTTGAGTGATTGGTTTGTTGGTTATTTTATTTTTAATTTATTGTAATATTTTATTGCCTAGCTGTGACATGTCCAGCCATTCGCACAGATGAGGATGTGAGTGCATCGGGCAACACAGAGGAGGGAGGTTATGGTGATGTTATTCACTTTGAGTGTGTATCTAATGACAAAAAGATAGACGGAAGTAGTGACATTCACTGCACAGAGACGGGCGAATGGAGTCACCCTGTTCCAAAGTGCAAAGGTTCATTACACTGTGTTTATGTGTTTATTTGTGTCTTCACCCAATGATCACAGATTTCTGAGCTTTATTCAAAGTTTACCAATTTAACTATTTCTCTTTCCCTTGCTTTTCACACAGAGATAACATGCACAGCACCAGATATATCACATGGTAAAGTTGTTGAGAAAAGGCAAGAATACCAGAAAGATGCCATATTAAAATACACATGTTCACAAGGGTACAAGCCTAGAGAGGGAATCCCCAGATGTGCTAAATTTGGCTGGACTCTGAACCCAGAATGTGATGGTAATGCACCATTATTTTTACATAATAAAGAATTCAAAAGGGAAAAAAAATCCAAAACAAAATTGCAAGTATGTAGTTAATGAAAAATGTTCCATACATACATTCAATAAAATATTAGTTTGATCTTAGTTAGATTTTTTTTTTTTACAAAAAAAGTGTGGGCTTGATGAATGCAGTCAACACACCAATATTTGTAAAACGTGAGAAAACAGAATGAGAATATTTACTTAACTACAAAATGAGCTAATAACTACTTACTACTATGATTATCGATTTATCTGATTATTTCGAGATAGTGAGAATGTTTTATAATTTGGATTGTCGAGAAGGTAAAGAACTTAATTTTTGTAATACAGATATTTGAAACTATACTTTCCATGCAAGCTTGATTTTCAGATAATGGTTTAGCAAATATTTATAAAGGTTCTTAAAATAGAAAATGTGCTTCCAATACAACACTCTATTCATGGAAAGCTAGAATTTAATTTTTCCGTTATAGGATTTTTTTTTTTTTTTTTTTTTTTTATTGTCAGGATTGTCTCTTGCAAAAGACACAGCATGCAAATCCACAGATCCACAGATCTGTTTCACAATTTTGTGTTGCTTTATCTCTTAATTGTGTCTTGTACAGAAGTAACTTGTGAGCTTAAGTCAACCACATTCGGAGTAAAAAAGATCAACCCAGAGGGAAAAACTATTTTCAGAGCTGGAGAAAGTGTGGAGATCACCTGCACTGAAAAATACTGGATCTTTCAAACAAAAGAAACCATCAACTCATTTACATGTGGAGAGAATGGGGAGTGGGATTATTTGCCTGTTTGTACGGGTAAGATTATAGAGAAACACTTCTGCATTTATTGCTGACCTTACCGCATGATATTAAAATAATGTAAATCTTGTTTCAGAAATTAGATGTGAAGTTCCACATAACCAGCATGTGTATAGGCCTGGATCTTACTTCTGGGGAGATCTGAAATTGGGAGTAAAAAAAGATTACTATTGCATGTCTGGATATGTTAAAACAGCAGCAGAGGCCACATGCACAGAAGACGGATGGACGCCAAAACCACTGTGTGATGGTATTGGCTGACATTAAATCTTACAATTTGTGCATATAATATGAATTCAAATTAGAATGATGGATATTTTTGTTTTACAGTAAAAATGTGTGCAACACCAAACATCCCAAATGCAGAGATTGTGGGTGATCAGAGAACACACTACGACATCAATTCAAGAATACGATATAAGTGTCTTTCTGGGTTTGAACCAGAGCAGCCTGTACAAATCACCTGTAATTCCCAGACTGAATGGACAGGCATACGACAATGCACTCGTATGATACAGTTACATATACAGATACTGGAACTTTTTCAATATTCAATCAAACCATTATATATCAGGACAATTATAATTCATAAAAACACATGTAATCAGAATTTTGTGACAAGTTTTGAAACTGTTTCCTCGCAGAAAAGCAGAAATCGTGCCGTGATATATCCGTAGAAAACGGGTTCACATACAGCCTCCCCTCCAATGAAGAAGAAATCTTTTACTCCTGCAAAACGGGTTATAAACCCTTCACTGGTGGGAACTGGTGGGATTCAGTGACATGCAGCAAAGGCTCTTGGTCTGAAGAACCTCGGTGCATCCGTGAGTTTTATTATTGTCAGTCTCAGGTGTTAGACGAATGATAGTGTACTGAAATGTGCTTCCTGTTTTCTGTCTTTACAGGGGAGGAAGAATGTGGAGCTTTTCCCAGTGTTCACCATGGAAAACTAAAGCAAAGCCGTAATGAATCTGCTCAAGTGGAATGTGATCCAGGGTTCAAATCAACTCAACGCTTCATAAAATGTATCAGAGGTACATGGGAGAAACCAGTGTGTGAGGGTGAGCTTCTCAAACTCTTAATATATTTTTGTGAGGAGTAGCGACAGCATATAGTGGACAATCTATCGTCAATGTTAATCTCAGTCTTAATGGAGTTTCTTTTTTAGTGGATGTACATTGTGACATTCCTCCAAAGGTGGAAAATACACTCATAACATCTAAACCTGAAGAATTTTATGTAAATGGATCAAATGTAACATATGTATGTAAAAGCTCATTCTCAATGAAAGGGAAAAATAAAATTTTCTGCCACAATGGAACTTGGGAAAAAACACCAACATGTGAAGGTAAGATTTTGATTGGTGATGATAACTGACTTTTAAACCTTCTTACAGATTAGTAAAAAAAAAAAAGAAAAGAAAAAAAAACTCTAGATTAGTATGATAATCTAATGTTAAACTGTCCTTCCCATAAAGCAGTCTTCTCATCTGCTTGAAGCCAAGAGAAAGAGTGATTAGTGGTTTAAAAATGGTCACGTTAATCCTCAGTGAATTCACAAAATAAAAAAGATGATAGAAACTTTTTAAATAAAGTATCAGAGACACTAAGTATAATGCAAAACCTGAATTTATCCAAAGTTATTAATGAGTAAAATTTAAAAGAATAAATCTGACTCCACTCAGCCTCTCTCCACGTGTTTTCTTAAAAAAATATTGGGCACGTTTTTCAAGCAGTAAATGTGTTATAATGTATATGGCACTATTTTACATTATGCATTTACTTGTTCCATTAGCAAAGTGTCAGAAACCACGCAAGAATTTTATAACACTGTTAAAGGAGAAAGAAGAGTACGACAATAAAGAAGTTCTGAGATACAAGTGCATCGAGCCATACAATGAAATTCCAGGAGGAGAATGGATCTGTGAAAATGGAGAATGGAATGGAATCTTTGTCTGCAGGGGTGAGCTAGAATGTTATGAATCTAAAATCACATTTACTACATAGTGGGTAAAACATTGACTAGATCCATGATGAACAAAAGCTGGGAATCATTGAATTTACAAAATAAAAGAGATAATAGAAACTTTTAAAATAAAGTATCAGAGACACTAAGTATAATGTAAAACCTGAATTTATCCAAAGTTATTAATGAGTAAAATTTAAAAGAATAAATCTGACTCCACTCAGCCTCTCTCCACATGTTTTCTTTAAAAAATATTGGGCACGTTTTACAAGCAGTAAATGTGTTATAATCTATATGGCACTATTTTACATTATGCATTTACTTGTTCCATTAGCAAAGTGTCAGAAACCACGCAAGAATTTTATGACACTGTTAAAGGAGAAAGAGGAGTACGACAATAAAGAAGTTCTGAGATACAAGTGCATCGAGCCATACAATGAAATTCCAGAAGGAGAATGGATCTGTGAAAATGGAGAATGGAATGGAATCTTCGTCTGCAGGGGTGAGCTAGAATGTTATGAATCTAAAATCACATTTACTACCTAGTGGGTAAAACATTGACTAGATCCATGATGAACAAAAGCTGGGAATGATTGTGAATTTAGTGGAACATTTATCTGTATTTTTTTTTTTATTACAAACAACTCATGTCCACTAACAGTTACAATGATTCAGGGGACACTATAAAACACTGCATAAAATGGACTGAAATATGTCTGAAACTGTTACTTGTTTAGGTAAGATCTGCCCACCACCTCCTTATGTTGAAAATGGAGACTATACTGCCTCGGGTTATGATGGTAATGAGATCACAGAGGTGTCGTACACTTGCCAGTCTCACTATGTGCTGAATGAGCAACAGCGATATTATAAGTGTGAGAAAGGGAAATGGGAGACCCCTCCGAAATGTCTGAGTGAGTCATTCTTTTCCAAATGATTCTCTTGAATCACTCCCATCATGATATACAATCAGTTGTATTTTGCATCTTTCACAGAGCCATGCGAAATTACACCTGAGATTTTTGAAGGACACAATGTGGAACCCATCCGAGAAAAGTTCTATTTACCCCATGGTACAAAGAGATATGATTGTAAATATAATTATAGAGAGATAAGATGGCCATCTATGACCTTGACATGTTCTGATGGGAAGCTGACCATTACACCATGTGAGTACATGTGTTTGTGCACTTTCATATGTGAATTAGTTGAGGTCACCAGGTTTGCCTGCTGCTGCATCTTTACCATCTTGCTAATTAATCTGATATTATAGACCTCTTTTGTTGAGGTTTCAATTCATGAAGGGTCAGTTACGGGCAGCTTTACTGAATAGAAAGTTCAAAAGAACAGCATTTATTTGAAATAGAAAATCTTTTGTATCATTAGAAATGTCTTTACTGTCACTTTTGATCAATTTCTGAATAATACATCATTACTGAATAATAATTTTAAAAAGACCACAAACTTTTAAATGTTACTGTACATTCCTGTTGAATAAATTTTTTGTTTTGTTTTTTCCCCTCTTTTCTTCAGGTCAATAAGACATATAAATTGAAAGAAAGGTGGATTAAAACACTAAGGTAAAAACTATGAAACATTTTGATGATATTACTATCCACATTTGATTTATAGCAACACAATAGATTTTATGTTTTCAGAGTTTATTTTGCGGTGCAAAATTTGAATGTGATAAAGACCCTGTAATGATTTTTAGTGGATAAGTCTCTGTGGGCATGTAAACTGATTAAAACAACAATAATGTCCACTAGTAACTCTGCATTTATCATAGTTTTCTGCATTAAGATCTGATGATCCCACAGATGTGAATGAAAATGGACAGACAGTCTGCAGGAGTGTCAATCTGCAGCAGTTTTCAATTGTGTTATACAATACACAAAATCACAAAGTATTCTTTTCACAACACAAAATAAGAGTTTCATCTACATACATTTTTCATTCACAGTCACTGCCTTTCATAAAGCTCTTACTATCAAACTTTTGATTTGCATCTCTTCTTGTTCAGTTTAATACATTTGTCTATGATTTAATCCTACTGATCTTAATGGTTAATCAATTAATCATTTGGTACACCTATAGATTTCTGTAGATATTGATTCTATATACAGTTTCTATAGAACTTGTTTGCAATTTCTGATATGGATAACCAAATGTAATGAATTATTTTTACATAAGTGATTTATAGATAATAACCACCATGATGTGCAAAGTGTGTGCACACGCATGTGTGTGTGTGAGAGAGAAAGATACAGAGAAATTTGCCATTTGTGAAAATACTGTAAAGCAGAATAGAGTATAAGGGAGAGGAAACAGTCAATGACTGTAAAACATCAGATTGATCAGAGATGCATCAGTAGAAGGGTGACAGACGGCATCAAATACAACCTTTTACATTACAGTATGTATGCCATGTGATACTGTAAACATGGTAGAGACATGGTAGTTACATTACTGTAACTCAACCTTCATCTGTAAAGGTCCACTACAGTATATTCAGTCAAATAGTCAAAATCATTTACTGTATTCATTGCCAGCAAACTCTGTTCTAGCACAGAACCTCATGGCTGTGCTTCATCACACCTTTTGATTAGACACTGGATAGATACTATTACAATCATTATGGATTCAATTACATAAGTTAGGTTATGCACGTGTATTTTCTAAAGTGGCATAGCCTGTATTACTGTAATTAATTCAGCAACAACTGTGATATGAAACATGTATCTTGCATTGTTTGCTGTTGAATGAACTGATTGTTAAAAGTACTAAATTGAAAGAAGATCATACTGTTGTGTTTCTGTGATTAAACCAAATGTTCTCATTACATATTACAATAATCTTGTGTTTGAAACAGTGATTATGTGGACTGAAATGTGTATAACTGTAATGAAAGCATGAGATCAGGTTTTGAAAGAATGACTAGCTGTGTTACAAGTGTGATCAGTTTGGATTTTTGTACTAAGAGTTTTGAAAATGTACACCTTACTTGTGAAAATAGTACCAAAGCGAATAAAAAAAACAACTGTATTATTATTATTATTATTACTACTACTACTACTACTACTACTACTCCTTGTATACATATACATTCTGTTAATGGCAAACAGTGTTAAATACCAATACTGTGTAAAAATGTTGTGAAGAAAACCCCACAGTATCAATATAGCAATGATGTGTGTGTGTGTGTGTGTGTGTGTGTGTGTGTGTGTGTGTGTGTGTGTGTGTGTGTGTGTGTGTGTGTGTGTGTGTGTGTGTGTGTGTGTGTGTGTGTGTGTGTGTGTGTGTGTGTGTGTGTGTGTGTGTGTGTGTGTGATAAAACATGTTATCTGCTTCAGCCAACAGCAACAAAGAGCGCAAGTTATGCAAACATTTCTTCACTTTAATAAAAGTTACAGCAAAACATAGCATGAATGTACAACAAAGGGCATGTTGAAAAATATCATACATACAATGTTATGTATGTACAGTGGTTATAAAATAAAGTTCACAAACCCCTTGCTTTCAGAACGTCTGCATCTTGAATCTACTACTACTCAAAGTAGTAGTAGTAGTAGTAGTAGTAGTAGTAGTAGAATCAGTAATCTGGTGGATTTTGTTGGCAGGTTAAGACTGGATTTAGATTTTTTAAATGTATTGTAGACGAATACCAATGCTTTGTTTTTTAAATAATAATAATAACAACAACCACAACAACAATAATGATAATAATTGCATGAATATTTAAATCTGTTGCATTTCGCAGGTGGTTTAAGACTGGATTTAGATTTTACATTTTCAAATGTACTATAAGGGAAACTTTTTGTTTTTTGAAAAAAAGCTATTACAATTATAAAAATGACATGTTTTTGGTGAGTTTATAATGTAATAATTTTCTCATAATGTAAAAATTATTACATTATGAACTCAAGATTTTATTACGTTTTGAGAAAATTATTACATTATGAACATTTTATTACAATAACAATGTAATACTAATTACATTATGTGCAGTTTTTACATTATGTGCTGTTATTACATTATGAGTTGCTACAGGTACGTATTATGAAAAATCCACTTTTACATAGTGTTTGGACATAAATGGCTGCTGGCAGTGTGTGAACATAATTACCTTACAATGATAAAAATCCACCCAACAGGGAGATTAGGAAAATCCCCATTAAACAAAAGTAGTCTCATTATGCCGTTTTGATTCTCTGAGCAGTGTGATGTCAGACTGCTGAGGCCCCGCCCATGGCCGCTGACTGACAGTCCTGTATTACCATAGTTTCTGTCCTCAGTGAGTTGTACGCTATCCGCCATTTTCTCCACGCTCGAGCAGCTGTAGCAACAACAATGTCTCAGCAATTGTTCTGTTGTTGGATGTAAGTGTTGTTATGGCAATTCATTTTACTTCATGTAATGTATGTACTTGCATGATAACAGAGAAACGCTGAAGTCTGTATGTGAATGGCCTTTTTGCAAGAATAAAGTACTTAAAAGACAAGTGGGTCTGGTTTTCATTGCAGTCTCACCACTAGATAAGTTCCTCAACAAGTGTGAATATAAGAGTCTTCATTTTCTCCCATCATCTAAGCCACTGAGGACACAGTTTAATTTTCGAAGGTAATGCACCCCCATAACTAAATTTGTTTATGTCTGCGCAAATCATTTTACACCAGACTGCTTTATGAACGAGGGTCAATCCAAAGGGACAATCCAAAACACAGGTTTTGCTACAAAGTTATTACTCAAGGATGGATCGGACTGTAAAAAAAAAATTTCTGCTGTAAAATTGGGCATTTTAACATGGGGAGTCTATGGGATTGACTCTCTTTTGGAGCCTGTCTCTAGCGGCCAGTTGATGATTTGCAGTTTAAGTCACTTTCATGTTGGATTCATGGTCACATAGTATCAAGCGCGAAACGCAAGTAACTTTGTGGGCGAGTCTTGGGCGCTGTTGCTATTTTACCGGCGGGATAAATGACTCTTGCGCCCGACGCAAATCTTAAATGGGTTGGTCTGAAGTAGCTTCATTATTCATAGGTGTGGTTTGGGCGTAACGTGAAATAAACCAATCAGAGTGACATCTCACATTCCCTTTAAGAGCAGGCGCGCTTGTTCCATGGCGGTTTACTATTATAACGGCGGATTTGCCAGGCGCGCGCCAGTAGCGGTTCACAGCCAAGGAGACCGACGTTCTCGTCAGGGCCGTAAAACACAGAGAAGTGACATTGGGGATGGAGAAACACACCCAAATTAGCTTCGGTTAAACAGGGGTATAATAATTTGGATAAATGTGTAAGCTAGATTTATGCCTATTTTTCACATCTTCATGGACACAACAATGATTTCCCTCGTGTGTTAATTTTTTTCCTCGTAATAATGTATGGTTTTCTAAAAATGAGAACTGCTGCATCTGTGTGTAGATGAGATAAGCAAAGTGCATGCGCGTTGTGCACACGCTACATTGATTATGGCCAAGCATGCGCCCTTAAAATAGCATATGAATAACATGCGCAATGCGCCACTAGGTTTTTCCTGGTCAGTGGCGAAATCGTTTTCTAAACCTGCAAAATAGCACCAGGGAACGTTTACGCCAGAACAAGCCTCCTCTTTTCGCTGAACCGTCCCCGGGAGCGCAAGTTAATTTCCTAATTTACCGACGTGCGTCTGTGGAGGGAAAAGTCAGCTGTGCGCGGGTGCAAAATAGGAATGATACATGCGTCGGTGTACAAAGTCAATTGCGCTGGGTGCAAGATAGGGCCCTATATATATTTGTTTACTGTTAGTTGTAAGTGTTTTGTGTAATTCACTGTGTATGTTGATGATAATGCAAGGGAGAGATAGAGAGTTTATGGATAAGACTTTAATGCTCACTTCATCTTTTGTGTAATGTACAATAAACTTCATAAAACTCATCAGTAATGCTATGGCCATCATTCCGACGGGGTCCGCTACAACAGGCTATTACTAATAATGGATAAAAGCAAGATGACAGCACAAGTTGTAACCGTAATTAAATTAAACTAAACAAACTCTTCTGTCTCCATGCAGCATATATTCTCTGTCTCTGTAGGCATTATTGTCCGACTCAGGTTCGAACTGAACACCGCTATTGAGAGTTTCTGACATTTTCAGTGCGTCCTGACACTGGAGCATGTGATCTTGAAGCTCCGCCCTCTTCTTGAAAGGGGGCCAGGGGCACCAGCTCATTTGCTTTTAAAGGGACACACAAAAAACGGCACGTTTTTGCTCACCCCCAAAAAGTGTCCATTTTAACATGCTATAAAAGTGATCTGATAAATTGTCTCCAATGCACATGCACTATCTATCTTTCTACCTGCTCTACATACATAACAACACACTATCTGCAAGTGATGGAGAATCAAACTGAGATATTGAAAACTATAAGAATCACAATGCAAAACAAATTTAAGACAAGAATACTGGATATTAACTGGCTAGATGAATTGCATCAGATTATGATGAAATTTATTTTAAAATATTTCAGTACAAACTTTATCAGCCAGTGCAGAATTATAGAAATCAGGACACTTTAATAATATTCAAATATGTAATATCAATATATGAAACTTATTTTATGCAAAATGTAAAAATGTATTTTTAATGTTTTTTCATTCAAATTTATGCTGTATGTAACATAAAAAGGGCAGCTCTTGTGACAGACAAACAGGAGAGAAAATGTGTAATTTAATCGTACTAATTTGAAATAATCAGCCTCACACGATTTGCTCAGAAGAGGTCAGATATCAATACATTGTGAAATTGCAGAAGACTTGCTTCATCTACCTTCAAAAACATCAATTCCGGGATATTTGTATTTGATCTTCCCATACAAAGAGCACTTCATGTTTGCACAGAGTATTTGCTTTGCAGCATGGTTCAATTTGCTAAGTATGTAAAATGTTTTTTTACCACAACAGTTCCAGGGGTCTAAAGCTCACATTTGTCAATGTTTTGAAGCTGGAGTACATCACACACAGGAGAGAAAAATTACACAACTCCCTCAAGTGGTTGTTATTGCGAATAAAGTATATATATTTTTGTGATCTCAGACTTTGATTTCTTTTTTTTTACATTGTATAAATAAATTCAAACTGTAATTTCAAAAAATTAATAAAAAATAACCGAAATGTTGAGAACAATTTAAAAAATAATGACAAAAGTTATGAAATGTTTAAGATTTACTAAATTCATAGGTTTGCAATGCTGAATAAATTGTATATTTTCTTCTGTTCTCTTCTATTTTCTGGGTTTTTTTATTCACTTTTCACTCAAATTGTTGATAATTGCTGAAGATTTACTTGAATTTATTACTATGAATTTAAAAATAAACAGAAAAATGTAAAATGGGACCATTATCACGTTCGCTCAGACTTTTAAATCTCATAATATATCTGTTTCATTATTATTGTTGTTGTTGTTGTTATTTGGACAAAATAGACACGACATCTTTTTCACATATAAATAACCCTATATGAACAGTCCTGCCCAGAACTGGCAAATATTAACTAAGTTAAAGACCTTGTTTGGTGAGTTTCTTCATCTCCTAGAGTGAACAAACTAACAGATTGGGGAAAATGAGATCAAGTTTTGCTATTTTATGTGTTTGGATATGCTTTAGTGTTGATGCATCGACACAGAATGGTAAGGCATTTCTATTTTAAATTAATAACATACAGAAATGATAGCAATGATGTAATTTTCCAATTGTCTAACAGGTTGCTCTGAGATCCCAGAGGAGGAGAATGCAGAAGTTTCTCAAATCTCAAGGAAAGACAACTACTCTGATGGTGATAAACTTGACTACAATTGCAAACATGGCTATGCATCTCCACTAAAAATCACCTACGTGTGTAGGGATAATAATTGGACTAAATCACATGATGGAAAATGTTCACGTAGGTATACAAGACACACACACAAACAAAGTTTCGAAATCAGTGGTCTGCTCTAAAAATACTTTTAAATCTAGTTGTATGCATTAAACGTAATATGAGTAATTTATTATCACGTAATTTCATTGGATTAGACTGCACGTGGCGGTACTGAAAAAGTCACATACACTTGAAAATTAAGGGTCCAAAAGTTGGTTTTCACAGAAGAATCATTTTTGGTTCCCCAAAGAACCTTTCATTGAACAGTTCTTAAAAGAACCCTTTTTTTCTTAGTGTGAAGATCATTTAAAAATTCTAAAGAACCAAATTCCAATATAAAGAACCTTTTATTTTTTTACTTTTTAAGTGGCTGGGAGGCCTGATGCTTTGGTGCTTATTTTATATCTCATTATCATATATTTGATAATCTATTTATGAAATGTATTTGATATATCATCATTTCTTTATAAGATAATGCATTTTGCTACAAAATAATATGTTGTATAGTTAATATTAATGGGTTGATATTATATATTCTCTTTTATAATATTATTTCATATTTTGGGGCATGTCTTTCATTATTATATATTTTATTTTATAAAATTATTTTGTATATTGCTAGATAAAATACAGTGTAGGAATAAAAAAAAAAAAATTGGTTCACAGATTCATATAAATGAATTAGATTTCCCAATGGTAGAGATGCTGTCAGACTTCATGTTACATCATGCTGACGTTTTTCAAAATACTTTCGTGACAGCAAGAAGTTCCCTTTCAATTGACGCAGTGGGAACGCTCTGCGTGTTTGCGTCATGAAGCACATGTGAAATAAGTCCAATGGTGTGACAAGATGTCAGAGGCGGGTAACGTCACAAACCAGGAAACTATAAAGCATGCCCAAACAGTGCAACGCTAGCTTCTACCTTCTGTAAGCGCTATATGTGTTGTCGATCTCATGAAAGCGCGTATCTATAGCACGAATGATATTTCTCGTATAATTTTTACGCCAAAAAGAGTTTTTGCGTACATATGATATGCAGTTTTCGTGTGCATATGATACGCACTTTATGGCGTGTAATACGCACGCACTCCTCACCCCTAATCCTACCCAAGGGGTTTACAGTGCGTATCATTTGAACGCAAAAACTCTTTTTGGCGTATAAATGATACGAGAAATATCATTCGTGCTATAGATACGCACTTTCATGAGATCGTGTTGTGTTGTCTGTCTACATATGTATATATGTATATATATATATATATATATATATATATATATATATATATATATATACTGTATATGAAGAGTTCAGATGCAAAAGCCTAGCCTCTAAGTGCCATCTGAAATTTTCTTCTAGAATGATAATTTTTATAAAGCTTGTATATTTAAGTAATTTCACTTAAATGACAATTAATAGGTAATTTGCATTGCCATTTAAGTGAAATTATTGAACTTAAATATACGAGCTTGATAAAAATGATCATTCTAGAAGAAAATTTCAGATGGCACTTAGAGGCTTTTGCATCTGAACCCTTCATATATATATATATATATATATATATATATATATATATATATATATATATATATATATATATATATATATATATATATAGTATGGCAAGCAAACAGCAGTTTAGACTGTGAGATCTAATCTAACAGATGGATGGATCTAACAGAGGGGTGAGAGACGGGCCTGACCTTATCTCTACCCTCACCTGCTAGATCCAGTGCCTTCTCTTAAGGTGCATTCCATTCGACAGGGTCCCTACGCAGTGTTCACTGATCCCTACTCCCTGAACACGGTACATCAGTTGAAGTGGACTTCGCTGACAATAATTGCTCATTTGGAATGCTCTGCAACGTCATCAAAGAAAGGCAACAACGGGGTTGCACATATATGATATAACTTAAATAAATATTGTAATTTACTTTACTTTCAAATTTAAAATCATATTAATAGGCCTATATATACAAAACACGTAACCTATCTAATAAATAAAAATAAAAACATTGTATTAGTTTATTAGACTACTTACATAAGCTGTACTGTAACGGTCATTTAATATGAAAATATTTTTTTATTTGGTTATCTATATATAAATGTGCTCTTAATATGGTCTTAATAATTGTAGAGGTCTCATCTTGTGCGTTTTCTTTCCCAACCGCAGCTGCATAGCATTAGCAAACATTCCTGAGGTAAATAAAGTGTAAGGGTGGATTCCTGCAGTAGTTCAAGCTGCAAGACTGCCGGATGTAGAAAACGTCTCGGTTACGTATGTAACTCTCGTTCCCTGAGTAGGGAACGGAGACGTTACGTCGGATGACGACGAATGGGGTTTCGCTTAGAAAGCCTCTCACCTTCGAATATACAAAACGAGCCAATGGCAAGAAAATGCCATGGGTCTGCGGAATTTGCATAGCGTAAGTCCGCCCCACGTCGTGGGTATATAAGGAAGTACGCTGGCAACATGCAGATATGTTTCTTCACTGAGGAGCCGAGACTGAACTCCGGTGTTCCAGCGGTACAGCGGAAGTGGCAGGGAGACGTAACGGGAACTTGGGTTACATACGTAACCGAGACGTTCCCTTTCGTGGTCACTACGAGTTACATCAGTGACGACGAATGGGGTTCCCAGTCTAATCACGCCACCTCGGCTGTCTTCCAGTGCCCTGCGTAAGTCTGAGCTCCCTGTCATGAGACTAGCACGGACGAAGGACTCCTACTTAACACAGGAATACCAAGGTACACTGGGAAGCATATCTCAGTGGAAATATGCAATTATGCCCAGCCCGAAGGGGGGGACTTGGAATACACATATGACCCCGAGGGGCTACATATGGAGAATCACTGGGGTATCCAGCCGCAGGTGGAATATTTCAACCCCAGGGGTGGAAAGGTGGCTTGCCGAGGGAAAAACACATGCTCAGAGAGGCTTACAGTGGAATACACATGTGGGGGTCGCCCAGAGGGGGAACCATGCACATGGAGGCACCTAGCCAAGCGCGAAAGCTGCCGGTGGCATAACTCTGGCGTTGACGTCGACAGTGCTGGAGGAGACTCAGGGCTTATTAGGCTCACCTGAGGAGAATATCGCACGTATCCCGTCCGTGGAGAGGAATGGCGAGCAAGCGAAGACACCTGAGCAGAATCTAGTACCGGCTAGTTGAAGCGAGTACATGAGAAGAAACTGGCTCCACTCGGAGATTATAGAATCTTGCGAATGTGTTAGGTGTCGCCCAGCCTGCAGCTCTACAAATGTCTGTTAGCGAGGCGCCATGTGCTAAAGCCCAGGAGGATGCCCCACTCCGAGTGGAGTGGGCCGTCACACCAAGGGGGCATGGTCGACCTTGCTGCTGGTATGCCAAAGTGGGACAACCTTTGCTTGGAGAGAGCCTTTCCCTTCAGCTTCCCACCATAACAGACAAAGAGCTGGTCTGAGGTCCTGAAACACTGCGTTCTGTCTACGTAAGCACAGAGGGCGCATACTGGACACCCATATGTAGGGGTGGTGGTGGTGCAATGGATAAGACACATGCCTTTGGTGTGAGAGACCCAGGTTCGAATCCACTGTGAGACACCAATGTGTCCCTGAGCAAGACACTTAACCCCTAGTTGCTCCAGAGGCGTGCGACCTCTGACATATATAGCAATTGTAAGTCGCTTTGGATAAAAGCGTCAGCTAAATGAATAAATGTAAATGTAAATGTGGACAGAGCAGTGCCAAGGCTGGGTCTGCCTCCTCCAAGGGCAGCGCTTGCAGGTTCACCACCTGGTCTTGAAAGGGTGTGGTGGGAACCTTGGGCACATATCAATCAATCAATCAATCAACATTTATTTATATAGCACTATTCAACAACCTACAGGTATCCAAAGTGCTTTACATCAAGGGATAAAAACAACACAAAACAACTTAGAATAATAAAATAAATAAAAAAATCAGCTCCGACAACAAAATGTCTCACCACTCCTGGGTATTGAATGCCATTCTAAAAAGGTATGTTTTAAGTTTAGACCTAAAAGTAGTTTCCTCTGTAATTATACGAATGTCCGGCGGTAATTTGTTCCAGAGTCTTGGTGCAGCAACTCCGAACGCCTGATCACCCCACCGTTTATATCGTGACCTTGGCACTTCTAAAACCAATTGATTAGAAGACCGCAACACTCTGCCATGGTCACGCACGGTTAAAATCTCAGCTAAATACTCAGGTGCCAGGCCATTTAAGGCTTTAAAAACAAACAGTAAAATCTTAAACTCTATTCTAAAACGCACAGGAAGCCAATGAAGAGTAAAAAGGACGGGCGTGATATGTGCCCGCCTAGATGTGTTTGTTAAAAACCTAGCAGCCGCATTTTGCACAAGTTGAAGGCGAGCTATGGAGGTTTGCTTCAAACCAACATAGAGAGCATTACAATAGTCCAGCCTCGAACTAATAAAAGCATGAATTGCCTTTTCTAGATCATGCCTGTTAAGAAAAGGCTTAACTTTAGCCAGAAGACGAAGCTGGAAGAAGCTCATTCTTACAACATTTGTGATTTGTTTGTCAAAATATAAGTTACAATCGAAAGTAACCCCCAAGTTTTTAACAGCTGGCTTCAGGAATGATGCCATGGTTCCTAAACTAACCGATGGACCATTAGGGGAGTTACTAAAAATTATGCACTCCGTTTTAGCTTCGTTTAAGCTAAGAAAGTTTTGTGACAGCCACAGCTTGATATCCTTAATACAGTCCAGAAGGGAGTCTAACACCATATTATCTTTCGATTGCATAGGGAAATAAATTTGCAGATCATCTGCATAACAGTGAAAAGACAGGTTGTGCTTTCCTATAATTGCCCCTAATGGAAGCATATATAAGGAAAACAGGATTGGTCCCAGAATTGAACCCTGGGGTACCCCACAAGAGAGTGGAGCAGCTGACGAAGAGCAGTCACCTATCATAACAGAGAAACTCCTATTTGCCAGATAGGAGCTAAACCATTTAAATGCTGAACCTCGAATGCCTACACAGTCATCAAGGCGAGAGAGGAGAACTGCGTGGTCCACCGTATCAAACGCCGCTGTGAGGTCTAAAAGCACCAAAACAGCTGGATTACCGGCATCTACAGACAGGGCGATATCATTATGTACTCTCAGTAAAGCAGACTCGGTACTATGGCGTGATCTGAAACCAGACTGAAACTTTTCAAGCACAGAGTTCTGTTGCAAAAAGGCTTGTAACTGTAAAGAAACAACTTTTTCCAAAACTTTTGACAGAAACGGCAGATGAGAGACAGGTCTAAAATTGGACAACACTGTAGGGTCAAGATTTGGCTTCTTAAGTAGGGGCCTGACCACAGCATGTTTAAATGCAGCCGGGACAGAACCTACACTAACTCACATATCCAGGCCGGGGTCTCAGGATCACGTGAGAGTTAGCCGGCCCGAATTCCAGGCACGCTTCGTCAACCGGAAATGCCTGCAGGTCCCCTACCCTCTTGATGGAGGCCAATGCAACCAGGAGCGCTGTCTTCATTGACAGGAACTTAAGCTCCACTGATTGCAGAGGCTCAAAGGGAGCACTCTGCAGGGCAGTTAAAACCACTGAGAGGTCCCAAGAGGGTACGAGGGGAGGACGAGGAGGATTCAGTCTCCTCGCTCCCCTCAGGAACCTGATGATCAGGTCGTGCTTTCCCAGAGACTTACCATCAACTGCATCGTGATGTGCGGCAATGGCGGCAACATACACTTTGAGGGTGGAGGGAGACAGCCTTCGCTCCAACCCTTCTTGCAGAAAAGGAAAGAACGACACTGATCGGGCATTTCGTGGGTTCTTGATGTTTAGAAGAACACCAGTTGATGAAAAGGTTCCACTTCAACGCATAGGCATGTCTCGTGGACGATGCTCTAGCAGAAGTGATGGTAGCCACCACCGCTGGTGGTAGGGTACTCAACCTGCCTCGTCCCGTCCAGGAGCCACACGTGGAGGTTCCAAAGATCGGGACGAGGGTGCCATAGGGTGCCCCATCCCTGAGAAAGCAGGTCCTTCCTCAGGGGAATTGGCCAAGGAGGTGCTGCCGCGAGGAGTACTAGTTCTGGGAACCAGGTCTGTTTGTGCCAATACGGGGCAACCAAAATGACCTGCTCTCGATCGCACCCTTCGCCAGTAGGGTGGCGACCTCCGCTCTCATGACAGGGGCATTGCCACCGACCATAATGAAGCGGACTCCCCTGAAGCGGGGAGGAGACCGTGTGAACTGAATCGAGTAGCCGAGCCTGATGGTCCTCACGACCCAGCGGGACAGTCTGGGAAGCTCTAGCCAGGCTCCCAAGAACTGTACCAGCGGGGTCATGCGGACCACAGATGTACCCTCGGTGGTGCAGCGAGGCGGAATGACCGACGTGGGTGGCATAGCGGCCCGGTGCGGGGGCACGGTCATTAGCCGCGTCCTGCCAGAGGAGGCCAGGGAAGGACCAGCGTTCCACGGGGGCGTGCTCTGGCAGGGGTCTGGCGACAGAGGGGGACGAGAGTGGCGAGGCTCGTGAGTGGCGCACACTGTCATCCACAGCCTCTTGGGGCTCGGAGGAAGGGGCAACAGTCCTTGAAACAAGAGATTCTCCCCCGGCCCTCCACCGGGGGAAGGAGTGGCCCTGCTACCAGCTCCTGAGAAGAACTGAGCCCTAACTCCAAGCTGCCCGTCTCGAGAGTGCTGCTTAGCCCGGCGTTTG
Source organism: Leuciscus leuciscus (assembly GCF_965113295.1). Taxonomy (NCBI): domain Eukaryota; kingdom Metazoa; phylum Chordata; class Actinopteri; order Cypriniformes; family Leuciscidae; genus Leuciscus; species Leuciscus leuciscus. Next base: position 31,210,964 of record NC_138739.1, on the reverse strand, counting down.
GCCAGCTAAGGGGCGGAGACGGGCAATGCCGCCCTCCTGCATCCTCCTCCTGCTCGGGGCCGGTGAAGGCTCGAGGGGAGGAGCCGCAGGGAGGCGGCCTCGGCGGGAAGCAGACAAAGGAGACCGCACGGACGGATGACCATTGGTGCAGAAGGCCTCAGTCCGCTTCAGGGAGGGTTGAAGACTGTTGGGCGCAGTCCTCAACCACTCCGCCGAGGAAGCCGCCCGTCTCAAGAGTGCTGCCTAGCCAGGCATTTAGCCGGCTAGGGGGCTGAGACGGGCGGTGCCGCCCTCCTGCAACCCTCTCCTGCTCGGGGCCAGTGAAGGCTCGAGGGGAGGGGCTGCAGGGAGACGGCCTCGGCGGGAAGCAGACTAAGGAGACCGCACGGACGGATGACCATTGGTGCAGAAAGCCTCAGTCTGCTTCTGGAGGGTCGAAGAATGTAGGGTACAGTCCTCAACCACACCACCAAGGAGCCCAGCCAGGGACATGGGGGAGCTGAGAAAATGAATTCTCAGAGCCCCTCACATCAACCTGGCTGAGCCCATTCCTGGACCACACCTGTGGACATCACCTGGCCCGGGATTACGCAGGTACCGATGTCGCCCGTAGAGCGAGGTCAGTAGTGTGCGTGGCGGATCGACCAGCCCGGACATAGGAGGCATAGCGTCCCTGCCTGGGGGCGTGGTTGAGTTTCCGCGTTCTGTCAGTGTTGGCCAGGGAAGGACCAGCGTTCCACGGCGGCCTGGTCTGACAGAACTCCCGAGTCAGCACTGCCTCGAAGGCGAAGGCGACACACAGCACTGCATGCCTGTGCCACGATAGTGACAGAGAACATACAGCCCATGATCGCCACGCGATCGAGTGCAGCGAAGGCAGAGGACACCCGCGGGCCACGATAAGTCAAGGGGACTCTCGCGAGCTGGAGGCGTCCATTTCCAGAGGAATCAGGCCCGCCTTGTGATGCTGTGAGTGACATGACACCATCTGCTGGAGCCCCGAATGAAAACACTGGGTCCCCGAGAGGAACCAGGCACACACGGAAGCCCCACGGTTTGCGATGTGGAGGGGGGCGTGGCCCGAGGAATGCTAGTCGGTATTTTGCCACACCGTAACCCTCAGATCACCCTGGCCACCAGCCAAAGTATCCCCTCTCGAGGAAGAGATAGATTTGGGTGTGGCAGAGGGGACTCTCACACAGAGATCATTGAGTCTCGATCTATAACATCGCGACAGTCATGTTCCCGCAATGAAAACATGACTCATCCACGAGCGCTGCCGAGCGTGATTAAGCCCAACACGCGAAACAGCGCTCGTGACCGTCAGGCAGATGAATCACGCACCCACATCCAGTAAATACACGGGCGAGCCGTCTGGAAAAAGACATGCCGCGTGCAGCTCTTTTAGAGAGAGGAAAAAGCTCAGCAGAGTGCTGAAGCGCCCAGGGAGAAACACACACACTGTTGGCAGATCACTGCACAGATCAGCAGCAGGCAATGCAATCTCGCTGGAACGCGCCATCACACCAACACACTGAAGAGCCGCTCGTCTCGTAGAGTAAAGATGATTCAGAATGGCTTACAGGAGTGAAGAGAACTCTTGGCTCCGAAGCGAAAACATATCTGCATGTTGCCAGCGTACTTCCTTATATACCCACGACGTGGGGCGGACTTACGCTATGCAAATTCCGTAGACCCATGGCATTTTCTTGCCATTGGCTCGTTTTGTATACTCGAAGGTGAGAGGCTTTCTAAGCGAAACCCCATTCGTCGTCATCCGACGTAACTCGGAGTGACCACGAAAGGGAACTGCACATTTCTTGTCTATTCCACCCACTGCCATTGCCACGACGGAAATAAGCGCAGTTACAATAACTTAATATTTGTGGGAGAGCATTGCTATAGAGAGTGACGATATTGTATTGCAATATGTAGCACTTAAAAGTCAATACCAAATCAAAACTAGTTAGCACATTAGTTGAAATTGAAAAGGTTTAATGACAAAATATGGTTATGGTTACACTTAAAATAGTTACAAAATAGATGTATGAGATGATGATAACTTATATTATTAATTGTACCCAGCATATATGAAAAATGTTACCTGAGAGAGAGACAGAGAGAGAGAGAGAGAGAGTCAAAGAAAAGAGGAGGCAAAAGGAGAGAGCCCCAAGAAAGGGACCCAGAGAAGAGGAGAGCCAGAGCATCAAAAGAGACAGAGCAACAGTTTCAATCTTCTTTTATCCTTGACCATGTGACTAAAAACCAAATGTGAGACATTCAAACTGACCAATCAGATCATTACACGTCCCCCACTGTACTAAAGGTGTGACAATTTATCGACCCCCAAAGTACAAACAGTTTGGCTACAGGCCATCTGTGTCTTTGGGAACTCCAAATGGTCATTGTGGTAGGAAGAGGGGGTAGAAAAACAGTCAAGCAAATATCTTTGTTCATTTAAAATATCTTGGATTATTTTCAATTCTACAAAAGTAAAATAAATAAAAAATGACTGCGCCTCAGCTGCTTCTCAACACTTTTCATTTGTGTAGATATTCATACAATAGACTATGGAAATGTAACATTCATCACCCCAACCATTCATAAATACTCTAGTTTGTTTAATAATAACAATATTCATGAATACTCAAATGTATACGTAAACTCAGAGCCGTTAGAAATTTAAATTTAAAATCTCTTCCAATGGCTCTGCTCTATGGTTAGTTCAGACTGGTGATGCGGTGCACAATGACAGTTGGTTGATTTTCGCTCTCCACTTCCAGCAAAGTGATGTATCGATGTTCCTTTATTTCCTACACCGTTTGCAGTGCCCTTCAAACTGAACATGATTGTTCCTTTCGGATTGGAATCTTACTTAAGATGGCAAAAAAACCTGTGAAGTCCACTTCGCAGTCCACTTATGGTCGAATGGAACGCACCTTTAGTGTTCGGAAGCACACTTTGCAGTTACTTCCGCACTGGGTGGGTATCCAGCTCTAAGGAGTTGGATGTTGAAAGCATCGAGGCAGGAAAGGTTGAGGACTCGCCACCTCACTCTCCAGCCTGTGAGGAGCTGGTGGAGGTTGTGAGGAGCGCTGTTGCCAAATTAAACATTGACGCTCTCAACACAGAGGTTCCAGGAGGCCAGCAAGCAGGCGGCGGTGTTCCAGAAGCATCTCCCCCGCTGCTCTCAAGTCTCTGGAGCTGCTGAGTGGGAGCAGTCAGGGCACCGAAGGTGCCCTGCTTTAGGGCACCGAAGTGGTTGCTCAAAAAACACCAGAGGCTAGTCTCGAGAGGCTGGTTCTCTTAGTAGATTTTCTGGCAGCGTGGAAACTACTACCAAATATATCTTGATGGGTCCTGCACACAGTCAAAAAAAAGTGTTTTGTCTACAATTTGAGTCTTGCCCACCCAGATCTATGGGGGGTCCTACCCACAGTAGAGGGCCCTGAGAAGGCTCTGGTTATGGAACAGGAGGTAAAAGCTTTGTTTGGGAAAGGGGCCAGAGAACATGTACCTGCCCCCGACAGAGAAACCGGTTTCTACAGCAGATATTTTATCGTTTCAAAGAAGGATGGGGGGTTGCGTCCCATTTTGGATCTGCATTATCTGAACCGCTCAAGTTGTTTACCTTGAGAAGGATCGTACCACAGGTCAGATCAGAGGACTGGTTTGTTACAATAGATCTCAAGGATGCATACTTCTATGTATCCATCCTTCCACAACACTGGAAGTTCATTCCTGAGGTTAGCTTTCGGGGGCGAAGCTTACCATTATCAGATTCTTCCATTCGGTCTAGCTTTATCACCCCTCATGTTCCTCAAATGCCTGGATGCAGCACTGGTACCACTGTGTCTTCATGGCATCCGCATTCTGAACTACATCAACTATTGGTTGATTTTAGTTCTGTCAGGTCCATTAAGTCAAGAACACACAGACAATAAAAATAATTTAAGAATTTTTATTGAATAGATTGCAAACAAGTTGATGTTCCTGAATTGAAATTTGGTGGTATGGCTCTGTTCAGGGAGTCCTCTGACCTTTCATGAGCACCATGAAATAGCAGAGAGTCAGAGGACAGCAGCAGCAGCATTAGGGAACGCCCACACAGTTTAGGACTGTGAGAGCTAAAATATCCCCCCTGTGAACAGAGCAGGCAACATGACATAAAGCAAATGCCACGTTATGCATAAGGAGGAGCTGGGGAGGTGGCGGGCAGCAGAAGCAAGCAGCAAGCATGTATGAGCAAACTGAATGTGCTTTAAATAGGGCGCCTTGTTTGAGCTTTGGCCATTGAGCAGCGAGGGGAGTTAGCCAGCTAATGCAGCTCAGCTGAAGCAGATCAGCTGACGGGACAGTGTTGTTAGCAAATAGCATTAGCAGCGTCTTGACTACCTGGCCTGCCAGAACTGACGCTGACGCTCAATTTCAGTCGCATCAGCAAGCGGTTCGGCATCGAGATGTCATTCTCGCGCACATGAAAATGTTGGGGTTAAATTAATAAAATGATAATATTGTGGTTAAAGGGATAGTTCACTTTAAAATAAATTTTTGGTATGTTTTAGCTTACCTCAAGGTAGAGTCCTGCACGGGTTCCGGTACCGACGGGTGACCCGCAAATTTTGCTCAAACGGGTGAAAAATATCCAACTGTGTCGGATACTGGTACGGGTCGGGTCGGACACGGGGGAAACACGGGTCTAAACACGGGTTTAAAACAATCACAAACAATCACAAAAAAGGAACACATCTACAAAAATATCCCTGTATTTCAAGTTGATAAAATAATTTAAAATCCACTTCAGTTTATTTGTGCCCACGCGCCACGCCCTCCCAGGATCTATAACGTTTCCTAGGCTACTTTCACTTTCAAAAATTCATCATAACCGCGCGCGCGCGCGATCTGCTTGCAGTCGCCGAGATGGATGCTGAGGAGTTGAAGAAAAGAATAGCTAGTGGAGATTGTAAAGTTGTCGACAATACGTCATCAAAAAACAAGTCCAGTGTGTGGGAGAAATTTGGAGTTATCTGAAGAAAATATTGTGAAAGGCTTTGCTGCAAACATTTTCGTGTTGGATAGCCGCACATGTGGAACTTCATCGCCGAGGAAGCACGCAGATAACTGTGGTAACAAACCAAGCTGTTCTATCGAACAGTATTTTTCAAATTTAACACTGTTCAGTATGTGTGGTGTGCAGGGCGTGTTTGAACCCAAAATTGTTAGATGTAGGCTAGACGAAATTGCGTGGCAGATATAGTGTTGTAGCCGCGTCTGTTAGGCTACTCAGTTTTGTGGTAACGTTAGCCATCATGTACCGGCCTTTTGACAGCTTCGGCTGAAGTTGTCCTTGTGTTAATTGTTGTTATAACTTCTGTATGACCTGGCAATAAACATTTTTGTAATTGTGTCTATAATGTGATTGGCTAAACTGATTTTATTTCGGGTGTCGGTTCTATTTTAAGCGGGTCGGGTCGGGTGCGGATTTTAATTAGTGCTGTTGACGGATAACGGGTCGGATGCGGTTTGAAGCACTGCGGGTACGGGCGGGTGCGGGTTTACAAAATCGGACCCGTGCAGGACTCTGCCTCAAGGGCATCCAAGATGTAGGTGTCTTTGTTTCCGCAGTAGTTTCAATTTTGATATTTTAGGTCAAACCGTTCTTGTCTGTCAGTCATAATATAATGCAGGTCTATGGTCACCACCTCAAAGAGCATGCACAGAGAAGTCCAAATTAAACAATTCCCCATCGTAAGTACACATTGATGGCCTAAGACACGAAACGAGCGGTTTGTGTGAGAAAACGAACAGTATTTATATCGTTTTTACCTCTTGTACACATCCGAGATCACTTAGGGCGCTTTCCGGCGCTTGCGCAGACTAAGCCAGAACGCGTGCACACGTCACACACCAGGAAGCGCGTGCGCCATCAGATCACTTGGACATGGTTGTGTACGTGGTTTTACAGAGGTAAAAACGATATAAATACTGTTCGTTTTCTCACACAAACCGCTCGTTTCGTGTCTTAGGCCATCAATGTGTACTTACGATGGGGAATTGTTTAATTTTGACTTCTCTGTGCATGCTCTTTGAGGTGGTGACCATAGACCTGCATTATATGACTGACAGACAAGAACGGTTTGACCTAAAAATATCAAAATTGAAACTACTGCGGAAACAAAGACACCTACATCTTGGATGCCCTTGAGGTAAGCTAAAACATACCAACATTTTATTTCAAAGTGAACTATCCCTTTAATAAAATAAAATGCATTTGATTGTAATTAACATGACAATGTGTACAAAACTAAAGTAGCCTAAATTCACGTTTATTTTTTACGTATTTGTCAGTCTGAGGCGTCATTGCTAGTGCGTTGCGTCACTTGCGTGTGTCTTGCTTTGGACTTGACTGAAGGGGGTCAGTCTCCGTTTTCAAGGGTCTAAAACTCCGGAGTAGTGTGCTGTGGACGGTAGGTGTAACCGTTGCAAAAGTTATGCGTTCTCTTACGAGAGGTCTCTCGTACTGCGTAAGATATCTTACGCTAGGGGAAAATCCTTTTTCCGCGAGATATTGAAGCCAAAAATTATCCTTAATTTTGTAATAATGCAAAACGCGTTGCGGCAGCATACAGACATAGGCGAGGCAGCTCGCGCGCCTATTGGCTGTTCTGCGGCAACTGCAGCGCCAGACCCAATGAGGGTGCTTCGCGCCCGCTGCGTCACGTCCCGCCGAAACGGGCGTGGTCTAGGCCTATAAATACCGCTCGCAGGCAGCTATTATCTGATTTTTCATCCTTCAAGCGAAGCACACGCATCGCTGGAGCTGGAGAAGAAGCCGCGCCGTCTGAGAGAGAGCACCTTCAGCGGGACGAGTCACTGAAGTCGCTGGCCGCGCCGCCTTCCTTGCCTTCCTGCTGCGCTATCCGGCGTTATATCCTTTCTCTGCTACTGTGTTTATGTATGTGTGTGTGCTCGCCGCCGCGACACACTCTCTTTGCACTAAAAGAGCTGGGCGACTTTTGGAAGACGCCCCTTTTCCGAGGATCACACAGCTCTCGCGCTCGCTGACGGCGACTTCCCTCACTGCGAGCTAGTTACTGCCTATGGTGACTCTTAGGACTCACCTGGCATCCTTCTCCGAGACTGCTCCTCCGCCCCCCCAACCCGCAAAGCTCGCCGGTTCGCCCGCTTGCCTTGCCTGCTTGGGGGACGATACCTGTTCTCCCTCTGTTCGAGCCGCGCAAACCGCGCCGCTCACAGGGGATGTCAGGAGCGGACGGTCACGGGGCTAGCTTTCTCTCTCCCTCTGTTCAAGCCGCGCAAACTGCGCCGCTCACAAGGGAGGCTGGAAGCGGACGGTCGGGGTTAGTTTTTTCTTTACGTTCTAAGAAAGCTACCCTGCCTCTGCGCCCCATTCATGCATCACTCACCGGCGAAAGGAGAAAGGAGTGTTTTTAGTCCCGCCGAGGTTGGACTGACCTTCAATTTCTCATACATTTCTCAGTTCCCTGATCAGGCGACTGGAAATATCAATATTGCAGCAAACAAGCTTGTTTTAATACAAGCGTGCCTGCAAGCAAACGCCGAAGATAACATGTTGACGCTCTTTTATATGCTCGTGCATCTGAGAGCCTTTGTGTTCCCCCCTGTGGCTCAGTGGCGGAATCTTAAGTTTTCCGCACGAGAGACCGGTGTTCGAATCCCGGTTGAGCGGCAGATAAATTATGCCGCCAATGCTTCGCTCTGTCAGTTCCTTGAAAGGCGACTGCAGATGTGCATTTTGCAGCCAACGAGCGCGTTGTACAACCCGCTCGCCTGCACCCAAACACCGTTTCTATGGTTTCCGTGCGTCACTGGCGTAAGGAGAAAAGAGAGTGTTTCTGGTCCAGCTGCGGGCGGACCGACCTCCTTTTTCTCATACATTTCTCATTCCCCTCTGAAGTTAGGGCAACTGGAAATGTCAGTATTGCAGTGAGCAAGCCTGTTGCAATACACGCATGCCTGCAAACAAACGCCAGCACGTTGACGCTCTCTGATAATACTCGCGCTAACTGAGTTACAATGTGTCTCCCCCTGTGGCCCAGTGGCAGACTCTCAGGTTTTTGCGCGCGAGAGACCCGTGTTCGATCCCGGGTCTACCGGCAGATAAAATTATGCCGTCAATGCTCGCTCTGTCAGTTCCCTGAAAAGGCGACTGCAGATGTGTATTTTGCAGCCAACGAGCGCGTTGTACAACCCGCTCGCCTGCACCCAAACACCGTTTCTATGGTTTTCCGTGCGTCACTGGAGTAAGGAGAAAAGAGAGTTTTCTGGTCCCGCTGCGGACGGACCGACCTCCATTTCTTATACATTTCTCATTCCCCTCTGAAATTCAGGCGACTGGAAATGTCAATATTGCAGTGAACGAGCCTGTTGTAATGCACGCAGGCCTGCAATAAACGCCAGCATGTTGACGCTCTCTGTTTCTATGGCAACTTCTCGCTCGTTCAGTTCCAGTAAATGTGACTGTTCCAGTGTATTCTGCAGTAAACAAGTCGGCGACGCAGCACGCTTGCCTGCACACAAACACCGCTTTTACGGCTACCCAGATAAATCCCATAAGAGTGAATTTTCTGGTGTCCCGGCCACGGCCGATGGTGTTTTATGTGTAGAAAGAATGCCCACTGCCCAGTGCCCATCTCTACACACAAGCACAGCCCGTCACACAGGGCTCGCGCACATAAATCGACTCAGATCGATTGCGCATCAAACGTGGTAAATGTGCCCACTACCCAGTGCCCACAAACACTACGTTATGCATGTCTCACGGTTTCTGTAAAAACGAAACCAACGTGCATTCGCTTCACTCAAGCGAACAATGCTTTCGGTGTGGTAAATGTGCCCGCTATCCCGCGCCCACATCCACGCACAGACATGACAGTTCCTACGGGACTCGCCCAGCCCTCCCCCTCTCGGTTGACCGCCGCAGAGGAGTCGAGTGCGGGTAATCTGCCCGCTGTTATCAGCGCGCCCCTGCCTCAAATGTCACGAGCGCGACGCTTGTGTTACAGCACACCGAAGCCTCTCCATCGCTAAGCGAACGGAGCACGCTTCGTATTCAACCCCTAGCTATTCATGCAGATGCATGGGCAAAGCTGCCTGGGGTTTCGAAGTGGGTGCTAAACATTATAAAAAGAGGCTATTCGCTGCAGTTTCGCCGACGCCCTCGCCCCTATACGGCGCGCGTCGAGACCACGGTAAAACAGAAGTAGCACATTTACTTCGAGCCGAAGTGGCGAAACTATTGAGCAAAGGGGCCATAGAGCTTCTCTCTCAAGTTCAGAGCGAAGGAGGGCTATACAGCAGATACTTCCTGGTACCGAAAAAAGACGGGGGTCTCAGACCCATACTAGATCTAAGGCAACTGAACAGAGTGCTTGTGAAGCGACAGTTCAGGATGCTCACGACCAGAAAAATCCTCGCGCAGATTCGCCGAGGAGACTGGTTCGTGTCAATAGATCTGAAAGACGCGTACTTTCAAATACAGATAGCGTCACGTCACAGGCGATTTTTGAGATTCGCCTTCGAGGGCCAGGCATATCAGTACATAGTCCTGCCGTTCAGTTTATCCCTGGCACCCTGTACATTTACGAAGTGCATGGATGCGGCGCTCGCACCCCTCAGAATGAGGGGCGTGCGAGTACTGAACTATTTGGACGATTGGCTGATTCTAGCGCAATCTCGCTCAGTGCTCATAGAGCACACGACCATTTTACTCGATCACCTCGAGAATTTGGGTCTCAGAGTCAATTGGGCGAAGAGCTCTCTGTCCCCCAGTCAGACGATATCTTTCCTGGGCACAGAGTTGGACTCGCTGTCCATGATAGCGCGACTATCACCACAGTGTGCGGTAGACATTCAGCGTGCAGCGAACTCTTTCCGCTGCGGCGCATCTGTCCCGCTCAAGAAATTTCAGAAGATGCTGGGTCTCATGGCCTCAGCATCATCAGTGCTCCAGCTGGGCCTGCTCCGCATGCGCCCACTGCAGTTCTGGCTGAAAGCGCGAGTCCCACGCCGAGCGTGGACATCCGGTCTGCTTCGTCTCAAGGTCAATCAGAAGTGCGTCACAGCTCTGAAACCTTGGAAAATGGACGACTGGTACCAATCAGGTGTAAGCCTGGGGACTTCCTCGAGGGTGAGGGTGGTGTCTACGGACGCATCCACCTCGGGATGGGGAGCGCTGCTCGAGGGCAGACCGTTCTTCGGCCAGTGGTCAGAACGGGAGAAGCTTCTGCACATAAACTGCCTCGAAATGTTGGCAGTAGACAACGCGCTGACGCGTTTTTGTCCCCAAATAAAAGGACGCCACATCCTGGTCCGCTCGGACAGCATGTCTGTGGTGTCCTACATAAATCGCCAGGGCGGCCTCAGGTCCAGGAGCCTGTACAGGCTAGCAGAACGCCTCCTGGTATGGGCTCAGCGCAACCTGCGCTCGCTGAGAGCAGCGCACGTGCCAGGGCTCCTAAACATAGGACCAGACAGACTGTCCAGGAACAATGTTCCGGCAGGCGAATGGTCTCTACACCCACAGACAGTCCAACTGCTGTGGAAGAAATTCGGCAGAGCGGAAGTAGACCTGTTTGCGTCTCAAGAAAACGCTCACTGTCCGGAATTTTTCTCCAAGAGCAGGGACGCGCTGGCTCATGTATGGCCCCGCCGCCCGCTCTATGCTTTTCCCCCCGTCTCTCTCCTGCCTCAGGTGATAGAGCGGATCAGGGAAGAAGGATGCTCAGTACTGCTTGTAGCACCGTTCTGGGAAAACCAACCTTGGTTCCCAGTTGTGATGCAGCTACGGGGGTTTGGGCCACGGGGGTCACTGCCCCGTGGCCAGTGCCAGTGAGGAGAGACCTCCTCTCTCAGGCCCACGGCTCGATCTGGCATCCTCACCCGGAATTGTGGTCCCTTCATGTCTGGGCCATCAACGGGTACATGTTGAACTCCCTAAGGGAGTATTAAACACGATCACGCAGGCTAGAGCTCCGTCTACGAGACGGCTCTACTCCTCGAAATGGTCAGTGTTTTCGGGCTGGTGCACAGCCCGTGGCATGTCACCCACAGACTGTGGAGTGACGGAGGTGCTTTCCTTCCTACAAGAGCTGTTGGATAAGGGCAGGACCCCTTCCACGCTCAAAGTTTATGTGGTGGCTATAGCAGCGTTCTCGAGAACAACGCTTGGTCAGTCAATAGGAAGGAACGATTTAGTCATCCGCTTCCTTAGAGGGGCTAAGAGACTGAATCCTCCCAGACCTCCCTCAGTCCCCGTATGGGACCTTTCTACGGTACTGGAAGCCATGAAAGGTGGACCATTCGAGCCTTTACAGACGATTGATCTGAAACATCTGTCTTTTAAGACTGTGTTTCTGCTGGCTCTCGCTTCAGTGAAGCGCATAGGGGACTTACACTCGCTCTCTGTGAGCGCGACGTGCATGGAATTTGGGCCTAATGACTCAAAAGTTATACTCAAACCTAAGCACGGTTATGTTCCGAAATCCCTCAACACACCGTTTAGGGCGCGGGTCATCTCCCTGTCAGCCCTACCGGTCCCTGATGAGGAAAGAGACGCGGGCCTCCTTTGCCCAGTCAGGGCATTACGAGCTTATGTGTCTCGCTCGTCTGTTTTCAGACAGACAGAGCAGCTCTTTGTTTCGTTCAGCGGGCGTTCTAAGGGACTAGCCGCGTCGAAACAGAGCCTATCCAGATGGATAGTTGATGCTATAGCGCTAGAATACGCCTCCAAGGGCATGCAGTGCCCGTTGGGTGTCAGAGCGCACTCCACGAGAGGCATGGCCTCTTCGTGGGCCTGGTCGAGTGGGATTGCCTTGCAAGATATTTGTACGGCGGCGGGCTGGGCCTCCCCGTCTACATTTATAAGGTTTTACAACCTAGAGGTTCCCGCCCTGCAGGCCAGGCTGCTGTCGGTCTAGTTAACCAGTATTATCTGACCTGATGCTATCAGCTCAGAATGCTGCGTCTACTGAGCACAGCTCGATGATCGACAGTGAAAAGCAGTAGCACAAGATGTGCCTGGGCAAACTGTGTAAGACCCACATTTCCCCATCAGTTCAGGCCGTACCCCGCCCTGTCTGTATGATGAAATTCGCGTCTAAGCGACGCTGCCATATGTGGAAGAGTGCGGCTTCGCCCCTCCCTCTTCCCGGACTCCCTGTGAGTTCCCTGGGTGATTGTGCACTATATGAACCCCGGCTTTCGCCCTTGGGTCTTTGGTGTCAGATCTCAGCATGCACGGCGTTTTGCATTGGGTCCCCTAGCGTAAGATATCTTACGCAGTACGAGAGACCTCTCGTAAGAGAACGTACTCGGTTACTAACGTAACCTCGGTTCTCTCTAGAAGAGGGAACGAGTACTGCGTATCTTGCCGTGCATGCGCACGCTCTGGTTGCTTCGATGATGAAAAACCAGATAATAGCTGCCTGCGAGCGGTATTTATAGGCCTAGACCACGCCCGTTTCGGCGGGACGTGACGCAGCGGGCGCGAAGCACCCTCATTGGGTCTGGCGTCACGCCAGGCCTCGCTCGATAGGCTGCTGCAGTTGCCGCAGAACAGCCAATAGGCGCGCGAGCTGCCTCGCCTATGTCTGTATGCTGCCGCAATGCGTTTTGCATTATTACAAAATTAAGGATAATTTTTGGCTTCAATATCTCGCGGAAAAAGGATTTTCCCCTAGCGTAAGATATCTTACGCAGTACTCGTTCCCTCTTCTAGAGAGAACCGAGGTTACGTTAGTAACCGAGTACGTTTTAAAACGAAAATGCACTAGAATAAACCTAGGAATTCCACAGTCTGCTCAGGAACCTGCTCTCGAGCCAAATATGGTTATTTTATTTGAGTTGCCTACCTATGGCTCGACGGCAGGAAGAAATAAACCAAACAATTTTTAAACTTTTTTTTCAATAATCAAAGGTAGTGTGTCGATTTAATAAAAAATCCACATATCACATATTTTAAAATATTACATAATTCATTGATGCCTGTTTGTCATGTGCACCGACCAATCGTCATCTGGGCACAAGTTAAAATTTCATTGGACAATGTGAAGTGAATCTTCATTCATAAATCGTTTGAAAATTACATGACAGACGAATTTACTTTTATGAAGCGATCTGAATCTGCGTCGTTGAAACAATGGATGTTAATTGACTACAAAGCACTGCACAAAACCAGCACCAAAAGTTGCATTAATGGTAAGTAGTATTCAAGTCGCTTGTATTTAGCCTATATTGATCCACCGTTTACCATTTGATCAAACTATAGTTAGTTATAGTTGGTAAACAGAAAGACTAACATTAGCGTAGATACCATTATTCTTATGATGTAACGAGTACATCGGGTGTTTTAGGAAGTGTCCCCGGTTCCGGCTGACCTAATCTATGCAGCCCAATAATCATTTAACTGATTTGAATAATAGAAGTGTATAATGTTCTATGTGAATGCCAGGTTAAAGAGATGCGTTTTTAGTCTAGATTTAAACTGAGTAAGTCTGCTTCTCAAACAATGCTAGGAAGACTATTCCAAAGTTTAGGTGCTAAATAGGAAAAGGATATACTGCCAGCAGATTTTGATATTCTAGGTATTATCGACCAGGGCTGCGTTTCCCAAAAGCATCGTAAGCCTAAGTTGATCATAAAAATGATCGTACGACTGATCTTAATATTACGGTCTGTTTTCCAAAAGCATCGTAGCTTAAGTAGCACTTGAAAATCTTCGTAGAACTACGAGTGCTCTGGAGTAATCGTAGCCTACATCCCCAAGTGCATCGTAAGAAGACAGATTTATGAGGACACCTGCAGGACAACCGGCAGATTACACTTTTATCTAGATTTAACAGATTACACTGCAAAGTGAGTACAAATATAAGGTTTTGATTGTACTTTTTTATTGTACACTTTATTGTACTTTTTTTTTAAATGAATGTATAAATTAAATAATGAAAAAGGGAAGAAAAAATACACATCTAAATTAAATGAATGAACAAAATAAAATCATAAAAGAACGAAGCAATGTGGGAAATATGCTTCAAAGACTGGGCAAAATATGGATGAATAAAAAATAAAAAAATCTGTTAATGACTTGCTGACGTGCACGAAAACCAGCCATGTATTGGCCATTTCTTGCAGACCACCTTCCCTGATCTTTGAACACCCCGGGTTGCAGTTTGCCATGTCTACCCAGATGTTTTGTTTTTCCTTATTTGTATGGTGTCCTTTAAATCTGTTAAAAATAACATCTTTGTTTCGCTCTATCTCCTCTAAAATTAGGCCTACATTAATTTCATCTTTTTTGAAAGGTATCTTTTCTTGTTTGTCTTTTTGTTCATACATTTTGTCAGTAGGCTATCTCCGCCTGAATGTAGACTTTAGACTTGTCTTGATTGCTAATCCACAGATGACGATTATTAGGTTAAATCTAATAATTAAGGCTAAACGTTCAGAATACGATTCCATATAAGGTTATATTTCAGCACTTCGCGAATGGACAGCGACTTTTAAGTAGCACGTAAAACGCGTTCTCGCGCGTTCATGTTAAGTGCATGTTAAGTGCAACCCTGGGCCGGGTTTCCCGATAACGATGTATCTTAGCTCTTAAGAGCGCTCTCTACGTGCAAGGTTACGAACGCTCGCAGCAATTCCACGAGCGTTTCCCAAAAATGCACTTAACATGAACGCGCGAGAACGCGCTCTAAGTGCTACAGAGTCGCGGTCCATTCGCGAAGTGCTGAAATATAACCTTATGGAATCGTATTCTGAACGTTTAACCTAATAATTGTCATCGGTTGTGGATTAGCAATCAAGACAAGTCTACATAAAGCACCTACAGGCGCCTACAGTTCATTCATTTAATTTTGATTAAAATGATTAGATTCAATTATTTCTTTCTTTTTTTTCTTTTTTTTGACCTTTTTAATTATTTAATTTATACATTAATTTAACCAACAACAAAAAAAGAGTAATAAAGTGTACAATAAACTACAATCAAAACCTTAAATTATAATCACATTGCATTTGAATAAAGTTAAAGGTGTAATCTGCCGGTTGTCCTGCAGGTGTCCTCATAAATCTGTCTTCTTACGATGCACTTGGGGATGTACGATTACTCCAGAGCACTCGTCTACGAAGATTTTCAAGTGCTACTTAAGCTACGGTGCTTTTGGGAAACCGACCATAATATTAAGATCAGTCGCACGATCGTTTTTACGATACGATCGTTTTTACGATCAACTTAGGCTTACGATGCTTTTGGGAAACGCAGTCCAGAATTTTAAAATTGCAATAGACGTGAAGGACTATAATGCGTTAGGAGCTCGCTCAAGTACTGGGGAACCAGTAAACCATTACTAACTACTAAACCATTTAGTGCTTTGTAAGTAAGTAAGTTGCCATACTTCCTGAGTGTCAGTCAGGGACTTACTTCAGCCTATTAGAAGCTAGCTTTGAACTGTTTGGGCATGCTTTATAGTTTCCTGGTTCGTGACATCACCCGTCTCTGTCCTCTTGTCACACCATTGGACTGATTTCACACAGCTTTATGACGCAATCATGAGTGATCCAACAGCATCAATCAACGCAGCTTCTCGTTCCCTCTTCAGGGAACCAAGATTAGAGTCATAACCAAGGTGTTTTTAGAGCCATAGAGAATATTTTCATATTAACGGTAGTTTAAAAGTATCCATATATTCATATTCTTTTGCAAGCAACATTTAAAATGCAAATATGGCATATCAAATGAAATAACAGACCTTAGTCAGGAAAGAAACCATATTGAATTTTTCATAAGGTTGTTATAGGGATAGACGTATAGTCCATCTGTAACTCAATACCATATAACAAAAATGTAGTTGTTATGCTAAACCACTACTCAGTAGTACACAGTGAAAATCAGTAGTATAGTAAATCCAAAACACTGGGCCACATAACTTATAAATTATTCTCTGTGGATAAATATGTGATCAAGTGTCTGCTTTCTCTAGAGGCAACGTGTTCTCTAAACACAACAGTGGAAGACTTAAAAATAGAGCGATTCCCTGATATTGAGGGTCCCGTCAAACCTGGACACAAGTTAATATTTTCATGCAATGGACAAGAGCTGATATTAAAAGGACAGAGAGAAATCACCTGTCAGCCAAATGGAGAATGGAGCAGTCCTTTCCCTAAATGTGAAGGTAAGGGCACAGAATGTAAAAGCCTTGGACTGGACAAAGATAGATCAATGATAGATCTGTTGTTCACATGGAGGATGCTTGATTTATCAGATCTTTATGTTCTTTAGAGGCAATGTGTGTCGCAAACCTGACTGTATTCATGAGATCAGACGTCACTGAGGACGGACACCCGGGGCCTGAGGTTTCAATCAGACCTGGACACACAATAACTCTTTCATGTGTTGGGAAGGGAACAAAATTACAAGGACAGAAAAAAATCATCTGCTTGCCAAATGGAGAATGGAACGTCCCATTTCCTAAATGTGTAAGAGGTAAGGTTCACATGTTTACTAGTCGAGTTTTATTAGCAGTGTTTGTAAGCATCACTATTGCTCATATTAAAGTGTAGGTTCGATGATTTTCAGCTGATGTTACAATGTCTGTAGTATATGTAAATGTACAAGGCTCAAACTTGAGACCATTTTGGTCGCATATGCCCCCGAAATTAAATCTGTGCGACTTCAAAATTTATTTGGGAGCATTTGTACAAGTGCAAGTAATTGTTGTGGTGCGACCTTTTTTCTAGATATGTTTCATTATTATTGTTGTTGTTATTTAGGCAAAACAGAAATTACATCTTTTTCTCATATATGATCCCAAATAAACATCATTCAGCACACAAAAGTCCTGCCCAGAACTGTCAAATATTAACTAAGTTAAAGACCGTGTAGTTCCCTTTCAAGGGAACTCCCGTTGCGTCGAAAGCTGACGCTATGGGAACGCTTTGCGTGATGACGTCTTGAAGCACATGTAAAATCAGTCCAATGGTGTGGCGGAATGTCAGAGGCGGGTGACGTCACGTACCAGGAAGCTATAAAAGCCGGCCCGAAACAGAAAACGAAAGCTTTCTGAGTCTTCAGTTGCGCTCTGTGTTGAATCTGTCCTTGTTATTTGGTGTTGTCTGTCTATATTATATATATATATTCAGTATGGCGAGCAAGCAGCAGTTTAGAGTGTGTGTCCATCCCTGCCCGCGTTATTTAACGGGAGGTGATACTCACACTCTTTGTGTTGTTTGTTTGGGTGAGGAGCATGCCCAGTCAGCACTCGAGGGTGGTGACTGTGTGCATTGCGACGCGCTTCCATTGCGCACGCTCCGATCCCGCTTGGCTCGGTTCAATCCCGATCGCGTTCCCCAGGGCTCGGGTCCCGCCGCGGCTGAGGCTCGGCGGCGATCTCAGACCTGGGGTTCGCAAATGGATCTGTCAGTGGATGTTGAGACGGGCTCTGCCTTATCTCAGCATCAATCTGACAGATCCAGTGCCTCTCATCAGGGTGTGGAAGCACGCATTGCGGTTTCTTCCCCCCCGATAGAGGCACCAATACTGCAACTGTCCAGCTCTGAGGAGTTGGATGTTGTGAGTATTGAAGCTGAGTCTGAGGATTCGCCACCTCAGTCTCATGCGTTTGAGGAACTGCTCGATGTTATTACTAGAGCAGTTGACAGACTATCTATTGAGTGGCCAGAGGATAGGCAGGACGTTCGTTCGAAAAGTAAGCTCGACGAACGCTTCCTGCCATCTCGTA
The DNA here is from genome assembly GCF_965113295.1 of Leuciscus leuciscus. Taxonomy (NCBI): domain Eukaryota; kingdom Metazoa; phylum Chordata; class Actinopteri; order Cypriniformes; family Leuciscidae; genus Leuciscus; species Leuciscus leuciscus. The sequence goes on along the minus strand of NC_138739.1, from coordinate 31,193,184 downwards.
CACAGCCTCAGCGAAGAAGCCTTCCGTTTTTCCCCGATCTCCACACCGAGGTGTCGAAATCGTGGGGAAAACCGGTTTCATACAGAGTGTATGCACCACAAATATCCCACTATTCTTCCATTCACAAATATAAAGAATATGGTTATGGGGAGATGCCGAAGGTGGAGGAGACGCTTGCGAGCTATCTCTCTCCAGCAACGGCATCTTCCCTGAAAGCTCCTTCACTTCCCTCTAAGCCAGTAAAATTCACATCATCTCTGGTTCATAAATCGTATGCAGCCGCTGGTCAAGCTGCAGCGTGTCTGCATACGATGTCTATTATGCAAGCCTATCAGGCAGAATTATTGGGGGATTTAGAGGAGGGCGGGGGAATTGGTCCTGACACAGTGGCTGAACTACGCAGAGCCACAGATCTCTCTCTCAGGGCCACCAAGGAGACCGCTAAATCAATCGGGCGGTCTATGGCAGCCCTGGTGGCCACTGAGAGGCATCTGTGGCTCAATTTGAGCGATATAAAAGAGAAAGAAAAGCACGTTCTCTTAGATGCTCCGGTTTCCACTGTTGGTTTATTTGGTGATTAGATTAGATTAGATTAGATTCAACTTTATTGTCATTACACAAGTACAGGTACAAGGCAACGAAATGCAGTTTAGGTCTAACCAGAAGTGCAATAGCAGCAAGTGCAGGATATACAGTGGTTCCATAGTGCAGAACATGGATATGTACTGAATAAATATAGAGTTGAATACTATTATAAACAAAAATTTACAGATAGATTTGTCCTATGAATATAATATACAGATAACTATTACTGTGAACAGAATTTACAGCTAGATATGTACTGAATATAATATACAGATGGCTATTACTATAAACAGAATTTTTACAGATAGATATGTACTGAATATATATACAGATGGGTGTTACTATAAACAGAATGTGAGCATAATATACAGATGGCTATTACTATAAACAGAATTTTACAGATAGATATGTACTATGAATATATATATACAGATGGGTGTTACTATAAACAGAATGTGAGCATAATATACAGATGGCTATTACTATAAACAGAATTTTACAAATAGATATATGTATAAGTTAGGCTAAAATGAGCAGTATAACAATGGATTTAAAGTAGTGCAAATAAAGTTTGGACAGAAGCTATCCGAGTGAAAGTGCAGTGGAAGTAATTGCATATTACAGTTAAAGTATGGTATTGCAAATGTATATGTAAACAGTCGGTACTGTAAATAAACAGTCGGCAGTGCAAATTGAGCATATTCCAGTCAAGGTAGTAGTGCAAGATGCATATGTAAACAGTTGTTACTGTAATAACAGTCAGCAGTGCAAATGAACATTATAGTATTGCAAATAACAAAATGGAGGCAGGTGTGAGGAGGGAGAGGAGAGTCAATCAGTATATGAGGGGAGTGGGATCAATGAGGGTTAGAGTTTAATAAAGAGACAGCTCTGGGGAAAAAACTGTTCTTTAGTCTGCTGGTCCTGGTCCGGAGGCACCTGAAACGCCTGCCGGAGGGCAGGAGAGAAAACAGTCTGTGGGCTGGGTGAGAGGAGTCCTTAAGGATGCTGCGAGCTCGATGCAGACAGCGTTTCCTCTGGATGTGCTCGATGGCAGGTAGTGGAGTCCCAGTGATGCGCTGGGCGGTTTTCACCACCCGCTGCAGTGCCTTGCGCTCTGCAACAGAACAGCTCCCATACCACACTGTAGCACAGTTGGTCAGGATGCTTTCTATTGCACAGCGATAGAAGTTCACCAGGATAGTGGAGGAAAGCTGATTCTTCCTCAGTGTCCTCAGGAAGAAAAGGCGCTGGTGAGCCTTCTTGACCAGGCTGGAGGTGTTGGTTGTCCAGGTCATGTCCGCCGAGATGTGGGTCCCCAGGAACTTGAAACTGGAGACACGCTCAACAGCCATTCCATTGATGTGGATGGTGTCGTGTGTGCCTCTTGACACTTTCCTGAAGTCCACGATGAGCTCCTTCGTTTTGGTGGTGTTGAGGAGCTGGTTATTTTCAGTGCACCATGTGGCCAGGTGCTTGATCTCCTCCCTATAGGCAGTCTCATCGTTGTTGCTGATGAGACCAATCACCGTAGTGTCGTCCGCAAACTTGACGATGGAATTAGATCCGTACACAGGCTTGCAGTCGGAGGTGAAGAGGGAGTAGAGAAACGGGCTTAGCACACAGCCCTGTGGTACACCAGTGTTGAGTGTGATGGACGTGGAGCAGTTGGAGCCTGATCGAACATTCTGGGGTCTGTTGGTCAAAAAGTCCAAAATCCAGTTGCACATGGAGGTGTTGATGCCCAGGTCTCCAAGTTTGGCTATTAACTTAGTTGGGATGACAGTGTTGAATGCTGAGCTGAAGTCAACAAACAGCATGCGTGCATAAGTGTTCTTATTGTCCAGATGTGTGAGCACAGAGTGCAGTGCCATGGAAACTGCATCCTCTGTGCTCCTATTGCTACGGTAGGCAAACTGGTGTGAGTCCAATGTGGATGGAAGAGAGTCTTTTAGGTGTGCCAGGACCAGCCGCTCAAAGCACTTCATTACGATGGGTGTGAGTGCTACAGGGCGGTAGTCGTTAAGGCACTTCGGGCTGGAGTGTTTTGGCACTGGCACAATGGAAGTGCATTTAAAGCATGTTGGTACAGCTGCTTGGGCAAGAGACAGGTTGAAAATGTCTGTAAAAACCCCAGCGAGCTGCTCCGCACATGCCCTGAGTACGCGTCCAGGGATGTTGTCTGGTCCAGCAGCCTTGTGCGCGCTGATCCTGCTCAGTGCATTGCAGACATCTGTGGAGGAGAGTGTGATCGGCGGGTGGTCAGCTGAGGATTTGAGCTTGGTGGCAGTTTCTCTGTTGTCTCTTTCAAAGCGAGCATAAAAGTCATTTAGCTCGTTCAGGAAGTTGACATCAGTGGCTGCGGGGGTGGAGTGAGAGGGTTTGTAGTCACTGATGGCCTGAATGCCCTGCCACATGCGCCGAGGGTCAGCGTTGGAAAAGTGTCCCTCTATCTTAAGCTTGTAGCAGTGCTTGGCCTCTTTGATGCCCCTTTTCAGATTTGCTCTGGATGTGCTATAGGCTTGTGCATCTCCTGATCTGAAGGCAGTGTTGCGTGTCTTCAATAGGAGTCGCACTTCCCTGTTCATCCATGGCTTCTGATTTGGGTATGTGGTGATCTGCTTCTGGGTTGTAACACTGTCAATGGTGGTATTGATATAATCCAGTACAGAGGAGGTGTAGCAGTCAATGTCCGTGTGAGAGCCACTGGTGGCTTGAGAAGCAAACATACTCCAGTCTGTGTGTAGAAACCTTTCCTGGAGTGAGGAATCTGCCCCCGCAGGCCACACCTTGATGGTCTTCACTGATGGCTTCACGCGATTGATGAGAGGTGCATATTTGGGGGTGAGGAACAAAGAAAGGTGATCTGACTGTCCCAGGTGGGGGAGGGGTGTCGCGACGTAAGCTCCAGCCATGTTTGTGTAAACATGGTCTAAGGTTTTGTTTCCTCTGGTGTGACAGGAAACATGCTGGTGAAATTTCGGTAGCACTGACTTTAAGTTTGAATGATTAAAATCACCCGCAACAATAAACGCAGCTTCCGGGTGAACGGTCTGTTGTTTACTGATGGCTGCGTGAAGTTCTTTCATAGCAAACTTGGCATCAGCATCCGGGGGAATATAGGCTGCAGTTATAATAGTGGAAGTGAACTCCCGCGGTAGATAAAACGGTCTACATTTAACCATGAGAAACTCAAGGTTAGCTGAACAATGTCTCCCAACAATAGCAGAGTTTGTGCACCAAGCTTTGTTAATGTAAATGCACAATCCACCACCTCTGGTCTTACCGGAGCCATCTAATGTTCTATCCGCCCGGAATGTATGGCGTCCCGCTAGCTCAATAGCGTTGTCCGGTATTCCGCTGTTTAACCATGTTTCCGTGAAAATTAGAACATTACAGTTCAAAAGTCTCTTGCTGTATGTGATGTTGAGTCGAATCTCCTCCATTTTGTTCAACAGCGACCGTACATTGGCAAGGAAAATGCTGGGTAAAGAGAGCCGGTGTGGTGTTAGCTTTAGCTTAGCTCTTAGTCCTCCGCGCTTCCCCCGCCTTTGTTTACGATCTCGACGCCGCCTGCGAGCACTTCCGCCCGGCCGGGCAGAGTGCATAGCCCCGGGTGTTTTGGCGATCTCAGGAAGGAGTCGAAGGTTGTCCATAAAACTGTCGGAAATTCGCAAACCAATATCCAAAAGCTCACCTTGGGTGTACGATGTTAAGGCACAACTGTTCTGCACGAACAGACCCGAAATGAGCAAGAAAAATACTACTAAATTGCAGAATCTGGAGAGACCGCGAGCCTCGCGATGTACTCGCGCCGCCATCTTGGTTTCCAACGTGTATAATACCTGTTTATGCAGTAAACAGTGCGGTAGCTAAATCTCAGGAAGCTGCTAAACAGGCAGCTGCATTACAAAAACTTCTCCCCCGCCGTTCTTTCATTGAGGCTGCTGAGCGGGAGCAGCCTCACTCCTCTAAAAAGAGCGCTGAACATCGTGCCACTCAAAAACAGAGTGTGTCCTCTCGTGCTCCCCCACAAAAATCTCGGGGACACGGAGGGCGCTCTCAAACCCAGCAGTCTTCGAGGGGTAAAACGGATCTGCGGACCGTTATTACCGCCAAGAAGGCTGCTGGGAAAAAGTCCTGATGTCTGAGGGCTCAGGACAAATGAGGGTAGTCCCCCCGAAGCAGAGCGGTTAACACCTCTTTTCACGGTGCCCGTCTCTCTTCGGTGCCCTCAGGGGACCGTTCTGCCAACCCTGCCACCTCTGGTGTTACAGGGCGCAGCGGTCTCCGGCGAGCACATATCTCAAGGTCCACCCGGAAACGTAGTGGCCTCGGGATGCCCGCCCCCTCTGAGGAGGGTGCTAGAGCAGTCTGTTTGGTCGTTCCCTGCCGGTGCGCCGTTACAGGGCGACGAACCGACTACTCAACAGCAGGAGAAAAATACGGTGCCGTCTCTCTTCGGTGCCCTCAGGGGACCGTTCTGCCAACCCTGCCGCCTCCGGTGTTACAGGGCGCAGCGGTCTCCGGCGAGCACATATCTCAAGGTCCACCCGGAAACGTAGTGGCCTCGGGATGCCCGCCCCCTCTGAGGAGGGTGCTGGAGCAGTCTGTTTGGTCGTTCCCTGCCGGTGCGCCGTTACAGGGCGACGAACCGACTACTCAACAGCAACAAAATCCAGAAACCAGTCTCGAGAGACTGGTACCTCTAGTAGAATCTTTGACAGCGTGGAAGCTACTGTCAAATGTTTCTCGTTGGGTCCTGCAGACCGTGGAAAAAGGGTATTAGATACAATTCTATTAACGCCCACCGCGGTTTATGGGGGTCCTGCCCACAGTGGTGGGCCCCGAGCAGGTTCTGGTTATGGAACAGGAAGTAAACACTCTGTTAGAGAAAGGGGCCATAGAATATGTACCCCCCTCCAACAGGGAAACCGGGTTTTACAACCGGTACTTCATAGTTCCAAAAAAGGACGGGGGATTGCGTCCCATTTTAGATCTTCGAGTTCTGTACGAGTACATGCAGCTCAAGTTCAAAATGTTAACCTTGAGACAAATCGTGCCACAGATCAGGTCCGAGGACTGGTTTGTCACGATAGACCTCAAGGACGCATATTTCCATCCGTCCGTGTCATTGGAAGTTCCTGAGGTTTGCTTTCGGGGGCAAAGCATACCAATATCGAGTTCTTCCATTCGGCCTGGCTTTATCACCCCGCACTTTCACCAAATGCGTGGATGCAGCTCTGGCGCCTCTGCGCCTCCGGGGTATTCGCATCACGAACTACAGCGACGATTGGTTGATTTTAGCTCAGTCGCATTAGATGGCGGTTCAACATCGAGATGTTGTTCTCGCCCATATGAAAGAGTTGGGGTTACGGCTGAACGCCAAGAAGAGTGTGCTTTCTCCATTTTAGAGGACCACTTTTTTAGGCGTGGTTTGGGATTCAGTGTCGATGCAGGCGCGCCTGTCATCGCCACGCTTCGATTCCATCCTGGCAGCTGTGAGAAGTGTAAAGCTAGGCCAGCTACTCACTGTCAAACAGTTCCAGAGACTGTTGGGTCTCATGGCAGCAGCTTCCAACGGGATACCTTTTGGACTGCTGCACATGAGGCCCCTGCAGTGGTGGCTCAGGACCAGAGGGTTTTTCCCCGAGGGGCAACCCATTTCGCACAATCAAGGTCACGCGGTAATGCCTACGTGCCTTGGTTATGTGGAAGAAACCTTGGTTCCTGTCCCAGGGCCCAGTGCTGGGAGCTCCTTGTCGTCGCAAACTGCTAACGACGGATGCTTCCCTCACGGGTTGGGGAGCGATCCTGAGGGTCGCTCATCTCAAGGTCTGTGGGAAGACCATCATCGTTCCTGGCATTCTATAGCCTAGAGATGTTAGCTGTCTTCCGGGCTCTGAGGAGCTTTATCACAGGTCTCAGGGGACACCATGTGTAGTACATACGGACAACACGTCGGTAGTCGCCTATATCAAGTGGGTTTGCGCTGGCATGCCATATCCTCTTGTGGTCCCAGGGGAAGTTGCTGTCACTCAAGGCAGCCTACATCCCCGGGGTCCAGAATATAGGAGCAGACACTCTGTCGAGACAGGGGCCGAGGCCCGGGGAATGGTGGCTCCACCCCCGAGGTGGTGGAGCTGATATGGAAATTATAAGTGGATCTGTTTGCGTCTCGAGAGACGTCTCACTGTCCACTTTGGTTCTCCCTCACGCATCCAGCTCCTCTGGGACTGGATGCTATGGTACAGACGTGGCCGAGGCTACGTCTGTACGCCTTTCCCCCAGTTGCTCTGCTCCCGGGAGTTCTGGAAAGAGTTTGCAGGGATCGGGTCCATCTACTTCTTATAGCCCCGCGCTGGCCGGGCAGAGTATGGTTTCCCGATCTTGTGTCCCTCCTCGACGGGCATCCTCTGGAGTTACCCGTCAGGAGGGACCTTCTGTCCCAGGCAGAGGGCTCGATATTTCACCCTCGGCCAGAACTGTGGAACCTGTGGGCTTGGCCTCTGAGGGGGCCCAGCTCATAGAGTCAGGTCTCTCAACCGAGGTTGTTGAGACCATTCTACAGTCCAGAGCTCCCTCCACGAGGAAACTTTATGCCCTGAAGTGGAGAGTATTCACTTCTTGGTGTAGTGACCGTCGGTTGGACCCAGTCCACTGCCCAATTGGTACAGTGCTGGAGTTCCTGCAGGAACGGTTCACTGCAGGGCCGGGTTTCCCGATAACGATGTATCTTAGCTCTTAAGAGCGCTTTCTACGTGCAAGGTTACGAACGCTCGCAGCAATTCCACGAGCGTTTCCCAAAAATGCACTTAACATGAACGCGCGAGAATGCGCTCTACGTGCTACTTAAGAGTCGCTGTCCATTCGTGAAGTGCTGAAACATAACCTTATATGGAACGTTTAACCTAATAATTGTCATCTGTTGTGGATTAGCAATCAAGACAAGTCTATATAAAGCACCTACAGGCGGAGGCACTGACAAAATAGCAAAAAAAAAACAAAAAAAAAAAGATTCCTTTCAAAAAGATGAAATTAATGTCCTTTTAGAGGAGATAGAGTGAAACAAAGATGTAATTTTTAACAGATTAAAAGGATTTCTTTTATTTATTTTTTGTTCATTCATTTAATTTTGATTAAAATTATTAGATTAAATTATTTCTATTTTTTGTTTTGTTTTCTGACCTTTTTAATTATTTAATTTATACATTAATTTAACCAACAACAAAAAAAGAGTAATAAAGTGTACAATAAAGTACAATCAAACCTTATATTATAATCACATTGCATTTGAATAAAGTTAAAGGTGTAATCTGTCGGTTGTCCTGCAGGTGTCCTCATAAATCTGTCTTCTTACGATGAACTTGGTGATGTACGATTACTCCAGAGCACTCGTAGATCTACGAAGATTTTCAAGTGCTACTTAAGCTACGATGCTTTTGGGAAACAGACCGTAATATTAAGATCAGTCGTACGATCGTTTTTACGATCAACTTAGGCTTACGATGCTTTTGGGAAACGCAGCCCAGGTCTGACCCCGTCCACTTTAAAGGTCTATGTGGCGGCCATAGGTGCTTACCACAGTCCTTTGGGTGGAATGTCTGTGGGGAAAGACCCCTTGGTATCTCGTTTCCTTCGTGGCACTTGGAGGTCCTCCTCCCTTTCGAAATCGGACCAGGAGGCGAATAATTTGCTTTGCCCTGTTCGGGCGTTAGACGCGTATGTCCACAGAGCTGCCCTGTGGCGTAAAAGTGACTTTTGCTCCCCTAACAAGGGAGGTCCAGTGTCTAAGCAAAGGATGAGCAAGTGGGTGGTTGAGACTATCTCACTGGCTTATGAGGCGGCTGGACAGCCTTCTCCTTGGGCTGTCCGGTCGCTCTCTACTAGGAGTATGGCGGCCTCTAAGGCCCTTATATCAGGAGTATCGTTACAGGACGTCTGTGATGCGGCAGGCTGGTCCTCACCGCACACCTTCGTCAGGTTCTACTCTCTGGATTTAGACTCTACTCTAGGGTCTCATGTTTTGTCTTCTTAGTGCTGCTCACATGATTACACACAGGACAGACATTTGTAGCTATGGAGGCGTTGGTATAGACGTTCCCATAGCGTCAGCTTTCGACGCAACGGGAGTTCCCTTGAAAGGGAACGCCTCGGTTACGACTGTAACCTCGGTTCCCTGAAGAGGGAACGAGCGTTGCGTCGCCTTGCCATATCTCCTTCATGCCTGTCAGCGCGACTTCAGACTTTACGAAGCTTTCGTTTTCTGTTTCGGGCCGGCTTTTATAGCTTCCTGGTACGTGACGTCACCCGCCTCTGACGTTCCGCCACACCATTGGACTGATTTTACATGTGCTTCAAGACGTCATCACGCAAAGCGTTCCCATAGCGTCAGCTTTCGACGCAACGCTCGTTCCCTCTTCAGGGAACCGAGGTTACAGTCGTAACCGAGGCGTTTCTTCATCTCCTAGACTGAACAAACTAACGGATTGGGGAAAATTAGATACATTTTTTGCTATTTTATGTGTTTGGATATGCTTTGGTGTTGATGCATCGACACAGAATGGTAAGGCATTTCTATTTTAAATAAATAACATACAGAAATGATAGCAATGATGTCATTTTCTAATTGTCTAACAGGTTGCTCTGAGATCCCAGAGGAGGAGAATGCAGAAGTTTCTGAAATCTCAAGGAAAGACAACTACTCTGATGGTGATAAACTTGACTACATTTGCAAACATGGCTATGCATCTCCACTAAAAATCACCTACATGTGTAGTAAAAACAAATGGACTAAATGGCGTGGTGAAAAATGTTCACGTAGGTATACAAGACACACACACAATATTTAGAAATTATTGGACTGCTCTAAAAATACTTTAACTCTAGTTGTATGCATTCAAAATAATCAGAGTAACTTATTATCATGTAATTTCATTGGACTTCAAAAGCTGATTTCTCAGAACTCTGAACTGTATCTTTTGTTTCTGATTCACAATCAGTCAAACGCTGTGAGCTGCCTGAAGATATTCCAAATGGTCAATACACTATTGTGAATGGTAACAAATTTGTTTTTGGAACAACCATCAAGTATACCTGCAGAGATGGGTGAGTATGTAAGTTTATATTTAGACAGATCTATTTTAAAAAATGTAAAAAAAATCTTATGGATATGTTTGTCAAGCTACCAGATGATGAGTCGATTTGACACCAGAACATGTCGGGATGGTGGATGGGACAATCAAATACCTGCCTGTGAAGGTACTGAAAAAGTCACATACACACTTAAAAATTAAGGATCAAAAGTGGGTTTTCATGGAAGAACCTTTATTTCTAAGAGTGTAAACAGTGCATTAGGCCTATATTTTCCTTTTTTGACTTCACACAAAAATGCAGGTGACATCAGATTGTTGTCGTTAAATTTTGAATATCCTAAATTATTTTGAACTGTTTAAGTGGCTGATATAACTGCATTGGTTACTGCATGTATTTTTCCATCTGAGGTCCTGAAACTAGACTTTTTTTATTTAATTTTTTAGAGGTATTGTGTGTCCCAGACAAGACAGGGGGAAACATGAGAGTGGAGGGACTCCCTGATTATGATGAATTAATCAAATATGAACACAGGTTGACATTTTCATGTGTTAGTTATCGTCAGATTTTACAAGGACCGAAAGAAATCACCTGCCTGTCGAATGGACAATGGAGCAGCCCATTTCCCAAATGTGTAGGTAAGGCCACAGAGGTTATATTCAAATTTAATATAACAAAAGACATAGTACATATCTATAAATAAATAAGACTTTGTATATAATTTTTGGTTTGTACTATTTTGAATATTACTACAAAATATTTTGTATAATTAATGTTTATTATTATTTAATAATATTACTCATTCTATTTTATAAGATTTCAGGTGTGATTATTTTAATATATTATACATGATTTTATTTCACAATACTATTTTGAAAAATTATTTTGTTGTATAATTAATATTAATGTGTTCATATTATATATTCACTTTTATAATATTTCATATTTTGGTGCAATTCTTTCATTATTATATATTTTATTAAATTCTTTTGTATATTGCTAGGTAAAATACACATAAATGAATTAGATTTCCCAGGGGTAGAGATGCAGTCTGACTTCATGTGACGTCATGCTGACGTTTTTTAATGCAAGTCCACTGGAGGCGAGTGTAGTAATGAACCCGTGTGCAGTTTATTTAATCCAAAGTAAGCAAATACAAAACATAGAATTGACTGGAACATGAGCGGACTTGACTATGAGCAGACTTGACTATGAGCAGACTTGACTATGAGCGGACTTGACCATGAGCAGACTTGACCGAAACAATCACCAACAGCAGGTTACACTGAAAAAAACTAGACAAAGGAACAATGAAACACGAGGGCTATTTATACAGAGACTAATGACCAAACAAGGAACACGTGTGAACAATTAGGACAGAGAACCAATGAGAAAACAGAACTGAGAAACACATGTAAAAAAAAACAATGAGAATATGACACATACACATGGCACATATATGAGGATCAAGGGAAGAAGATGACATGGGACCAGGAAACAAGAGTATGAGTATTTCAAAATAAAAGACATAAAACTATAAACATGAAACAAATCCCAAAACCACATGATTTGGTGGCTTGGGTAAAGATGTTCCCACAGCATCAATCGATGCAGCGTGAGTTCCCTAGAAAGGGAACGCCTCGGATTCGGATTTACCTCTTATTGTGACATAGGCAAAAGACACACACACATATATATATATATATATATATATATATATATATATATATATCGTCGCTGTCGGGCAGAATCCTCGCATATCCAAAACCATTATTTTTCAGGAAATTAAAAAAACGCATTTTTTTTGAGTTACTAGACATTGTATCGTTAAAGTTGGTATCATACCTTATACTGCCATCATATACTGTTGTGTACCAACATTAACACAACATTTCCCCAAAATCATGTTTAATCAGAGATACAAGATTTATGACTTGGGATCAGGGAGATACGAGATTACTCTATCATTGATAAGAATGGAACGGACACAGACGTCGCTGCTGCCCGTAGTGTTCATCAAAGTCTGCGGTCGCGTTGAGCCTTTTGACAAGAGAGCTAATAAAAGCTAATGATTGTGGTAACATACATCTTCCTAAACTCTATTTTAAACGTTTAAGAGTTATGAGTGATGCAATACCAAAATAAAACAATAAACTGACTAGGCTGTCTAATTGGCGGAAATTAATCTGCACGCAAACAAAGTTGGCGGTCGCGTTGAGCCTTTTGACAAGAGAAAAGGCTTCAATAGTTAACCAAAGCTAACGACTATGGTTACATACATCTTCCTAAACTCTATTTTAAAGGTTTAATAGCTATAAGTGATGCAAAACAAAAAACGATGAGCTGACTGTCTAATAGGCGTAAATTAGCCTAATCTGCACGCAAACTTACCTTCATGGCTCACAGGCTTCCTTCTGCACCGAAGCATTAGCTATTGATTTTTAACAAAACAGGCCTACTCAAATGTATCTAACCTAAATATGTTCACTCGTTATTGTCTAAAAAACAGAGTTATCCAAAGATAGGCTTACTTGGCGCCAGTAGACAGCCCTTTTTCTCCCATAAATAAAAACCTTGCTACTTGGGGTATTTTACATGCACAGTGCCAACTTCGAGTCAGTAAAACAATAATAAAAACAATAATTTAATGGTGGTATCCAAAACATTTAATTCAATTCAAGTATTATATTAGATACATTTTAAAACGTCAATGCACATGTATAATAAGCCTTAAATAGGCCTAATAATTAGTAGATATTTAAAATACATAAATTACTGATATCCTAGTTTAACACAGATAAAATCCTAGTTAACGCTTGCTTTACGTGTTGCTCTACGAGGATTTCTTAATCGTTGCGACTTTCAATCTTGAGGAGACAAAAAGGAGTGAATAAGAGGTGGAATTACGAGGATTCTCAGACTGTTGAAGTGTCCAGTGGAGTTAAGAGATTTGCTCTCAAGCCATTTTCAACACTTTAGATCAATAACAGACCCACGTTGGGACTGAACAATAGCATCGATTTGTGAAAAAATATGAAATTGACCAAATTTGGACGTAGGAGGTTTCCGCCCGACAGCGACGATATATATGCTTCACAGGATGCTTGAGACTCATCAAACATCCTTTTCTTTGTTCTCTTTCTTTTGAAAGTCTGATTTATAGCAGTCTGTCACAACCAGCCCCTTTGCTTCCATCTCATAAGTATCACATTTTCCCCTGACTTCACCGATGAAAGCGATCAATGAATTGTACAAAACTGAGACAGTGCACAGGTCTCGGTCAACCTGCTGAGGTGCTTTGCTTACTCCATTGACCCAGTTAAACACTTCATCCCAAACAACAGATAAAATGGTGGTTTCCAGGTTATCCATAAATGTGCATTTTGGGGGTTTTCGTGATCGTTATGGATACTCTCCAAAGCTTCCTTGATTGCTCCAAATCCAACTCTGAGAGCTTTTTTCCAACGTTGAGCATTGGACATATTCTACAAGTGGATTCACGTCTTTAATTCTGTCCTGAAGTCCAGAATATCTGCCAGACATGTTATTAGCATTGCTATAACTTTGGTCTCGACAATCCATCAACTAAATGATATGTTCTTTTATGGCCTAAATGAGCTCGTTTGCCATGTTTTCTGCAGTATGGCTCTAGAGGTTCACACTGTCCTGTTGGACATAGCGATCTGGACTGGATCTGGAAATTCATCAGATTTTTGGACAGAGCGAGTTGGTCAGTGTGAGTGATGTCTGGAGTAGAATCTACAATCAAGTAGAAATACTTTGCGCTTGTGATTTCACCCAAAATCATGTAAAAATGTGTCAGCCATGACACAAATAAACTCATCACATGTTGTAGAAGAAAGATAGTTTTCCAGAACCTCTGTGTCCATGCTTAGAAAGATGTTCGGACAACAGGGGGTCAAATTCGCTGATCAACTTAAGACATCCCAAAAAATGTCCATTTCTTGTGAGGCGAGCTGTTTGTTCTCACCACAAAAAGGCAATCCGCGGAAATTTTACCATGGCAATTATGCGCCTTATAATATTACGCCAATATACAGTATTTTGTTATGCAAGAACATCATTTGCAAAACTGGAGTCTATTCGTGCATCAACAGTCGTTGAATGAACTAGCACTGCATTGATATGTTCCGCTGACCCTTCATGTTCTGATAAACGACTCAATATATTCTTCTAGTCATTGTATCCTGAAGTAAAGGCTGTTTCAGTAGTAGCAGTACACAGACCATTTTATGGGGAATACACTAACCATTCCCTCAGAAGATCCTCTCCATTTGTCATCCGTCTGTAGAAGTGCTCCCTTGTTAAACTGATGAATTGTTCCGAACTGATGCAGAGAAGTCTCAGATATTTTGCTCAGGTTTGTTGAAGCAAAAGTAGTCTCGAGCACTTTCATTCACTGGCCATTCTGCTGGGTCAGAGCTTACCAAGCTCACTGTGGTTAAACTTTCGGTGTGGCTGGTGATATATGTTCATGTGTGATAACGGGCTGAGAACCCATGGCTTCTCTTTGCTTCAAGTCATTTTCTTTTTTTCCTTTTACAAGCTCCCGATGTCGCGGACATATTCGCATACGCATTAGCGGCTAAATTTGTGTAATGTGATGATCAGGATGTAGAATGAGGCGTAATAAATATTTTCTTGTACTGTGCATACCAAATTATATATTTTACATTTTGTAATCATATACATCGATATATCATATACATGATCATTTCGATCTTCAAAGTACCAATTTATAGAGACCAAACATAGTGTAGGTGAGGTTACATTGACCGTTGGTTCGATCATAAAATACACAGTATCAAAAAGATATATATAATTAAAAGACACTACACAAGACAGTAAATCATTCACACAATGTTCTGGGATGCATGTTCATTTATATATATAAATGAATGCAGGAAAGTCTTGCTTTAGTTGGGGGGATGGGACCATAGATACCAGAGTGAGTTTTAAAGATTATTTGTTAAATATAACAAATGATTGTGTCTGATTTGTCTCACAACGTATACTCCATCTTTAACTCAATACCGTATAACAAAAATGTAATTGTAATGCTAAACCACTACTTGGTAGTACACAATGAAAATCAGTAGTATAGTGAATCCAAAACACTGGGCCACATAAGGTATAAAAGCTTCTGTGTGGATAAATATGTGATCAAATGTCTGCTTTCTCTAGAGGCAACGTGTTCTCTAAACACAACAGTGGAAGACTTAAAAATAGAGCGATTCCCTGATATTGAGGGTCCCATCAAACATGGACACAAGTTAAGGTTTTCATGCAATGGACAAGAGCTGATATTAAAAGGACAGAGAGAAATCACCTGTCAGCCAAATGGAGAATGGAGCAGCCCTTTCCCCAAATGTGAAGGTAAGGCCACAGAATGTAAAAGCCTTGGACTGGACAAAGATAAATCAATGATAGATCTGTTGTTCACATGGAGGATGCTTGATTTATCAGATCTTTATGTTCTTTAGAGGTAATGTGTGTCGCAAACCTGACTATAAACATGAGATCAGACGGACACCCGGGGCCTGAGGTTTCAATCAGACCTCGACACACAATAACTCTTTCATGTGTTGGGAAGGGATCGGAATTACAAGGACAGAGTAAAATCTCCTGCTTGTCAACTGGAGAATGGAACAACCAATTTCCTAAATGTGTAGGAGGTAAGGTTCACAGCTTTACTAGTCAAGTTTTTTTAGGAGTGTTTGTAAGCATCACTATTGCTCATATTAAAGTGTAGGTTCGCCGATTTTCAGCCCACTTTGTATTGTTACATTGTCTGTAGTATATGTAAATGAACAATGTTTACTCTTTCTCTGTTTTATCTGGACAGAGAAATTCCATTTTATTCAACAGCAAAAGTTTGCTGGATGACAATAAAAACTCCAAGGCTTTTGTGAAAAGATCAGATTGTATTTCCGCATTTTTGTATTCCCGCCCACAAACAGTTGGATCGACAGAGGGTTATTAACAGAACAGTTATTATAAGAGTAGGTTTATCACTGAAATTTGTATGGTTGTCTACATTTTAAACAGCATTATGGTAAAAATGGAACACTATGGCAACAGCTTTCTCTACACGACAGTGTATTCCTTCAGGGAGTTGGACAGAACTGATGGAACAGCAGTTTCTTTTAGTTTTTCCCCTCCGTTTGTCCTTAAACACTGTGTTCATAGTCATCCCGTTTGAAAGGGAAGCTACAGACATGGAGGTTTTTCAGATTTTCTGTCACTGTGTTCTAAGAAGTTGCTATAAGAAGTATTTCCTACTAAAGCAAGGCTGTATTTGACTCTGATCAAGTCTATCCATTAGGAGCATACTGGTGGGAGTGGCCTTGGTTGGCAACATGCCCAGTGCATTATGGGTGTTGACTTTTACCTATACCTATTTGGCAAAAGGAAAGACAGTGGCCCCTTTTTCTCTGTTTTCTCTAGTCAGGTAGCTCCAATTTCAACAAAATTTTTTTGCCTTTCTACCACAAAGACAGACACGTTTTATTGAAAGTCATTTTGCCAGAGAATTACTCCTTTAAAGTTTGTGCTCAACTTTGATATGTAATTCATCAGCAACCATCCAAAACACGAGTATATTATATTATATTATATTATATTATATTATATTATATTATATTATATTATATTATATTATATTATATTATATCATATTTATTATATTGAAAAATCCAACCCCGATCTCTTCAAAGCAGAAAGTCATTTTCTTTAAGCATTTGATTAAAATTAAATTACCTTATATACTTACATTAATTTAATGTGCATTACATTAAAAACATGTTCTGTTGTTTAAGGCCATAAAAAAGGCATCTGGCTGATATTGAGATGTGTTAATGCCACATTTACTTGGTGATCTAAAAACAGTCTAAAAAATGTCTTTGCCCTCAGGGAAATGTGAGCGACCACCACAAGTGGACTTTGCAGACACAACAGAAATGACAAAACCTGAATACAATTCAGGGGAGAAAGTTGAATACATCTGCTTTAATAAATACACACTGGTTCAGGATCACCCCTACTCCAAATACTTGACCTGTGAACAAGGCGAATGGAGAGGGAATATTAAGTGTTTAAGTAAGTATGAACACTAAACCATACATCAAAGACACGTTAGGCTTTTCTTACTGTATTTGTTTATTATTATTTGTAAGTTTGATGTAATCTTGTAGTGCTGATGAATCAATGAATGTATATTCTAACAGTGACAGTGAGATGTTGTCTGTTTCAGAGCCTTGTACAGTGACGGTGGAGGAAATGGATAAAAGAGGTATACAGCTGCGATGGCGTCCACGGGAAAAGATATTCTCACCACATGAGGACAGAATCATCTTTGCATGTCAGAGGGGCAAAGATTTAATAGGCAGTATCCCCCTAATACAATTCTGCAATGATGGAGTGATGAATTTGCCTGAGTGTGTGTGACAAGGAGAATAAAACTACAAAATAAACACTTTTTCCCAAGTCAGTTTCGTTGTTTGGGAATTCTTGCAATTAAAACTAAATAAATGATCAAAACAACATTATATGCATGTATGAAAACGACATTAACTCATTTAATGCCAGCTAAGTGAGCATTTGTGTACAATGCAAAAAGCCTGTAAGACCAAAGAGAAATCTGCAAATAATCGTGTGTGTGTGTGTGTGTGTGTGTGTGTGTGTGTGTGTGTGTGTGTGTGTGTGTGTGTGTGTGTGTGTGTGTGTGTGTGTGTGTGTGTGTGTGTGTGTGTGTGTGTGTGTGTGTGTGTGTGTGTGTGTGTGTGTGTGTGTGTGTGTGTGTGTGTGTGTGTGTGTGTGTGTATCGTCAGCCACACCCTCAGCACCAGATTTCTACACATGCTCACCTGATTACTGATCAGCACTGCATCCAATCATCACTGCAACATAAAAGCACACTCATTTCAATTCACTCTAGCCTGGTCTCATCGTTCTAACCTCAACACCTACCCGACTACCTACCTGTGGATACTTACCTGAACGGTCCAGTCCTGAACGGTCCAGTCTTCTGTCTGCTTATGCATTATGTCAGTAAGAGCATATATCTTCCAACCAGATACTCACCTTGCATCTTGTTTCGGAAAAAACTGAGTTTAAGTATGTATGTATGTGTATGTGCAAATATGGGGGGTAAGGAAATGCATGAGTTATCAAACTTTCTTTACTTTGTGCCATTTAATGAAATTGTTCTCTGGGATTCCTGCCGATTACAAATGTGACCACTGACATATATGTATTCTGACCATGAGTTAGGAGCAATAATGCATAAATAACAGAACTTTTAATATTTATATTAATTAAACATCTGTATTGACATGTTTTCTATGCTTACAGAGCTGACAAGTCTATTTTAAATACATAAAAAAAATGTAGACTTCATACTAAAGAGAAAATTTTGGTCACAAATAGAATTAAATAGCAAAACTCCAGCTAATATTAACGCACAAACATAGACCAAGAAACGTTCTGTGCTGTTTAAGCTCAGAACATTTTTGTGAGCCTTTTTACATTCAAACTCAATAGTTTAATTGGAACGTGAATTTGTGAAGTACATCTGTTTAGTCATATTATTGTCTCAAATAATGCAAAATTACAGATTTCGCCCTTAAATAGAAGAACACTGTTAAGTTTTCATATAGCCTAATCATTGGAGGTGGAGCTGAGTCCTGTTTGAATGGGCAGAAGGAAGGGGGAGATTGCCTTTATCTACATTACACAGACTTCAAAGATTCATATCGCAACTGGTCTTAAGACTGTCCGTGAACAAATCTTTTGGAAAACAGGTAATATCAGAATTTTAGGTACATACTATTTTAGGTTTACTGCTAAAGAAATATATAGGAAATAAGGAAAATGTAATTCTTTAAATACTCCATGTTCAGTCGATATACTGTTTATTAGTCTTGTAAACTGTACTAAGCAATCTTTCATGTTTTACAGCTTAAAATGAAATATTTTAAGGGAGTTCTCTTTCTTCTATTAACGATTGTGGATGTCTCAACAAATGCTCAAGGTAACACAATACAAAAAATAGCATGTTTTATGCTGTACAAAAAAAGCATGTTTTTAAAAAAATATATTTTCCCCCCTTTTCATGCCATTAGTTTATGTGAGATACAATTAAACTGCTCTTTATTCCAGTAGAACTATAACATCTCTTTTTATATTGACTGAATTGTATTTCTTCTTCTACAGAGGTAACATGTGAGGGCGAACAACTCATCAATGTTGACATTTTAATTGGACATCCAGGTACCGTTTCACCTTATAAACCTGGACATATCTTAGTTTTTCGATGCACAGATGTGACCTTGAAGATGTACGGCCAACGCACAATTGAATGCCTGTCAAGTGGAAAATGGGATAACCCATATCCAAAATGTGGAGGTATGTAGAGATACTACAGTAATATATATGCTTTAAATATTTAAGGTTTGTTTTAACTAATGAAATGTTTTTTTTATAATGTTGAAAAAATATCATTGTAATTTATATAAAACAATTAATGCATTATTTTATGCTTTATTCATTAAAACATCTACAATTCAATACACACACACACATGAACTCTGTTCCATATTTCATCTCTTAGTGTGAGTTAATTAACAACTAACTAGCCTCAGTCTACACTACACAGCGAAGGAAAAAATAAATAATAATAATTAGATGCCTATGCGATTGGAAATGTACCAGATAGCCTATTGTGGTTGTAGGGCAAAGTTAATTTTGTGAACTAGCCTAATATGATTTTCAACTTTGAAAAAAAAAAAACTGTAGGTCTGATAGTTGACATTGTATATTAAGAAATATGACATATATTCTCATAAATAGATAAGTCCGGATAAGGACACTGCAGTGAGCATGTCCTCTAAAAACAACAGTGGAAGACTTAATAATGGAGCGATTCCCTGAACTCAAGGGTCCAGTTAAACCTGGACATGGTTTTATATTTTCATGCATAAAATTCAAATGTGGTTCTAAAATTATTTCATTCAGACCTGGACACACAATAACTCTTTCATGTGTTGGGAAGGGATCGAAATTACAAGGACAGAGTAAAACGTACTCGGTTACTAACGTAACCTCGGTTCTCTCTAGAGAGGAAACGAGTACTGCGTAAGTCTTACGCTAGGGGAAAATCTCTTTTCCGCGAGATACTGAAGCCAAAAAATTATCCTTAATTTTGAAATAATGTAAAACGCGTTGCGGCAGCATGCAGACATAGGCGAGACGGCTTGCGCGCCTATTGGCTGCCCTGCGGCAACTGCAGCAGCCTATCGATAAGGCCCTATCGTGACGTCAGTACCAATGGGGGCGCTTCGCGCCCAATACGTCACGTCCCGCCGAAACGGGCGTGGCCTGGGGCTATAAATATAGCATCGAAAGGCTAGCTTACCGGTTTTTCATCGCCGGAGCGAACCGGAGCGCGCGCAGGCACGGCAAGATACGCAGTACTCGTTTCCTCTCTAGAGAGAACCGAGGTTACGTTAGTAACCGAGTACGTTCTCTTACGAGAGGTACTCTCATACTGCGTAAGTCTTACGCTAGGGGAAACAGTGTAAAACGCCGTGCGTGCTTGAGACATAACACTAAAGTCCCAAGGGCAGGTGCCCGGGGCTCATATAGTGCCTAATCACAAGGGACTCACAGAGAATCCGGGAAGAGGGGCTAGAATAGCATCATTCCTGTAATATAGAGCTCTGATAAGAGCATATTATATCAAGTGTTCCACACAGCCAGGGCGAACACGGCCTGGACTGATAAATATGGGGGACTTACGCACTGCCCATAGAAGTATACATACGATCAGTGATCGACGCTCTAGCGGTTTCAGCATCCTGAGCCGATAGGATCGGGCGGGCAATACTGAAAATTTAAACCGAGAGCAACCTAGCTTGCAAAGCGGGAACCTCAAGGTTATAGAACCTTATAAATGTAGACGGGGAGGCCCAGCCTGCCGCCATACAGATATCTTGCAAGGCAATCCCACTGGACCAAGCCCACGACGAGGCCATGCCTCTTGTGGAGTGCGCTTTGACACCTATCGGGCATTGCAGGCCCTTGGATGTGTAAGCTAGCGCTATAGAATCAACTACCCATCTGGATAGGCTCTGTTTTGACGCAGCTAGTCCCTTAGAACGTCCGCTGAACAAAACGAAGAGCTGCTCCGTCTGTCTGAAAACAGATGAGCGAGACACATAGGCTCTTAACGCCCTGACCGGGCAAAGGAAGCCTGCGTCCCCTTCCTCTTCAGATACCGGCAGGGCCGACAGGGAGATAACCTGTGCCCTAAACGGTGTGTTGAGGGATTTAGGAACATATCCGTGCTTTGGTTTGAGTATGACTCTCGAGTCATTAGGCCCAAACTCCATACACGTCGCGCTCACTGAGAGCGCTTGCAAATCCCCTATGCGCTTCACTGAAGCGAGAGCCAGAAGAAACACTGTTTAGAAAGACAAGAGTTTCAGGTCTATTGACTGTATTGGCTCGAATGGGGCACCTTTCATGGCTTCCAGAACCGTGGAAAGGTCCCAAACGGGAACTGAGGGTGGTCTGGGAGGGTTCAGCCTCTTAGCTCCTCTAAGGAAGCGAATGACCAGATCGTTCCTTCCTAATGACTGACCAAGCGGTGGTTCAGCGAACGTTGCTATGGCCGCCATATAAACTTTGAGCGTGGATGGGGTTCTGCCCTTATCCAGAAGCTCTTGTAAAAAGGAGAGAACCTCCGGCACCCCACAGCGTGAGGGTGAAGTGCCACTCGCTGTACACCAGCTAGTGAACACAGACCATTTTGAGGAATAGAGCCGCCTCGTAGATGGAGCTCTAGCCTGCGTGATCGTGTTTAACACTCCCGCTGGGAGGTTAATGGGTACCCGTTGATGGCCCACACATGTAGGGACCAAAGCTCCGGGCGAGGATGCCAGATCGAGCCGTTCGCCTGTGAGAGGAGATCCCTCCTCACCGGTATCGGCCACGGGGCGGTACTCGTCAGCTGCATCAGGACTGGAAACCAGACTTGGTTTGTCCAAAATGGGGCGACGAGTAGCACTGGGCATCCGCTCTCCCTGATTCGCTCTAACACCTGGGGTAGGAGCGTGACAGGGGGAAACGCATAGAGCGGGCAGCGGGGCCAGACGTGAGCCAGCGCATCCCTGCTCTTGGAGAAGAATTCCTGACAATGAGCGTTCTCTTGAGACGCAAATACGTCTATTTCCGCTCTACCAAATGTCCTCCATAGCATTTTGACTGTCTGTGGATGTAAAGACCAATCTCCTGTCGGCAGATTGTTTCTGGTCAGTCTGTCTGGTCCCACATTCAGATGGCCGGGCACATGCGCTGCCCTGAGCGAGCGCAGATTGTGCTGAGCCCAGACCAGGAGGCGTTCCGTCAGCCTGTGAAGGATTCTGGATTTGATACCTCCTTGGTGATTTATATAAGCCACCACTGACATGTTGTCCGAACGGACCAAGACGTGGTGTCTTTTTATCTGGGGACAAAAACGCCTCAGCGCGTTGTCGACTGCCATCAGTTTATATGCAGAAGCTTTTCCCGTTCCGACCACTGGCCGAATAACGGTCTGCCCTCGAGCAGCGCTCCCCATCCCGAGGTTGAGGCGTCCGTAGACACCACCTTCACACTCGAGGAAGTCCCCAGGCTTACACCTGACCGGTAAAAGTCGGTCACTGTCCAAGGTTTCAGAGCTGCGACGCATTTCTGATCGACCTTGAGGCGCGCGAGACCGGAGGTCCAAGCTCTGCGCGGCGCGCGCTTTCAACCAATACTGCAGCGGGCGCATGCGAAGCAGACCCAGCTGAAGCACTGAGGATGCTGAAGCTATGAGACCCAGCATCCTTTGAAACTTTTTGAGCGGGACTAAAAGCGCCGTGGCGAAAAAACTCTGTCATGCGCTGAATACCTAGTCTGCGCTGCGGCGACAGCTGTGCTGTCATGGACAGCGAGTCCAGATCTGTGCCCAGAAAAGATATTTTCTGACTGGGAGACAGTGAACTCTTTGCCCAATTGACTGTGAGACCTAAATTCTCGAGGTGATCGAGTAATATGGTCCTGTGTTCTATGAGCTCCGACTGTGATCGAGCTAGAACCAGCCAATCGTCCAAATAATTCAGCACTCGTATGCCTCGGAGCCTGAGGGGTGCGAGCGCTGCATCCGTGCACATTGTGAATACACGGGGTGACAGGGATAGGCCAAATGGCAGGACTGTGTACTGATATGCCTGGCCCTCGAAAGGCGAATCTCAGAAATCGCCTGTGACGTGACGCTATTTGTATTTGAAAATAAGCGTCTTTCAGATCTATCGACATGAACCAGTCCCCTTGGCAAATTTGCGAGAGGATTTTCTTGGTCGTGAGCATTCTGAACCGTCGTTTCAGAAGTGCTTTGTTTAGTCGTCTTAGATCTAAAAAGGGTCTGAGACCCCCGTCTTTTTTATTTTTTTTATTTTTTGGGTACCAGAAAATATCTGCTGTACATGCCCCCTTCGCTCTGAGCTTGTGATAGGGGTTCTATAGCCCCTTTGCTCAGTAACTTCGCTATTTCGGCCCGAAGTAGGTGTGCTACTTCCTTTTTCACCGTAGTATCGATTCGCGCCGCTTTGCGTTGCGGGCGTCGACCGAACTGTAGCGAATAGCCTCTTTCTATAATGTCTAGCACCCACTTCGAAACCCCGGGTAGCCTTGCCCATGCGTTTGCACGAATGGCTAGGGGTTGAATGCGAAGCGCGCTCTGGTCGCTCAGCGACAGAGGGGCTTCAGTGTGCTGCAACATAAGCGTCGCGCTTATGACATTTGAGGCAGGGGGCGCGCTGATAACAGCGGGCAGATTGCCCGCGCTCGACTCCTCTGCGGTGGTCAACCGAGAGGGGGAGGGCTGGGCGAGTCCCGTAAGACCTGTCATGTCTATGTGTGAATGTGGGCGCGGGATAGCGGGCACATTTACAACACTGAGAGCATTGTCTGCCTGAGCAGAGCGAATGCATGTTGGTTTCGTTTTACAGAAACCTTGAGACATGCAGAACGTAGTGTTTGTGGGTACTGGGCAGTGGGCACATTTACCACATTTAATGCGCAATCGATCTGGGTCGATTTCATGTGCGCGAGCCCTGTGCGACGGGCTGTGTTTCTGTGTAGGAATGAGCACTGGGCAGGCAGTGGGCATTTTGTCTACACTTATAACACCATCGGCCGTGGCCGGGACACCAGAAAATACACTCTATGGGATTTATCTGGGTAGCCGTAAAGCGGCGTTTGTGTGCAGGCAAGCGGGCTGTGTCGCCGACTTGTTTACTGCGGAATACACTGGAACAGTCGCATTTACTGGAACTGAACGAGCGAGAAGTTGCCATAGAAACAGAGAGCGTCAACATGCTGGCGTTTGTTTGCAGGCGTGCGTGCCTTACAACAGGCTCGCTCACTGCAGTATGACATTTCCAGTCGCCCGAACTTCAGAGGGGAATGAGAAATAGAATTCGGCCCGGCCGCAGCGGGACATTAACACTCTTTTCTCCTTTCGCCAGTGGCGCACGGGAAACCATAGAAACGGTGTTTGGGTGCAGGCGAGCGGGTTGTACAACGCGCTCGTTGGCTGCAAAATGCACATCTGCAGTCGCCTTTCAGGGAACTGACAGAGCGAAGCATTGGAGGCATAATTAATCTGCCGTTAGACCGAGATTCGAACACCGGTCTCTCGTGTGAAAAAACAAAGATTCCGCCACTGAGCCACAGGGGGGGAACACAAAGGCTTTCAGATGCACGAGCATATAACAGCGTCAACATGTTTTCTTCTGATTGACGCGTGAATGGGGCGCAGAGGCGGGGTAGCTTTCTTGTACGTAAAGAAAAACTAACCCCGACCGTCCGCTTCCAGCCTCCCCTGTGAACGGCGCATTTTGCGCGGCTCGAACAGAGGGAGAGAGAAAGCTAGCCCCGTGACCGTCCGCTCCTGACATCCCCTGTGAACGGCGCGGTTTGCGCGGCTCGAACAGAGGGAGAGCAGGTATCATCCTCCAAGCAGGCAAGGCAAGCGGGCGCACCGGCGAGCTTTGCGGGTTGGGGGGGGGAAAGGGGCGTCTTGAAAAAGACGCCCGGCTCTTTTAGTGCAATGAGAGTGTGTGTCGCGGCGGCGAACACACACACATACACAAAACACAGTAACAGAGAAAAGGATATGTACGCCGGAAAGCGTCAGCAGGAACGGCGACTGAAGGCGGCGAGTTGTCGACCGGCAGCTTCAGATGCAGATAAATCCCGCTGGGTGCTTGAGTCAGACGGCGCGGCTTCCTCTCAGGATCCAGCGATGCGTGAGCCCGCTGAAGAGATGAAAAATCGGTAAGCTAGCCTTTCGATGCTATATTTATAGCCCCAGGCCACGCCCGTTTCGGCGGGACGTGACGTATTGGGCGCGAAGCGCCCCCATTGGTACTGACGTCACGATAGGGCCTTATCGATAGGCTGCTGCAGTTGCCGCAGGGCAGCCAATAGGCGCGCAAGCCGTCTCGCCTATGTCTGCATGCTGCCGCAACGCGTTTTACATTATTTCAAAATTAAGGATAATTTTTTGGCTTCAGTATCTCGCGGAAAAGAGATTTTCCCCTAGCGTAAGACTTACGCAGTACGAGAGTACCTCTCGTAAGAGAACCACTTGCTTGTCCCATTTCCTAAATGTGTAAGAGATAAGGTCACATTATGTAAAAGCATTTAATTTAATTTTAATTAGTTGTCAGTACTTTTACATCATGTTTTGTGGAACGTTACTCATTGGCATGCAAATCTCTTGTGACTTGGACCAGGAAGCAACATAGTTACACACTAGCAATGTGACAGCGGGTTTTGCATGGATAAACCACTTGAATTTTCTTCAGAAAAATTAAAGGGTCAAAAGTGGGTTTTCACAGAAGAAGCATTTTTGGTTCCTCAGTGAACAGTTCTTAAAAGTACCCATTTTTCTTAGTGTGAAGATCTGAAGAACCATTTTCCACTATAAAGAATATTTTGTGGGAAGGAAAGGTTCTGTGGATGTTAAAGTTCTTCATGGAACTAGATGTCAATAAAGAAGCTTTATTTTTAAGAGTGTAAAGAGTGCATTAGGCCTATATTTACTTATAAAACACAAACACCAAAATGCAGGTGACATCAGATTGAATTTTTCATTATATGTTAAATATCCTAAATTATTTTTACCTGTTTAAGTGGATGGGCAGCCTGACATAAATGCTTCTTTTTTTTTTAGAGGTATCGTGTGTCCCAGACAAGACAGAGGGAAACATGAGAGTGGAGGGACTCCCTGATTATGATGAATTAAGCAAATATGGACACAGGTTGACATTTTCATGTGTTAGTTATGGGCAGATTTTACAAGGACCGAAAGAAATCACCTGCCTGTCGAATGGACAATGGAGCAGCCCATTTCCCAAATGTGTAGGTAAGGCCACAGAGGTTATATTCAAATTTAATATAACAAAAGACATAGTACATATCTATAAATAAATAAAACTTTGTATATAATTGTTGGTTTATACTATTTTGAATATTGCTACAAAATATTTTGTATAATTAATGTTTATTATTATTTAATAATATTACTCATTCTATTTTATAAGATTTCAGGTGTGATTATTTTAATATATTATACATGATTTTATTTCACAATACTATTTTGATCTCAAAAAATAAACTGTCTGCACACTTAAATCCTTTAAGCAAATTTAATCACCAAGCTTTCGGTCAAACGACCATCCTCAGGGCAGGATGAGGATGGTCGTTTGACTGAAAGCTTGGTGATTAAATTTGCTTAAAGGATTTAAGAGTGCAGACAGTTTATTTTTTGAGATCTTCAGTCTTGTTTGTCTGGCACCTTGGTGATCGTGAGTGCGGTGTAACTTCTTCAAAACAATACTATTTTGAAAAATTATTTTGTTGTATAATTAATATTAATGTGTTCATATTATATTATTCACTTTTTAAATATTTCATATTTTGGTGCAATTCTTTCATTATTATATATTTTATCAAATTCTTTTGCATATTGCTAGGTAAAATACAGCGTAGGAATAAAAAAAATTGGTTCAGAGGGGTAGAGATGCAGTTTGACTTCATGCTGACGTTTTTTAATGCAAGTCCACTGGAGGCGAGTGTAGTAATGAACCCGTGTGCAGTTTATTTAATCCAAAGTAAGCAAATACAAAACAGACTTGACTGGAACATGAGCGGACTTGACCATGAGCAGACTTGACCGCAACAATCACCAACAGCAGGTTACACTGAATAAAGCTAGACAAAGGAACAATGAAACATGAGGGCTATTTATACAGAGACTAATGACGAAACGAGGAACACGTGTGAACAATTAGTACAGAGAACCAATGAGAAAACAGAACGTCTCGGTTATGTATGTAACCCTCGTTCCCTGAGTAGGGAACGGAGACGTTACGTCAGTGACGATGAATGGGGTTTCGCTTAGAAAGCCTCTCACCTTCGAGTATACAAAACGAGCCAATGGCAAGAAAATGCCATGGGTCTGCGGAATTTGCATAGCGTAAGTCCGCCCCACGTCGTGGGTATATAAGGAAGTACGCTGGCAACATGCAGATATGTTTCTTCGCTGAGGAGCCGAGACTGAACTCAGGCATTCCCAGCGGTACAGCGGAAGTGGCAGGGAGACATAACGGGAACGAGGGTTACATACGTAACCGAGACGTTCCCTTTCGTGGTCACTACGAGTTACATCAGTGACGACCAGTGTTGGTCAAGTTACTTGGAAAAAGTAATTAGTTACTGATTACTGATTACTTCTCCAAGAAAGTAATCCAGTTACTTTAGTGATTACTTATTTTCAAAAGTAATTAGTTACTCTACTAGTTACTTTAGTTACTTTTCAAAAACATGATGCACGAAATGAATACGCTATAAAGCAATAGACCTTTCAGCCTAATTCTATTATTTCTGCATATTCCATCATCTAAAATTGAATCAAATGAAACATTCTTTTTTAAAACTTGTTTTATTAGTGTCAGTATTTTAACTTTATGCACATTGCATCAATGACTCACTCATTAAGATGGTCGCCTGCCGCCTCCTACTGGTGGTTTATAAATATTATTTATATGCACAAATAATATTTCTTATTTGTATATTCAAAAACTATTTTAAATAATCTCATTACATTATTTAATGCAGTTTATTTGATTGGTAACAGCCCTTTAGCATCTTATTATTCTATTTAATTTATTGTTCAAATTTAAGAATTTTAAATGAAACACAAAGCAAACGATTAGGGAAAAATGCCCTCTATAAAGGTTAAAATATCATACATATGCCGATTTATATATGTTAAAGCTGACTGAACTGATGAGAATACTGATTCGGAATAAATTATATTTACAACACACACACACAAAAATCAAATTTTTTTCCTGTTCAAACAAATGTTTTTACTCAGACTAAGTGATTGACTGACCGAAGGACAAATAAAAAGGCTTAAATGTTGAGCCCTGGTAGCCTATATATTTTTTATTATTATTCATTTATTTACCCATAAACCTGTCTTTAGGAAGCCATAAGTTACAGTGGCAAGAATAACTTTGTGAAACCTTTGGGGGTGGTGGACAGGGTTTAAATTAAGACAGGAGTTTGCCTTAATCTAGTTGATCATGCATTTCTTTTCTTTTATTCCACAGCTGATGTGTGCAGTTTTTTTTTATTGCTTGCATTAAAATAATTTTCTCTTGTTTTGTTTTTTAATTGCAGTATTTTTCTTCTGCCATTCATGCTTATCAGCTCCATGCAATCTTAAGCTTTTCTTGGTTCAGCTGTACACAGTCTGAAAATGTTGTTTGGAGGTTTGATCAAATAAAAGAGCCATTCTAAGAGCTGTTGACTTTTCTACCTTGAGAAAGAACGTTAAACGAACAACTTAAAAAGGCATGACAAATCATGACATAAGACTGACATCACTCACAACGTACCAATGCATTATCCCTCATGAACAAATATAATGTCTGATGTTTGCATGCGTGCATACCAGTTTACCATTACGACATCGTTCATGAATAAACATGACGTCTGAACACGGACAAACGGTGCGTGTTGACGCGTCAAAATTCACGCGTTTCGTTTAAAGACTTTTGAACGCGATCGCTTGCCATAGTGTTTACCACTGACTTCGCGGCGCTCATGTCATTGTCACTCACGAGTCACGGCTCACGTCACGAGACAGTCTCGCAGTATAACGCAGTAACGCAGCCTGCTTACGGGGAAGTAACAGTAATCTAATTACTGTTTTTGCAATTGTAATCCCTTACTTTACTCGTTACTTGAAAAAAGTCATCGGATTACAGTAACGCGTTACTTCTAACGCGTTACTGCCCATCAGTGGTGACGACGAATGGGGTCCCCAGTCTAATCACGCCACCTCGGCTGTCTTCCAGTGCCCTGCGTAAGTCTGAGCTCCCTGTCGTGAGACTAGCACGGACGAAGGACTCCTACTTAACACAGGAATACCAAGGTACACTGGGAAGCATATCTCAGCGGAAATATGCAATTATGCCCAGCCCGAAGGGGGGGGACTTGGAATACACATATGACCCCGAGGGGCTGCATATGGAGAATCACTGGGGTATCCAGCTGCAGGTGGAATATTTCAACCCCAGGGGTGGCAAGGTGGCTTGCCGAGGGAAAGACGCATGCTCAGAGAGGCTTACAGTGGAAATACACATGTGAGGGTCGCCCAGAGGGGGAACCATGCACATGGAGGCACCTAGCCAAGCACGAAAGCTGCCAGTGGCAAAACTCTGGCGTTGACGTCGACAGTGCTGGAGGAACTCAGGGCCTGCGGGAGGCTCACCTGAGGAGAATATCGCATGTATCCCGTCCGTGGAGAGGAATGGCGAGCAAGCGAAGACACCTGAGCAGAATCTAGTCCCGGCTAGTTGAAGCGAGTACATGAGAAGAAACTGGCTCCACTGGCTCCACTGGCGAATGTGTTAGGTGTCGCCAGATGTCTGTTAGCGAGGCGCCATGCGCTAGAGCCCAAGAGGATGCCACACTCCGAGTGGAGTGGGCCGTCACACCAAGGGGGCATGGTCGACCCTGCTGCTGGTATGCCAAAGCAATGGTGTCCACTATCAAGTGAGACAACCTTTGCTTGGAGAGAGCCTTTCCCTTCAGCTTCCGACCATAACAGACAAAGAGCTGGTCTGAGGTCCAGAACACTGCGTTCTGTCAACGTAAGCACAGAGCAGTGCCAAGGCTGGGTCTGCCTCCTCCAAGGGCAGCGCTTGCAGGTTCACCACCTGTTTTCTCGAAAGGGTGTGGTGAGAACCTTGGGCACATATCCAGGCCGGGGTCTCAGGATCACGTGAGAGTTAGCCGGCCCAAATTCCAGGCACGCTTCGTCAACCGAAAATGCCTGCAGGTCCCCTACCCTCTTGATGGAAGCCAATGCAACCAGGAGCGCTGTCTTAATTGACAAGAACTTAAGCTCCACTGATTGCAGAGGCTCAAAGGGAGCACTCTGCAGGGCAGTTAGAACCACTGAGAGGTCCCAAGAGGGTACGAGAGGACGGCGAAGAGGATTCAGTCTCCTCGCTCCTCTCAGGAACCTGATGATCAGGTCGTGCTTTCCAACGGACTTACCTTCGACTGCGTCGTGATGTGCGGCAATGGCGGCAACATACACTTTGAGGGTGGAGGGAGACAGCCTTCGCTCCAACCCTTCTTGCAGGAAGGAAAGCACGACACTGATCGTGGGTTCTTGATGTTTAGAAGAACACCAGTTGACGAAGAGGTTCCACTTCAACACATAGGCATGTCTCGTGGACGACGCTCTACCGGAAGTGATGGTAGCCACCACCGCAGGTGGTAGGGTACACAAACCTACCTCGTCCAATCCAGGAGCCACACGTGGAGGTTCCAAAGATCGGGAGGAGGGTGCCATAGGGTGGCCCGTACCTGAGAAAGCAGGTCCTTCCTCAGAGGAATTGGCCAGGGAGGTGCTGTCGCGAGGAGTACTAGTTCGGGGAACCAGGTCCGGTTGTGCCAATATGGGGCAACCAAAATTACCTGCTCCTCGTCCTCCCTGATCTTGCGCAAGGTCTGCGCAAGAAGGCTCACTGGGGGAAACGCAACTTGCGTAGGCCCCGCGGCCAGCTGCATCCGTGCCGAGCGTGCCCTCGGTCAGGGAATAAAACAGGTCGCAGTGGGATGAGTCGTGGGAGGCAAACAGATCTACCTGTGCATCCCCAAACTGATCCCAAATCAGCTGAACCGACTGGGGATGGAGTCTCCATTCTCCAGGGAGAGGCCGAAGCCGAGACAGCTCGTCGGTCGCACGGTTCAGGTCTCCCGGGATATAAATGGCTCGAAGCGAACTCAGATGCTTCTGACTCCACGGTGGCCTGGTCTGACAGAACTCCCGAGTCAGCACTGCCTCGAAGGCGAAGGCGACACACAGCACTGCATGCCTGTGCCACGATAGTGACAGAGAACATACAGCCCATGATCGCCACGCGATCGAGTGCAGCGAAGGCGGAGGACGCCTGTGGGCCGCGATAAGTCACGGGGACTCTCGCGAGCCGGAGAGAATTCCCGCAATGAAAACATGACTCATCCACGAGAACTGCCGAGCGTGATTAAGCCCAACACGCGAAACAGCGCTCGTGACCGTTAGGCAGATGAATCACGCGCCCACATCCAGTAAATACACGGGCGTGAAAAAGACGTGCCGCGTGCAGCTCTTTTAGAGAGAGGAAAAAGCTCAGCAGAGTGCTGAAGCGCCCAGGGAGAAACACACGCACTGTCGGCAGATCACTGCACAGATCAGCAGCAGGCAATGCAATCTCGCTGGAACGCGCCGTCACACCAACACACTGAAGAGCCGCTCGTCTCGTAGAGTGAAGATGTTTCAGAATGGCTTGTAGGAGTGAAGAGAACTCTCGGCTCCGAAGCGAAAACATGTCTGCATGTTGCCAGCGTACTTCCTTATATACCCACGACGTGGGGCGGACTTACACTATGCAAATTCCGCAGACCCATGGCATTTTCTTGCCATTGGTTCGTTTTGTATACTCGAAGGTGAGAGGCTTTCTAAGCGAAACCCCATTCGTCGTCACTGACGTAACTCGTAGTGACCACGAAAGGGAAAAAAAAAAACAATGAGAATATGACACATACACATGGCACATATATGAGGATCAAGGGAAGCAAATGACATGGGACCAGGAAACAAGAGTATGAGTATTTCAAAATAAAATAAATAAAACTATAAACATGAAACAAAACCCAAAACCACATGATTTGGTGGCGTGGGTAAAGATGTTCACACAGCATCAATCGATGCAGCACGAGTTCCCTAGAAAGGGAACGCCTCGGATTCGGATTTACCTCTTATTGTGACATAGGCAAAAGACACACACATATATATATATATATACATACATACATACATACATACATACATACATATATATATATATATATATATCATCGCTATCGGGCGGAATCCTCGCATCTCCAAAACCATTATTTTTCAGGAAATTAAAAAAACGCATATTTTTTTTGTTATTAGACATTGTGGCGTTAAAGTTGGTATCATACCTTATATTGCTATCATATACTGTTGTGTACCAACATTAACACAACATTTCCCCCAAATCATGTTTAATCGGAGATACAAGATTTATGACTTGGGATCAGGGAGATATGAGGTTACTCTATCATTGATAAGAATGGAACGGACACAGACGTCGCTGCTGCCCGTAGTGTTCATCAAAGTCTGCGGTCGCATTGAGCCTTTTGACAAGAGAGCTAATCAAAGCTAATGATTGTTGTAACATACATCTTCCTAAACTCTATTTTAAATGGTTAAGAGCTATGAGTGATTCACTACCGAAATAAAACGATAAACTGACTAGGCTGTCTAATTGGCGGAAATTAATCTGCATGCAAACAAAGTCGGCGGTCGCGTTGAGCAAAATTTGGACATAGGAGGTTTCCGCCCGACAGCGAAGATATATAGGCTTCACAGGATGCTTGAGACTCATCAAACATCCTTTTCTTTGTTCTCTTTCTTTTGAAAATCTGATTTGTAGCAGTCTGTCGCAACCAGCCCCTTTGCTTCCATCTCATAAGTATCACATTTTTCCCTGACTTCACAGATGAAAGCAATCAATGAATTGTACAAAACTGAGACAGTGCACAGGTCTCAGTCAACCTGCTGAGGTGTTTTGCTTACTCCATTGACCCGGTTAAACACTTCGTCCCAAACAACAGATAAAATGGTGGTTTCCAGGTTATCCATAAATGTGCATATTGGGGGTTTTCGTGATCGTTATGGATACTCTACAAAGCTTCCTTGATTGCTCCAAATCCAACTCTGAGAGCTCTTGCATCAGATAAGATTTTCAGAGTAAGGGTCCGTCTTTCACACTTCACATGGTATGACATAGGTTTTTTCCAACGTTGAGCATGGGACATATTCTACAAGTGGATTCACGTCTTTAATTCTGTCCTGAAGTCCAGAATATCTGCCAGACATGTTATTAGTATTGTTATAACTTTGGTCTCGACAATCCATCAACTCAATGATATGTTCTTTTATGGCCTAAATGAGCTCGTTTGCCATGTTTTCTGCAGTATGGCTCTAGAGGTTCACCACTGTCCTGTTGGACATAGCGAATGATCAGAGCAAGTTGGTCAGTGTGATGTCTGGAGTAGAATCTACAATCAAGTAGAAATACTTTGCGCTTGTGATTTCACCCAAAATCATGTGTAAAAATGTGTCAGCCATGACACTAATAAACTTATCACACGTTGTAGAAGAAAGATAGTTTTCCAGAACCTCTGTGTCCATGCTTAGAAAGATGTTCGGACAACAGGGGGTCAAATTCGCTGATCAACTCAAGACATCCCAATTTCTCATGAGTCGAGCTGTTTGTTCTCACCACAAAAAGGCAATCCGCGGAAATTTTACCATGGCAATTATGCGCCTTATATATTACGCCAATATACAGTATTTTGTTATGCAAGAACATTATTTGCAAAACTGGAGTCTATTCGTGCATCAACAGTCACACGCGTTGAATGAACTAGCACTGCATTGATATGTTCCGCTGACCCTTCCTGTTCTGATAAACGACTCAATATATTCTTCCAGTCGTTGTATCTTGAAGTAAAGGCTGTTTCAGTAGTAGCAGTACACAGACCCATTTTATGGGGAATACACTAACCATTCCCTCAGAAGATCCTCTCCATTTGTCATCCGTCTGTAGAAGTGCTCCCTTGTTAAACTGATGAATTGTTCCGAACTGATGCAGAGAAGTCTCAGATATTTTGTTCAGGTTTGTTGAAGCAAAAGTAGTCTCGAGCACTTTCATTCACTGGCCATTCTGCTGGGTCAGAGCTTACCAAGATTTCACTGTGGTTAAACTTTCGGTGTGGCTGGTGATATATGGATTCAAGTCATTTTCTTTTTTTCCTTTTACAAGCTCCCGATGTCGCGGACATATTCGCATACGCATTAGCGGCTAAATTTGTGTAATGTGATGATCAGGATGTAGAATGAGGCGTAATAAATATTTTCTTGTACCGTGCATACCAAGTTATATATTTTACATTTTGTTATCATATACATCGATATATCATATACATGATCATTTCGATCTTCAAAGTACCAATTTATAGAGACCAAACATAGTGTAGGTGAGGTTACATTGACTGTTGGTTCGATCATAAAATACACAGTATCAAAAAAATATATATAATTAAAAGACACTACACAAGACAGTAAATCATTCACACAATGTTCTGGGATGCATGTTCATTTATATATATAAATGAATGCAGGAAATTCTTGCCTTAGTTGGGGAGATGGGACCATAGATACCAGAGTGAGTTTTAAAGATTATTTGTTAAATATAACAAATGATTGTGTCTGATTTGTCTTACAACGTATACTCCAACTTTAACTCAATACCGTATAACAAAAATGTAATTGTAATGCTAAACCACTACTTGGTAGTACACAATGAAAATCAGTAGTATAGTGAATCCAAAACACTGGGCCACATAAGGTATAAAAGCTTCTGTGTGGATAAATATGTGATCAAGTGTCTGCTTTCTCTAGAGGCAACGTGTTCTCTAAACACAACAGTGGAAGACTTAAAAATAGAGCGATTCCCTGATATTGAGGGTCCCGTCAAACATGGACACAAGTTAAGGTTTTCATGCAATGGACAATGGCTGAAATTAAAAGGACAGAGAGAAATCACCTGTCAGCCAAATGGAGAATGGAGCAGTCCTTTCCCCAAATGTGAAGGTAAGGCCACAGAATGTAAAAGCCTTGGACTGGACAAAGATAAATCAATGATAGATCTGTTGTTCACATGGAGGATGCTTGATTTATCAAATCTTTATGTTCTTTAGAGGTAATGTGTGTCGCAAACCTGACTATAAACATGAGATCAGACGGACACCCGGGGCCTGAGGTTTCAATCAGACCTGGACACACAATAACTCTTTCATGTGTTGGGAAGGGAACAAAATTACAAGGACAGAGTAAAATCTCCTGCTTGTCAACTGGAGAATGGAACAACCAATTTCCTAAATGTGTAGGAGGTAAGGTTCACAGCTTTACTAGTCGAGTTTTTTTAGGAGTGTTTGTAAGCATCACTATTGCTCATATTAAAGTGTAGGTTTGCCGATTTTCAGCCCACTTTGTATTGTTACATTGTCTGTAGTATATGTAAATGAACAATGTTTACTCTTCCTCTGTTTTATCTGGACAGAGAAATTCCATTTTATTCAACAGCAAAAGTTTGCTGGATGACAATAAAAACTCCAAGGCTTTTGTGAAAAGATCAGATTGTATTTCCGCATTTTTGTATTCCCGCCCACAAACAGTTGGATCGACAGAGGGTTATTAACAGAACAGTTATTATAAGAGTAGGTTTATCACTGAAATTTGTATGGTTGTCTACATTTTAAACAGCATTATGGTAAAAATGGAACACTATGGCAACAGCTTTCTCTACACGACAGTGTATTCCTTCAGGGAGTTGGACAGAACTGATGGAACAGCAGTTTCTTTTGGTTTTTCCCCTCCGTTTGTCCTTAAACACTGAGTTCATAGTCATCCCGTTTGAAAGGGAAGCTACAGACATGGAGGTTTTTCAGATTTTCTGTCACTGTGTTCTAAGAAGTTGCTATAAGAAGTATTTCCTACTAAAGCAAGGCTGTATTTGACTCTGATCAAGTCTATCCATTAGGAGCATACTGGTGGGAGTGGCCTTGGTTGGCAACATGCCCAGTGCATTATGGGTGTTGACTTTTACCTATACCTATTTGGCAAAAGGAAAGACAGTGGCCCCTCCTTTTTCTCTGTTTTCTCTAGTCAGGTAGCTCCAATTTCAACAACAAAAATGTGCCTTTCTACTACAAAGACAGCCACGTTTTATTGAAAGTCATTTTGCCAGCAGAGAATTATTCCTTTAAAGTTTGTGCTCGACTTTGGTATGTAATTCATCAGCAACCATCCAAAACATGGATAAATGCAACTTAAACTTTCTTCAGAATGTCTCATTTAGATCTAGTTTATATTATATTATATTATATTTTATATATTATATTATATTATATTATATTATATTATATTATATTATATTATATTATATTATATTATATTATATATTTATTATATTGAAAAATCCAACCCCGATCTCTTCAAAGCAGAAAGTAATTTTCTTCAAGCATTTGATTAAAATTAAATTACCTTATATTCTTACATTAATTTAATGTGCATTACATTAAAAACATGTTCTGTTGTTTAAGGCCATAAAAAAGGCATCTGGCTGATATTGAGATGTGTTAATGCCACATTTACTTGGTGATCTAAAAACAAACAAAAAAATGTCTTTGCCCTCAGGGAAATGTGAGCGACCACCACAAGTGGACTTTGCAGATACAACAGAAATGACAAAACCTGAATACAATTCAGGGGAGAAAGTTGAATACATCTGCTTTAATAAATACACACTGGTTCAGGATCACCCCTACTCCAAATACTTGACCTGTGAACAAGGCGACTGGAGAGGGAATATTAAGTGTTTAAGTAAGTATGAACACTAAACCATACATCAAAGACACGTTAGGCTTTTCTTACTGTATTTGTTTATTATTATTTGTAAGTTTGATGTAATCTTGAAGTTGTAGGTTGTGCTGATGAATCAATGAATGTATATTGTAACAGTGACAGTGAGATGTTGTTTGTTTCAGAGCCTTGTTCAGTGACGGTGGAGGAAATGGATAAAAGAGGTATAGAGCTGCGATGGCGTCCACGGGAAAAGATATTCTCACCACATGAGGACAGAATCATCTTTGCATGTCAGAGGGGCAAAGATTTAATAGGCAGTATCCCCCTAATACAATCCTGTAATGATGGAGTGATGAATTTGCCTGAGTGTGTGTGACAAGGAGAATAAAACATCACTGATGCATCAGCTGTACAACTGATAAAAAACAAATGGAGCAAATCAAAAATAAAACTTTTTTTCCCAATTCAGTTTGGTCTGTTTGGGATTTCTTGCAAGAAAGATACTAAATGTAGTATCATAGCATGCTTAAAATGTGCATGTGAATAATATTAGCCCTTTTAACTGTAAACTCGCGGTCGATCGGCCAAAAGCCGGCATCCGACCAGCGTGGAAGGTCTTTACGTGTTACTGTCTTTTCTCGAGGCAAAGTATTTGGATTAAATACAATACATTTGAATATGTATTCTCTCGTTATTTCATCTAACTCCATAAATGAAAAGGTTTTAATGATATCTGTGCATCTTTAAATGTGAGCGAATGTTAGACTATTCTTTTTAACTCTTTAATGAAAATAATGTCAAAGTCAGTTAGAATAATCAAATGTAACAATTTATTATGTCAGGTAAATGAATCATGCCAATTTCATAATCAATTCAAAGATAATCGATACAAAACATCAAATGCTCTGGAATAAAGAGAAGAGATGCGAACCCAACATTAAGAAATACATGAAGCTGAGAGTCACTCACGGGCTAATCTGAAATACAGAAAAGGCCCCGATCTTCTTGTTGCATTTCATTATATAGACAGAACCTCTTTCACATTGAAACATCTGCTAACAATGGGAATTTACATTCAGAGTTGACACCTTTTGGGGGTATTGAGACCATTTGTCTAGAGACCACCTTCCTTTGTGTGCCAGCTATCTCTAAACTCTTAAAAACCATATTACCTTTTGTTTTACTTATTTGGAAATGAGACATTTGTACCAGTCGCACTGAGACATTTCAAATGATAACAAACGTGTAATGCTCGATGATAATTATTCACATTAAACCATTTAGAGTCTTGGGTGAGTTTTTGATGATCTTCGCATAGGGGAGAAGGAGTGGGGGATGAGGGAATGAAATGTAGATTAGGATGACTCGGAGGAAATGTTAATTTCCAGAGAGGTCCTTTGTCCTCTCAGGGTCTCAAGTAGACTGCCTGGCATTTATCTAATTTCTCAAGTCTTATCTTACTAGGTTATTTCAGTCTTACATAACCTAGATTTTTGCTAGATACTGTTAAGTCAATGCATTTATTTTACTCATTAAACAACCCATATGAAACATTTTATAACATTTATAATGTGAATCAATCAGTTACTAATTTATATTTTCGATACTCAAACAAAACAGACCTGGGCACAGTATTTATACCATCCATGAAAAATTGTCACATTAAATGAAGACAGACTGCACTTCATTTGACAAGTCTAAGTAAATGAATCATTTTTACATTTTTTTTTTTTACAAATGTTATCGAGGGAATTAAATTGAACTTTATCTAATATTAACATACAAACAAGAAGAAGAAAAAACAGGGTCACCCAGGAACAAAAGTCCTGTTTGATGGGGCAGAAGGAAAGGGGGAAATTGCTTTCATCTACATTACACAGACTTCAAAGATTCATATTGCAACCGGTCTTAAGAGTGTTTATGAATTTGTCTTTTGGAAAACAGGTAATTAGTGTTTTTCGTCAATACTAGTTTGTGTTTAATACTAAATAAATCTTTGCACTGATTTGTGTTACGAGTCTTTAAATACCACATATTTGGCAGGCAATTCAATCAATACTATTTATTAACCTTGTAAAGAAGTAATCTGTCATGTTTTACAGCTTAAAATGAAATGTAAGATATTTCTCTTTCTTCAATTAATGATCATGGATGTCTCAACGAAAGGTAACACACTGAAACACAAATTAAACATTCATTACTATCTTGTAAACAAATAATAATGATATGCATGTCTGATTACAGTGATTGTTGCTTTTTCAATTAGAGCTCATGTACAATAAATTCCAAAATATTAAATATGAGTGTTATAATCATAGCATACATCCCAGGATAGTTCAAATATACAGTCCAGTATGTTTTTTTTTATTTATTTATTTTTTTTACCTCTGCTAATCAAACTGCTCTTTATACCAGTGTGGAATAGCTCATATGCATCCCACAACACACCATCATTGTTATGGTTGCTTGGTCCAAAATAGAATAAAACTAAAACTTCATTAGCTTCTTTTCTACAGAAGTAACATGTGAGGGCGAACAACTCATCAACGTTGACATAGTAGCTGGATATTCAGGTATTGCTCCACCTTATAAACCTGGACATATCTTAGTTTTGCGATGCACAGATGTGAAGATGTACGGCCAACGAACAATTGAATGCCTGTCAAGTGGAAAATGGGATCCAAAATGTGGAGGTGTGAAGATATTTAATTATTTATATTTAAATGTAGTCAATAACATTTGAATATGCTTATATAATAGTACAAAGGTAAGACCATTGGGGTTTTCTCTCAGTCCATGATTGCACTAGAGAGCGATTACTAATAAGGAACATGGTTCATTTACGAAACCTTTTGTAAACTAATCTTCTTACGCTACAAGTTAAATCTGATTTAGATATAATTCAGTCAATGGATAAATAATGTGAATAGACAAATGAATCCATATGGAGGAAACTAAAGTGACCACTATTTCTTCTTTCTCTAGATGTAATGTGTCTTCTAAAGGAATAACGGCGTTATAAATAATGGCGTTACTAACGGCGTTACTTTTTCCAGTAACGAGTAATCTAATTGATTACTCTTTAATAACGCCGTTACCGTTACTGCCAAAAAATGCGGCGCCTTACTATAATTGAAGCTGGGGTTTTTTTTCATCAGACCAACTAGATCTCTGACGCCGGTTTCACACTGCACGTGTAAGGCAGCGCAGAAGAAGTGCGTAGGCTATGGTGAGCGGGAGCAGAGTGTCGCGATTTCGGTTTCATATCGCATATCGTTACAGCCCTAATGATATATATATATATATTTATGTAACTTAAGCTAAACTTGCAGTATAAATTGTTTAAACTTGTTTTTGTCGTTCGGGCAAAAAGTTTGTTTTACAACTGCTGTGTATTTTGGTCATGATCAATGTCACTTTAATTCAGCGTGAGTGGCGCAGCAAAAATAGACTAGGCGCCGAAACGATCGTGCCACTGCTGCTTCTGCTATGCGCTGCCGCGCCGCCTCTGCGTGCGGTGTGAATGCTAATCTGTTAACACAAGTAAAAAATTACTTTAAGTAACGCAATAGTTACTTTCTGAAGTAACAGTTAGCCTACTTTTATAATTTGTAACTGAGTAACTAAGTTACTTTTTGGAAGAAGAAGTAACTTACTAATTACTAATTACTTTTAAAAAGTAACTTGCCCAACACTGCTTCTAAATACATTAGAGAACAACATAAAAATAGAGCGATTCCCAGATATTGAGGGTCAGTTCAAACCTGTACACAAGTTAAAATTTTCATGGACAAGGGCTGAAATTAAAAGGACAGAGAGAAATCACCTGTCAGCCAAATGGAGTATGGAGCAGCCCGTTTCCTAAATGTGACGGTAAAGACATAGAAAGTAAGAGCTTTTGATTGGATTTGTTTTGATGTGGAGGGACACTAAACTGACCAGAAAATTGTCATAGAGTCTGAAGTTGCAATCATGCCTGGACACACATTAAATCTTGCATGTGATGGACAAGGTCTAATTTTGAAAGGACAGAGAAATCACTTGCCTGTCAAATGGAGTAGTCCATTTCCGAAATGTGAAAGTAAGGCCACATAGGGTAAAAGCTTATAAATATAACTTGTGTAATATAAAAAGTGCTAATAACTTATTTTTATATTAGATGTGCTTCTCATATTAACATTAGAGACTTTAATAAAACGTTAACCCTTGTACCAACTTTTAACAATCAAGTCATAATAGGGTCATTTTTTCTTAAAAGCCTGTTCTATTTATCTCTGTGCATTAAATTGATAATGTATTCTGTTGTTTAACACCATAAAAATACATCTTGATAATATTGAGATTCATTAATGAAGCGTTGGCTGAGTGAATACTGTCTAAACATTTTTTTAAATCAAACAAAAATAAGATGTCGTCTTTGTTTTGCCTTCAGTGAGAACTGAATGTGGGCCACCACCACACCAGGAAAATGCAGATACAATAGAAATACCAAAAATGAATACAGTTATGGGGAGAAAGTGCTATAATAAATTCACAATGGAAGGATCCCCCTACTTGACCTGTGTGCAAGGCGAATGGAAAGGATATTTTTCGTGTTCAAGTAAGTATGGACATGCTACACAATTTTTACCAAAGATGTGTGAAGCTTTCAAACTTCTCACAGCATTACTTTTTGTACATTTGTTGTTTTATCTTAATCTTGTAGTTGAAGTAGGTTGTGCTGATGAATCAATGAATGTATATTGTAACAGTGACAGTGAGATGTTGTTTGTTTCAGAGCCTTGTTCAGTGACGCTGGAGGAAATGGATAAAAGAGGTATAGAGCTGCGATGGCGTGGACGGGAAAAGATATTCTCACCACATGAGGACATGATCTCCTTTTCATGTCAGACAGGCAAATACTTAAAAGACGAAACTACCTTAAGACAAATATGTAAAAATGGAGTGATGCCTCTGCCTCAGTGTGCATAACATCAACACTCCATTAACAACATGGTGTTCGAGACAAAGTTGGTTGATTTGCCAAAATAATAATAATAAAAAAATCCAAAAGCACTGATAAAAGAATTAACATTACATTACTTGTGTGTTAAAATCTGTTGAGTTAGATGATGTTTGGTACACCCTACACAAAGCTGTATGTCACTGCAACTTAATGTGGTAAATAAAACGTTTGCATAAACATTTTCCCTTTCGTCTTTAATTAGCCTATTATTTATTTCACCTTGTCTAATGTCTGTCCGTGTCATGTTTAGGATTCGGATGCCACTACTGGCGGAACTCGTGCATAAGATTTAATTGGAACGTAACTCAGCTGATTTATTATTTAACCCCC
Source organism: Leuciscus leuciscus (assembly GCF_965113295.1). Classification (NCBI taxonomy): domain Eukaryota; kingdom Metazoa; phylum Chordata; class Actinopteri; order Cypriniformes; family Leuciscidae; genus Leuciscus; species Leuciscus leuciscus. The sequence continues at coordinate 31,151,032 of NC_138739.1, read as the reverse complement.
TTTTACTTATACATTTGTTTTATGCACCATTCTATATGCATATAAGGTGTTAGAGAAAATATATCAAATCCTATAGGTATATCTTTTGGAGAAAAATAAAATGACACAAATGAAAAAATATCAATAGTACAAACTTCACAGTCTGTGAACATACTTTGTAGCTACAAGTATGCAATTAAATCTCAAAATATACACAATCATGCATATATCATACACTACAGTTAAGCACAATCTGCTGACGTCCCAATCAAGTTGACTTTTGGGATATAGAGATTTTAAGTGTACATTGGAGTAGACTCGCTCCCTCAGTCAAAAGGGGATCAGAGGGGACGAGGGACATAAACTTACCCAACCCACTTGACAAAGTGGAACACACTTCAAAAAGGTGACAGGGATTCCCCCAATGGGAAGTATTTAGGGAAGTTCATGAGTGTTGTTGGAGAAGCAGGTTCCCTTGGATCTGTGTCACAATGGGAAAGGAAAAGGCTATCGCAACTTCAGTATATAAAAAAATAATATATATATTAAAAAAACCACACACTACAGTTTCAAAAGTATAGTAGCCTAATACTTTACTCTCACATTCTAATCTTATAGACCGTTATTTCAGTCAAATATGGCACCAGGACATATGAAAAGCTGTGGTTATTTTTAATGTTCAAATACAGCACATTAAAAGATATCAATTTTTGAACTGAACTTTTTATTTACAGCATCTCGAAGCAAACATGTGCCATCTTACAGCACAGCCCCTAAAATGTGCAAAGAAAAGTCACCATCCACAATATTTAGAGATAAAAAAAAAGCAATAAAAATATATACACAATAAAAAACAAACACAATATTTACAAAGCCAACAGGGTGCACTATTTTGAGCAACAATGAAACACTTTGGCGGCACACAAGTTTATAACTTTTTTTCTTGCTGCAATATTTTCAAGGCACAAGGGCCAGAGCGTTGGCAAGCATCTGAATAGCGCAAAGAGGATCCACGATGTCCTTCATTTTGTCACGCCGTAGAACCCAGTCTGGAGCAAACCTGAGGGAAATCAAAAGATTGGTGGGATCAGTATCTTACAACACAAATTAAGCCAAAAATCTTTACAGATAGCAGATAACTGCATACCTGCTCACTGGTTTTAACTTCCGTGGGGTGGCTTGGAGGAGGAAACTTCCATTGAGAGACGAGTTCATTTTCTGTTTGACTTTGTTTCTCTCAGCATCCATTTTGCACTTTCGAAGTGTGAGTCGGCAGATGCTACGAATGCGATCCGAAACTTTGGGAAGCTTTCGGACCTCCTGTTTGAAAAGAGCATTCAAACAATGAAATGCAATGATATTGAGCAAGCTTTCATGACAATTTTCTTGAAATTTACTAAAAGGAATGGTCTAAGTTCAATACAAGTTAAGCAGCACTTTTTCAGCTTTGTTTTTTTAAACTGAGCTTAAATTTTTTGGGAATTATTATTTGTTTTACTTCTTGTTAAATGACTATTCTGAGTGGTCAGCAGGGTTTTGGAGCTTTTGAAATCCCCTCTTGTTATTCACCTTATTGCATGTGGAATTATGCTTTAATCTTCTGACTGCTGTTTTTATCTCAGAATAAAATCTGCTGGAATCAACCCTCCTGTTGCACGGCCCAGGACTTGCATAACCGCAAGATTGCTGCTGGAGTGGAAGCTACACTTGCTTACAAATAGCTGAACCTAAAAAGTAACCATTGTTTAGCGAATGAAACCTATGAACTTTGCTTAAATATAGGAATTTTGTGACCTATGCACTATATACACATCTCCACTCCTTCGATTCTGGCTTTTTAATTGTTCTCTCTTGCTCTAAAAGATTCAGCATGTCTAATCTAAAAGGGAAGAGAATTCCAAAGTTTTAGTGTTTTTAAATCTTCTCTTAAAACAAATAGTTTTACAAATAGTTTTATGACCTCTTGAAACAAACTTTGTTGTATTATTTTAATTTAATACTGTGAAGCTGCTTTGATACAATCTGTATTGTGAAAAGCGCTATACAAATAAACTTGACTTTATGGCTAGCTTATATGTGATTTGTATGTTTTATTTTGTCTTTTCCTATTTCAATGTATTTTATTTGAACTTTGTAAAGCGCTTTGAGAAGCAACTTTTAAAGCCCCTATTTATATATATATAAAGTTTATTATAATAATTATTATTAAGAAAACACCCACCATTGCTCTTCTTTCATCCTGGACCAAGAGAACCAAGAGAAAACAAGTTTTGGTGAAGATGCAGCCACCTTTTTCTGCAACCTTGTCTCCAGCTTTCTCCCGGTAGATCTGCAGAAGATCCAGGAGGTTTTCTACAGAGTTGTCCACATCATAAACTGCATCAATGGTTCTGTTGTACTGAAAAATATGAGCAAAAAAATAAATAAAAATATCAGAATTGGCTGAGCAAATATTGCAATATGCAGTTAATAAATCAGCATATTAGGTAATTGATACAAATTTGTTATTATTAATTAACAGCCCTAATTATGAGGCAACATACTTTTGATAGGTTGAGAAGAACTTGAATGGATAATGTGATGATCTCCATTGAAGGAACACTTCGGTTGCAGCTCCTTATCAAAGTGAAGATGGTGTGAGTCGCTCCACTTTCAACAAGACGTTCACAGCACTCTGGTGAAAGTCTGGTGGCAGTTTCTTTAACCATAAAGAGATAACGTTAGTTAACATTTTATGAAACAACCTATCCATCTCCAATCTTTAAAAACCGGGTCTTACCTAAATGTTTTAAGGCTGCAATAATGTAAGCATAATTCTGAAGTCCAAGCAGGTAGCTCAACGCTGTTGTAGTCTTGTTACACAGCTTGTCCTCTTCCTTCACTCTTCGATTTACTTCCCTGAGACGTCGCCTTATGGAAACGACTTTGCTTGTGTCGTGATGTTTTCTTGAACAATGACCCCTCCAGAGTGCCTTAAAACAGTTAATCACATTGCAAGAGTTCAAAACACTTTCATTGTATGAAAAAGACCAACATCACCCTGTGTGGTCTAAAGAAGAAAGTAAGTTAAACTAGTTTGGAAAACCCAGTAAATGATGAGTAAAATACAAAGTGTTCCATTTTAAGTGACATTATCCATTTAAAATACTTGTTTTTTAGTCATCCAATCTAGTAATACTAATCTAGCATTAAGTATTCAATGTGTTATAAAATGGACATGCATTATGCATCAAGTCTTTTCTTTGTACACCATTTAATTTAAGACACCATACCTGTGCCTTCATTATTCCACGTTGTAGCTTTTCCTTGCGACGTCTAAGGAGGAGCTTCCTGACTGCACACTGGATAGTACCGGCAGCCTGGTTGCGGCGATGTAACCAAGTTCTCACAGCCCTCTGGGTCTTGATGATGTCTTCTCGGTCTTTAAGATATCTCTTTCTCTGCAGCTTTGCCTTAAAACATTGCTAGAAAGTTGGGGAGAGGAAGAGAAAATGCAGTTAAATTAAGAGGCTAAATGTTAAATAAGCTAGTGGCTAACCTTCTATTGCATGATGTTACCTCTGCCTAACAAATCCGATTTACTTTTTTTAAAGCAATTTACCCAAGTTTATGATGCATATAAAACAGCAATAAAATGGTTAATCATGCATGCGTGATTCTTGGTCATGCTAAATCTTATTAGTGACTTTAAAACCAGTGGACATGTGGAGGATGCATATATTTTTCTGAGAAACGTTCTCCAGTATTATATAAGTTGTGTTGAAGGGGTAAATGTAATTTTACTGCATTTAGTATTGAAAAATGTGTTTTATTGAAGGAATTACATGCGTTTGTTCCAGTCAATAGGGGCTTTTGTACTCGAGAAACCTTTACATAGTTCCAAGAAATAATGGTGGAAGTACCCGCTTTTTGGCGTGTTCGCACCACAGGAACTAGAACGATTTTAGTTCTGGAAACGCCTTTAGGGGAACTAAATTGGCTTCTACTTCAGAGTAGGGTCTAACCCAGCACCTACCAGTGACATAAGTGTACGCTGATTGGCCAAAAGCACGCAAAACACTGGCACCCACCATTAAAAAAAAAAAAAAGCCCCCAATGTAATCAAGAAATTATTTCTTTTTAACATGTAGAGGAATAAATGTACCTGGATGTATAGGACCGAAGAGATTTTCTTCTTGGCTGACGTAAGAGCCCAGTGTGCTCGCACAGCTCTCTGAATCCTTACTGCGCAGAGGTGATGGTAAACGGCAGCTGTGAAACGATGCCGTCTTGCAGCACAAGCCATTTCTTTTACCTATAAAGGGAACAAGTTAATACTCAAACTTTTTAGCCTAGAAATCTAGACGCACCCTAGCGGCAGCAAAATGTATTTCGCAGCCAGGTGGGTCTAGCAACTCTCAATAGACCTTCTAGCTGCAAAAACCTAAATTGGGTCAGGCCAATCACGTCGTGTATAGAGTAGGCGGGGGCGGCCTTAACATATGACGACAGAGTTGCGACGGCTGCCACTTGAAAACAGAATGACGGCAGTTGCTGATGGAGAACAACGGTCTTTCGAATCGGCTATGGCCGCGACTCTGGAGGACTTGGAGTTAAGTTTTTCTTTGAGAAAAGAGCAAAGAACGGCACTTAAGTCATTCTTAAAAAAAGGAAGATGTGTTCGTCGTTTTGCCGGCCAGATATGGCAAAAGTTGAATCTATCAACTAAGCTCCGCTGTTGGGAAAACGCTCTGGTTGGTTGAAGCGCTGTCCTATTGCGTGCAGAGGGAATTTGAAAGACAGCCGTTTATCCCGCCCCTCGGAGTGAGCGTGTCTATGGTGAGTTTCCAGACCTAACATCTTGATGTAGGTCTGGCTTGCCAGGCTACAAACTTTTAGTAACTTTAAGCAAATTCAGTCCACCTCAATTGATTCAAGAAACTTTGAATCAGGGATGGGCATTAAGTAATCTACTCCATCTAGCTGGTTGCAGAACGAGTACTTCAATAGTCAATTACTTGTGCACAACCTTAGTAATAACATTACTCGTACATATGTCAACTTACCCGTTGTCTGGCAAGCCAACCACGCCACATAGTTTGAAGATAAACAGCGGCATTGTGTCGTCGTCTTAGATTTTCTTCCTCAACTCTGGCAAGCTGCAAGACTCGGAAACGCCGCTGTAGAATTAAGACAGCAGCTCTCTGTTGGTGATACCGTCGTCTTTGGGTAAAGCCTCTGAAAGCTGATTGTATCTTCACAGCAGCTGTAATTTGCTGTGATAAAGAATAGATTGAAGGCTTAGTGATGATTTAAAAGAGTTGGTAGACAACATTTTTATGTTGAGATACTATTGTGAACAATAGGATAGTTTCTACTTTCTATAGCTTCATTGGTTCTTTGGAAGTCAAAGTAAAACTTAAACAGGGCAATTGACCCAATTTAAAATAAAAAAATAAAAAAATATAAAATCAGTCAAGGCCGAACAGACCAAAAGAAAAGCTTGGCAACACAAGCAAAATTACACAGTATAATGTCAACAACCCCTGATTAAATAAATGGACTTTGAAAACAGTTTCCCAGAAACTTTATATTTACAAAAGGTAAACTTTAGTTGGTGTGTATTTACTGAGTGATTTCATCATTGCACAAGTCTATTTTGCTTACCGGAATTTACACAAACTGGTTGCAAAACAGCGTAATATTTAAAGCACAACTTCTCAGAAATCAAAACTTTACTTTTGTGTAATGCTACATCTACACAACTAGGTGTCAGTATAAATCAAACGTGACTGCTTGTTTGTGACCAAGCACAGATAAATTGCACCCTTAAGGACAGAAACATTTATTATATAGGAGTGGGTAATATGTTTATTCCCAGATTTTCCCACAAAGAGAAAAGTTACCTTTTGAAGGGAATCTCTCACTCTCTGACCTCTCCATAACGCCTGGATGTATATCACAGATTTTCTAAACCTCAGGAAGTCAACACGCTGTTCTCTGGCAATCAGAGTTTCCCTCCATCTTTTTTGAATGACTTGGACACTGTGCTGTACAGCTAGAAATCTTGGAAGGGAGGACAAATAGTCATGTTGTGACTCCTTGTGACAATTTAAAAGCAGAAGCGAAGAATAAAATATCCTTTAATTTTATACCTTGCACGTTGACGTCTTGCTTGTATACATTGTCGAATTGTTGCAATTGCAGCTTGTATCAAGATGTACTTTCGTCTAGCCAGGCATCCTCGGAACCAGGACTGAATTTTCAGGGCAGCCTGTGTTTGCAAGGCACGTCGCCTTGTTTGATAAGCCCGGAATGTTTTCTGATGTTAACCAGAGACAAACCAAACATGAAAATCAAATATACAAACTTAAATCCATTATCAGATAGAAACATGAGCAAAAAAACAAAAAAGTGTGCAAGAAACAAAAACAGAAACTTGAGAGCAGAAGCAGGGTTTTTGCAAGACCAGGATAACAGGAATTCAGGAAAAAAATTTAGAAAGAGATAAAAAAATAAATACATTTGTTTTATATTTATATAAAATCAACGTGCCTAATAATTCTGCACGCACTTATTTATTTATATATATAAATATATATATATAAATATAAGTGCGTGCAGAATTATTAGGCACGTTGATTTTCTGATCTAATTTTTTTTCCAGGCACATTTGACCAATTCCAAACCACATTAATCGTAATAACTACAATTAATTTTGTATTTAATCATTTATAAGTGATATATAATTGTTCATGAAGGCTGGAAATGAAAAACACCTTATTTTCAGGTGTGCAGAATTATTAGGCAAGTTTTCTTTTACAGATAAAATAAGCCAAAAAAGATTTAACTCAGACTGAAAAGTCAAAAATTATGAAATGCCCATGAGAAGAATGCAATACTAAAAATTGCAGTTAAGGCATGACCATTGGACAGTGAAATACTCAATAGGTCAGCAGGGTCAGACAAAAACAGGTGGAGAAGAAAAGACACCTGTTAACTGCAAAAGAATGAAGAAATAAAGGGAAACTCCACTTTAAAATGACAATTCTGTCATCATATACTCACCCTCATGTTGTTTCAAACCTGTATGAATTTCTTTCTTCTGCTGAACATAGAGGAAGATATTTAGAAGAATATCAGTAACCGGACAGTTTCTGGTCTCATTGACTTCCATAGTAGGAAAAAAATATACTATGGAAGTCAATGAGACCAGAAACTGTCCGGTTACTGACATTCTTCTAAATATCTTCCTTTCTGTTCAGCAGAAGAAAGAAATTCATACAGGTTTGAAACAACATGAGGGTGAGTATATGATGACAGAATTTTCATTTTAAAGTGGAGTATCCCTTTAAGGTGAAGAATTAAGTGTGAAGCCATCAGGAACCCTCTAGTCTCCAGCGCCACCATTTTCCAGAACTGCAACCTACCTGGAGTCTCCAGAAGAGCAAGGTGTCAGGATCTCAGAGACTTGGGTTAGGTAAAGAATCCTAAAATGACCCCCACTTAATAAGAATCACAAATTGAAATGTAGTAAAATACATGAAGACTTTTTTTTTTTATAGGCTTTATATACAGACAGACTGAGAGTGACTCTTGAAGGACCAGCACCACATCCTCTTCTACCACTATTTGAAGAATTCATCTTCCAGAATACGTTTTGGGAGTTCATTTTTAGTCCATCTCCTACCCTGAAGTCCATTTTGCAGAGATGGACTAAAAATTAACTCGTCAGATTCTGGAAGATGAATTCTTCAAATATTCCCCTTTTCCACCAAGGCAGAGCTGGTGCTGGTTCGGAGCCAGAGCCTAGTTTCAAATCGATTCTTTGTTTTTCCACCGCCAAAGCAGCAACTCCGAACCAGTAAAACTGGTTCTTAAGTAGCACAAAATCATTGCAGGGTCTAGAACGGAGACAAGAAAGAACCGCTTGCGTCAGAGGCTGGGGGCGGGGTTACCGTGGCCAACAAGACTGAAGAGAAACTTGTGACCGCCATTTTCAAATAGCAGCTAATCGAGCTAACAGCAGCTAAACACGATGGACGCGATTAAACAAAAACAGCAGTGGTCAGACGACGAAACAAGCTGCTTTCTTGCACTTTGGTCCTCTTCAGAAGTCCAGAGTAAGTTAGACGGGGCTTAGACTAGGGGTGGGCGATATGGCAAAAATATCATATCACGATTTTTTTCAGGAAAATCACGATTAACGATTTTATCACGATTCTTTTTATGTTGGTTTATGTTACTATTTTGTGACTTAGCATTACAGCCAATCTAATGTCCATATTTTAAAAACAAAGCCTTAGGTAAAAAAATTTAAAAATGGCAGACAGGGGCGAAGATAAATATATTTGTCATTATTTTCTTTGTTATTAAATATTAAGATCAAAGATACACATTACACATACACAACTTAATATACAAATTAAATAGGCTAAACAGTGCTTTACGTTTTCAGCTACAGTAGGTATATTTAACAGTAGCATTGAAGAAAGTAATTAAATGAACAAATATGAAAATAAAACAAAACAAACTTCACTGTATAAATTATACATTGATACTTGTTAAAGCTACTATTAAAGTTATCAGTCAAGAGCAGTGAGTGATTTTCTCTTTGCATTTTGTTGTTTTATTCAAATCATCATAAATTCAAATTATCATAATTTACTCTCTCAAGTTGTTTTAAACTCGAATAAGTTTCTTTCTTCTGTTGAAAATAAAAGTTATTTGGAAGAATGTGGGTAACCAAACAGTTGATATACCCCAGTGACTACCATAGTATATTTTTCTCCTATGGAAGTCAATGGGGACCAGCTATACTGTTTTGATAGCCACATTCTTCAAAATATTAATATTAGAAAAATATTAGAAACTATTAGAAGGAAATTAAAACAGGTTTGGAACAACATTAGAGTGCGTAAATGATGAGATAATTTTTTTTTTTGGGTGAACTATCCCTTTAAGGACAAGCGGCAGCGTTTTTACTATTGCTACTGTCTCTTTAAGAGCTGCACGCGACGCGTCTAATATACACGCATTTGACAAGCAGATTTTCTCCAATTTTCTCAAGTTTGCTTTCACTTTAGACATAACCGACTTTGTTTATGTAAACCTTGTGTGTATTTAACAGTATAAGCACAATAAGACTCGAAAGATAACTTGGTCCAGTATCAAGGCGCTGGTAGACAGGCTTTTAGTGCATGTGAGCTTCACATGTACGCGCTGAGAAACACACACGTTAGAACAGCGCATCAGCACGCGAATTAAATGTTTAACCGACAAGGCATTAAAGCACATGCAAATTGTGAACTGCAGTGTCCCGTTCCGCTGCGTTAACATTTTATGTGAATATACGTCGCGTTGTTCAGTATGTTGGGACAGAGGCGCCAGAACAGATATAATGCACGGTTCTACGATATTTCTTCAAAAGCAGATCGTGGAGACATTTTAATCGTCCACGATCAAAAATCGTCATATCGCACACCCCTAGCTTAGACGAAACCGGTTTTGCAGAAAATACAAAGAGAAATGGCGAGCCGCGCTAACACGTTGGATCTGCCGTGTTTGGATGCCGATGTAGGTCCGCAAAGCCATGAACATCAATAGCAAAGCAACATCCGCCATTGTTGATGATGTGTTTGGCGCCGCCGCGCTAACGTTGCTGGGAAAGATGAGACGTAGCTGTGACGTAAGACCTGGCTCTGCGCTGGCTCTTTTAGCCTGTGGAAAAGCAAACCAGTTCTTTGGAGGCTCGTCAGTCGAACCAACTCCGAACCGGCACTAGCTCTAGCTCCGAACCAGCACATGGTTCTTGTTGGTGGAAAAGGGGTAATAGTGGTAGAAGAGGATGTGGTGCTGGTCCTTCAAGAGTCACTCTCAATCTGTCTGTCTATAAAAAAAACCGTCTTCATGTATTTTACTACACTTCAGCTTGTGATTCTTATTAAGTGGGGGTTCATTTTAGGATTCTTTACCTAACCTAATTCTCTGAGATCCTGACACCTTGCTCTTCTGGAGACTCCAGGTAGGTTGCAGTTATGGAAAATGGTGGCGCTGGAGACTTATGGCGCTTTTCCATTACCAGTACCAGTTCAACTCGACTCGACTCGCTTTTCGCTCCGTTTTCCATTGCAGATAGTACCTCCACAATAGTACCTGGTCGTCATAGCGACGCCGCAGGAAACTGCCGTGACTTAATCTTTTACGCGAGACGCACGAGACACACCCGCTACCCACACACACAGGACAATGGAGGAAATCGAGCGTATGCTGTTTTTGGATGTTTTTGTTTTTGCTGTTTTTTATTCAGGATACTCCATCTGGCGCGTGCAATGATGACGCAGTGAATAGTGACGATTCTCTCTGACCAATCAGTAGTCTGCCTTGTTTTCACGTCACATTTTAGTATCGCCTCAGCTCGCTCAGAACCTCGCCGGAGGTGGTACGAAAAAAAGTACCTGGAAGCAGGTACAGGTACAACTTTTACACAGTGGAAAACCAAACAGAGCCGAGTCGAGTCGAGTCGAGCCGGTACTGTGTAGTGGAAAAGCGCCATTAAGGGTTCCTGATGGTTTCACACTTAATTCTTTACCTTTATTCTTCATTCTTTTGCAGTTAACAGGTGTCTTTTCTTCTCTACCTGTTTTTGTCTGACCCTGCTGACTTATTGAGTATTTCACTGTCCAATGGTCATGCCTTAACTGCAATTTATAGTATTAAATACTTCTCATGGGCATTTAATATTTTTTTTATTTAATAAGAGTTAAATCTCTTTTTTAGCTTATTTCATCTGTAAAAGAAAACTTGCCTTATAATTCTGCACACCTGAAAATAAGGCGTTTTTTCATTTCCAGCCTTCATGAACAATAATATCACTTATAAATGAAATGATTAGGCTAAATACTAAATTAATTGTAGTTATTATGATTAATGTGGTTTGGAATTGGTAAAATGTGCCTGGAAAAAAAAACATGATCAGAAAATCAACGTGCCTAATAATTCTGCACGCACTGTATATAATCAAATGTGACTTTAGGGTTGTTGCATGCTTACTTGTATCACAACAGCAGACTTGCGCAGCTGAAGAAACTGTTCACGCTCTCTCTGGCAAAGATGGAAACTTCTGTAATGCTTCTGTATAACCAAAACAGATTCCTTGAGTTGCTGAAACCTGCGTCTCTCAATCATCCCTCGATAATGAGCCTGTTTGAGGGCAAGAAATAAAAAGCCTTCTGATCATTCTGTTGAATTTTCAAAGTTAATCAAGTTGAAATAAAGGACAAGACAGAATACAACTGCATAGTGATTACCTGAATTGTGATGGCACTTGCCCTCAATCTCTGAAATCTTCTGTACTCAATGTGTCCACGTACTCTGGCCTGAAGGATCTTTATATTTTGGAGAGTCTTCAGGTAACTGCACCTCTGTTCCTTTGTTGCCCTATGAGCTCTGTAACGCTTTTGGAGTATAACTGCTGCAGCCTGCAATCTACGGTATCTTCTCTGGGCCACAAACATTCTGTAATGAGCTTGCAATTTCAGGACACTTGAGCGGAGTGTCACGTAGTGCTTGCGGTGCATGTGCATGCGCACCAAAGACTGAATCTTGATCGCAGCTTGTCGTCTTTTTGTAAGCCTCCTTGCCAGCATTCCTCGCAAGGCAGATTGCAAGGTGACCGTAGCTTGCCTAAGAGCAACAAAGCCATTCCGATCCTTCTGGACCAGTTTACGTGATCTGTACCACTTCTGGATGAGCACTGCGCTTTCTTGCATCCTAGCATGCTGAACTCTGGCACAATGGCCTCTGTATGCAGACTGAATAACAATTGCTGCAGCCTTTGCTTTCATGAAATGCTGTCTTTGGACAGACATCCTGAGGTAGGACTGGATGGTTCTTGCAGCCTTGGTCCGTCTGGCCAATTCTCTTCCCTTCATCCCTCTGAAAGACTTCTGCAGGCATACAGCAGCATTCCTCACCTGCTGGTATCTAATCAAATGCTCGTCTCGAAGTTTCAAAGCTCTGTACCTCTGCTGGAGAACCCTGGCTGCCCATCGCTGTCTCTTAAAAGCTGACCTTTGCTGATACATGCGGAAACCAGCCTGTATGATGATGGATGCTTCTTGTTTTTCTGCTAAATGTCTCCTGAAAGAGTGTCCTCGGAAAGCTGCTTGAATGACTACAGCTGACTTTCTCAAACATAGATAGTTCTCCCGATCTGCTCTAGCCTGGATGTATGACCTGTAATAGCTCTGGATAATGATAGCTGATAGCCTCATGGCCTGGTACTTAACCATTTCTTTGTGCCTTCTAAAATAAGACTGAATCAAGACAGCTGCTTGATGCTGTAGTAGTAGTTTCCTCCGAACTCTAAGACCTCTATAACATGCTTGCAGAACAAGTGCACCTTGACGCATTTCAAGAAAGCTCTTTCTCTGCTGTCTCGCTGCATTTACAGCACGATACCTTTGCTGAATGGCAATGGCAGCGCATTTCATGGCTAAATACCTCTTACGAGCACTATAAGCTCTGAAGGTTGCCTGAACATTGGTGGCAGCCTGATGCATTTGCTTCAAAGTCTGTCTGGACTTCATGCCACGATAAGCTGCTTGCAGAATCAAAGCAGCATTCTTCTGTTTCTGTAATGCTGCCACCTCTTGCCTCATCATTTTGTTAGCTCTGAAATGTTGCTGAACAGTACAGACTGCCCAATGAAGTCGCTGGAAGCGCAACTTGAAGATGTGCTTTCTCACATGGGACTGAATGATTGTTGCAGCTTCTTGCTCTCTCCGGACCTGTCGCCGGACCTGCATTCCCCTGAAAGTTGCCTGGATTGCAACCACAGCCTGGCGTTTAGCAAAATAATCTCTCCGAACACGTCTCGCTATCAAAATGGATCGATAGCGTCGTTGACAGAATTCTACAGCTGCTCGGATGGACAAAAAGTGTTTCCTTTGTTTGTAGGTAAGGTACTTCCTTTGAATGACTGTGGCAGCAAAATGCATTCTAGCAATATCACGGCGTGCACGATTTCCTCTGTAAATAGCCTGAATTGCTGTTGCGCTACGCCGCAGCTTTAAAAAGTTCTCTCTTGCCTCTTTTCTCAGTAAATGGCACCTGAATTGCCTTTGTATGACTGATGAAGCCAGTTTCATTGCTTGGAATGGCACTCTAGTTCTGTACATTTTGTACATTGCCTGAATCACAGTGGCTGCTTCATGCTTTCTATCGATTTCTTTCCTTAGTCTCATCCCTCGGTACACAGACTGCAAAGTGATGGCAGCTGCTCGCAAAGAGCAATACCTTTTACGTTGTTCCCTTGCACTTACAATTGCTCTGTACTGTTGCTGAATACAGATGGTGGCATTTCTGAGAGCAAGGTAATCACGACGTTGCTTGTACGCTCTATACGTCTTCTGGATAACTTTCGCAGATTTGTGCCTTTCTGCAATCTCCTTTCTTACCATCATTCCACGGAAAGCTGACTGGATACAAATGGCAGCTGTTTTTATGGCTCCATATTGCTTCATAACAGCATTTTTAGTCATCATTGCCCTGAATCGCCGCTGTAAAACTGATGCAGCCCACTGTTGTCTCTGGTACTTTTTGAGTTGGGAATGTCCACGGAAATGTGCCTGAATCACTGTAGCAGCTTGGTGCGATTTTCGTAAGTAGTTGCGAACTTTCATTCCTCTGCATGCTGACTGAATAACTACAGCAGCCTTTTTCATTTGCAAGTAGCTAGCTTGAATGCATTTGCTAACTTTGTAGGCTCTGTATTGCTGCTGTATGATGATAGCAGCGCACTTCGCAGCAATAAAGGCAATACGTACTTTATGCATTCGGAATTGAGCTTGAATGATAGTAGCGGCTTGATGCTCTCGTCTCAGATTTTGTCTCACTTTGGACCCCCGATATATGGCCTGTAGAGTTATAGTCACCTGCCTCAAATGGACGAAATGGCTTCTTTGCAACCGTCCAAGTACAAAAGCACGATGGCGTCGCTGAATGACAACAGCAGCACGTTTTTGAGCTAAAAACTGCTGGCGGCAACTATATGCTCTTATCACAGACTGAATCAAAGTTGCTGCTTTGTTTTTCTTCTGCAGTTCTTGCCTTACTCTCTTGCCACGATAAGCACTCTGTAGCACGATGGCTGCTCTTTTAATTTCAGTGTATTCCAAGTACACTTTCTGTCCATCTCGGAAGGCTCTGTACCATCTTTGAATGACTATGACAGCGCGTTTCATTTCCAAAAACCGTGTCTGTGCCGCATATCTACGATAGTTTGACTGAATGATTGTGGCAAATCTGTGGAGTTGACTGATCTTCTTCCGCTCAGCTCGTCCTCGCCACATTGCTTGAACTGTCACTGAAGCAGATTTAAGAGCCATATACTCTTGTCGTAACTTTTCTCCAAATGCTTTAGCTCTGTATCTCTGTTGCAGAACAACGGCTGATCTTTTCAAACACAAAAAGTGCCTTTGAGCCATAAACCGCCTGAAAGCAGTTTGAATCAGAAGTGCAGCTTGGTGGCGGTGAGCCACAGATCTACGGACCTTCCATCCACGGAAAGCTGCTTGTAGAGCCAGAACTGCTGATTTAATCTCGAAAAAACTCTTCTGATCTGCTTTCCTTTGCACGCAGGCTCGGAACCACCTCTGAATCAAGACTGCATTTCGCTCCATTTTAGATATCTGTTGTCTGACAAGGTAGGCCCTGAATGCACTCTGAATGACAATTGAAGCATCGTGCCTTTTCTTTAAAGCCTGAAACTTGCATCTTTGAAGGTGACCTCGGAACCATGCTTGAACACAGACTGCTTTCCTTTTCATATCCAGGTACTGGGTTTTACAACGCTGCATTCTGTACCATGCTTGAATGCGCAAGGCTGCAGTGTTTTTTTCCAGAACTTTTTTTGTATGCCATTTATGGAAAGCTGCTTGGATAACACAGGCAGCACTGTTTTTCTTCTGGAGACTTTGAACCCTCCAAGCTTTGTATGTTTTCTGTGAAGAAAATGCAAATTAAGATTAGAAGTATTAATTATATACTAATAATTAGAGGTGGGGGATATGGCAAAAATATCACGATTCTTTTCAGGAATGTCATGATTCATGATTTTATAACGATTGTTTTTCATGTTGGTTTTACTATTTTGCAAGTTACCAAGCTTATGTTCCTATTTTAAAAACAAAGCCTTACAAGCTAACAAAATATAAAATAAAAAAAAGAATGGCAGAAATTTAGGCCAAAGTGGTGAAGATAAAAATCTGTCATTATTTTCTTTGTTATTAAAAAATAAGAACAAAGATATACATTACATATACACAACATAATATACAAATGAAATAAACAGTGCTTTATTTTTTCAGCCACAGTGGGCGTTTTTAACAGCATTCAAGAAAGAAATTAAATGAACAAACAAAAATAACATACTACATATACTTTTATAAGATAAGCAAAAGTACTTACGGCTTAATCCCGAACATACCTGAATTACAGTTGCAGCTGCATTTTGAAGAGCAAAATGTCTCTCTTTTTTCAGCACTCTCAATTTTTCCCGTGCACTGTATCCTCTCCAGAATGTTTGGATCTTGATGGCTGCCTTATTCTGTCGTATCATTCTTCTCCTCAAGATGAACTTCCGCACAATGGCTTGGATTTTAGTGGCAGCCAGGTTTTTTTGCTGTGCATGAAGATCATAATCAATTTAAAGCAAAAGAAATCTAAGCATATCAAAGTTCTAAGCAGCTTGACATGGTAGATCATTTATACTCTTACCTGAATAAGCTCAATGTCCTTCTGTAACTTGTATCTCCGCCATGCACCCTGGATGACTCGGGCTGCTCTTGTTTCATTGCGGAGATCCAAAAGACGGGCACAAAGGAAGGAGAGGTAACATGTGACAACCTGTGGGGAGAATAAGCAAATCACAGTTGCTTTAAATATACATATGGAAGGTATTTCTACTCAACCTCAAAGTTTAATCGACTAGTACAGGGTTTCTGCAGGGTTTGGTCAGTCAAATTTAAGACTTTTTAAGACCTTTTTATGACCATTATGATTGAAATTTATGACCTACACGAATTACGAAAAATCATTAAAATTCCTTTCAAAAGTTTTTTTTTTTAATTGACTTTCATTGAAAGTAACAAGATGTATTATTTAAATGCCTAAAGACAGCTCCAACGCCTTCTTACCCAGTGTGCAATATGCTTGATACTGATTATTTGCAACAGGCTTGAGCCAACTACTAAACACACCATCTTTGAGCCATGGCTCGTTAAATGTACACTTTCCCATTGTGATAGACCGGGAGATTTCAGTTAGGGCTGTGCAATATGGCCAAAAACAATTATCACGATAATTGTTTTATATTAGTCAATATCGATAATTATCACGATAAATGTCAAATCTTTATTTCTTTCAAGTTTAAAGGCAGACTGTTACTTCTAAGTGAAAGTTGTAGAAACCAGAGCTTTAATTGTGGTTTTAAACTAACTTTACTCTTTATTGTCAGAAAATATAATGACAAACACTTGCTAAAACAGGTGAACATTTCACAAATCTGAGGTAGGACATTCAAACATTTGTCATTTGTCCTTAACAAAATAAATATCTTTATTGGGAAAATAATTACTTAGTTTCGGCATGTGCTAATAGGGGCCAAGTCTTGAAACAGGTTTGTGTTGCCTAACTTTGATGGCACATATCTTCAGGAAATGTATGAAAAACAGTAGCCTAAATACATTATTAAATACTGTAAATATTCCATTAGTCCTTTAATACATTATCAGCACTAATAATATAATAAAATTCAATATGTATATCCCACATGGTGCAGTTAATATTACTAGGCTAACGTTACAGTAAATCCATGATAAATGATGGGAGATTGTAGACGGAAAAGCCTTCAGACTGTATCGTTGTGCAGAGTTTCTCCTGTTGGTCAGCGCTGTTTAATCTGCCTTTAAACTGGTTTAAATCACTGAGACAGTGTGTTCTTCGCTGAATTCAAGCACTTCTCACTGGATCTTGTGACCGAGACCGATCAGAGTAAACGCATCAGTTCTATTGAGCTCGCGCTGCGCTGCCGTTTGGACTTGGAGCCGAGCGGGTAAATGGTTCGTGTGGCGCGCGTTTCAAATGAGCGTTCCGCTTTTGGCGCATTTAACCTGTGCATTTAACATTATGCCGCCAGCGCATTTTCAGGGGGAAAAAGCAATGGTAGAACCAACGAATGAACGAGCATATCAATTAAAGACGTGGCTAAATGAAATTTATGACCTTGTATGGAAAATCCGGACGTTTTTATGACTTTTTATGGCCTAAAATTCAGATTATTACATTTAAGACGTTTTATGACTTTTTATGACTCCGCGGAAACCCTGTAGTAAGTTTTGCTGATAACCTAACAAGCTAATTGTTAAAAGATTGGCAATGCCATCTCGATTCAAACACCCATGCGATTTTATTCCTAAATGACAACATTTTGGATATGTCTATTAAACTTTTGACAAGTACAATCACAGCGTAAACATTAAAGCTGCCGTCGGCAAGTCTGGCAGATTGGGTCGATTAGCCAAAATGTTGAATGTTTACAACTCTCATGCCCCTCCCCACTACCAGCAAGCACCCTCCCATCGAGGTCGTGCTCGTCAGTGCGTCACTGTGCGTGTGTACCTGATTTTCTGTGAACGCGTCCGTCTCTTCAGCATCTATCAACACCATGGACTCGGAGGTAGGCTGCCCTGGCTAATCTATCCATAGATAGCAATAACCGAGGAATTGGAAGCTTGTTAGTAGATTTTCTCTCCGCCATCACGCTTCATGCAATCTCCAGGCGAACTTCAGGCGTGGCGTGTGCATGTGATATTAACGTGCGCGAGTGAGGGGGATCTGTGGCGTGTGCACGACCTGTGATTGACAGTCAGATCTCACACAGCCCTGCGCTGATTGGACCTGATGAAGCGGGAGCGCTGGATTTTTGCAAAACAAATAACACGCTCCAGGTGGAGTTAGAAGCTCGGGTTTTTTTCTAAAACCATCTTATTTATGTTGTTCTGTCGGATTATAGTGTCGATTACACTGAATATGATCAAAAAAATGTTGCCGACGGCAGCTTTAAAATCTGCGTTGGCACAGCAGCTGAGCCAGAGAGAGCAGTTTTCATGTATAGGTATGAAACAGCTTCACAAAAAGTATTTTCAACCACACAGTATCATTATTTCTGTGTTAAAAAAAAGAGAGCTACTGGGATAAAAGTTTATAGTTCGGATATGAACAATGATGTCCATGGTAGTGTTCAAAATAAGAGTAAATCACCTTTGAAAGTAACTCGTTACACCAGTAGGTGGCGACAATTTACTTAATTTTAATTGTCTATTAACCCTTTCACACGTAAGTTTAAAATATTCTGGCTGACCCCCCAGCGTGAGTTTTTCAAGGCGACCGTTATTTAGAACGTGTCACTTTATGGTTTCCATGGTGACGCGTCATTGCTTGTCACGTGACACACCGCAGCAACAACAGAGCTGAATGAATGATGATCTGCTTTTATGTCATTTTTCCTTTTTTATTCAAAATATTCACAAATTTGTTTGATATGGTATGGAGCTGTATTCGCGATGGGCGTCGCCATCTTAGTTTGTGCCGCAGACGCGCAGTTCAGAAAATCGGATCTGTTGGATTTACAACACGTGAATTCATCCACTTCTCCCGAAATACATAAAAGTAAGTGGCAGGTGAACTGGGAGAAGAATAGAGTAAACTTTAAAGTTACCTACACAATGTGTATCTGATATGAATACAACTAATTATAATGGAAAGGATTATCATTGCCTCTTCCTTTTGACATCAGTGTGTATTTTACAAACTCTAAATGTATTGTTTTTTAAGTACTTATATGTCTGAAACCTAAAATAAACATTATGTGGTTGAAAACACTGAAAATGTGTGATGTATGACAGCTCTGAGCGCGCCTGTCTCTGGCTCAGTGCCAGCCAATGCGCGAAAGTACATTTGAATTTAGCAGTTGATCACGTCATGCACTGAACGTTCTAATCACACCGGTGTGATCGTACGCTCCAGGGACCAGCCTAGACTGATCACACCGGTGTGATCGTACGTGCGAAAGGGTTAATGATTAATTCAAGAGTCCTTCAAAAACATGGATTCTCATTGAATCATTCATTCAAACCGAATTATAATAATTATAATAATTCAGATTAAATAGACTGCAGCAATGAAACATTTTTCAGCACCTCTAGTACATTACTTTTGTAATTTTGTTTAGTTGTCTATTCTAAATCAAGGCAGAATCGTGATCTACATTTTAAACAAAAACCATGAGTCTCAATTTATCTAGAATGCAGCTCTAGTGGACTGGGATAAAATGTTTTTACCTTTTCATTCGGAATAGTATTGGACATATCCTCTGGATTTATCATAGCAGGCACCCCTCCAAGATATGACACGGCAGTGTTCACCAAATGAAAGTTACATCTCTCATTCTCAAGCAGCTCTCTGTAGTTCACTGACAGGGATTCTGAACCTAAGGCAAGAAACGAACAGTTCTAAGACATTTACAGTGATAAACTGTACAAACTACCAAACTATTGTAGGAATAGTTCACCTAAAATTAATAATTCTGTGATAAAAAAAAAAAAAGTACCAGTTTGTATTGTGGTCAAATTTTCAAAAGAGCAGTCTGAGTCACTTGAGGAATTATTGAGCTCCAATCTGCCGCGATGGCCACATTCTATGGTCTGCGTTGTTCTCTGTTGTATCGCCTCTGCAGGAAGATGAGCAGGATGGTAATGATGAATGAGGTAGCACAGGATACGACCATCTGAGAATGACACCGTGAAGTTTTCAGCCTGCAAAAATAATGGAGGAGAGATATAGTTCAAAAAAGAATCCTTTGCAGGTTATCGTACAAAAGTTTTCAGGAGAATTATTACACCTTTCTCAGCAATACTTGATTCCAAAAAAACAAAATATGGGTTTGGAACAACATAACAGTGAATACATGAGCAAACAATTTCTGTAATGTGACTTACCTTTAAATTGTAGAACTCAGAAACAGCATTGACCCAGTCAAGAAGAAGTATCACCTTCTGGCTGGGATGTTCAAATGCTTGTCTCGCCTTCATTCTTGTTACGGCAACACCTTTGTTAGCCATTATTGAAGCAAGTTTCTGTTTCGTTCTCCAGGTTTTCCTGAGGAAACTGATTTCCTCTTTGAGCTGATTCTCATCAAGTAGCACTTCCACCTATGACAAAAGTATCATAATATTTAAGGAAATACACATTAAACGCATACAACTTCAGAACATAAACATGAGTATCTGTTATCCTAATGATTTATCCCAAAAAATTGTGCTAGACAATATGATGGTACACAGCCCAGGTCAGTACCTGGAAGGCAAATATGATTTTCCACAGGAGGTTTAGGGTCTTTTCCCTGTGTCCATCCACAATGTCTCTGGAGTCAATGTTCGCTCCTTCAAGAAAATGAGGACAAATTTAGTGCTTTGTCAAGATTATGAAGCGTTTCATAAAGAAATACTAGACATTTATCATCAAGGAACAGAGATTAATCACTCACCATGCTCATCTTTAAGGTCAACGCCTTTGTCTTTCAGAACCTGCAGTGCAACATCAACATTGTGCACTTTCTGCAGGCGGCTAATAGCAGGTATCCGCAGCTTTCTAGATAAAGTCCAGTCCAGAATAAAGAGCTCCATGACGCGCCTGAAAATTAATTAAGAAACATTAAGTCAAGATATATTTATATAACATGGGAATTTGGAAGCTTTTTTTTTTATGTCAGTTCTTAACATTGGATCACAACAGCCATGACACTTTATTCTAATTCTTGAACAATAAACATGCAAAAATGTTTTTTTTTTTTTTTTTTAAATCAAACATACACCAAACGAATGCCACATCTCAGGTCAACAGCAAGATTCTTCACAGCAAAGTTGAACTCATCCAGAGGAGTCTGAACATGGGATACTGCTAGGCCCAAGTGGCTGAGGTGCCGTGACAAAATGCCTTCACCACTGAGGAAGTCTCGTGAGAACGCCAGTAGCAGATCTTTGCTTGACTGCAGGGGAATAAAAAATACAGCATGATCATATCCATGTTTAATATTGGCCAAAAACATTTAAAATGTCCACTTAATCTATAATATTTGACCACTTTTTTTACAATAGAAATGCTACAGCTACTGTAATATATTTAAGAACATGTGGAAATCAAAAGAGAGCAAGGGTTTAAACTTTTATTTTGAAATTCAAAACATCCTGATGTATTCTCCTGTTAATGTTGTTTTATAAATGATAGCACTATGCTATGGTATTTTATGACTTCTTTATTGTTTAAATATATGTGCAGCCTTAGAAAACTATCTAATAATGCAGTTCATGGATACTTGCCCATGACACTTCCGGAATTTAATTTAACCCGATATTGAATCTGGAAAGCCCAACACTAATCATCATAGAATGAATTTCACTTCAGTTCTACTTTCTGAGTATGAATCATATGCAGTAAAAGACAGAATAATATAATGCAAGCACTGTAAAAGGTTTTGCCACAAACTCAACTCATGCTGATATCATGCTAATATCGTGAGACACCACACACCTTAAATTCAGCATCCATGCAGAACAAACAAGGATCATGTTCGATCAGTCTGGACTCTTTGGCTTTATCCAGAAAGCAGACCAGCAGTATTAGTTTCTTTAGAGTGAAGCAGGAGAGTGCCTCCTGATGGCCTGATGAGTAAATTAAAAAAAGAAAAAAGAAAAAGAACCTGTTTTTATAGACACTATTTACAATAATAAAATAGAAAAACAAATAGTTCACACAAAAAACAAAACAAAAAAAAAGTAGTGAAATTAAATTACCATCTTTGTACAAATTGGGCACTTTAGCATGCCTGAACTCAGCGGCTATGTCTGGGTTCCACAGCAGACGTCCAAGAATAAACATGGCCAGTCCCATGACATCACTGTTGCTTTCAAGTGATATTAGCTCTCCATAGATTGTCTGAAACAAGGATTGGGCAAAAGATGTGGCATACATGAAATCATAATATAGCTAATGACTTAATTTTGATATTTTCAGCAAGCAAACAAATAAAAATTATGCTTTCACAAACAAAAATAAATACCTCAAGTCCGATTCTTAGCCAAAGTGGATTGTATGATATCAGCCAGTTAAGAACTTTCTGACGCTCACCTGAGAAATGAAAATAAAAGGTGAAAAATAAGATTAACAAGGAAGAAACTTAAGCCCAATAAAACATTAAAAATACTTTTAACATAAGAGTGACACCAGCTGTAAAGAACATCAAGCACCCCAAAGAAAAAAAAAAGAAAAAAAACATAATATATTATACCATTCAAAAGGGTCAGTAAGATTTTAATTACCAGTAATAATTTTACTCAGCAAGGACAGACTGATCAAAAGTGACAAAGTGATAAAACAAAAGATTTCTATTTAAAACAAATGCTGTTCTTTTAAACTTTCTATTCAAAGAATCCTGAAAGACTTGTAGTTGGACAATAGTGTGGCCTAGTGGAAAAATAGGTTATGAACCACTGTGATAAGTTATCATCTCGGCTCACTCGGGGTACAGGTGCACTTAACTGCAGTGATGAACAGAGCCATCTTTCATCATTCGGCTGTTTGGATTTCATGCGATTTCTCATTGTGGTGCAGATATTATGATAACTCAGTTTCTCTAATTAATTTAGGCATGAGGCAGACGATGACATTGTGATCAAATACTATCAATTTGTTAACATATTCCACAGCGCCACCCAGTGCATTTAATTATAACTGGGAGTTTAAGTGCTTGGGATTTATTCACAGCATTTATGGCCAGCTAAGCAATGTAGTAAAATTCATATGGTATTTTTATTTTTCGAATAATAATTACAGATCGAATATTCAACTATTCGTGCACGCCCCTATCTCATACCTATGTCCTTCCAGAGATGCCTGTCCTTTCGCACAAGGAGCCTCTTGGCTTCTACTTCCAGCTCCAGTCTCTGGATGGCCTTCACCATGGTGTCTGACGTAAATAGCTT
The DNA here is from genome assembly GCF_965113295.1 of Leuciscus leuciscus. Lineage (NCBI taxonomy): Eukaryota > Metazoa > Chordata > Actinopteri > Cypriniformes > Leuciscidae > Leuciscus > Leuciscus leuciscus. The sequence goes on along the minus strand of NC_138739.1, from coordinate 31,127,972 downwards.
GCAAGCTGCTCGCCGAAGGCGGTTTAGCCGTTGACGGGCTGTGTAAGTTCTAAAAGACAACTCTTCTTTTGTTGGTGCTTTGGGTATGTTGAATTTTTCATTCCCCATTGTCAACGACAAGGCATTCACTAAGAAGAAACAATAAGAGAAAGCCGTTACAAGACTAATTTAACTTAAAATGACAACGCAAAACTCAGAGGATACAAAGAACTAAAACAAAAGCACCCACCTTTGGTAACTTCAGTTGCAACTTTGAAGTCATCAGGAGTGAGAACATAATTCATCCACCAGGTAAAGCCTCGCTCCTGCTTTTCAATCCATCGCTCATCATAAAACATGTTCTTTGCAGCAAATGGCATAGGGTGTCTTGGTATGGCTGTCAAGATTGTAAAACTTCAGTAACTATGCCACTTAAAAACACACACACATACACACAAAAAAAAAGATATAAATGCAGTAAGAACATACCTGTCTGTGTCGGCTTCATGAAGGTCAGTTTGGCCTGCGCCACAGCCATTATCCTCGCAGGCTTTCGAGTCGAACTGCTCAGTGACTTCACAGACTGTCCATCTACATCAGTGAAACGGTATCATTGGTCATACTAAACATGTAGGACGGGTTAATCAAAGAATTTCAAGAATGTTTTATTACCTTTTTGAGCTGTTTTTGATAAGGATTTCTTTGTTTGAGGTTTTGTGAACTTTCTGGAGCTTGGTGGAGCTTTACGGAAAAAGAGGTTTTATTTAAAACATTCTCAACTCATAGAACGTCCAAACATCTCAAATAATGTACCAGTATGTGTCTTACATACTAGATTCATCACCTACATGTCCTATGAAATGCATGAAGACGAGTAAACTTGACTTACCTATAGCTTTTCGTTGCTGTCCAGATGTGGACCTTGAAGTGAATGTTCTTTCTTGGCTTGGTTTCTTAAGCGCTGTCGCATGTGCCGGAGCATGACGCTTTTTCGCTTGGACGTTTGACATATCTTCTGAGTGACCTTGCAAAAACTCATCACTCTTTCTCTTTTTACTCTGCACAGATGTCCAGGATTGTACAGGAAACTGTTCCTGAGAAAGACCTGGTTGCACTTTTTCAGAGACGTTTCCGGCTGCCAAATCCGGACCACTTGACGGACTGCTAATGCTACTAACAGAGGGCAAAACTTTAGGTCGCATGGAGGACAAAAGCTGTTCAGGAGGGGATCCATATGAGGTCAGCTTCACTTTTGCAGCCGGCATTGAAGTTACAGGAAATTTGGACTCTAGTGCCACATCTGGACTTGAATCTAAGCTAATGACAGGTAGTGTGGAGATGCTGTCAGGAGAACTTGTGTTAGATTCTGCATTACTAGGTTCTGAGAGCTCCATGGTCTTCTCCAAGAGCCTACGCCTGGAGGTTTTCTTCTTACGCAAGCCAGGACTCTTGACAGAGGCTTCTGCTTTGCTTTTGGTCACTGTGGTAGAATTCACAGGAAACTTATTGGGACCATCAAGAACAAGGGTGTCATCAACTTTATTCATCTTGGTCACTGTGGCGGTGCTAAAAGGAAATGCCTTGAGCCTAAATACATCGTGATTTGATTCAACGCCCATGACTTGGTTGGGATTCACACAGAAAGTCAACCTTGGGTGAGCCACTTCAACTGGTGGCGAAATGACAGCAGTCGCTCTGAATGATGTTACTGGATTCGTTTTTTCAGACTCAAGAGAATCAGAAAAATCAAAGCTTGAGCAAGCATTAGGTGGGCTCACCGCACACGATAGATCTGATCCTATTACATCCAGAGCATCTTTTACAGACAGAGAAGGTTTCTCCAGCTCTCGGCTTTCATCTCGCACATTTTGTCCAATCACGGGAAGTGGACTCTGAAAGCATGGGTTTCCAAACCTCTCTGGAGTGCTAGCAGGAGAGAGCGTTTTATTCAAAAGCCTTTTCATTTCTTTGCTCTCTGGTTTACGTAAACAAGGCACATTCTTTTTACCAGGTGTTTCAAACAATCTCTCTGCTGGTACTAAGACAACCACTGGCGAGTTTCTTTGCAAATGCACATCATCAAAATTTTCTGTTACAAAAGACGGTTTTGACATCTCAGGAGTGGAAGATGGCGCATTCGCCCTAGTTCCACTGGAACCATTGGCAGACCGTTCATGATTCAATGGTGACAATGGGTTGGACGTTCTCTCTTTTCTGTATTGCGACTGGCGAGACACATGAAATGTCTTATTTGCAGCCTTTATTGGCATTGCAGCCACTTTCTTCCCTTTTGAGGGTGCCGGGACCCCCTTCTTGGATTTAATTGAATCCCATAGGGTTCTCTGAAAAAAAAGAAGAAAAAAAAAGAATTGCATGTACTCAAATTATACCAAAAACATTTATTTGATAAAAAAAAAAAAAGGAAAAAAGAAAACAGTTATATTGTGAAAAATATTACTACAATTTCAAATAATGGTTTTCTATTTATTAAAATATAATTTATTTCTGTGATGCAAAGCTGAATTTTCATCAGCCATTACTCCAGTCTTCAGTGTTACATGATCCTTCAGAAATCATTCTAATATGCTGATTTATCATCAATGTTGGAAACAGTTGTGCTGCTTAATATTTTTTTATAACCTGTGATACTTTTTTCAGGATTCTTTGAAGAATAAAAAGTTAAAAAAAGAAGAGCATCTTTTTTTATATATAGAAATCTTTTGTAACAATATACACTACCGTTTAAAATAATCAATGAATCCTGAAAAAAAGTATCACAGGTTCAAAAGAAATATTAAGCAGCAAACTGTTTCCAACATTGATAATAATAACTGAGTACCAATCCAGCATATTAGAATGATTTCTGAAGGATCATGTGACACTGAAGACTAGAGTAATGGCTAATGAAAACTCAGCTTTGCATCACAGAATTAAATTATATTTTAAAGTAAATAAAAATAAACATTATTTTAAATTGTAATATTTCACATTATTACTGTTTTCTTTCTGCATTTTTTTTTATCAAATAAGTGCAGCCTTGATGAGCATAAGATACTTCTATCAAAAACATTAAAAATAGTCATGTTTCCAAACTTGACCGGTCTTGTATAAACACACATAAATTACCTTTTTCTTTTTTGTCGCCTCTGCTTTCCCAAGCAATATCGCTTGATGTTTGACAATACCATTTGCAACAAAGCTGAGGAGTTCTCGAACTCCACCTTCTTCAACTGGTGTCCAAGTGACAGTTAAAATAATGCTGTCCTCAGGCTGAAAAAGAGAGAATGCACTTTTAACTTACTCTCATGCCGTTCCAAACATGGATGGCATTCTTTGGTGGAGCTCAAATGGAAATATTTAGCCAAATGTTCATGCAGCCCTTTTCTATACAATATAGGACTGGAGCAGTCAAGCTCCAATTTTGTTTTACAAAAAGCAGCATAAGAAAAGGTCCATTTATATGATAACTTTGTGTGAAAAACAAAATATTTTCCAATCAGCTTCTCTGCACAGATAAGCTCAACATTTGCATATATTTAAATGCAGTGTGTCAAGATGTCAAATAAGGTATCCAATAACGCCAAATTTCGTTGTTCCTCGTGTGTTTTGTAATTAATTACAACACACCAATCTTGAATTTGCACAAATAGTGTGAATAAAGGCTTTAATTCAGTTCTGTTTTCCACAGAAATTTTGCTTCAAAAGACTATACATTACGGAGTCATATAAATTAACTTACAATACATTTATGGTAATTGGTAACGTTACTTTTTCTGTTATTTTGCTTTACCATAACTGCAATATGCACCAAATTTCATTACCACATTTAACGTTAGTTCACAGATATTCTTCCCAAAATGTTGTCTAGCTGGGGAGCTCACTAGGTTTTGACACAAAGCTTGTTTACTCTTACCTGTATTGTAAAAGACGCCTGATCAACAGAAAAGCCTTTGGATGCTGAAATTTTCTCCACTATCACTGTCGTTGTTGCATCCTCGGTAGGATTTTCAATTCGTAAAGGCAAAGATTTTGATGATCCCAACTTGATCGTCCCAAATGACACAAAAGGGGACCTAGAAAACTGAAGCAAACTCAGCACAGGGATTGAAGTGTTGTTTTCCTTGCCAGGTCTATCGCGACTACAATGATAATCAAATGTTGGACTGAAGTCCAAACACTCCGCTTTCGCGATTTTAAAAGACATGTTTAACTCAAATAAATGCACGGCGATTCTATAAATCCATGTGTCATTGATGCTCACCAACACCAAATGCCGTTTAAAACCAGTGTGCGTAGTCGCACGTTTGAATTTGAGTACAAACCAGACAGCCAATCAGATCGTTGCAGCGGATGGAATTGTCCAATCACTGGAGAGAAAAGCAAACTCGAACCAATCAAAGTTCTAGGATTCCTTTAAAAATCTGTACACACGCCCACAATGCAGGAAGATGCTTCATGCACATTGCTGTGTTCAAACACTGCCTCGCAGGACTTGACTTGCCATTTGTTGCATGATTAAAGTTGATAGTGTAAAGACGCGAGCCCTAACGTCACATGATTTTATTATAAAAAAAAAAAAAATTGCGTTTACGCCCTTGTCCACAGCAAGTATGTTTGCGAAATAAGATACTCAAAATTAAACAATTTCACGAGAATACAAACTTATTTGCAGCAGCTATTTTAGTGTTATGTGGTCTGTTTACATTTTGTTTGACATTTTCCTTAGCTTTAGCGATTTTTTTTTCCGATTTTTTAATTTATTTTTTCTAATATTATCTATTTAACATTTAAACTGGAGATGTATTCTAATTTTATATAATATGCAAATGAAGCCTGTAATGTAGTATGCATGTTATTATGTTTATTTACTTTTTAGGAGTAACCTGGAAGTGTAGAACTTCAATGTGATTTTTAATTTATTCTTAATTGTTATATGAATTGCCTGTTTATTTTATTTTTTTAACAATTCAAAAATAATCTCCATATTTTTTTCTATTTTTCTTAATATTCAATTATTAATAGTCCCTACAATTCTTTCACACACACAAAGTTTTTTTTATTTTTTATTGTGTTACAAACCACAAAAGTATTTAAATGACAGATTCAACAACAACAACAAAAATCACTTTGCAGTTCATGGCTTGGAAGTCAAATGAGTTGGGCGTTTAAACACTAAACGGAAGACAGTGTACATTCTTACCCATGAATCCCGGCAGATAGCATGGTCTATTTTGCATTAAATGAACCTTAAGTGCTTTTTGAGAGAAGTCATTAGACTGAAGTATGGAAGGCCTTGATTGCAAGAGGGTTAAAAGTACTGCGTAGTAGCATTTTGTCTGCTGTCGCGTATTTAATATCCAATGTAATCATCACCTGCTGATTAATATTCAGACAGCATGCCTGATGGCCTCTGTCTCTGTTCAAGTCTTCACCAATCCCCAGAGGCCTCTTTGTATTGAGGATACAGAGAGTTGCTCCTCATTGGTGCGTATGTGAATGAGAGCATGCTAAGACTCAGAGAGCCTCAAACAGACACACACACACACACACACACTAGAGGATGCTTGAGGAACACACCGTGATCATGTCAGCTTGCCTACTATCACAATGACATCTAACTATGGATATGGATCTTACGGTTTTGGGTTCGATGTGGCTCAGATTAGTTGTATGTGTCTTCTTGTTTCTTCTTCTGCAGTGGACAGAAAGTAAGTACTCCAGTCTGTTGCTTTTATGCAGTAATGACGTCATTCTTAGTCCACTTGTTGAATGTTCTAGTGTCAAAGAGCAAAGATTTACTTATATGAGATACTAAAACATTGTCCTGCAACTAATTTTAGTAGGCCTACTACATTTTCTAAATAATTAAACAACATGGTGTTTTTTTACATACTAGTATTTGTATTTAAATGTGTAGAAAGTCTTCTAAGCACTTAATGATGGTTAATACTTTTGTGTGTGTGTTTGTTTGTGTCTAATTTTCTTCTTATATGGATGAAAAAGACTACCCAGTGGCTTAATATTGTTCCCGTTTGCTTTGATACGGCTCCGCATGAGTGTGGTCAGAGGAATCGTAACCCTGGACGCATCAGCCGCAGTGGCACTTAAGGACATAAAAGGCTGTGCATCAAAGACACTTAGAAACAGAGCTGTGCTTTTCATTTTCTAGATTCTGGTACATTTAAAAGGATTGTGATTTGCTTTCATCACATGCACACACTCAAAAAAAGGCCTGGGCATTTAAATGTTTGCATTTTTACCGTTTGTAAAACATTTGAGTTTGATACTTTAAACTGTATGTATCTTAGGAGGATTATAGAGCTCTGTTTAAATGAACATATGGTTTGACATCCTTGTGTTTTGGGATAATACGTGTGGGCTCAAGTTGAGCGCTGGTCTAGACTTCCAATAAGCTGATTTTACAAAAATCCCCCATGCAAAACGGCCAATTTGGGTCCCAAAACCAGCTGGCCAACAACTTAAAATATAGACGTTTGATATAGAAATTTGAGTCTAACATGCTTAAAAGTTCTTGACTACACAGCTTTTTAAATCCTAAGGACTTTTTGATGCAATAAACCTACAGCAAATTTCCTCCTTGGACCCTGAATGTAAGTGAGTGGCAATTCTGATAGCGACATTGCCAAATTACGCTCATGATTGCTTGCGCTATTAGCCTTTGTCTCAATGCACAGTCTGTAATAAAAAAAAAACATTGCAGACTGCAGGGTTTGAATGGGGTTTCTAGACACCCCCTAAATGACTGACTTATGTCTATTGCCGGTTACCATAGCAACCCCTGCAAAAGGAAAGCTGGAAGTGTGGAATTGGTTGCTATGGGGACATAATTTGATGCTTTGTTGAGACTCCAAAGTTTGCGAACGTCCTTGCCCAGTGAGCGCCGTGAATAGGGCTGACAGAGGTTAAGCCGTTTTTTGGATAGATAACAGAGCATTGTTTCCTCTGGCATTTCTGAGAATGACCTGCTGAATACAGGATGGAGGAGGCTTTTATGTATGCGCTTTATCTAAAGCTGTGCAGGCCCTGCATTGTGTAGATTTGACCAGTCAGGTATATGCACAAACTGACACTTTAAGCTGAAGTGTGTACATTTTTTCGATGTTAAAGTCCACATGAAATCAAAATGAAAGTGTTTTGACTCTAAGTATGACTATATTAGCCTTAATGTTATCTATAAGCTAGTGTGCTCCAAAACAATTACAGGGCTGCACAATTAATCGCAATTTAGATGAAATCGCACTTAAACCGATTTGGCTTATCGTGATTATGAAATTGCGAATGCTGCGATTATTTGTTATGCGCAGCTTGTCAGTGACGGACAGCAGATGTAAACGCTGCTCCATCTGAAAGCACGGTGAGTTTGAATCACTTATAACGTGCATTTGAAAAAGCAACACGCGTCAAACATCTTTCCAAACATGAAAAGCATTTATGAACCTCTTGCCCAACAAAAGACATTTACTGTAATAACATGCTTTTACTCCAAACTCACTTCATAACAACAGTTGAGCATCCTTCTGTGAGATGATGTGGCTTCTTACACAAAATAAGGCAGTTGTGTGTTTATTAGTCATGTTTAATCAATCAAAGCGATGATGCCCGATAGAGATTTCCCATAGACAGTATGAGATTTCCTAGAATGATATCATACTTCTGTGGCGGGGCATATTTGGCGTGTCTGCGTGAGAGCGCCCTCTGGAGTTCAGATGGAGCAGCATTTACTACCGATCAGCCTCACTGCACTGACAAACTGCGCATAAAATAATCGCAGCCTTTGCCAAATCTTGTGTGGTTTCATTGTGATTAATCGTGCAGCCCTATTTAGAAAATCTAAGCATTCAAAACGGACAATTTCTCACTTCCGCCAATACAGATCAATGATTTTTATGACATCACTCTGCATTTCAGGCTTCTCATCAGATTTACTGTCCAATCAGATTCTTTTTAGAATCTAAAGCATCCCGCCCCCAATAAACCTGACACTTTCTTTACAAAGTGACATCGCCAACTACTGGCCTGGGAACCTGGATTGTTTTGACAACGTTGTCATCTGTACATGAAAAAACGCAAAGAAAAACGTTTAGTTTTTAGTACATCGTTGTCCTGTAAACTTACACTAAAGCTCAAACAGTAGAGCATGCCGCTTGCAATGGCCAGGTTATGGGTTCACATTAGAGAATGCATAAACTGATCAAATGTATTCCCTGAATGCAATTGTTACGGGGAAAAAGTGACTAACATTACATTCAAGGTATAGTCTACATTGAACGTAAATTGATAACAATGAGATAATGGCTTATGTTTTGTCAGTGTACTGTTCGATATACACATCATTAAAGAAGTTGTGTATTTCTTTTAGCAAGCAAGCATATTTATTTAGAGGATTCTGGCTACAGAAAACTTTTTGGATACAGAGATGCTGTGAAAATGTGTATATTAAAATACAATAAATATGATGTAAAAATGATACACACTTTTAAGACCACACAAACTTTTTCATTGACCCCCTTTTTCAGAGTCTTGCACCCTGCCACAGGTGCTAGTTTTATCATACAAACAGATGAACTGAAGGCATCAAGTTAAAGCGCTTTCTCAGGTTTGGCTTCTGTTCGTATATAAGCAATGATCAGCTCTCATTAAAGGGGTCCAGCAACAACAGCTATCCTTAGTAGATGGGACTAACAGCTTAATCCCATGTAGTCACATAAACCCCATGATCTGATTAGGGGTGCTCAAAGCTCATATTCACAATCGCAGATACACAACACAGCAGTAGATCATCAACACGATTCTAACATGGCTGCATGGACAAAGATGTTCAATTTAGGTGATTTCTCCTGCAGTAGGTGCAAGAATTGTACCTCTGTTTGCAGCACTCCAGTATGGATATTAACAATCATTAGGCGCGTGTGATTATTAATTCTCTGCGCAAATCCCCCATTGTCACCAATGGAAGAATCACCATAACCACAGTGGTTATTAGTAACTATTTTAGGATGGGTCAAGCACAATTCAGGCACAAGGCTTCATCACCTGATGTTTGATTGGCTCTGAAGCCCAGTTGGCTCATTAGCCAATTCATCTAATGCTTATTGGCCTTTAGTTTCAAGCTTGTTGGCCGTATGTTATCTGTTTGAAGGGCATTATACAAGGACAGTGCGGCACAATATATGCAACAACAGTACTAGAATCCTGAAATCTTGTTGAGCTTTAAAGTTTAAAGAGTGACACCTTTATCGAAAACAACCATGTAAAGACAAGAATGGATTCATAATAACAAATTAGCTTATTGTTGTTGCTATGTGAAAGCAAGAATTCAAAAGATAGCCTTCTTACTAATTTATGTAGGCTAATTTGAAAGTATGATGCTCTAGGATAAATGTGGTGTAGTATAAAACAGCTATGAGTCATGAATTGATACATGCTGTATTTGAACAACAGTAAATGTCAATTTGACAGTGTATTTGCTAACTGACCATGACTCAGCTATGTTCCCACAGCCCTATGTTCCCACATTTCTAAGATTTTTTTTTTTACTGAAAATTTGGCCCTATGTTCCCACAGCCCTATGTTCCCACAAACATATGTTCCCACAGTCCTATGTTCTCTAATTTAACTATGTCCCCTCTGAAGGGTAGGTTTTAGTGCTTGTGCTGGTACAGGGATAGCCCAATTACATCCCAGACAAGTCTCCCTCTGAGGGGTAGGTTTTAGGTATGTCAAACAATCAAGCCTAACTCCCCCACGAAGGGTAGGTTTTAGAGCTTGTACTGGTACAGGGATAGCCCAATAACATCCCAGACAAGTCTCCCTCCTGTGAGGGGTAGGTTTAGGTATGTTAGGGTTAGGGTTAGGGTTAGGGCTGTGGGAACATAGACATGCTCCCGCCAGTGTCACACATCCTATTAAGCCGAAAGTATACTTCTGACACTAGACAAGAATGAAACTTTGTAGTGCGTGGCTAAGCAAATGCATGAGTAATGGAGTGTATTTTGAAAGGCAAAGCATCTGGATGTACTCAAACTAAAGTAACGCAAATTATACTGTATAGCAAATCTCGGCTGTGTGATTGTTTATATCACGGCAAAATATAAACTGTATTATCGCACATCTATCTATATAAAGTCAGTTATAATATCCAACTTTAACCTCATAACATACAGTACACTTGCGTAAAGCAATAAATATGGGCTACCTAGCAAATCTCAAATGGCTGATTTTTTTTATGCCGCAAAATTTTAGCACCCAGTTCTTTATGTAAAGTTATACAAGTATTTCCAACTTTAATATACTTAACTCAGCACATCTCAATTGCTTGATTGCTTGTAATGTCGCAAAATGTAAACTAGCTTTCGCCCAGCTTTAATCTGCTAAATGCTAATAAAAGATATGATAAACTTTAACATGATTTTCTGTAAAGCTTCTTTGAAACAATGTGTATCGTGAAAAGCAAATAAAATGTAAAGAATAAAAGTATACTTTAGTTGAAGACAAAACTTCAGGATGTGATATTTGGAAGAATGTTCAAGAATTTTAAAGGGGAAGTGTGCAAATTAATTTTTCCAAAGCTGCTGTTCACCTAAAGGTAGGGTTGGCAATTTCGGAGAGGCTAGTAATAGCAAGCTAGCTTTGAAATCATAAAATCCTACCTCCCTTCAGAGCATCGCAACAGCCACGCCTCCTCCAAAACACATGAACACGCACAGCATGGAGCATTGGGAGCAAACAAAAGCATTACTGGACGAGATGGCGAGCACATAACATTACTATAATAATGAACATAAACAACTTACAGAGCTCTTACTTGTACCACCTGGCTGCTGCAGATTAATTTACGGCATTGATAGTGTTGACACAGAAACGCATAGATCCGTGTCTTTGGAGGTGAACAGCTCCAAGAAGAACGTCACGGGTTTCCATCTCGTAATTACGGTTACGACATAGCGTGAACGCAGCATAAGCTTGTTGTTTTGGTTCAGGAGGAACTGTAAAGGTGGCTGCTGTGTGGCGCTTGGTGGCTGTATGTCTACAACTCTGCATAGCCTTACGCAACGCACAGATGACGTGTGATGTCTGCGCAAGCAGGTGCGCGGAGGTATGCAAATACATAAGTTGACCGGACCGAATGCAATGATTGGATGGAAAAGAAATTGGTCCTGAGACTTCCACAGAAGATATATGTACATGTTTTAATATTAAGACCACTTCTATTATTCATTGCTATCAAGATGTGAAGAGAGTTTCAACCAGTATAATAAAAAGTGTTTATAAAACAAATTGTCTACCCTACCTTTAAAAATAAAGGTTCTTTATTAGCATCAGTGGTTCCATAAAGAACATTTAACACCCATGCACAAAGAACCGCTTTATAGTGGAAAAAGGTTCTTTAGATTATTAAGATGTTTTCATACTAAGAAAAAAGTAGCTATTTTAAGAACTGTTTACTGAAAGGTATGGAGCTTTGGGGAACCCAAACTGGTTCTTCTATGGCACAGCTGTGAAACCCCCATTTTGGAACATTTATTTTTAAGAGTGTAACAGCATTCACATTTCATTCAACGTACATTAGGGAAGCAGACAACTTTTCAATGACTGTTAAAGTTTTTTTTTTTCTTCTTCTTGTAAATCCTTGTAGGTTTAACACTTCTCAAGACCTCAACGCTCTGCCTGGAGAAACCTTGCCAAAACAGGGCAGAGTGCAGGGAAGCCCCATCTGACTTCCTATGCCAGTGTCAGTCGCCTGTGCCAGCCCTGCCCAGCACGCGTTGTGAATCTTCCAATGCGCTCTGCCAACTGTCCATCTGCCAGGGCAATGCGACGTGTCATCCCTCCGGCGCCCACCCAGGGGAACTGGTTTGCCAATGTGAGCCTGGCTTGTTGGGGCAGGACTGTCATTCCAGTGCCCAGCTCTGCGCTCAGGGGCTGTGCGGGGACAGTGTCCGCTGTCTGGCAGTGCAAGACACGAGCCCGGGGTATGCATGCATCTGTCAAGAGGGTTACACCGGGAGTTCTTGCGAGAAAGAGGTGAACCATTGCTCCCCCAACCCCTGCCGCAACCGCGCCATCTGCCGCAGCAGACGGGATGGCCCCACCTGCTTCTGCGTGCCTGGATTTCAGGGCAAGCGCTGCGAGATCGAGGTAAATGAATGCGTGTCGTGGCCCTGCAGGAACGGAGCCACCTGTGTGGACAAGATCGGGCACTACATCTGTCTCTGCAGGCCTGGATACACGGGTGAGTGAAAGGAGTCTGATGCACCATGTGTGACTCACCTGTTAGACTGACATGAGGAATGTCTCAACTAGTGCCAAATGCAGCCAATGCCATCTTGTGGCTGAATGATGATATTGCACTCTGAAATACAACATTTGTTTTATGAAGGACCACTGACAAAATGTAAATTACCAAGTACAGTGACCCTATAGTGGGTTATGCTGTATCTTAATTGGGTAAGAAGTCACGACAAATGAACTAGGTGTTTGAACCCAAATGCAAGAGAATAGAATACAAGCATTTTGACAACCTCCTCGTGTGACAACAAGACCTAGTATCTTAAAACTAGTGATGTTAATCCTCACGGTTCAAATCTGCTTAAAAACATTTTTGATCAAGTTAAGGAAAAGCTGTGGGCAGCATATCAATTGCCCTAAAGACTGACTGGAAGCTTCCAGTTACAGTCTGTTTGATCCAGGATGAGGCCTGTCCAGATGGTATGTGTAATAAGCCATGCAGAGATCTCGACAAAAAGCGGATTGGCACCTTTGCACTCAACACCACTGTCTCTGATGTTTCAGGTAGCAGCTGTGAGGTTCAGATTGATGAGTGTCAATCACAGCCCTGTCTCCACGGCGGCAGTTGCCATGACCACATCAACGGCTTCTCGTGTACCTGCCTGGCGGGCTTCCAGGGGGAACGCTGTGAAACGAACATTGATGAATGCAGTGACCAGCCATGCCAAAATGGAGCTCTGTGTGTGGATGAAATCAATAGGTACAATACATTTCCATGTTAGTATTTTAGTCTTTTTTATATATAGGTCTCATTTCAGGAAATAATTGATAATTTTTAATCAATTTGTCCTCCATTTTATTTTCAATCATTCCTACTAGGGCTGTCAATTTAACACGTTAAATTAGTTAATTAGTTATGAGAAAAAATAGCACGATAAAATTATTAACTCGTTTAATGCTGCCCCAGACCTCCGTAGGTCATCTGGCATTTCATACAGTTGATTGATGACGAAGATGACGCAAAACCTCCGATGGAGCCAATAGAATACAGTTAGATGCCCCTAAAATTCATGTAATTAATTATATTTCAAATGTTTAAATCTAATTAATTATAGCCATAAATCCTTATCCTTAACATATCATTTACATTTTAATGTGTACTTTACATTATAATGTGTATACATGTTGGCAGTGTTTGTTCTTCCTTTAATTTATGCTGACTTAAAAAAAAAAGAGTTTATAATAAGAATTGGGAGCAATTCATATTGCCGCAGTGCAAAACTCTTTATGGTCCAAAAATGGGTTTCATTTTCTTAATGCAAAATATAATCACATTCTTTTCTTTTCAATGTTGGGGTAAATGTTTTGGGAGAATACTATTAATAATTTTAAATATAAATAATTGTAAAATAATATAATATTAATAATATAATAATACATTTTCAAAAAGGAGGAATATATTTGTAAATTAAATGATAAATAAATAAAACTACTCCCTCATTACACACAGAGTAGGTGTAAACCACATGCACTCTATTATTGTGTAGAATAATATTATGTTGAAATGTATGCTTATTATGTTGAATCATTCTGTGAATGTGCTCAAAATGAGTATATCGGAAATTAAATAACCTATATACTTAAATTAACTAACCTATATATTTATTTTGAAATAATCTTATAGCTACCGCTGTGACTGCTCACAGACTAACTTTACTGGTGTTCACTGTGAGATCCCACCTCCTCCCTGCTGGTCTCAACCCTGCCTCAACGACGCCCCCTGTGAGGATGAAAATGGGAACTACACCTGCATTTGCTGGCCAGGTGACTAAAATATACTAAAATAAACTTTAATATTGTGGCTCTGTATTTCTTTTTTATTAAAAGGGTTATGTGCATGATTGGTAAATGTATTTATAATGTACATGCAATACTTGTAATGTTCATTTATTTATTCATTTTAGAAATCATGGTAAAGGCTTAAAACAAGTTATGCAAACTAGGACACAAAACATCAATAGGCTTTCCTCTCATATCTACTCTGTACTAGGGTTCGAGGGTCGTAACTGTGAGACAGATGTCAGTGAGTGTGACAGCAGTCCCTGTTTGAATGAAGGCACTTGCATTGAGCGCTCATGGAAGCCACTTTATGGCTTAGAGCCCTTGTTTCCTTCTCAATACAACCCCAGGCATGCTTCCGGCTTCATCTGCAAATGTCCACCTGGATTTTCAGGTATCTCACAGCCCCATTTAAACTTTTGATTTACACATCATTCACTAAGTGTGTCATTGTTAAAAAGCAGGATTAGGATAAACTGTTGATTATTATTCAGAAGAGAAGGTTGTGTTAGTCCCACTCACCAATCTATCTCATGACATTTTCTTATATAAACCCGTTTGTTTGTTTTTCTTTCTTTTGTGAGGATAGCTGATACAGTTCTTCTGTTTGCGAGCATTTTCTACACCCTGTGACAGATAAATTGTCATTCGACCATATCCCTAAATCTGACCGATTTAAAGATGTAGTTTCAATAAGGGAAGGGTAAAAAATCCAGGACTGTCCCAACAAATATGGTCACCCTAGTGGCTCTAAGTTCTGTAAAAATCAGATGTCTGAAGGAAAACCAGAATCAATAAACCCTAATTGCTTTCAATGCCTGGCTAAATATTGCCTTTAATGAGCATATTATGAACATTATGAGGTTGATGCAACTATACATCAGAAATTGTCTGATTTGCATAATCAAAACCAAATCAGGCATTTTATTTTATAACACATCATTCAGCACAAATGACTGACTCTCTGATAAGTCCCAGTCGAAACAACTAAACTTATAAATGTAAAATGATTTTTTACTTTTTAGATTATACAAGAGAGTTTGTCTCTGTTACCAGCTCAGGACATGACTCACAGGCGGAGGCTATAATTGGGCTTCGCCATTGTAAGATGCTCAGGTTGCATTAGGCTAATCCCCCGGGAGCTGGCTTTGATGGGGGCCTAGTGTTGCAGTACACAGTTTTTCTTGAAGGAATGAATGTACATTGACGGCTGTCTGTTAGGATGGCCTTTGCTATAGATGGATCCATCAAAAAGCAATGTGACTGAACAGATGTAGGGCTGATGATTGGTAGACTTCTAATGCCATGGAAGCTTTAGTTTGGATTTGGAGTGTCCTGTTGCTTGTTTCAGGTAAATTTTCACAGTTTTGTTGTTGTTTGGATTTCGTTTCGGTTGTGCAATAATTTTCAATGAGAATTCAGTGGTGAAATTAGTTGTGTTGGGGGGGGGGGGGGGGGGGGTAATTAAAAACCAATGTCTTTTATTAGGCTAGTGAAAAATATTTCTGTTTGAACATATCATGAACTTGCAATAAATTTAGGTCATCAGGTTGTGTAGCTACTGATTTTTTTGTTCATGGTTTCTATTAGATACATTATTCACAGCTGCTCAATGTTTTATCCAGGCATTTTAATCTTATGCATAACTAAATGCTCATTTAGTGAAAATTTCAGGCACTTCTTTTTAAAAATAAGAAAACTCCTTTGGCATCCAAACTGGCATAAAGTTGAGTGAGGGTTATACAATCAGCTTTACATATTTGTTATCCTGAGGGATTATTGACTAAAACGTGCCCACATTATCCCTGGCGTGAGCCATTCTTTAGTTATTGACCATTTTCTGACATTGCCACAAATGCAACAAATAGTTTTAAAGATAATCTCTTATAAAAACAATACGGTCTTGTTTTAGAATTGCAGTGGGAACAGTTCATTCTTGGGCTGCAATCTTTGTTAAATGTTTACTTGTAAGAAACTTGATTGAATTCCACTCTGGGCTTTCCCATTTCAGGTGCCTTGTGTGAGCAAAATACTACTGCTTGTACCACCAACGTGTGTCATAATGGAGCCACATGTGAGGACTTTCTGGGCAGCTACAAGTGCATCTGTCCATCTGAAAGCCATGATGGAGTCCTCTATGGTGGCCTCAACTGTAGCGAACCCCTGGTGGGCTGCGAGGGCCAAGAGTGCCAGAACGGGGCGGCCTGCATGCCCTTCCTGAGCGAAGGTGTACATGGCTACGGTTGCATCTGTCAGCCAGGCTACACCGGCTCTTACTGCCAGACGCCCACTGTATTCTCCTTTGAGACAATTGGAGGATTCCTGCACCTGCAGACGCCGCTGCTGGGTGCAGAAACATACTTTAATATCACACTAAGCTTTCGCACAGTGCTAGAAAACACGGTACTCTTCCAGAGGGGTAGCGAAGGGGTCATTCTCAGCCTAGAGCTGCAGGAGACACACCTGCTTCTTGATCTTAGAAGTGACCCTCAGACAGACACAACCAGCTGGACTCTGACGCTGCCTCAGGATGTATCTGATGGCAAATGGCACACAGTAGAGGCTGTTCTTGGAGAGGGTACCCTTCTGTTGCAACTGCTGGAGCCATGCCAGGATGCAGATAACTGTGGTGCAACAGCCCAAGTGGATACCAGCGCCCTTGAGCTGGAGTCAGCTCTACAAAGCACCTTTGTTGGAGGATTGGATGAGGGAGGAGGCACCGGCTCATTCATCGGCTGCATGAGGGACTTGTTTGTGGACTCGCAGCTCATGGTACCGGAGGACTGGTTGAGCAGCTCAGCGGTGAATGTTGTGCAAGGCTGCAGCCATCATGACCGATGCCTTTCTGGTCCATGCGAGAACCATGGAGAGTGTGTTAACCTTTGGCAAGGTTACCAGTGCAGATGTCTGAGACCGTATGTGGGTCAAAACTGTGGTGATGGTAAGGACACCAGGGATTGACCTCACATTAACCATGTCTACACTGGAAGCATCCACAGTGGTGTTGCGAATGCTCTTTCTGTTAATTAAAGCACAACAGAGCTACGTTGTGGTTGCTTCTTGTGTAGATGCACTGATAAACTATAAATGTAGAAGTTCATAGGATAAAACTTGGGAGAATCTTAATGTTTCCTCTAAAGGTCCAAGTTACAATAGTAAAACAAGAAACGTTCTAGAAACTCTTTAAGAGTTGTATGTCTTCTCTTCCTCACAGAGTATATTACTGCCAGATTTGGCCTGGAAGACTCCGCAAGCTATGCTGTCTTCACCATCAATGACCAACCGGAATCAGACACGCTCTATCTGTCCATGTTCTTGCGTACACGGAAGGAGTCTGGTCTTTTGGTGCTGCTTGCCAACAGCACCACTGAGTACTTGCAGATGTGGCTAGAAAAGGGAAAACTGACAGTACAATTCAATAACTTGAAGACTTTTACTGGTGAAAGTCTGGTTAACGACGGAGAGATCCATTTTGTCAGCATCACCATCGAAGAGGGTATGATAACTCTACAGGAGTCAGATCATGAATTCGGAGCAATGGATGTTCAACCTGTTTCTGTTCAGATTGGAGATGTGATCTATGTTGGCGGGCTGGTTGATGGACAAAAGTCATCTGCCTTCGGTGGTTACTTTAAAGGGTGCTTACAAGACTTGGAGCTCAATGAGAGGAAGCTTGAGTTTTTCCCACTTGATGCTTCTGTGATGTCATACAGACCCGACCGCATGGTTGATGTTACCGCAGGCTGCACCAGTGATGACTCTTGCTCTGTAAGTTACAATGTTAAGTGTCATGAGCTCTCAACTGCAAAAGGACAATGATTAGCTTACATCAAATCTGGCAGCTTTGTAGACAAACCTGCTTATCTTATTTAGCTCTGTTATCCTCTTTGGACTGGATAAATGTTTACAGTCAAGACTTTAGCCATGTCAGAAACTAATCCCAAACAGATTCAAAAGATGTTTGTGATCTGATCTGATTTGATTCACTAATCTAATAAATTATTCAACAGTTAATTTAAGTCCCTGAGCATTTTTAAAAAATGAAATATTTGATCTTACATCTTCTAAACCATTTCTTATATTTAATTAATTAATTCATTGGATAATTTTAATGACAGTTTTGTATCTGTCACTTTTGTTTTTCCGTGCCAGAAAAATCCTTGCCAGAATGGTGGCATGTGCTTCTCTCTATGGGATGACTTTACGTGCAACTGCCCTCCTAACACAGCAGGGCAGCACTGTGAAGAGGTGAGCTGGTGCGAACTCACCCCCTGCCCACCCCAAGCAATGTGCCGGGCCCTCAACCAAGGTTATGAATGTGAGTATTTAGGAACATGTGATCTCAGATGTATAAAACACTAGCCTGGAAATCCAGACCTAAATCTGAAAGATTAATGGTCTGGCATCGACAAATGAAAATCGGCCAGCTCGAGGGGCGGCACCAAGCATGCATTTGAAAATCTCACTGCACGCAATTGGATAACACTACGACCAATCACAACAATAATCCCCTTGCGCTTAGCTACCAGCGTAGCTAACTGGTAGATTAGACTCTTGCCGTATCCGGTCGGCAAAACAGGAACGTTTCGAGCGCCGCCTTCTGTTCCTCTTTTAGATAAAAAGCCAAGTCTAACTGGTTCATTGTAGTGGCCAAAGTCGTTTCAAACAACTGGTGTTCATCCATCTTGCAATGTTTACTAATGACTTCGACGTTACAGCGCTGTCGTCATCTGTTTAGCTCGCCTCTGGCCCGCCTATATCAGATAACTTGATGTGATTTGTGCAGCTCGGAAACAAGGGCATATTTAATCAGCATCATTACACGACGCCAGAGTAAACTCGCTGAGCAAATTCAACTTGTGCTCTCTCGAGAACTCTGGATTTCCAGGGTAATAAAACACAGTATTTTAGCAGTATTTAATTATTTTTGACTACTAAGACAAAATGAATGGTTACAGAATTAAGATAAAATGAAGAATTTTGGATTAATACCCTTCCAGGTTTAAAGGGTTAGTTTTGCCAAAAATGAAAATGATTCCATAATTTACTCACCCTCAAGCCATCCTAGGTGTATATGACTTTCTTCTTTCAGCCAAACACAATCAGAGTTATTAGTCTATTAGTGATGAAGTAGAAGTCTATGTCGGAAGAGCTTGAGTTTGTTGTCCAGCCCTAATTGTTTGAACCACAAAAGGCGTCTTCTCTCACCTAAGCTTACGCTATGCCTACGTCGGGTCAGGGGTCACTCTTCCGTCGGAACAAGACTCATGGATATTTTCTTACAAAAACAAATTGCTTCGCTTTAGGAGGCCTTTATTAACACCCTGGAGCCATGTGGATTACTTTTATGATGGATGGATGTTAATTTTTTGGCTTCAAAATCTGTGTTACCATTCACTCCAATTATTAAGCTTGGTAGAGCCAGTATAGTTTTTTAATATAACTTTATGTTTGGCTGAAAGAAGAAAGTCATATATATACCTAGGGTGGCTTGAGGGAGAGTCAATTATGAGATACTTTTTTGGGTGAACTAACCCTTTAAGTTGCTGGCTAGGCTTGGGAAAGAGACTAGCTGGGAACTGAGATCTTGCAGACTTTAACTGAGATTGTTTTGCGAATAAAAGTCTGAATCCTTGAAGTGTTATGTAAACTACATTGCCTTTATTCTACACAGGCATTTCAAACGGGATTTTTCTGGACAACACCACTCTCGTATACCGCGGGAATGGGCTGATCTCCCGCCACCTGACCAGCATCGTCTTCAGTATCCGTACACGTAAACACAATGCAGCAGTGTTGCATGCGGAGAGTGGGACAGACTTTGTGACGGTATCCATTCAAGATGGCTTTTTGGTGCTTGAGCTTTTAAGTGGACCTTTATCTTCATCATCTTTGTCACCAGTAACCCTGCACAGCCCAAGGCCAGTGGCTGATGGAGAGTGGCATGTCGTAGAGCTGTTAATGACCAGTCCTTGGGCTAACAGCTCCCAGTGGATGATGGTCCCCTTAGATGAAAAAAATGAGACTACTATATCCGACTCAATGACGGGAAATCTAGACTTCCTCCGAGAGGGAATAGATATCATGCTTGGAGGATTGGGAGAGTCTGGCTGGAATCTGATTGGTTGTCTGAGTAATGTTGAGATTGGTGGAATCGTGCTTCCGTATTACAGTTCAGCCGAGGTGAGATTCCCACGTACACAGGAAGAGAAGTTCAATAAAATATCAGAGAAACCTGTCCAGACTGGCTGTGTTGGTGAGATGGTGTGTGAACCCAACCCCTGCCTGCATGGAGGCATCTGTGACGATCACTTCAACCTTTTCCACTGCTTCTGTCTTCCTGGCTGGGGCGGTGATCGCTGTGAGCTGAATACAAACACTTGTGCCTCCAACCCCTGTCAACACGGATACTGCAGTGTGCAGAACCTTACATACAGCTGCACATGTGAGAGTGGCTACACCGGCACCAACTGTGAGGTGAAGGTGGACGTATGTGCCGGTCAAAGGTGTGCTAATGGAGGGACCTGCTTGCGTGGCTTAAACAGCCACTCATGCCTCTGTCCCCACAGGTTTACTGGGCCAAATTGCAAGTGAGTCTATTCTAATGTGTCTCAAGCAGCTGTCTAGTTGACATGTTCATTATTACTATTGGTCATACTTAGGGTTAGGGATTTAACAAGCCCCTAACCCAGGGTTCCTCAAATCCAGCCCTGGAAAGCCAGTGCCTTGCAGTTTAGCTCTTTGATTAGAGCTAAACTAAAGACTACGGATATAGAAAAATAAATAATAGGTTCACTCCTATTACTTATGAATGGGAGAAACTGCATGGCGGAATACGTCCCGCCTTCTAAGTAAAAGAGCCAATCGCTTATTGGTAAAGCCATTGCATCAATATGGCTGCCGTTAGAAGCTCCAGTTCCCAGACTCATGTTTAGGACTGCACATGCGCATTGGCTGGTCTAGTGTGAAAAAAAAAACATTTTATTAACGCTATTTGAGCATAATAAACAACATTTATGGGACAGTTGATCTCAGATTTTGTTGCTGATTTCAAATATGTTTTTTAATTGTGAGTTCGGCTAGTAGTTTTAGAGATTTCGGGATTTTCCCATTCAAATAGATAGGACTTGGTCTTGGATGCCCAAAATAGCTGTCCGGAGGTGTTGCAAATATGGCCGCCGAGTGAACAGACTTTCCTTGAAAGGGACTTTGGTTAAACTCTGCAGGGCACTCCAGAGCCAGATTTGAGGAACCTTGCTCTAACCCTAATTGTTAAACTTTGGCATGTAACTGGTCCCACTATTGTTGTACAAATATGTGTGATCCTTCATATCATGTAGTTTATTAAAGAGAAGTGTGTAGTTGCCTGTCGATGCATCTGGACTTAACGGATGGGCAATTAAACAAGTGTAAAATTTTCATAGACTAAACCTGAAAGAGGGACCTGAGGCACACCAATGGACCAAAATATATTTGTGACATGAGAGAGGGCTCTTCTAACTTTGTCTATTAAGCTACCACCAAGACTACCCTAACACTGAGGTGGTGAGTTTTGCGAGGCAAGCATCTAGTTGACTGATTTGGGTTAAGCGTTTACATCTAAGTTTAGCAGACATTGCGGAGGTTGTGTGCATCCAAAGACCTGATTTAAGGCTTCTACACAAAGGCAATCCACAGGTATGTCTGTAAGAAATCATGTCATCTGTAAAACACTGAACCAAGTCAAGAAGAGACTTGCCTTAGATACGATATCAACCTGGTTTTAAAAAGCCATAGCTAATCTCAATAAGATTCTCCACTTTTCAAAGGAAAAAGAATGCAGACAGAAATTTTGACTTTGTACATCGGAACAGGCCACAAACCTCATACAATGATTCCCATCGAATAAACAAAGCAACTTGAATGAATCAAGACCCCTAAGGGACTGATTTGTTTTAAAGGTAATGCAAATCATATAATTGCTTTTATGGTGTTGTTTATGCTAGCGTGACTGCAGAGATGTGACTGTTGCCATACGTGTCATTTGAAAGTGGTAATGGTAATAATAGTGTCTGTTGAGAGTGCCCATCCTCCAGTGGTTGCGTTAGGCCTTCAGGGTGGCATCTAAGGCAAGTCTGCAGCCATTTATCTCATAAACATGTTTTGTTGCCAGACTGCTTCATAGCACTCCTTTGAAACTGCCTTGCAGGCAGCTGGGAGACATAATAGATCTATCTTTTCCCCACTGCAGAGTTAGAGAGATCTTTGGTGTAAAGTTTTGCTGCATAAAAAAAAGAATGACGCTTGCTGTTTGTTTGTCTCTTTCCTGTTCCCTCTGTCTCACAACAGCACTCTGATTGAAGAGGCTCCGTGGTACGTAGTTGTCAGGAGCATGTAAGTGGCGTTTTACTGTTGGCTTTTTTTCCTTTATTTTTTATACGTTCTCCTTATTTTCTTCTTTCGTTCATTCCTTCCTTTCTCTTAATTCTTTTCATTTCCATTTCTTAATTCGCTCTATCATCCCTTCTTTCCTGTCATTCTTTCTTTCTTTCATCACTTTCCTCTACCCCTTCTTTTTTGTCTTCCCTCCCTACCTCCTACTTTTCATTTATTCTCTCCATCCCTTCTTTCTTGCTTTCCTGCTTACTTTCTTTGCTTACTTTTTTCCCCTACTTTCCTTTTTCATCTCTCTATCCTTTTTTTCCTTCATTACTTTCTGCTTTCCTTTTTCTCTTCTCTTTCTTCTTTCTTGCCTTTGCCCTTCCTTTCTTCTTGATGCATTGAGATCCAGTCGAAGTTTTTATTTTGAGAATTATTTATTTTACTGAAGAAAAATAATGATTAAAATAAATGAATAATCAATAACGAATAAATGATAATCAACTTTTAATTAACTGAGTACAACTCTAAAAATGGGTCTAACAATTACAAGGCTAACATCTATAATTCAGAAATTCTGAGGATAATAATCTCTGCCAGAAGAGATCATACAGACTGGAGATCACCCAAAGTAAAAGAGAGCTGGAAGAGCAGTCAGAAGAAGAAGTGAAGTGAAGCCACCACATATCAATGGCCCTATATATCTGTAAGTGTAGGAAAAACTTACATTCCACTTAAAGATCTGTTGTTAGTGTGATGAGAAAGGTCAAACTGAATTATCCATTGTGTCAGTGATATACGTCTTCCTACTCAGAGGTGGTGACAGGTCGTCGTGGCCGTTGCAAAAGAGACAGAAATAGATGCACGAGGTGTGGTTTTAACACCTCTGGAACAAAAGAAAGCGAAGCTTGCGTCGTGCAAAATAACATTGCAGGAAAGGTACATCTAGTACCGTGAATCACAAATTCTGAGAACACTGTCACTTGTGCAGCACTTGGCAGGCGTCCAATACTTAACCCAACAGGAGTATCTTGTCATATAAGAACATTTGAATATAACAGTCATATCCTCAAGCAGTATTACATTGATAAGATGAAATGGAATAAATTAGTAAATACTTGAATATATGATGAAGATTATGTATATAGAGGAATACATGGATAAATAAATTCAAAGATAATATTGATAAGCAATCAATCATAAATGAATAAACGATAGAAGAAATGATATGAATGAAGATATTATCATAAACATTGACCATTTTGGATACACCACTTCTGTTCAAATTCTTTCCTTTCCTTCTTTTACCCTTTCTTTCTTTCCTTCCTTCCTTCAGACTACTTTCCACTGTCCTTTCTCTCTCTCTTCTTTTACCCTTTCTTTCTTGCCTTCCTTCCTACTTTTCTTACTTTTTCTCTATCCCTTTTTTCTTGCCATGCTGCTTTCTTTCTTTCCTTCCTCTTTCCTTTTTTCCTTAATATTTTTCTTTCTACTTTCCTTTCCCTGAATCTATCCCTCCTTTCTTGCCTTCCTTTCTTCTGTTTTCTTTTCTTTTCACCCTTCCTTTCTTCCATCTTTCCTACTTCCCAATACTTTCCTTTCTCTTCATGTCTGTTTCTTTCTTGTTGTTTTTTCATTCTCTCCTTCCTACTTTTTTCTGCCTTTCTGCCTTAATTTCAGATTGTCTCTGTAAAATAAAAGAAAACCACAATGAGTAACATTTCCTTTCCAAAAACCCCTTATCTGTCACATCATATCTTTGTCCGTACAGAATAACAATGGGGGTCTTCATATTCAATGTTAATCCCCATATAAGGTGTCAGTTTATTGTATTCTCTTTGTCTTGTGGTCAGAGGTCCATTCACATGCTAATGTCATTATTCTAATAGTAGGCTAATCCTCTTTTGTGCTGGACAAAGCGCGGGGGGGGCTCTTACGTGGGTCTCAGGAGGAGAGGATAGCTTCTCCATCATCTGTTATGTTTCTTTCTTTTCCCTTATCCTCCCCATCCCCAGACCGCCCAAGCTCCCGGTGTCCATCTGTGGTGATGAACAGCAGAACCACACATGTTTCAATGGAGGGAACTGTTCTGACACCAACATGATGTGTGACTGCCTCCCTGGGTTTTCGGGTCACTGGTGATTATTCTTTCTCTTTCTTTGTTCACATGATCTCATAAATACATGTTAATGAATTTCAGAGTAATAATTATGGCATGTTTTTAACCAGTTTTAGATTGATCAGGATATTTGTATTCAGAGCCAAATATTACCAACAATAATAACCGTAATATTTAAGTTCGTAATAACAAGGTTTGTTTTCACTATACATTTGTCTTTTAGGTGCGAACTAGATCTTGATGAATGTAGATCCAACCCTTGCAAGAATGGTGGCTATTGCCAGAACATGGTCAACAAGTTCCAGTGTGTCTGTGAAATGACCTTCGCGGGCGAGACCTGTGAAGTCGACGTAAGCGACCTTTACTTTTACATGGCGTCTTTGTTTTGGCAAAACCTCTTCCAGATTCTCTCCTACCTCATTCTGCGCTTAGACGATGAGCCAGAGATAGACTGGGGTGATAACGAGTAAACAGGTCTGTGGTGGGGGCCAAGAAAAAGGCAAGTTTTAGGGCTTTTGCACCGGAGGAATGTTTTCATATTTCCTGGAACTAATGGCGGAAGTTCCCGCTTTTTGGCGTGTTCACACCTCAGGAACTGGGAACAATTTAGTTCTAGGAACACTTTTAGGGGGACTAAATTAGCACCTACTTCAGAGTAGAATCTAACCCAGCACAATAGGAACTACCAATTACGTAAGTGTACGCTGATTGGCCAAACACTGGCACTCGCCATTTAAAAAAAAAGCTGTGTACAGCCTATATATTTACTCTATGAACATGGAAAACACAGACA
Organism: Leuciscus leuciscus; assembly: GCF_965113295.1. Taxonomy (NCBI): domain Eukaryota; kingdom Metazoa; phylum Chordata; class Actinopteri; order Cypriniformes; family Leuciscidae; genus Leuciscus; species Leuciscus leuciscus. The sequence continues at coordinate 31,102,635 of NC_138739.1, read as the reverse complement.
GATGGACCGATGCCGAAGTCCAGGCACTTCTCTACCTTTATGGTAAGGAGGAAATCCAATGCGGCTTTGAAGGCACCAAGCAAAACATGATTATGTATTTCTGCTAAGCTAGCGGCATTGGGCATCAACCATACAGCAAATGCTATAATACTTTGTAGTATACTGTTTACTTTCTTTGTTTAAAAGTTCTATCTCATAACACATTAGATATGTATTAGACTAATGAAGATTGGGAGCGCTATGTGCTCAGGCTCTGCCGTACTCAACGTCGTCAAAATAAAAGTCCCGCACGACAACCAGAGCGGCAGGACATAAGCGACGGCTTACATAACTTCAGAGTTCCTACTGACGGTGTGAATGCAACCAGGAAAATGTTTTTCCCCCTGCAAGGGGGATATTTAGTTCTCCGGGGACCGCCCTGGTGGCTAGTTCCTATAACTGTGTTCCAATAATTACCCGGTGCAAAAGCCCCTTATAAGTGTTTTCTGTACAGGTTTAATAAGCTGGAATGGAATGCAGATTCAAACATTTTTGCTTCACAACTCTGTTATTTAAGTTCCTTAGATATTTGATATGAATATATATATTTAATTAAATGTAAATAAAGTATTTATCAAATAAATGTAATTGTAAATATGAGTCTTTTAACCATGGACAGTGTTATTTGTTGGTTTGGGAAAACAGTGAGCAAGGATCAGGTGTGTATCTGTATCAGACCATTAGATGGCTTTTCAGTGAAACCGCTTAGTGCCTTAAGGTGACTCAGTGTTCATAAGTGAGACTCTGCCAGGCACATTTATCAATGGAAATGTTGTTACAGGATGACAGCGTTTTCTTCCTAATCCAAAGGTTGTTTTTTTTATTGTACTTTATGCAGTTCAAGTGAGAATGGTAGACTGACATGGAAAATCATTTTGAGAATACTTGTGTTGTTGTGTTTATTAAGTTTAGCATTACATAGAGTTTGAACATTTGTAATATATAATTAATATAACATGAATAATAATGCTTATAAGGCAAGGTTTGGGATTGAATTGGAATGATGCGAAGGAATCGACTGAATTGGATTTCAACATAGGCAAATTAATGAGTTTTATTGGTCCAGCACAAATTTTGCAGTATAAGGAGTAATTTGGTTAATTTTGATAATTAATTGGGAGCATTCTGGGAAATAAAGTGTTCATAAAATCAAAGTTAACGTATTATATATAATGAAGTTCATTTGATTTTTAAAAGCATTATCATGCATTTGTAATTGGCGAGGTTTCTAAAGAGGACTTTTAGCATAGAAGAGATTGTTTATCTCTGTTATATATCATTTCATGTTTCATTTCTTCTGTAATTTCCATATTTATGTTCATTATTTTCCTTTCCATTTTCAAGCCCTGATTTACATCCAACAATATCCCACTACTGATCAACTCATTGCTCTTTTGTATCTTAAAATCATATTTTAAAATTACTCTGTAGTCCTTTCCATGTATGTTTTAAACTTGTAATATGTCACACTCAGTCGTTTCAGTAGTTTGTAGTGTTGTCATGTGTTCATCTGTCTGTTGATCTCCATGTTAGACTTCATGACCAGATTGTGTACATTGTGTATCTCACATTCTGTCTTTAGATGTCTTCAAATAAAGCATTTTCTCTCCATCCCATCCATCATCAATCTGTTGTTTGTCCTTTGTCAGTTTTGTTTAGCTGTCTCTCTTCTGTCATTTACACATCCAGAGACTGTGCCAGTGGCACATCATGCAGGTTTTGAAGAATGTTGCCACAGATTTTGATAGACAGAGCCACTGAACTATGGGCGGCAGACACATCAAAGACGCCACGGCACTGTAAAACCTATGGCAGGTGTGTTGAGTCAGCAAGTCGTGTGTAATCCTGACACCATAGGATGTTGAGACTAGGCAAAAAGTGTGTATTGTGCAAGTTTGAAACAAGATGAAGTTTTTTTTTTTTTACAGCTGCAACTTACAGTGTATCAGTTGTTGTGACAGCTTTACTGAGTTAAGTGTACCCTGGATACATTTGATGAGGGCAGTTGATCACAACAATTTGGTTTACAATTCACCTCTACATGGAATTAGATGCTACTATTACTAGTTGAGTTCTTTAACCTCTTGGCCACATCCACACTCTTAGGCCCTGTTTACACCTGGTATTAAGAAGTGTTTTGGTTGATCGGATCACAAGTGGACGATGCTAAATACATGTGTAAATGGGGTCTAAAACGTTTTGAGCTTGTCCGCTTTCGACTACTTCCAGAGGTAGTTGAAAACGGATTCGACTGGATTGCTTTCATAGTGTAAACGCTCATGTGGTCAAATGCGTTAAGACAGCCGCAAAAGACTGTCTTCTCTCCGCCTACTGACCTAACGTTAAACATTACGGGAAGCGCTCTAACCAGACGGGATTTAAACTTTGTCGGCTGAAGACCCAAGTTTGGTTTGAAGACGAAAAACGCACCAAGCACAATGTTCTCACACCATTCCTGATTTCTAACACACACTCACAGTGTTCGGCGTGGTCTTGCGTCTGTCAGAGAAGAAACCAAAGCTGTTGCTCTCAGTGTGTTTTCCTGTTGTCTCCATAGCGTTCATATGTAAATTGCGTGAGCTGATTTCGGCCATTAGATTGAAAGATCTGAAAAAGCCCATACATTTACCCGCCCATAGACCCTGCCCTCGAAAAAATCAGGACAGAAGTGGATGAAAGTGGACAAAAGAGACAGATTAAAACACCAGGTGTAAACGTGTGTGTGTCTCCCTCCTTTTGGGATCCGATCGACCAAAATGGCAATCTTAATACCAGGTGTAAACACTGAACAGGACCATAATTCTTCAGTAATTAAAATATATAATCTCATATAATCTCTTCTATGATGACATGTTTTAATTAGTACATTTTAATCAATTTGGATATTTTTGTATAGGGTAATAAAGTACAAATTCTCATTAAAAAGTTTTGGGGGAAAAAAATGTATAAAGTAGTTTGAGAAGATGTATGATAATCATGATTAAATAAATAATTATATATATATACACACACACTATTGAAAACTTATTCAATGTATTCAATATGAAATAATACTCTTAGTTAATGGTTACACATGGGCACATGCATTTTAAATTAGATTTTTTGGATATTTTTCTTGGCAAATATTTAAATTGACCAAATGACATTTATGTGATTGATGAGCTGAACTGATATCACAAAGCTTAAGATTATTGTGACTGAAAACAGAAAAGCACGGATACATTTAATCCTCTCAAGATGTCCTTATTTTTAACTTGTGAGCAAAATGCTATTGTGTGGGTTCAAAGCCACTTTCCTGTTTGGTAATCCCATCTAACAGGATAGATGCTGGTTGAGAGGATCTCATGCTAAGACATGTTATGTGTTGCTCTCTGAGCTTTGGTGTTTTCTTAAAGACCCCATTATATCAAAATGAGACATATGACTTTTAGTGATAGCATAGGCTATGCATAAAAGTGAACAAAACCCCTTTTAAAAGACAAACACATTTAAAATGTACAGACTCTCTCTCTCTCTCTGTCTCTCCTCGGAAAAAGGACTAAAAATGCTGATGACTCATCCTATGCATCACAGATTTTTGTCCAGTCACGCAATTTCTCTTTCAGATGATATCATCTATTTATAACACATAGCAATCAGAGCAGTATGTGTCAGGCATAAAACAACAACAACAAAATTATATTATAGGCTAGTATTATATTTTGTATAACGTTACAAAATAAATTGGCGAGTAGACCTGAGCAGGTGATTTAACAAATCGTTTTATTGAATATGTGCAATCAAATGAACCATCTGAGCGAAACGATTCTCTCAATGATTCATATTATGGAAAGGACGTTTGCAGTAGCCTACCAAGGGTACATTTACACAACAACGTAGCCTACTAAAAACGGAAACGTTTTTCCTTTGCTTTCCTAGTGTACAGGCGACATATCGCTTTCAAAACGATACACATTTACACGGATCCGCGAAAACTATTAAAAATGCTGTTTTATGCCAGGCCAGTAGCTGCCGATGTCACTTTGTAAAAAAAAAAAAAAAAAAAACCCCCACTAAATTACATCATTGCTAATAAGGGACACAACACCATTTTCAACTAAAAACTGATTTTTTAAAAACCGTTTTTGTCGTTCATTTACACAACAGCCGTGTTTTGGTGGCCTGAAAGACAAGCTTTGGAAACGGTATCAAAGTGAAAGTTTTTGAAAACAATATTATTATTGTCTCAGTGTAAACTACAAAAACACAAATCGTTAAAGTCATGCACATGCGTATTACGTGTTCAGTCTATGGGCACCCAGGGGGGTAATCAAGCTCTCACCACCCCCGGGGGCCGCCATTGGCTAACAAGCCATCACCTGCTGTTAGCATTCCATTGACTCCCATTCATTTTGGCGTCACTTTGACAGCGAATAACTTTACATCTGAGGCGTTTAAAGACTCCATTTGTCCATTGTTTATTTCTAAAGAAACACGACAATGTATAAAAGGCTCCATTACCTTGTATCTTACGTTATGGCCCCGTAGAAGCAGTTTTTGTAAAAGTAGGCTAACGATTGCGTCATAACCACGCGACTCTCTGGAAATTACCGTAGAGACAGGAGGAGAAGCTCCCAGTCAATCGGGGGGACGTGGAGGCATAAAGTCCGATAAAGTCAAGGGAGAAGCTCATAGAGAGTTATAAAGTTGCTCCTGCTCCTAGCTCATGTACAGCTCCTACTCACGCTCTGCTTCTCTGCAAGATTCGGAAGGGAGTGATTCAGATTTCGCTTGGCACAGCTACTAGAAGACTTACAACTGTCAGACGGGTTGCTCACGTCACATCTACGTCGTCAAGCTCAGTTTGAGTCTGCGCAGTACGCTCAGCCATCAGGAAGTGAGTGCTTCTAATTTGCTTCACTTTTCTCCGTTGAAACCTATGGGGTCGCTTGACGACGTAGATGTGACGTGAGCAACCCGTCTGTCTTCTAGTAGCTGTGCCAAGAGAAATCTGAATCATTCCCTTCCGAAACTTGCAGAGACGGAGAGTGTGAGTAGGAGGTGTCCATGAGCTAGGAGGAGGAGGAACTTTTGCTAAGTATTCTGATTAATTATATTTGTCATTTTGCCTCCACGTCCCCCCGATTGCCCGCGAGCTTCTCCTCCTGTCTATACGGTAATCTCTCTACTGTGCGACAGAGAGACGCGTGGTTATGACGCAATCGTTAGCCTATTTTTACAAAAATTGCTTCTACAGGGCCATAACGTAAGATACAAGGTAATGGAGCCTTTTATAAATGTTCGTGTTTCTTTAGAAATAAATAATGGACAAATGGAGTCTTTAAACGCCTCAGATGTAAAGTTATTCGCTGTCAAAGTGATGCCAAAATGAATGGGAGTCAATGGAATGCTAACAGCAGGTGATGGTCTGCTAATCAATGGCGGCACCCAGGGAAGCTTCAATATTTTATGAAACAGTGCCCCCCTGGTCTATGATGGGCACTGTGTTTTTTTTTTGTGTTTTTTTACAAAGTAACATCGCCAACTACTGGCTTGGCATGAATAATACAGCGTTTTTAGTAGTGGCGGGCCGTTATCGGCGTTAACGTGCTGCGTTAACGCGAGACTCTTATCGCGCGATAAAAAAAATATCGCCGTTAATCTATTCTCCAAGTTGGGTTGGGAGATGGCTCTATACTACACAAGCTATGATGACGCAATCTACCCGCGGCCGCGAGGTAAACCCGGCTGCAACGCATATTCGTCGTCATCTTAAGTAAACACGGCTGAAAGTGAAAGCTGGTGAAAAAGATCGGTGCAACATCCATTATTTGGACTTGGTTCGGGTTTAAGCCGTCAGACGAGCAGCAGCAAACTATATACAGAGTGTGTGTGGGGTAGCTAACAGTTCGGTAAGTTAACACACGACTAATCCGTTCTACCACCTCAAATTCAAAACGAAACATATCATCACTGAATACCAGCGCGCGTATTATTCCCATTCCAATATATCTTAGTGGTGTAGCACATAATCTCGATTTTAAGAATCGTTGTTGTGTTTCTTTTTAACTGAAAAGACATCAGTTAGACAATATTCTAATTTTAAATTTGGGGTTTCATAAACTCCAAGCCATTATAAACATTAGACCTACTTAAGTCTCTGCAGCTAGTGTACTTAAATTTTATTTATCTGCAAGATTATGTTGTATACTTACAGTTTTGCACAATATATGTTCTCAAAACTACATACACCCTTTAAAAAAAAATACATTTAGCAGTTGTTTAGTGTAACAGTCACCAGCTGGAGTGCCCTTGAAAGCCACCAGAGGGCACTCCACATCAGACACTCACGTTCACTCTCAGACTACATTTCCCATACTCACTGCCCGGACTCATCTCTGATCACTCATCACAGTCACCTGTACCTCATTATCACTGATTGCATTCACCTGTGTCCCATCACCCTGTTAGTCTCAGTCTATTTATACCATGTTCATTCATTCACTCACTCACCGCGAAGTCTTGTTTTAGTGTTACACTGCAATTCTGAGCATTCTCTTGGTTTCCTTGTCTCTTGGTTTTTGGATATCTTGCCCTGTTCCCTGGATTACTCTCTTGCCTCTGGTCCCTGCCTGTTTTGTTTGTTTGTTTGTTTGTTTCTTTTGTTGGACTGCCTTTCTGTGTATGAACCTTGCCTGTATCTTGGATTACGCCTCTGGATTGCCCTCAAATAAAGCTGCACTTGGATCTAAACCTTCGTGTCTTGGAACAGTCCGTAACATTTAGCATGGGTCTGTGTAATCTGTTCTGAAATGGTTTTATTATAATATACTGTATATCGTTATCGCAAGAGGCTGCAATGTATATCACAATATAGATTTTAGGCCATATCGCCCATCCCTAATTGATAGCCTATAGTAGTTGATAATAACATAGGCCTACCTAATGTTGCCTATGGACGGTAACAGTACAGTAGTAACCTTTTACAGTCTATGAGTAGAACAGCTTTCTCAAGCAGTTTGTGATGCATTTTGGAAACAGGAGATGAGCCCCTGGTCTAATGCGCCACCTGGCTTGAGAAACCCATTCTCAAAGACTTACTTTTATAGTCATTATTTGGGTAGCACACATATTCTGAATGCCTTCGGCAGAATTCAAATGAGCCATTTTAATCTAGATTAATCTAGATTAATTTCAAAATTAATCTAGATTAATCTAGATTAAAAAAATTAATCTATGCCCACCTCTAGTTTTTAGTCTTTTTCGCGGATCCGTGTTGAACGGGATCGTTTTGACAACGTTGTCGTCCGAACGTGAAAAACGCAAAGGAAAAAATTTCCCGTTTTTAGTACTTCGCTGTCGTGTAAACGTACAACGCAATATAACTTTATGTAGGTTAACATCCTGTTATTATGAATCATTTTTTTAAAAATTCATACAGTTTTATTACTAATGCAATACCTTTTCTTAAAAAGCTTAAAAATAGATAATTAATGCAGAGGCAATGCGACAGGGATGCAAGCACAGTTCTTGAGGGTTAGTGTTTTATGACTGCTGAAGCATAAATGTGTCTCAGTGTGAGGAATCTGTGGGGCTGTGGTTCTGTTCCACGTCTGCAGAGAAAGTTTGTGTCTTCAGAGTGACAGAATAGTGCTTGGCCAGCAGAAAGGCGCAGCGGCGTTCTGTGTGAAATGCAACTCAGCAGAGCATCGCTGCAGGTCTGGAAACGAGGGGGAAATATATCGGGAGAAGCTTATCGCAGTGACAGGGTCGTTTGTCTGCTGGAAAATCTGGCTGTCTCTCTCCTTCTCGCTTTCTCTCACACACATAAAACATCGCATTCGGAGCAGGTGATGAGCTCAGCTCAGAGTTTCTGTGGCCATGAGCTTCTTGCCTGTCTCGGCTCCTTCAACAGATGGAGCCGGTTTGGGAAGGGTTGGGTTGGATAATCTAATTTTGGTCCTGAAGATCAGTCCATTTATGCTAGAAGAGTATGTGTGAGAAGTATTTGGTGGTGTATATTGACTCTTGGAACTACTATAATTTTATATATAATAGGCAGATATGTGGAACATACTAAAATAGAATAAAATAATAAGTGCATAAATAAATGAACTAGTTTCAGACAGAGTCAGTATGTGTTGGTGGGGATTTTACATTGATTATTTCCACAGGTTACATTGTTATGCCAGTAGGTGGCGACAAGTAACTGTATTTTTGTTTGAATAAATCACCAATTCAACAAAACAAAAGACTCTCTACCTGAGTGAGTAATTGAATCATTCAGTCAAAACTTTTGTTCAAAAACACTGGTTGGATCAGTATGAAACAATAGGTGTGTACGACTTGAAGAGGCGCTGCGCAGACCTATCGGTGTATTACATCAAAGTGCAGTGAGAACGATTAGAGAGCAGACGGCTCTGTATGCTTTCGAACCACTCTCGCGGTACTCTGATATCATACACTGATCGGTCTGCGCAGCGGCGCTTCAAATCGAACACACCTAGGCTGAGCCTGAAATCTTAAAAATACTGCCTTTGGAGGATTAATTCCAAGGTAGGAAGGCATCAAGACACGTCTGAATCCAACTTTAGCTTTTCTTCCTGTCACCTGGGATACGTTCATCTGATCGATTTTTGAAGGCAGCATAGATGTATCCTTCGCTGCCTTTGATATCCCACAATGCTTGCCATTCTGTGACAGTCGAGCTAAAAAATAAAGATGGCATCTGAAAGTTGCGGCTGGTGGTAAGTTTGTGTAAATGTACGTTTTTGACCAACGTTTTCAACTTCTGATGTCATTTCTTGCAAGAAATTAGTATTGTAGTAATTATGTATTCGCTTAATTATCACCAAAGTTCACTTTTTAAATTTTTTATGTAGACCATTAAACTATTACGCCTTCTCAGAAGTCTGTCTGAAATCAGTTTTGTGAGGTACCTTCATGCACAAACACTGCCTACAAAGTCATTGCCTGATAATGTCAAACTAAAGAAACTAAACAAAGATAAAGTCAACTGACTTATTCAAAACACAGACGTATTAAGGAACAAAACAAACGAGTGAGTCACTGAATCATTCATTCAAATGATTCATTTAAATCACTGACGTATTCAGGAACAAATCATCAGTAGTTTTCGTTTGCAAAACAAAAAATGTAATCTTATTCTAACTTTATTAGCCTACTTGATGAACTCTTGTATAAAAGGCCGTATGTTTTGTTAGAAGACTTAATTTTCGCATCAGGATTGACAGTGGTGAAAATGTCAAGAGAGGTGGCAGATGGGGTAGGATGGGACACTGGGAGCAGACAGCTGTGCCAATTGATCTGCACTGGAGAGAGTAGCCTACCTTGGTAAAAAAAAACTAAAAACAAACCTCTACACGTACCAGATGTGGCCGGATCTGGGCCGACTCTATGTTGTCTGGGATGCTTCTTAGTGTTTACCAACATCTAAATGTAGATTATACGGTTTTATTAGGTTAAGAATTAAATTGAAATAGCAAAAAGCATCTGCTCTTTGTTGTATTTAAAATATGAATCTACATTTTACTGACTGCTCATCACTAACTCCGCCCCGTTTTTATTTCCTTTAGCTGAATGCAGAGAGCGTGACGTCTGCCGTGTTGCTTTCCATCAGCCTGGTGTCCATTATTCTGTTGTTGGTTCTTTTCGGCGTGGCCACAGCTTTGGTCATGACGGTGAACCGACGGGCCACACGAGGCACCTACAGCCCCAGTCGGCAGGAGAAGGAAGGTTCAAGAGTGGAGATGTGGAACATTGTGCAACCTCCACCAATGGAGAGACTCATCTGAGCCAATCAACCAATGATCGGCCAATCATGTTGTTCGTGGCTTGTTGGCTTTAGAAGATGAAGAAAAAAGGCCTCTTTATTCATTGATCATGTGGCAGCTCTCATCAGCTAGATAACAGTAATACAAATTACCATTTTTGATTGGACAATCTTTCACATAATGGATGTTTAATTTATAATATTTTGTGACAAACACTGATCATTGATATTTACCTCTGAAAAGCTTTAGGATTCGTTGATTGGTGATTTGTTAAGTGTTTAAAATAATAGTAACTTGAACATCCAATGCTGCTCAACAATCACGGCTAGTTAGAACATATTTAATAGAGTTCAGACCAATTGGATTTCATGGAAGAAACGGCTTAGTTTTTGCATCGCGCCTGGTCAGGATGAATCAAGGTTTTCTATTTGTGTGTTCGTGCTGCCAGCGAGCTGTAAAAGTGACATTTGCGAGAGAGAAAAAACCCTAAAGGCCCGTTCACACCATGGACGATAACTATAATGATAATGATATGGTTCCAAATATAAAAGAATAGCAGGGAAACAATATTATTGGAATGATAAAAAACATTGAAATCCAATCAGAATCCTTTCTGCTTTAAAGAGCTTGAGCATTGAGCTTGAGCATTTAAAGCAACACCAAGCACCAAGTTTTGCTCTCGGGGTCCCCCTACAGTTGGGAAACAGTATTGTCTTCTACTACTGTCGTAAAATCTGTCATGGTTACACCAGGGGATACACGTGCATTTGATACTCCCGAACTCTGCAGAAGGAGTTCTCACGTCTTGGGCAGACTGCCTGCATCGCGTGTGAAATGTCTTCATCCCAGGTACAGTGGCATATATTTCAGCATGTCATATGAATATAATTTCATGGGTTTTATTTTTTTCATCTAAAACTAGCATGTTAGCGTTTACTAGCTATCAGATTGATAATTCGCTCCTCTACTAGCATTACTTGATTCATGAAGATAAATGGATGACCAGATAGCTTAGCCAGGCAGACAACAAATTCGAAAAACTAGAGATAATATGCAAGCAATATACTTACTAGTCCAACGGCATGACGGCCAAGTCAGCATCGGTCGGGCAACCCTCCTCCTCCTTTAGCTCACGCCAGCGAGCGAACGCTGGACCAATATTGATCCTCGTCCGGTGAAGCAGTCGATTCTGTTCCCTACTGGAATTCCTGTTCCCTTTACGCAATCATACTACAAATCATGCGTAGTTGCTGAGTTACCATACGTACCATCAGAACTGAATACGAGCAAGAAGCATAACTGGATGTACGGGAAGCCAAAAGGTTAAAAAAGGATTGTATTTCTTCCCGAAATTGGGGGAAGTGAGGTATGCCGTAAAGCAGTCGAATTTTGTAGTTCTTTTTGTGCTCGGGTTACTACCCGAACCCCGAAGTTCCGTAGTGCCAGTAAAAGCGATACAGACCCCGTCAGGCTATGGCAGACGTGTCATTCAACCTATTGTAAGTCGATGCACCATCACAAGGGTCTTGGAAATATATTATGAAGGTTGAAAAACTACATGGTGTTGCTTTAAAGTGACAGACGACAAACCTGCAGCGCGCGCTTAGAATAAACAGTGTTATCGTTCATTGGTGTTGACGCTAATATATATATCGTTATAGTTATAGTTCTTGGTGTGTACAGGCCTTAAGACTTCTACCAGCCCGATCTCATCCCAAGTCGTCATATACTGACGCTTTTGACATTTCTACATCGAACGCACATGGCACCCTTTAGCGTCATTATGAGACGCAGATAGATATGGGCCAGAAGGCGCCTCCTAGCGGTCTAAGCCTAACCCTACCCCAGACCTAAACCTACCCATAACCGAACAAAGCTCTGTGTGTCTCATATTGACGCTAAAGGGTGCCATGTGCGTTCGATGTAGACGAAATGTCAAAAGCGTCAGTATATGACGACTTGGGATGAGAATGCGTTGCTTCTACGCGAGTCATTTTTGGGCATGCACGGAAAACTTGCTCGTGCAATATCTCACGCAGTCACATTGCTGTTTCCGATTTATGTATATATTTTACCGTGCGCATGCGTAGACATTTTTTTTCTCGGGTGTATGCAAAAGTCTCAGGATTTTTTTTTTTTTTTTTTGTCTTGCAAATGTTATAACTTAAGCTGTGTAATAAAAATTGTAATTTGTCAAGTAAATTTGATTTTAACCAACATCAACATTTTATAAATTGATAGCATAGTAACTTAAACATGGACTTTCTGATCACCTGCTTTATGTATTTTAAAAATGATCAATACTTTAATATCTGATTTAGTGGTTTTCCCTCCCCAATATACCTTTAGAATCACTTATTTAAATTCAAAAGTCACAGTCAGAAACATCACAACAGTGGTCAAATGAAGAGTGAATCTACCCAGGTGAGTTGTATGGGCATATATAATTTATTTCAGTTCACAGTGCATACAGTGGTACCAGTAGTTCCTGTAACAACACACCAGATTGACCCAATTTGCACTTGAAAACCATATAACTGCAGTGAGAGCATGCGGAAGAGTTCTACCATCCAGTTTCATTCACTCAAAAGCACTTCAACGCCACAAACTAAACTGATCACATGTACATACCAGGAAACATTCAAGAAAATGAAGCACGAATGGTGTGTCTATCATTATGTTGAATAAAATCAGCTGTACAGACTTATTGTGTGACAGAAACATTGCGTTGTGTGGAACATTCAAAAGCACAGTCTGGAGAGTCCAGTGATTCAGCTACAGCAGCTCATTACTCAATTTACAAAAGAATTCAACAGCAAAACAGATGGAAAATGAAGAACGTCACAATACTACGAAGCAAAAACCTAAATAGTACCATGCTCATAAAAGTTGACGACATATTTCTTTATTGACTAAAAGAAGTACGCTCATGCTTCTTAAAAGAATTCCCAGCATCACCAAAAAAAAAAAATACTACAGAACTTTACAACGAAAATGCACATCAATAACACGAGCATATGTAAACAGGAAAGAAGAAAAGATTTTGGGTAGCATGTTCTTCAATTTATGTGCTTACTATCCAGTTTCAAGTAGTGTTTAATTTTAAACAGCTGGTGAACAGTAACTGGTTAAAACGTATCGTGACCAAGCGAAATTGCAAAAACAATGATGCTTCTCATACAGGTTTCCCAAAAGATTACACACTTCAGCTTTAAAACAAACACTTGGTAGTTTCAATGCTGCAACATGAACTGTGACCAAATTTCAAATGATGCTAAATAACATTACAATTCATTTTATTTTCTCTACTTTTAATAACAAGAAAAACACATGTAAATTAGATATAGAAAAAGGGGTTAATTACCTTCTATCTATTCTGAATTTTCAGTCATTACCATTGACAAATATCAAGAAGTCATTATAATACAGAGCGCATGGATGACAACAGTAAACCAAACCATACATGTTTTTCAAATACACAGTATCAAAAAGTAATAACGACATTAAAAAATACGCACTGGAAGCAAATGTAAAACTGATCACATGGCCATTCTGAGATACTTCGGCTGAGGTCCTGTGTGCTTGATTGGTATCGAACAGGCTGATGGTCTTTCTTACATTAACCATATACCAAATAAACAGGTTATTAGGCAAAAAAAAAAAAGTATTTCAGGTTTTGGTTCGAATTCCAATATTTTAGAAGCCATTCAGAAGTAAAAAATACTAAAGTACCTGTGATAAATATGAGCTCTTGTCCAAAACCTAACAAGTCGTCTACCTAGACAGCATCATGTGTATCAAGGTGTGGTCACATTTACCATTGTTCAGTGAATTTTTAATAAAAAATAAAAAAAGCGAAATCCAGTCCTTTCCACAGAAATCCACACGTTCAGGAATTTCGCATGAGGGCGGAAAAAGTTCCCCTATGCAGATTCAAGGTTCGGTCGTGTGGATTTGCAGCGTTGACCAACAGAAAGCTGCTTGGTTTGAAAGTGACTTCACTTGACTTCACTTGGACTATCAACAATAGACCATTTTTGCCAGCAAAATCTTGCCAATGTAACCACACCGATAAAGAGTTGCTGTCTACGTGGAGTCAGGTATGAGATTCCATTTATGAGTTAGAAGGAAGCAGCTACTCAAGCAGATGAACTCAGTTAAGGCACAACCTTGTATTTAAATAGAGGATTGGGGTAAATTTCTTTTCAGAAGTTCCCTAAAGTTGCTGATTGTTAAAAATAGTACACGCAAATGCGATCTTTCCCATTTACAGGATAATACCTTTGAGCTAGCAAAAACTATTAGCATTTTAAAGTGAAAATAATAGCTATTTTAAGTTGACACTACTTGCATTCTTTTTTTCTTTTTTTTTGACGTACCATAAGTGTTGATAGTTACATCAACTACATGTCCTGCATGTCATGTGGGTATTGAACAAAAACAGACATGGACTAATTGCCACAAAACTCTAGTTTTGATTTCATAATAAACAAAATGGCGATACAAGTTGCTTGATTACTCTGATTGGGATTTGCATAGTTCGTCAGGACGTCCGATTTGTTCAAAGGCCGAAGGATATATCGTTTCAGGGCTAAACCGCTACGTTGAAAGCCTAGCTTGATTTGAGACAGGGGTCCTAAAACTTCGAATGCTTTTACGCTCACATCTTTACCACAGCAGATTACGCAGGAGGGGTGAGGAGAGTCATTAAAGTGTCAGACAGAATGGCACGTGTCCTAAATCATCCTGCTCAACAGCCACTTAAGAAACAAGTGCTGGATCTAATGACCACTTCCTGTTTGGTGTAGCAGTACAGCTGTGAAGATGACGTTCACAGCCGATATGAATGAAATGAGTGAAACAAGTGAAAAATGAGTATTCTAACATTCGTATATCAAGCTAGATTCTCTGCGAACCACCATGGTAGTAGTTGTACATGTAAAAGAGAAACTGGCCATAGATGAAGACACCCTCCTCCCGAATATGCATACTTCCCTACTATATAGTAGGCGAAAAAGAAGTACACAAGACGAGTAGTATGTCCGAATTCAAAGCATTCATAAAACATTGAGCGAGAAGAAAAAACATGACCTACTACTTCCGGCGAGATTCTGAAGTGCGCATCTGATGGACACTTCCTGATGGAAGATTTGTGAATGGCAGTGAAGCGGTGCAATTTACGCCGTAAGTCACATGACGACAATATGGCAGATGTAGACTGACTGGATTTGGATTGGGCTTGGATATTAAATAGAAAATACTTTTTTTCTTGAAGGTTTCAATGTTTGTTCCTCATCAAATGTACTTTTATTACCTACTCAGACAGTACGCTTTTTTTTAGGACGCACCTAGTTTATGCTAAAGCTGCTACAGCACCCCATGTGGCAACACTGAGAAAGCAACATGTACCCAAGTTACATCATAAATTTCACAACTTGTACATTTGTGTTCTCGTACTTCTGCGGAGCACATTTTGTGCCTTGGACTGAACTTTGTACTGAATAAGAGATCAATAAGGGGTTGGAAATACACATTTATCTGTCAGTAACAAGTTGCATTTGTGCAAAAAAGTCAGTATACTATGACTGTTAGTCCTTTAAAAAAATGTAATTGGGATTTTTGTCTAAGCTGAAATTAAAATAATAACATCTCATCTGGGATAAAAGCAGAAACCTGAGAATTGTCTTTGAAAAAATACTTTTTTTTCCTCAAAAATATAGCAAATTGAGAACCAGTTGTCCATCTGGCCTAGATAAATATCTCTCTTTAAGAAGCAAAAGGTAGTGATAGTAGTTAGCAAGCTAAACAGCTACAGTGTCACAGTCAGGAAATACTGTGTAGAAGCAAATTAAATCTGTTTAAGGCATCACATTAAGCTGAGATTCGCTCGCTGTTTAAATATTTTCGTACGATTTAGTAAAATATACAGAGAAGTTGGCCCCTCACCCAACAGTGATTTATCGAAACAGTGATTTGAAACTACGCAAGTGCAAATCATCTGCTGAAATAAATAAAACTGGATGATGAATATCGACATAAATCCCTTTAAACCTAATTTTCGTCCTTTCCATCCACCAGTTCTTAAACATACCGTATGCTGTTTCGGTTCGAATGTGAGAAATAAGAGGACCGATATTTCACTTTAACAACAAAACACCTTTGCAAATAATTCATGCAAAGAGTGCTGGTGTGACATCATAGGACTGTAAATGCAAAACGAGAATTGTTAGACAGGAGTGTTGCGTCAATTTCTCAGGATTTGTCCAGGCTGGTGTTGTTTTGAATGTGCGGGAGCTCCTGGTTGCTTTTGATGGCCATGCTGATGCGACACATGGACTCGATCTCCTCTAGTAAGCCTTTCTCCTCAGTCTCATGCCCTCTTTTTTCTATATCTGTCTCCTGGTTTTCCCTTTCCCAGGGAACGAAGACCGAAGGTTGCCCGCCTGTTGCCCTGTGCTGGGCATGTTCCTGGTAGGGCCTCTGGGTTTTTCTGGAAAGGACCTTCTGTCGGGAGAGGCTGTGGGCTACTGGGTGCTGTTTGTTTGGGCTCAGCTGGGCGTCAGCAGAACTGGAGGGTTTGTCAGCAGCACCAGGTTCAAAGATTTGAATTGTAGGTCCCTCAGGGAGAGAGTTCCTCAGTGGGACCTCTTCATTGGGGAGGTTATTGGGAAGGGTAGGACGGAGAGGTAGGGAACAAGAGCTGGCTTGGCGTCGAGGCGAAGGCGGGAGATGCTTACCGTGAACGGCGCTGTCGTCTTGACCCATATTCCATCCACCTTGTTCCCCGTTTCCTACTTCGCAACCAGCCTGAGCAGGGCTGCTTCCCGAAGGAGACTTTTTCTGGAAACAGTACAAATGACACACTAAGGCCATGAAGTTGTTCGTGCACACAATTGTCTACAAAGCATTAAAGTCAACATGAGATCAAAACAGACCCTATATACCTCCTTAATATTAATAACAGAATCTTGCAATAGTTTAATGGTAACAATGGTTCTTTCATGTTGAATTCTAAACAATAAACTAGTTTTAAATTATGAAAATTTTAAGTTTCTATCCATCTATCCCTCAACCAATCCCTCCATCCATCCATCCTTTATTGAAATCTCGATAAATAAAATTGGAAGTTACTAATACATAAAAAATAAAAATAAAAAATGTTAATTAAATAATTAAAATAACTAATAAATAAAAAATATTTTTATTTTAATTTTTTTTATTAACAAATAATTAAAACACTTAATTGATATAAAAAAATATATATAAAAAAAAATACCAATCATTAATTAATAAAAAATAAACAGATGTAAATAACTGAAATAATTAAAAATACAAAATAAATAAATAAATAAATAAAAGGCATCCCTCACCGTGGGATTGTAGTCCAGGTCTTCAATTGATCTGAAAAAGTCCAGGCTCTTGGCGGCGGACATTCGGCCTTGCTCGATGTGGGACGTACTAAGAGAGTCCAGAATCTCCTCCAGCAGGTTCATCTGGCCCGTTTGACTGGCTTCAGACCGAAACTCTAAATCAGAGTCATCACTGTCCTCGTTGTATGACGGCGCCTCCCCGCTGTCCTCAGAGGATATTCTGCTCACACACACACACACACACACACATATATAGGTTGTTAACTCGAAAGCCATGTGGGATGAAAAAAAGCACCAGAGGGCAGTGTTGCCTTGAAGAATGGATGATGTTTACACTATAATTGGTTTGGAAAACACACTGTAATAGAGTTTAAACCCTTACCTGCTGGCTGTGTCGTCATTGTTGTCGTTGTCTGGAAAGTAGAGGCTCATGTGTGGGGACGACTTTGGATTTTGATGCTAAAATAGAGGATTGAAATGTTAAAATCCCACATGATCTACTAAAGCAACACATCTCCTGAATGAAACTTTGCATGTCCCCATTACAGAGCGACAACATTAATTCCTGTCCCCATCATAGGTGCTCGGTCTGCTAATCCCTTGCCTTTTATAACACACCTGTGTAACACGTTTAATTGGCAAATTAAAGAATTGAAGCATTATAGGGCACCACTTCACGCTGCGGCCCCAGGCTTTAAGGTTTGCCATTAACTAGCCATCCACGACATGTACACACACACACACACACACACACGCAAACGTGCCGCCACTCACTAAAGTAGCCCATAAACTGCCGTTTGCCACATTATCAAAGCACACTACTAAACCAAAGCCCTTTTACTGAGCCCGAGGCGCGAGAAAAACGTCACGCTACGTTGCTAACCGGACAGGGTGGATCAGATCAACTGGTCAAGTCTCGCCGTAATGGCTCAAGCGGAAAGCTTCCTGCCATCTTAGGTAACGGTGCCTGCCGAATGGGTTAATGGCCACCCTGTCCATAAAAATAGCTAAGAGATGCGTGTACCGAACACTTTGCCATTGGAATAAACAGGAACACATGTTGGGCACTGATTGCCCCACTCGCTAGTAGCCGGCAGCTATAATGAAAGCGATTACGGGGGGTTCAGGCCTTGAATCCTCCAAAAGGCTTTAATGGATTCCTGTGTCAGGGCCATAAATTTGGCCGGCAAGCCACTTTGGCTTAAGTGAAGGGGCTGGATGCACCTGCGGAACTGTGTCACATTCATTTGGTGTCGGCGGGGTGTGTGTGTGTATGTTTGTTTGCCCTGCAACACTGTTTGCAGTTATGTAGCCCCTTGAGTTGCGAAGCGGGCCGTGCTGTTCAGAGAGCGGCCCCTCTCTTGTGCTTTCTATGAGCGGAGGTGTTTATTAAAACAAGGCGAGTGCAAGCCCTCTGCAGGATGGCAACACCAGACCTGCATCTCAAACACCTTCTACCAAAAAAAAACAAAAAGAAGCAAACTCAACACATACAGTCAGATATATATATATATATATATATATATATATATATATATATATATATATATATATATATATAAAAGTAGAATCGGCTAGTTGGCAAAATGCTAATTATTCGAAAATGATAAACATATTTTTTTTAGCCCTTCTGAGATATTTAAGATCATTTTCAGAACAATCTTTATACTGTTTCAGAACAAATAGTAAACTTTAACCTAAAAATAAAGGTCACTTTTTAAAAACAAGTAAATATAAGTAGTTTGCTAAATGCTAAAGCAGTTGCTAAGCCAGTGTTTTTAGCATGACGCTATGCAGTTGCGATATCAAAAACGATATGTAGGCTAAATGCTAGGCTAATTGGCTTGCCGCTTTATTACTACGGTGCTTGCTAGGACACAGATTTGTGGTTGCTAAGGTGTTTAGATTGTTTTTAGTTGAGTTCATGTTGCTAAGCAGTTGCACTTGTTAGGGCCAGGTCAAAATAAGTTTATACTCGAGGTTATGGGTGTGAAACAATAGTAACAGTAGAGCTGCATGATTAATTGAAATAAAACTAAAATCGTGATTTGGCTTGCTGCGATTATCCAATCAAGGCCGTGATTTAATTAAATATAATATATGGACTGCATGCATCAGAGTGAAGTGTGGCACTTTATTTTACCCTTGAGCAATTATAAATAATAAAAAGTATAGAGTTATTATTTTTTGTATTTAATTTTTAATATTTTTATATAATCTTTTTATATTTTACAGTGAAATATTACAATAACATTACAGTAAATAATACAGTTATGTCCCTTACTTTGATCAATATTTTATTTAGCAATAATAATAGTTATTATTATTATTATCATTTTTTAAATCATATTGATATATAGTAAATATTTTGGGCAAATCTAATCAAAACTGAAGCAACTGAAGCTTAATTTTTTTTTTTTTATCACAAATGTTTAATCAAAAAAATTTATTATATCCCCCCCCACCACCAAAACGTGTAGCCCTTAAGTAATAGAAATGATTGTCTTAGTAAATCGCTAATTACTCTCTGAGATGGCACAGCAGAGGATGCTGGGAAATAACATGAAGACAAAGTCAGCATTAAACTTTAGTCACTGCATTCTTTCCAAAGTGAGTCAAAGTGAAACAAAGTCAAAGGCATAAAATAACAAAAGCCATTCGAGCCACTGTTCCGAGACAGGCCAAAACCGCTGATTTGGAAAACAAGCAGACATGTGACTATTTGCTTCTTTTACGTGTCCCCTAAATCAGCACGGACATATTGAGCTGCCACAGGTCAACGTCTGCTCCTTAAACTGCCTGTTCAAATCCACACGGAAAATGGGCTGTCTTCAGTCGGAGCGACGAGCAGACATCGCGCTCTTCAACGGAGACTTTAAAACCGTTAAAACTTCATCTCTCTTGTCAGGGCAGGCCGTTTTAAGAGAAAATCCCATTTTGCTTCTAGCGTGGCCAAGTTGTAAGAAGCGGCAACAGGGCTTTACGTTGCAGCCAATCGTCTCGTCGATTTAATAGCCAGGCTTACATTATATATTTCATATGCTATTTCAGACCAGGCACTGATCTCATGCGCTTGGCAGGGTATGGAAAGGGAAGATATGCCTGGAAAATGCAAACAAAACCCCTGCGCCTCCAAGCCAAAACTTAAGCCAGCATCTGCTGAGCTATTCAAGCAGTTCCCCTTTAAACAAAGCCCAGGACCCCTTCCCAGGCAAACTTCCCTCCAACTGGCTCCAGCTAAAAGCAACTTTCCGAATATCAGAGAGCAGGAGAGCGCAAGAAAGAGTCTGGATATGTGTGTGTGTGTGTGTCGTTCGGGAGCATCCAGTAGGTGGCACTTTGGTTACAGCCGACAGGGTTTTCTCCCCCGCCATCTCCGTCTCATCATCGTCTCATGCAGATGTGCGGCTTCTCTCCGTTTGCAGAGAAACGTCCACCGGCCAAAAGCGCTTTCTCTCCATTTGTACGTCAATGTTTTTTGACACCCAACGAATCCATCTCGACGCTGGCAGTCCTTCAGACCTACACAGTTTCACAAAGCTCTGTCTCACACGTTCTCACATTCATACATCCATGCAAACAGCCATGAAACTATGAGACGAGTTTAGAAAGAATAAGCAATATCTAAATAGAATTGAATTTAAATACATTTAAAATAATTTCGAGTTAACGTCTATCAAATTTTACATCTGTAATGTAACTGTTTTTTGAGTGAAAATTATATTCAATAAGAAAAACACAGGGTGAGACTTGTGCATCATAATGGATCATTTTGATGAAAGATTACAAAAGTATTTTCTTTCTTTAAAAGAGAATATTAACAAGAATGTGTATTAAAAGAATATTCTGGTTTCAACCGACAGCATTAAATGTTGATTACCACAAAAAAAGACAATTCCCTCCTTTAAAAAAAAATATATCTGGGTTACAGTGAGACACAATGGAAGTGAATTGGGCCAAATACTCATCGTATCTATTGTACAGCCACAAAATATAAGCAACATGAGTGTTAACATGATTTTAGTCTTAAAAAAAAGTCACCTTTTCAGTGTAAACGCATAGTTTTACTTCATTGCCATGACAATGTAAAAACTAAAACCCTAAAACAATCAATTTTATGACTGTACAGCTCAAATAATATAACATTTTCAAGAGAAGAATTAATGTAAGTGCTTTTATAAGATTATAAGCTTCACATTTCTGCTTTTAAATCCTCAAAAAATGGCCACATTCACTGAACCTCTATTATTTTTTATTAGGAAAGCAAGGAAAACTAGTCTTTTTTTTTGTAGTCATCATCGTTATGCCACAAATGTTGGAATATTTCTTTAAAAAATTCAATTAATTAATTATAATTTCATGACATGAAGAGTTTTCACACCGTTAACCCTTCCGCAGCTGTAACGCAATCGTGTTTACAGTGGTCACTGCTTAGGGCGGTATGCAAATGAAGGTGGAAGCCCACAAGCCGGAGCAGGAAGTGTTTATGAATTATACACAACGTGAACAGAGCTTTTTGGACTCTTTAATATGCAGCGCTGCTGAACTGGCCACGGCTATAGGGGATCCATCTGCCGGCTTCATCCAGAGAGCGTGTGTGTGTGGAGTCATTCCCCAGAGGCTGTGTGCCACTCAGAGGAGGCAGCCGCAACACACACATACACACACACACCCATAGCTTCAGTCGGCAGGAATAAGCAGGAGATAGAGATCAGCTCCACTCTGCCCCAGGCCCTGCTACTGACACCCAGTCTGGCTTTCACAGGCCCTCAGGCTCGACCTGAAAACCAGCCCCTTATACTGTACGCCACATGGATTCGGCGCAGTGAGCCAGAGTCACAAAACACAGCTCAACTTTTCTCTGAGTGCAGCAAGTGTTCTTATAACATTTGTGAAACTCCACTGGACTTATAACACAAAAAGAATCAAAATAGCAATATAACAAACAAAAAACATAGTATTATATATATATATATATATATTGTGTATTTGCTTGTTTATTTATAGCTTATTGTTATTTTATATATATTTTGAGTATTTGGGTGTTTATTTATAGCTTTTTGTTATTAATTATAAAATAATGGCATTTGACATTTTAAAATAATAAGATTATATATATATATATATATCTTATCACATTTTAATTCATTATTTTTGCTTTAGTATTAATACATTATGTTGAATTTTATGTTCAACAAGTATAATTACAATGACTATTGTTGTTCAATTATTAAATTCATAAAATTTTTTATGTTCATAATCCTTCATCACGAGAAATATATACCTACATATTAGATTCTGATTGGTTGATTGTGCATTCTGCACTCCACCACTAAACTGTTTTTGTTTTCCCATAAAGCTGGGCTGATTTCATGTCTCTCGTGTAACTCGCTCTCTTTCTTCCCACATGATAAAATTAATCCAACCTAAATCAATATTTCATATCCATTTATTTATTTATAATGTAAAGTCAGCTTTGCATCGGGTTCCTAATCACCCTGTTTATTTCGGCTCCTAAAAAGTGAGACACTTAAATACATAAATAAAAAATAAAAAAATCATACAAATTTATTCCGCAGATAACTGAATGTATACTGGAAATGTTTTGGTTACACTTGGTAACACTTTATGTTAGTGTCCTTGTTACACATGTTACATGTAGTTACTGTAGTAATAACTATAAATTAAACAATTAAATGCAACTAACCTTAACCACACCCTAATCCTAATCTTATAGTAAGTACATGTAGTTAATTAATATTACTCAGTACTTAAATATATAATTACACTGTAACAATGACACCTTAAAATAAAATGTAACCCTTTATTTTAGGCTGTATGTGTTACAATGTAATTATACATTTAAGTACTGAGTAATATTAACTACATGTACTTACTATAGGATTAGGATTAGTGTGTGGTTAAGGTTAGTTGCATGTAACTATGCACAATTTATAGTAATTACTATAGTAACTACATGTAACGAGTAACAAGGACATTTTATTATATTAGATTAGAAATTGTATTGTATTATATAAAAAAAAATGCGAAATAGAAGCATTTCCACTAGTGGAACTACTATTGGACACTGCCACGGTTGATCAGATATTGCAGGTCTCTCATTACACTGCAGCATTTCTCCCGTTTTAATGAACACCAGCAGAAGTGCATTGAAGAATAGAGCGTGTTGGCCTGCCGCTCAGACCCCCGTCACCCTGTGCTCTTTTGTTCTCTGTTAGACGGTAACGATGACTGAGCGGCGCAGCGGATTGATTTGCTCATTGATCGCGTAGAGGGTCTTTGTGGCTCTGGTGCACGAGCAGGAGAACATGCGTATGTACTGTATGTGATGAATCTGAGAGCTCTGATAGAGGGTTCCTCGGGGACGGGCGAGTGGAGGGAGTCGGTCCACCACCTTAAGAAAAGCCCTAATTGGAGGACCTCTGTCTCCACACCTTTTCACGCCGCCTATTCCTTTCTCCCCACCTCTCCCCGACGACAAGGATGCAACTAATAGCCGTGCTAATTAAGGGCTGGATGGAAAGTCACCGGTCACGATGGCATGCAGGCGGGAAGGGATCAGGCCAGCCGTGGCTTTTGTCCAATGCCCTTCTGACACGGGACGCGGAGGTGTGAGCATGTAAGGGCAACAAGGGCTGGCTGTTCATGCCGGAAGTGAGATATTTTTTACAGCTAATCCACACTTGCACCATTCAGCTCTGAATTTTTGATCAACATTCGTGTTGCTGAGCTACAGTTGTTAAAGCCTCAATAGAGAGAGTGAATAACAGAGCAAAGGACACTTTCATGCTGATGAGTGTGTCTGAATAGACAATTTATAACTAGCGTGTACATGCAATTTTTATTTAAAAAAATCTATATGGAAAGTGAGTGCAGTCATGAAGAAGTCAATGCTGGACACGTGTACACAGCTCTTTCATTTACTCTCTGAAAATAACTAAATAAATTACTAAATAAATAACCAACTAACTAAATAAATAATTAAATAAAGTGCAAAAGTTTGGGGTCAGTAAGTTTTAAAAAATATATATTATATATATAAATGTTGCCGAATCATTGAAGCTGAAAATTCAGCTTTTCAATCACAGGAAAAAATGACATTTTAAAATATATTAAAATACAAATAGTTATTTAATTTCGATTCTAAATTGCAATAATATTTCACAATATTTCTGTTTTTTAGATCAAATAAATGCAGGCTTGGTGATCATAAGAGACTTCTTCCCCAAAAGTATATATATATATATATATATATATGCACACACACACAGTATTTACAGTATATATATATATATATATATATATGAGAGAGAGAGAGAGAGAGAGAGAGAGAGAGAGAGAGCGAGAGAGAGAGAGCGAGAGCGAGAGCGAGAGCGAGAGAGAGAGAGAGAGAGAGAGAGAGAGAGAGAGAGAGAGAGAGAGAGAGAGAGAGAGAGAGAGAGGTGGGGGTAGATCAATGCAGCAAGAGCATTATGGGAGTCCCTGGGTGCATGGCCTGATGGTAATGGGCGTCAGCGTGAGGGACAGAGTAAGGCGCATGCGTATTTGACCTTTTTGGAGATCAAAGCTGTGTTAGGGTGCAAGGAGAATAAAACCTACAGCTACCTTAAACTACCAAGGAAAAAACAAATTGAACATTCGTTCAATGTAAAATACCAATAGAGGATGGGAAAACAGTCATGAAACATGATAATGTGCTTTTATAAGTGGACGCCAGGGGGGGAAAACACTAGAAAAGTGTTTTTACCTTACAAAATTTGTGATGCATCAAAACTACAGCCTTGTTGCCAGTCCAAAATCTGGTTTTGTGAAACAACCGCGGCCTATTTGGGTTGGAAATGGAGGCAGGCCAGTGAATGGTATGAATCCAGGCCACCTCCTGCGTCTATGGGAGGCTCACCGCTTCCCTGCCTGGGCTTGGCAACACATCACTGAATCGCACACGCAAGACACACACTACACACGGCCGCTTTAGCCACAGCTGTCAATCAAGCCGCCCCACGTCGGTTCGGACTTACTGGTGTGCAAATGGCCGCTTCTTTCAGGAGGCGGACTGTCCGTGAACCCCTTTTCCCTCTGTGTGCAAGTGTGTGAAAGAGTGTGTACGTGCTCACCGCTCTCCTCTGTAGTCTCCTGGGTGAGAGGCTTTTAGTGCTGGTGGGAGAACCTTCACAGTACGGGCTTTCCTCCTCTTCAGCATCCTGCCGAGCAGCAAAAACAAAAAGAGGGAAACAGAAATCATGTACAATACTTGCATAATATCGAACTAGTTTTGAACGTAATTCAAAATATCTAATTTTATGTTTAAAAAAAAAAAGTAATTTCCTAAGATAGTCACATTTGCCATTGCTCTGCAAAATTTTGCAGGCGGAACCTAATCATTTCAATAGGAATTTAGGGAATCGGACCGAGATTTTACTTGCGTTCACTGCTTCGTTCAAAAATGACTTCTTGTGTAAACACTGTGCTTAATGCATCACTACACTACTGACAATGGGCGGAATTTCGACGAAATATCCCCTAATGTGATTTGACTTTTCCTCCTTTTCAGATTCCTGGCAAAAAGCAAAAAAAAGAGAGGGAAACTGAGAAATGCGTTGCTCTGCAAAATTTTGCAGGTAAAATCCATTCAATAGGAATTTCTGCATTGAGAATTTTGGGTGAGAGCGAAGGAGTTCAAGTTAGTCGAGCAAATTCGTCACGTTCACCAACAGAAAGCTGCTTGTATTGAAAGTGACTTCTGTGTGAGCGGTGCTTCATGCATCCCTACACTATTGATTGCTTTTTTATTGAACCCGTGAACTTTCAGTGAAATGTCGCTAATGTGACACTGAGGGAAACTGAGAAAGCACACAATACTTTCTTAATATATACCCAGTTTTGAACGTACTTCAAATTATCTCATTTTATGTTTCACAGGGGGGCGAAAAGTCATTTTTAAAGACAAAGTCACATTTGCCATTGCTCTGCTAAATTTTGCAAGCGAAATCTACTCATTTCAATAGGAATTTAGGCAATCGGAGTGAGAGTTCCCTATGCAGATTTCACTCGTGTTCAAATAGATTTTACTTAAATTCACGGCTTGGTTTAAAATGGACTTTTGTGTAAACACTCTGCTTAATGCATTGCTAAACTTTTGACGATGGGACTTTTTTGCAAGCGAAATTTCGTCGAAATATTCCCTAATGTGACTCGACTTTTCCTCCTCTTCAGCGTCCTGGTGAAAAAGCAAAAAAAGAGAGGGAAATGCGTTGCTCTGCGAAATTTTGCAGGTGAAATCCATTCAATAGGAATTTGCGCATTGGGAATTTCACGTGAGAAAGGAGGAGTTTTATTGAACCAGTAAACTTTCAGTGAAATTTCCCTAATGTGAAGGACCTTTCCTCATCTTAAGCGTCCTGCCAAAAAGCAACAAAAAAAAGAAAGAGGGAAACTGACAAAGCACACAACACTTTCTTAACATGTACCCAGTTTGGCCAGTGTGAGTTATTCGAAATGTTATGCTACAAGCCCGTTTGAGTCTTGTACGGCAACAGACCGCATGATTATTTATACCAACGCGCGCACACCCAATAACACTGACTCATTTGAGAAGCGTCTTGTTCAAATCTGTTTTGGTTTAGCTGAAGCAGAGCAGACAGCAGCAGCTAACATCCGGCGTATCAACTGTGAGAGGTTTCGTCTCCTCTGGGCCGCTTTTCCGAGCTCCTGGCCTGACAGTTCACGCCACAATTGCCTTATCAAAGACATCAGTGTTATGGAAACATACATCTCGTTACATTAGCTTTGAAGAAATCACTCGCTCACTGATGAAATATGCAAAAAGTATGAAAGGTGATGCTAGGGAGGGGGGTTGACATGACAGCCTATCGCCAGAGGCGCACTTGTTAGAAATGTACACTCCCGAACAAAGCGCTAAGCAGGTTTCACAAGCCATGGGTGAAGTCACGTGATCCATCTTAAATAGTGTGTGTGCATGAGTCTGTATGAGTGTGAAGGCGAGAGACGGTGAGCTGCTTTATTCAGAAAGCATTTTTGAGCTTTTGAATGCACAAATGCATGGTTTTGATAAACAGAGAACTCTGAATAACTCACCTTTTGTGTAATCTTGCCCTTCATGTCACGTATTTTCCGCTTTGCGTGATCTTTGGCCTTTCAAAAGAGAGAGAAAACTATAATCAATAGCTGAACAACAAAATTTGTGGAAAACTAACTACAACCAACAATGAAAGGTTGAAAAAGTGAGAGGTGAATCATATTAAAGGGATAGTTTTTTTTTTTTTATTATGTCATTATTTATTCACTACATTTTGTTCCAAACATGTGTGGTTTTTTCTTCTTCTGCAGAACATAAAGGATATTTTGAGAATTTTTTTTTTTTTTTTTGTCCATACAATGAAAGTCAATGGGCTCCAAAGTTGTTTGGTTTCCAACGTTCTTCAAAAGATTTTTTCATGATCAGTACAGTACAAAGAAAGTAATATGACTGTCAATAATTAAGGTGAGTCACACGAAATCCATTCATTTCATTAAGTATCTTCACAACCAGGATATTAGTTCAAGTTAGTCACGAGAAATTTCCGTAGACCAACAGAAAGCTGCTTCTGTGAGCTGTGCTTCAGTCATCAATATACTATTGAAAATTTTCCTTTTTTAATAATTTTTTTTTATGCAAAATTCTGGTGGAAATGCTAATGTTACTGCACCTTTACACGGCAATGTTTGTAATTCTGCACAATAACTTAATCAATTAAAATTCTAAAAGTCTATCATGTTCTTAACAATAGCATGCAAGAGTGTGGTGAATTACCAAATTCAGGCCATAAATCCAAGCCCACTTTTTTTTACATGTTCTGCACAGATTTTGAGGAAAAACCATGAAATATATTGGTTGCCAAAATGTAGACGCAAAATTCTTTATACAAGCACATGACAAAGTAACTAAAATACTGATTTATCAGGTTAAAAAGCATTTACATAAACACAATGGGACACAAAAGAAGATATTTTGAAGAACATTGGGAACCAAACAACATTGGTCACTACTGGCTATCACATATATCACAATACATGCTATAATATATAACAAAATCTCTCTAATGTTCTACAGAAGAAAGTCATATAAGTTTGGAGCGACCTGAGGGTGAACAAATAATGACAGAATTTTTTGGTGAACCTGTCACTCACCGTTGTTCAAACCTGTATGAGTTTCTTTGTTCTGTTGAACACAAAAGAAGATATTTTGAAGAATGTTGGTAACCAGACAGTTGACGGTAGCCATTGACTTCCATAGTATTTTTTTTTTCTAACTATAGAAGTCAATGGTTACCGTCAACCAACATTCTTTAAAATATTTTCTTTTTTCATTTTTTTGGGTGAATTATCCCTTTAAAATCAAAATTCTTGTGCATGTAAACATGGCCATTGTTTCTTGCAATATGAATCACCAAAGTGTAATCCCACATCTGCTAATAGCAAATATTGTTTTCATAAATCTAAGCTAAGAATGGCTTTTCTTTTGTGTTCTTACCATCTGAAGGTTTTTCACGACTGGTTTTGCCCTCTGCCGCTATGGAGAAGAGAACGTACGCATTTTCAGAGAACGTGACAGAATTTTTCGTAAGACTTTTGCTGAATACATCACACATAAAATATACACACATTTACTCACACATCACAAATCATTAACGGCTGAATAAACACCTTGTTCCTCGTGTCAAAACCTTTGTTTTGCCCCAAAGCAATGAGAAACAGCTCTGCCATTAAAACAAACCATTAACCAGTTCTGTTCCCTTTAAACAAGTGTGAATCCAGAGAGAGTGACGCTCTAGGAAGCTCTTATTGAAAGGTATGTTCTTGTTGGAATTTATCTCTTGTTCCCGGGTAACATCGGTCTTTACCAGATGAATGCTGCCAGGCTAACACGCTAATGTGCGGGATGCTGCCGAGTTTACATCCCAAAGCCTTGACCGACATGATGGCGCTGCGGCCCTTTTCTTATGGATTTGTGTCAGTCAAAAGAGGTGAACTTTACACAAAACCTTTTGAAAAAGGCACTCCAGAGAACTAATTCGGCTCTGGCTGACGGATAGAAGGGGGGGGGGGGAACGCAAAGAGACAGTCAAAAAGAAAACAGGCGCGAGAGACAGCGCAGAGAGAGGTGAGAGGAAGACAGCAGAGGGAAGGAGAGAAGAAAAGAGTCCTTTTCTTTTGTTCAATCTATCGAGTAATGGCTGTGTTTCCTGCCAGAAGTCTCGTGTCATCTCCGATGACTGGCTGTCACATCATATCAAGCCTGTCTCAACATCTTAACTGTCCCAACGCCACAGTTTTCACCATCTTCCCTGGCATCGCATCTCCACTTTCATGCGATTCGCTCAACTGGATATGTTTCATCACCTCATAACCGACGGGAAATAATAAAGGCGCTCAGCTGCTTTGGGCTTAATTATTCAACCGAAATTAACATTAACATTATGAGCAGAAAAACGAATAATTGCCTGCTGCTTACCACCTTCGTGTGAATCCACTGTTGATAAGACCTTGAATTACCTAAGAAACAGAACCGCATGAGAGTGTTAATAATACATTCAGAACAAAATATTATTTATCAAAAAATATTAGAAGAAATTAGTCATTTTATTCATCAAGAATGCATTTAATTGATCAAAAGTGACAGTAAAGGCATTTATAATGCTACAAATGTTTCTTATTTCCAATAAATGTAAATAGAAATGAAAAATCCAGAAAAAAAATTCAGTTTCTACAAAATTATTGAGCAGCACAACTGTTTTCCATTTTGATCAAACATGTTTATATATATATACAGAAACAAGCTTTAACAACTGGTCACTTCTGTTTTATTAGTATGGAAAAGAGCAGCATGAACCTTCTTCAAGATTTCTACAAAGTCAGTAAATAATGACAGAAATGTCATTTTGGAAGAGCTCCTTTAAATGTTACATTTCAAAATGCCTAATGTTATTGTAGCTACTGTTTCCCAAGGGTAAAAGTAGTGCGAGTGTGTGTGAGCTGTTTTCACTCATTGAAAGATGGAGAGGTGGCACTCACTTCTACAGAAGCCCCCCTCTGTGATCTCCTCTTCATAGACGTCTGTAAAGCCCCTTCCTGCATTTAATTTGGCCAGTCTGCCTTCAATGAACTGCCGCCATAAATTAAAGTATCACAGGTTATTAAGGAAGAAGGGGGATGGAGAACAACACCAAAACAATTCCATCTAGACTGCTCCAGACGTGGTCACTGTGTGTAATTTACATCAGGTGATGGATTAACATGGCAGAGGAGAATGTTGTGTGAGCAATGCCTTTTGGGAAGTTTAATTTCCTCTCTTGTCACGTAGAGGACATAAAAGGGATCTAATAAATATGCCCATTAAAACTAGGTCTATGACATTTAATTTTCAGAAGTATGAAAATAAACATGATTTGAAAATATTTATACAAGTATAATGAACCAAAAAAAATAAAATAATAGAAGATAATTAGATATTAAAAATATTTTCTGAATATATAACATCAGATCATATAGTCAAACTTCAGTCTAGGTTTTTGTTTTTATGTCAATGTCTTGGAAAGATTTAAAGATTGTTTTGGAAGGATGTGGAAACTTATATTGAAGTTGATATAAAAAATGTATTTTAAATATATAAAAGTATCTAACGAAACTAAATATAATACAGGTAAATAATAAAGGAATATAGATAAAACATATGTAAAGACATTAAAGCATGATATATAGTACAGTCAATAATTTTACCGGAAAAATAACGTATGCGTATATGAATTTCTGTTCATATTTATTTTTATTTTATGGTCTATAAACTCAAAAAAACAAAGCTAAGACATTAAGGAATATATAAATGTTCAAGTTTATGGAAGTTTCTTTAGTCTTCCAACTTATTAAAGTTATTAATCTGACAATTTTTGCATCCTTATAGGATTAATTAATAACATCTACTAAAAGGTACTAGACAAATGCTTGTATTTATGCATCATTTTATGTTTAAATGTATACATTAGCACATGGTTTATTTTGTTTCATATAACGCATATTAAATATTCTTAAAATGCTTGCATACTTGCATATATACTGCTTTAGAAATGTATAAATATATTTGTGTATGAAGTTAAAGGTTTTTTTTCCACATCTTTTCAGCCAATGTTACCTTGAAGTTGTTTATTGTTGTAAGCCTAAGTAGAGCAATAGTGATGCACCACTAATAAATCGGATGTGCTCCTTGATTTCTGCACAAGAGCTTTGAACCGCCAAGAAGAAAACATTATTTTTAATGGGACCACTGGAGTAACAGTGGGCCAGAACAGGTCTCAGGTGTCCCAGTAACAGGGTGAGGACATCTCTAGGGGTCAGCACCTTTCATTGGACTCTGCTACAGGGTAACTTCATTACAATCTCTTTAATGAGTGATTGGACCACAGGGTTCAGCCTCAGACACCCAATTAGAGCATGTGATCAGGTCAAATTTACACCTATCCAAAACCCTCATCCTTCAGTATCGTGTTACAGACACACTCTCGTCCCATTAATTGGACACTGCTCCAACCTATCTGCTTATTTAGTGGATATTTAAAGGCTGGTATCTAATAGAGCTGGGTATTGAAACAAATTTCATGATTTGATAGGATTTCAATTTACAAGCGTGCGTTTCGATATAAATTCATTTTGAATACATATCAGCTACAGAATATGGCAATTTTTCTCAAGTGAAAAAAAGTCACTCTCAACTAATGCTATAAACTATACGGGGAACCCTGTCAACTGGTACATTACTATAATAGCAATGGTTAAAATTAACAATTTATTTGTATACAAACATTTAAATAGTTTTTTATAACAAAATTGTCAATGACTTTTTAAATGATATATAATTATGTTTCTACTTCAATTCAGTTTTGAAATATGGTGGCATAAAAACATGTTTTTATGATGGATTTATATAACTTATGAAATATATAACTTGGACACAGTCACCTCTGATAACAGATCACTCTAAATTGTAATGGAAAAAAAGACCCATGCATTTTCTGTAAAGCTGCTTTGAAACGATATGTCTGGTTAAAAGCGCTATACAAATAAATGTGAATTGAATTGAAGAACAGGTTAAGCAAAACATGTAATAGATATGTTTAATGTAACGGTAATAGTGCATATATATTCAGCACAATGCTTCTCTATAGAGTTCATTTTTCTAGCTGACTAAAGAGGTTTTGGACATTAAATGGCTTTTCTGAGGTAAATGTTACGTGACATTTTTTACAAGCTATTATTTTTTTTATGTCTTTCTGCGGTTGAAACACGGATGAGCAATTACATGAGACATGATACATTTCGTTAAGTTGTATCGTATCTTTTAACATACCTTCTGATGTTCATTAATGTTTATGTCATGCTTTAACTAGTAGTAAAGAGGAAGAGATGATCGGTTCATGCACGCTTGAAATGAAGTGGCTACAGTGATCCGTCACGACACATTAAAGATATGTATTGTTTGTCAAAAGTAACAAAGCTTATTGTAATTTATTGGATAGCAGGTGCGCTAAAAATCATATTTAGTAAAGTTCATAGACTAAAAGATCGATTCTTGGGATTTAAGTTCTTCAAAATAAGAATCGATTGAGATCGAGAAATCTCCAGCACTAGTATCTAGGAACAAACACTTGATGATGGAGTTGGTGACATTTGTTTTCTAAATTTCTTTAGCGGTGCACAAATGTTGCAAAACACCATGTTAAGGGTACATGCATTGAAAACTAGAATATATAACAATAGATTTCTGATCTTCACATTTAATTATGACATGAACAAAAGGCATAATCACTAGCTAGAAAAATGTTTCCAAGCAACTAAATTTGCTGAATGCAACTACGCCGCATAAAAAAAAAACGCTGCATCTGAAGGTGTCAAGGGGGTAGTGATGAGAGTCTGGAGGAAGAACCAGTTAACCGGACCCGTGCAGACAGGGAGATGGGGAGATGCCAGAGCGCTGCGAGCTCTCTCTCGTTGGCAGGGTGATCGTGAGTTAGCATCAGGCGCTGGAAGCCGTGGAGGGGAGGGGGGGGGTTAGGATACAGAAAGCAGGTCGCCGTTGACAGACTACCCCCGCAATCTCTTGGCAGCCAGCCTCTACTCGTTTCTAGGCAGGGCCGGCCTCCAAGCGGATGTGGTTCATGGTCAGAACGGGGCACTGCGGTGCTGGCCTTTTGCAGAACGGCCAAGTTGGAGATAAGGCCTCTCCCGGAGCTACTGCATGGGCGGGAGGTAGAGATGTCTTTGAACTGCTGGTCACTATCTGGGTTTTTGGAGGGAACGTTATGTGGATGGCGCATCAAGACGGAGAAGTGATTAAATGCGCAACTGCTCGTTCCGGGTATAAATTAAGACTTTAGCGGAGGGGGAAGGAAAGAGGCTCGATATCATGGCTATAAATAGAGCTGGAGGGAGCGATGGTTCAAGTGTAAGCAAGACAGTAATCCTCTTGGAATTATTGTGCAATATGTTGAATGAGTATCTATATAAATATCATAAACTTGTCAACTAAATTAACAAATCAGGAACACTACAAATGTGGTTTTTAAGTAATTTATGGTTGAGGCTTAAAACTGAAAATCTCCTCCATCGTTTCCACTTTACCTGCTTGAAGAGTTGCAGGTTCACGGCCATCGCAAGGAAACTTCTCATGGTGCTGGAGCGGTGTGCCACAAAGCTCTTCTCGCAGAAGGTGATTGGCTCTCCCTGGGGACAAGAAAGCCAGATTTAATGACTATAGACAGTCCGCTATTGGCTAAAACGCCTGCTAACTGTGCTGCTTCATCCGAGTCTCACAGACAGATGTTTTGTTTGACTGCGCTCACTTGTTTATCATCATCACCCGTTGCAATCAATTACATCATGTCACATGAACAGAATACAAAAAAAAGTTGCCAGAAGAGATCTAAGGCTTGTTGAGAGGATACACTTTGACCATATGTGTAAATTAGAAAAAGATTTGGAATTGTTTATGGGCTTATAGAGTTGAAACAAAATGTTTCTATGCAAATCGTTCATAAAACCATCCCGACACAAATTGTATTGCATTTTTATGGTGGCCGAGAGAGCTCAACGCAACGCAACTGTTGAAAATACATGTAAATAGAAAAAAACACCAGCAAATTAAGAAAACATCTTCATCACTTTGACAACACGTGCTGTGTTTAACAACGCGTTTCTGTATTTGGTTGCATTATGAGTATTTGCAGCACGTTTCTGTATTTGGTTGCATTGTGTGTATTTGCAGCAAGTTTCTGTATTTGGTTGCATTGTGTTTATTTGGTTGCGTTGTGAGTATTTGCAACGCGTTTCTGTATTTGGTTGAATTGTGTGTATTTGCAGTACGTTTCTGTATTTGGTTGCATTGTGAGTATTTGCTGTGCGTTTCTGTATTTGGTTGCATTGTGAGTATTTGCTGTGCGTTTCTGTATTTTGTTGCATTATGAGTATTTGCAGTGCGTTTCTGTATTTGGTTGCATTGTGAGTATTTGCTGTGCGTTTCTGTATTTGGTTGCATTGTGAGTATTTGCAGTGCGTTTCTGTATTTTGTTGCATTGTGAGTATTTGCTGTGCGTTTCTGTATTTGGTTGAATTGTGAGTATTTGCAGTACGTTTCTGTATTTGGTTGCATTGTGAGTATTTGCTGTGCGTTTCTGTATTTGGTTTCATTGTGAGTATTTGCTGTGCGTTTCTGTATTTGGTTGCATTGTGAGTATTTGCTGTGCGTTTCTGTATTTGGTTGCATTGTGAGTATTTGCTGTGCGTTTCTGTATTTGGTTGCATTGTGAGTATTTGCTGTGCGTTTCTGTATTTGGTTGCATTGTGAGTATTTGCAGTGCGTTTCTGTATTTTGTTGCATTGTGAGTATTTGCTGTGCGTTTCTGTATTTGGTTGAATTGTGAGTATTTGCAGTACGTTTCTGTATTTGGTTGCATTGTGAGTATTTGCTGTGCGTTTCTGTATTTGGTTTCATTGTGAGTATTTGCAGTACGTTTCTGTATTTGGTTGCATTGTGAGTATTTGCTGTGCGTTTCTGTATTTGGTTGCATTGTGAGTATTTGCTGTGCGTTTCTGTATTTTGTTGCATTGTGAGTATTTGCTGTGCGTTTCTGTATTTGGTTGAATTGTGAGTATTTGCAGTACGTTTCTGTATTTGGTTGCATTGTGAGTATTTGCTGTGCGTTTCTGTATTTTGTTGCATTGTGAGTATTTGCTGTGCGTTTCTGTATTTGGTTGAATTGTGAGTATTTGCAGTACGTTTCTGTATTTGGTTGCATTGTGAGTATTTGCAGCACGTGTTGTCAAATTGATGAAAATGTTTTCTAAATTTCCTGTTGTTTTGTCTATTTACAGTGTGTTTTCTTCAGTTGCAGTGCGGTGAGCTCTCTCGGCCACTCTACATTGACGCACTGAATGAGATTATTTATACTAGAACTGTTTAAAAAAAATGTTCACAGAAATTCTTTTTTTTTTTTTTTTTGGTTAACTGTTTGTAAAACTATTCTTATCTATTCTTAAGCAAACTGTATCGAATTGTCCCACTAAATAGTATGCGACCATTTAAGAATGGTTTTACGAACAATTTTCAGAGAAATTCATTCTGCTCGAGTTTCACGAAAACAGGCTAAATAGCAAGAAAGGCTAGCATTTCAAGCAACCTTTCTTTTTTGTTCTTTCATTATAATCCAGTTATAAATTTGTATAATTCATTTTCACAACAGCTAAGCGGCATGGCTTAAAACCTGTCTGATCTGCGCATTTGTTACCATCGTTCTTGGTGCTCGGGGGTCAATAACAAAAGAGACCCATGAGGTATCACACTACGGTGACCTATATAAGTCCATGATTGCCGACTCTTGCATGGGAGCTAATTATGATTCCCTGCATTGTTTCATTTACAGCTCAGTTAGATGTCGGCGCTATGTTAAGGCGCTGAAGGGAAAGCATATGGGCTCCATAAAGCAGAGCGGAACTTCACACAGATGATTCGTTGCAAATGGAGGAAACTCTTTAGAAATGCAGCACACAGAATATAAGCCATTATCGCAGAACATGACAGTAATCCTGGTGAAATACTGGATGTGTAAAATCAAATACCTCTATCACATTTCAGATACATGCAGGCTTTCTTTAAGAAGGAATGCTCTGAAATGATGCATAAAATTACTGATTTTATAGTAAAATATTGCAACTAATGCAATGTTTTCAACTAAATAGCTCTGCAATGCTGTCATTTCAAAGACATAAGGGTGTTTTGTCTCTGTAATAACAAAGTGAAATATTAATCAAAATAAAGCAGCACAAAGGCTGATTTTCAATCGTTCGACTTCTCAGACTCTTAATGAGATGGGGCCGACTGTCAAAAAGAGCGACCCATATTTGAGCTTGTGTTTTAAAGCAAAAGCGAAGCAAATGAAAGTGGCGTGACTGAGGGCCTTCTATTTAAAAAAAAAGAAAGCATGAAAACAGTGGTAATTCCATGTAGATTTGCAGACAATGTGCTCAATTGAGGCAGTGCTTTGAAGGCTAAGAGTTTCACAGACTTGACTTCGAGCATATGTGTATTTTTTTCTAGCGGCGAAAAGACAGTTTGTGCACAACTGCTAAAACATCAATAATGTATCTTCGCTCTGTGGGTCTACACAAACCAATTACTCTCTGCCTTGCCAACAAAGATGGCCACATTTGACAAACAGAGAGCACACTTTGTTTTCCTCAACGCCACTCACGTAACCGGGAGGCACATTTCAGGAGTTTAGAGGGTCTGAGAAGACCACGAAGGCCCTGAGACTTCAAAGAGACAGTCCAGGCTTTTTAACATCTGACATTTCGGCTATGCAGACAGGCCCACCTTTCCCTGCACCTGTTTTTTCCTTTCTTTCAGCCTTTCTTTCTCTTGAAATGGCTTTGACTGAAAAAATAAAAATAGGCCACTTCTTAGGTTTAACTGAAACATTCTTAAAGTCTACAGAAAAAAGAAGAAAAAAAGAAAGAAAAAAAAATACTCTGGTCAAAAAAATATATATTTTAAAATAAAAAGTTGATGATAAACCCACATGACATTTTTAGAGTCATTAAAACTTGTTTATATTTTAAAATAAAAAGTTGATGATAAACCCACATGACATTTTTAGAGTCATTAAAACTTGTTGAAAAAAGTATAAAAATGTAATAATGATTTTGAAATGTGATCTTAGTCACTGACATAAGCACAAATAAAAATGCATAAATATTTATAAATGCATACTTATAAAATAATTAAATTATGTATCAAGACGTTACATGGTGTTGATAAAGTGATGATAAGGTGATATTCCGTGCAGAGCTTGAAGAGAAGAGTGGTAGTCTTACAGGTTTATATCTCAGGGCGTCCCGATAGGAGCCAAACAACGCAGCCTGAGCATGCAGAAAGGCCCGAGCCACCCCGCTGCCTGTAGCGGTCGACTGCTTTTTCAGCTTACTCTTCAAACTGGAGACCTAAAAGAGGGAAAGAGAGGGAGAGAGTTAAATTAACACCTCTGAAATAGGTGGAGGAACAGGCAAACCCATTCAGAGTGTGAAGTGTCACATTTACAGGTCACCCCCCACCCTAAAAACCAAAGAAAGAAATAAAGAAAAGCCTTCTATCTCTCAAGAGCACCTGCTGCTCTGTTAATTGAAGCAATGGTGCCGTGTGCAGGGGTGGGGCCAGAGAGCAAAATGACTTTGGCAGAGAATCTTGGTCTCTCTTGCCCTTCTCTTTCTTACAAGCTACTTCCTAAATTCTCTCGACATACATATACTTTCATTATATGATTTACAATTATCTGCTACTGGTCTGCTTTTAGTTCCTTGTAGAGTCCAGTCTGATAGTGATGAAAATCAACTTTTGAATTAAATGTGTTCTTTTATTTTTGCGGGGCTTAAAAATATTTTAAAGGTGAAAGAAAATGTGATTTATGTGAAATAAATAAGCCTCTAGCTGAAGGACATGCAAATTCATGCCATTCTGGATTGCAGAATTAGAGGACGCAGGAGAAGTAAGTTAAATACTCTTACATTAGCAAAAATAAAAAATAATATTAAAACAAATATGATGTTTAACTAAACATTTTTGCTTATTGGTATGGTTGAATTGGATTATTGAAGGTCAGCAGCAAAGACATCGGTTAATAAAGTGAGATTAAATACATAAAGTATATTTGTGCTGTTTAACATTTAATTACTGCAGGTTTGCATAATATTCTGAGAAATATGTTTCTGTT
This sequence comes from Leuciscus leuciscus, assembly GCF_965113295.1. Lineage (NCBI taxonomy): Eukaryota > Metazoa > Chordata > Actinopteri > Cypriniformes > Leuciscidae > Leuciscus > Leuciscus leuciscus. Next base: position 31,064,124 of record NC_138739.1, on the reverse strand, counting down.
ATATTTTTATGTGTTTTGTGTAAGTGAGATTAATAAATGCTTGTTTACATTTAGTTTAGAACTACAATAAGTAGTTCACACTCACACACCACCTCTGCACTTACTCCCCATTTCTCTCAATGTGTAAGGACTGGTGTCAGTCAAAAAAATGGACGACAAAGTAACTTGTGTTACTTATTTGAAAAAGTAACTCAAATTTTTCAGTGTAAATTTACTCAAAGTAATCCGATTACGTAATTCAAGTTGTAACACCCCAACACTGGGTGTAACAAACATGCAGAAAACATTTTGTTATCATGTGACAAGAAAACCATAGAATAGGAAATTAGAGAAAGCAAAGGTTAGTTCATGAAAATGTGATCTTATTTGTAATTGACCCATAAGCCAAAATAAATGTGCATACTATAAATGCATACTTATTAATAAATACATAATATGACCAAGGAAGTATTTGAATTGCATGTCCCCACCAGATTTTTCCCCATACTCCCAAGCCTTCTGTATCAAAGCATCCAAGCCTGTCATGAGACACAGCGGTGCACGAACACATGGGGATGAACCATGAAGCGGTGCTTGATCCAGGTAATCTAAGGTAACCAAATTGATTACATATTCTGTGGCGCTCACAACCATCTGCTGGCAATTCATTTGCACGCCTGCAATTGACACTGAGCAGCGTGCATATCAATAATCAGTTTAGATTGCTTCATTAGGGAAGATCAAGCAAGGACCATAAACGAGAGCATTTAGGCAGTCCACAGAATACCAAGAGGCAGTTCAGGTTAGGAATGCAGCAAAAGCACCTGGGTGAATCGACACTGACCCTTTTGAATGTGGAAAGAGGTTTTGTTCCAGATGTTCACAAAATGTGGCATTCTTCATATCGAACAAGTTTAATTTTTGTTGTCTTTTGTTCTATTTGTCCCTATTGGGATGCATCTCTTTTTCACAGAGTCCCTGAGCTGATATGGCGAATACTCCAAAGCATCAAACTGGAAGTTTAGCGGCACTAAATTAACAAGTGTCATCTCCATATTCACACTGGCTAAGTGCTTTTATGTTTATGTAAAGTTGGCGCCATATTAATATTTCATGTTGATGCGTTGTCTTTTTTCCCTCACTTCTCTCGCTCTCCCCAAACAATCCGTTAAACAGTCTTCATTTTTGAAGAATCAAAGAAAGCAAAATGCCACTCACACTCAGGAGAACGTTCACCATACCCAGTGGGCAAATAAGAGGAGATAAAACAAAAGGTTGTGCACAATAATGTCTTCAATCTTTCTGAATTACATTAAGTGAATATCTAATGAAATAAATGTATATAATGTTACTTAATATTTATTATTTACAATTACACATGCCCCCCCCCCTCCCTCCCTCCCTCCCTCCCTCATATATATATTACTGCTAATGCTAATAGATACACAGACACACTGATGTGAGCATGTACGATATGCTGCTGCTGCATAAATAGACATGCATAAATCCAGTAGCAGATCTAGGCAGGTGGAGCTGGAGGAGGTGGAGGGTTTCAGATTAACTCTGATGGAGGACGCAGATCTAGGCAGGTGGAGCTGGGGGAGGTGGAGGGTTTCAGATTAACTCTGATGGAGGACGCAGATCTAGGCAGGTGGAGCTGGGGGAGGTGGAGGATCTCAGATTAACTCTGATGGAGGACGCAGATCTAGGCAGGTGGAGCTGGGGGAGGTGGAGGGTTTCAGATTAACTCTGATGGAGGACGCAGATCTAGGCAGGTGGAGCTGGGGGAGGTGGAGGGTTTCAGATTAACTCTGATGGAGGACGCAGATCTAGGCAGGTGGAGCTGGGGGAGGTGGAGGATCTCAGATTAACTCTGATGGAGGACGCAGATCTAGGCAGGTGGAGCTGGGGGAGGTGGAGGATCTCAGATGAACTCTGATGGAGGACGCAGATCTAGGCAGTTGGAGCTGGGGGAGGTGGAGGGTTTCAGATTAACTCTGATGGAGGACGCAGATCTAGGCAGTTGGAGCTGGGGGAGGTGGAGGATCTCAGATTAACTCTGATGGAGGACGCAGATCTAGGCAGGTGGAGCTGGGGGAGGTGGAGGATCTCAGATTAACTCTGATGGAGGACGCAGATCTAGGCAGGTGGAGCTGGGGGAGGTGGAGGGTTTCAGATTAACTCTGATGGAGGACGCAGATCTAGGCAGGTGGAGCTGGGGGAGGTGGAGGGTTTCAGATGAACTCTGATGGAGGACGCAGATCTAGGCAGTTGGAGCTGGGGGAGGTGGAGGATCTCAGATGAACTCTGATGGAGGACGCAGATCTAGGAAGTTGGAGCTGGGGGAGGTGGAGGGTCTCAGATGAATTCTGATAGTGAACTATCTTACAGCAAACACTGAACCAGACTATTTTAATGTTGAGCAAGAAATCTCATTGGCTGCAGGATCAGCAAAGGCCAATTAGCTTGTGCCATGCGGTAATTATGTGATCGTACGAAGATGACAATGGACCTATCAGCCTGCGCCAATTACAGTTTTTATTTTATTTTTATACAGGCTATATATATATATATATATATATATATATAGCCTGTATGATGATACAATTAACTACAATGCATTTTTTCCTCTGTTAATACTCAATTCATAAATCACGTTCACAGATAATGCTGGTGATACACTTCAATTTAATAACTGGGCGGCACAAGCTTGGCCAATAATTGATCAGTCAGACTAATTAACGTCTATACTTTGAGTAACGTTAACGAGATGTGAGCGGGTGGGGCATCAGAGGGGAGCTTAGCTCTACAGGTGATAAACCTATTTGGCAGTGACATTTTTTAGTGTAAAGTCATTCAGCCTATAATCTGATCAAAGGGAGAGTCCCCCATTGGGTCCAATTATAACTATGGTATTGTAGGAGGTGGGTAGCTAGGGTGGGGTGTTGGGGGGGGTATGTGTGTGTGTGTGGGGGGGGGTGGGGGGTGTTGGGGGGAGATGACTTATGTTGAGTTATGATATTCATAATCTATGCAGAGAGGCCTTTCCACTATAGGTCTTCTCCCCATAGCTGTGATCTTTTCAATTTACATCAAGCGAGGATGGCTGAGGATGAAAGTGCAGCCTCCGACTCGCTGAGCCCGTCGAGGGCAAACACAGGGCCTCATTAAAGTCTACTGCATGGACTCCCCAACAGGGTTTGAAGTGCGTCAAGTAAAGAGCACAGGGTCAGAGGTGGCCCTGAAAACAGATCTCCATTTAACTCACCAGCTGGAGATGATAATTAGCAGGTGCATCACTGTCTCCTGCTCTAAAGGATGATACCATGGAGATCTGCTCTGTGGTGGGCTTCTATTATACACCGCGAGTTTCAACAGAACACCACTTCTGAGACGCTTTTGCACGCGCACACACACACACACACACACACACACACACACACACACACAAACGCCGGTCTCTCCTCGAGAGCTGAGCTGTTTATGGTCAAGGGATTTTAATTCATTGAACTGGACAAGCCGCAGACAGGCGCTACACACAGTCATGTCCTCACGCATATATTTTACACTTTTTCCAGGTTTATAAATGGAGATCTGATGGATTTTACAACCTGACTGGATATTTAGAGATTTCTTTTAAATATATATATATATATATATATATATATATATATATATATATATACACATACATACATATATACAGCTCAGCTCTCGAGCCTGTATGATGATACAATTAATTTATAAATGATTATGATAAATATAAGTTAAAATAAAGAAATAAAAAATTAAATGACCATTTACAAAGTTAATCTAGACATGTAAATAAATAAATCAGCTCACAATATTGTCAGGCTACATTGTGACCGTTTTGGAGTATGGCTGAAATACTTTTTTTAAGACAGAGGGAAAAATATGTTTTGTTAAGGATTCTGTCCAGGGATGGAAAGCCGTTGGGAGGCAATTAGAGGACTACAAAGAAAAAAGAAATAGATATGAAAATCTTCTGCTTTCTTTTGATGTGCAATAGGCTGAAAAGTAAATGTACACGCGGACTGAATTCACATCCTTTCAGAAAAACACAAAGACAAAGTGTATTTCAACCGTAATGCTAAAGGAAACGCAGGTTAGTGTCTTGTTCTTAACACAGAATACATTAAGTAAAATAATAATTATGTTAATTAATTAATTAATTGAAATTATATAACTTAATATAAAAATAATAAAACTATTTTCAAACAAACAAAGCTTACAAAGTTAAGTGTCTTTCTTAATACACTGAATACATTTAAAATAAATAAATAAATAAATAAAAAGTATAACTTAAATGTAAAACTAATAAAACAATCATCATCAAACATAAAAAATGCTTAAAGATTACTAACAAAACGCAAGGTTAGTGTATTTTTCTTAAAACGCAGCATACATTTAATAAATAAATACAAAATATAACTTAAAATAAGCTTTTATCAAACATAAATAAAATAAAATATGGTAAAACAATTTTTTTTTTATATTTATCACACAGTTAAAAATAAATAAGCAAGTACCGAACTGAAAGAAACACCAATACAAATGACCACTCAATAGTATTCACTAGTTAGCATTCACAAAGCAAATTACTCCATCAATCACTGCTAGTTTATATGCTAACAGAAGCATGCTGAATGCACAAGTTATTCGATTTTGGTATGTGGAAGATGTAATGCAAGTTTGTTAAAAACGAAAATATGCATTCAAACACTAAAAAAGACCAGACATTTTTTTATGTAAATGTGAAAGTAAACCTTTGCTTTTTAAGACATCTGCATTTGATTTCTCAAGCAAAAAGCGCCAATCAAGTACAGTTATTGTTCATCAACAGACCAATAATGGCGGTGCCTTGAGGGCTGGACACTGCATTAGTCCACTCAGGGCGGAAATGAGCCCCACCTGGTCTGCCCTGTCCCGCACACTACGCCACGAAGAACTGATCCTTTAAGAGGGTCCTGAATGGGCTTGATTTGCGATGCCCTGAAATAGAACGAGCGCTGAAGAACGCAACATTCCCACTTTCCCCGAACAGTAATTGTTTGGTGTGTCAGCTGATGTAGTGCTTGTTTTTGTTTTCTCTCGAATCCCAATTAAACACCATGCCGGGTGATCTCAGAGGAGGCGCGCGGATATTGCACTCTCTCTGATTAATTTGTTAACCTTCATTTGGTAGCTTAATATACACGAGGTGGGTGTGCAAACTTGAATTTTTGCTGTTGATTGAGAACGTAAACGATCAAACGCAGGAAGTACAAATATAAGTTGTGTGGAAGAGACGAAAAGGGAGACAACCGGAATGACACGAGCAGCAAAGACAGAGAAACTGGAAAAGTAAACAATAGATCTGGCGTAACTTGAACAAAAGTAATAAAGTCAAAAGGAATATTTTATCAAAACAGTCTCAGGATTGATACAGCACCTGTGAGCAGAGAGAATCGCATCCAAATAAGATTGCAGCGCTGTTTGGTAGCACAATGGATTCATAATTTTCTATTTTTAGATCGTTTTAATGACTGCACAAGTAAACACCCCCCATACCCCGCTACCAAATCCAATTATAATTGAATAAAATAAAAAAAGCAACAGTTTCACAATGTTTAAGAAGGAAAACACCTTCATTTATTTGTGAGAGAGCAAACTCTCCTTTTAACATAATTTATTTTCTTTCTTTTTCCTTTTGCAGAATCTACAACCACCCATCATTAAAATCTCCTAAATATTTATAAATTCAGTTTTTGATGGAACTAGAAAAACTTCAGCGACAAACACCTTCTAAAACAAAGAAAATCTAGTTAGAAATAATAAAGTTAGCACGAAGAGTTACACTAAAAAGACATCAAAGTGATCTTTATTTTAATGTTTATATACATGGTGGATCAAAAAGTCAATACAGACGTTTTAATCTCATTTTCACACATTTTACAAAATAAAAAAGTTGCGCTAAATTTATTTTGAACCCTCGTGTGACACTTTCGAAAAGTGTGGTGATTAAAACTGCAACCCAAAAAACACAATCCGTGGACTTTCAACCCCGTCCCATCTGATGTTTCCAATAAAAAGGCATGTTTGAAATCATTCTCAAGCGTTCGCCACATCCTTTCTGAGCCGCTGCAATTATTATCTCTATTTGTAAAATCCGTTGGTTTGTGCAGAACGGAATCGCTACTGGCGTGGTAGCATTTCTAATAGTCAATAAATCTAAAATATTATGTGTGAAATTGGGAAAAACTGCCATTAAGTGACAGACAGCGGTGAGCACAGCATAGGGTCCCGTCTGAAAAAAGGGCCAAGTAATTCAGGACAACTGTCACCCCTGACCCGTCTGAGAGCGGCTCTAGTGGTCAGACTCTCCGAATAATAAAGCCCACATGGTAAAAAAAGCCTTCAAACACTTAATTAGATGATTCTCAAAAGGTTCGGCTTAAATCAATAAAAGACTTGTGAGGAAAGAAAAGAAAAAAAGAAACGCTCCAGGGTCAGTTATATTCTATTTTGCTTTATAGTTGTAAAATGCATTGATTTTTTTTAGAGGCCAGAAATGCTAAAATCTCTGAATAAATGTGTATTTAAATAATGAAAGTAAAAAAGTGAATCAAATTAATTGATTCAATTAAATTCCATCGATTGGCCCTTTTTAAACACCAAATTGCGAGGCACTTTCGCCATGTGACAGACTATTTAAGATGGAAGGGGGGGGAGGGGGGGGGGAATAAACCCAGAGCGTTTGCTCAATTTAAACGTATTCCTTGAGTTATGAATTTTAATATCCCCAAAGGTATGATAACCAGAGGAAGAGAAAAATGAATTTTTGCGGTGATAAATATATTATTGTAGGTGACATTTACATTCAGGTGGGGTAATTTAACATGATATGCAGAATACGTTCTATCATTAGTCAATGAAAAATTGCGTGAGAGGATCAAAGCAAACATGAAGCTGCCACTTAATTTATCACGCTACGAAGACAAAGAGGTTTTTTCTTTCCCCTCCGTCAGTTTCAAAAGACCCGACTCTTTTTTTATACGACGCTCTCGGTTTGCAATTTAATTTACAAATGGGATGCCAGTGCTGAGATGGCATAACAGAACAGGCTGGCTTTTTCTGCTTGGACAGACAGCAGCGGGATCCACCGAGTCATATAGGAGTGTTAAAACACCCCCCCCAGTGGGACAGAAAAAGAGAACGCGAGAGGAGAAAAAAACAAAACAAAACAAAAACACACGTTTCTTTATGTTCAAAAGGACAGATGACAGACGTGTTTCTGACCCTGACGCTGGATGCACTTCCCCTGTTGCACTGACCGTGCCACCTAAACATTAATTAAAGAGAGAAAGCGCTGGCATGTGGCAGAAAAGCAGGATCTAATAATTGGCCCCCTTCTTCCCTGCGCCTACAGAAAATCCAGGACTTCTAGCGAGATGTGCCACTGGGCAGAGAGAAAGGGGAAGAAAAAGAGAGAAAAAAAGAGAGATGAAGGCAGGAGTTTGAAATTCACAGAGATGGCTGGCGAATTGCGACGGACGTTTAACGTCACAGGGCAAGTTTGCAGAGAGTGGTTTTTGGGGATTCACGGCTGCGTCTGCTAATGATGAGGACAGAGGTGTGTTCCTCTGACCAGAAAGAGACTGTTTGTTTAAATGTGCAGGTGGACGAAAAAGAGAATGGGAGAAAATGGCAATCATATTTGTGTGTGTGTTTGTGAATTTGAAACAGTGTGATTAGAACAAAAGAAAACGGTAGAGAACGGAGAACGGTAATGTAAGTGTGTGTGTGTGTGTGTGTGTGTATAGGTGGGTTTACTTTTGTTACTTTAGGGACAACATTGTTCCCAGAACTTAGTAAAATTAGGGGAAACTTACCCTTTAGAGACATCCTCAAAAGTAAAAATAATTCTTAAAATAAATATATAAAATATTTATATTAAATGTTTATGTTTTTATAAGTAAGTTATATATAAAAGCTAGTTACTTATCTCTACTCTGGATATATATATAGAGATAGAGATAGAGACAGAGATAGAGATAGAGATAGAGATATAGATATAGATATACACACACCATTTGACAAAGCCTCCTTTTAGGGACATTAGGCTCCATTGAAACAAGGCTTCAAAAATAATATACAAATACAAATATTTTTTGGAAGCTTTGAGGTTAGACTGTAATAATTATAAACGTGTATATATATAAAAACAACAGAAGTCTAAGGTGAGTCCTCATTTAGATTTGTAGGTAAGCGTGTGTGTTGTTGTGGGACACTCACCACGTCACTGGGCAGCTTGTGCAGATCGTCTGTGGGGCTTTCCAGTGTGTTTGTGTCCACGTTCAGAATGACCACATCCTCCAGGGACCTGCCCTTTACTCTCTGGAAATGCAACACACTTTGTTACACACCGTCTTGACTATTCCCATTTCCTGTGACCGTTTTAATGACTTTATAATGTGATAAATAAACAGTAGTTTATTTTAAAAATGTGTATAAACTTTTTGCAACAAAATTGTGAATGATTAACATAAACTGTAAATGTAGTTTCACAGTATTAATTATAGAGAACATAACATATATTTTTCTTTTTTTCTTCAATGATATCAAAACCTCCACATAAAGACGGAAGCAGGAAAGATTTAAATAGATTAAATGAACAATGCAAACACTGGATTATCATAAATGAAACCACATGAAGCTTTTAAATTATGTTCTTTAAAAAAAAAAAACTACCTACAAAGACTCACAGAATCATTCTTGGTTGAGAGTCAAAATATTTAAATCAATATCAACACAATTTAAAAAGAAATCATTTAGTACAACTGGAACGTTGTTTGTGAATAAATGACACATTAAAAAGTTAAAGCAGTAGATCAAATGTTAAAAATACATTTTATATATACGTGTATGTATATATGAGGAGTTCAGATGCAAAAGCCTCTAAGTGCCATCTGAAATTTTCTTATAGAATGATCCTTTTTATCAAGCTCGTATATTTAAATTCAATAATTTCACTCAAATGGCAATGAAGATTACCTATTAATCGTCATTTAAGTGAAATTACTGAACTTAAATATACAAGCTTGATAAAAATGATCATTCTATAAGAAAATTTCAGATGGCATTTAGAGGCTTTTGCATCTGAACTCTTCATATGTATAAATATATTTGAAACATTTGCAACTATTTTCAACTAATAATATATAACACCTAATCAAATAATAAAACTATTCAGGCATGTTGAATGAAGCACCGTGTTGAGCGGCGTAATGCTTCCACACAATGGTAGTCACGGTAGTGGCGACAAATCCAATAATTATTCCTCCAGTGCAGGTGGGGGAAACAGCCAAGTGTGTAAAAAATTTCTGGTTTGTCATTTTTGACAGTCGCTGCTACGGCGGCCCATGTGCTGATTTGGTCTAATTACGTGCAGCCGGATTGGGGAGGGAGGGGGACTGTCAGCGGGCGAACGTGTGATAAACACCAGCACTGGCGCGACTGTCAGCGCTATCAGATCTGCGCATGAAGCTATAGGTCTACCTCCAACCAACATGCCATTTCTCAATAACCGAACGCACCATCTCTTTGTTTCTCCGCCGTTTCACCGGCTCTTTCATTTCTCTTGGGCGCCCCGGGAGATGAAAAGCAAAAAAACAATGTGTCAATTTTTGTAGGTTTCTCGGCGCTCGGTGATGATGCATCAAAGTAGATGGGCGTTATTAGCATCTCAGATGGTTGGAATCCAGAAGAGCGGTTGGTTTTAAATGACCCGGTGTGAAAAATAAAAAGCAAATAATGATGGTTTATGTAATATTGACTGGTGTGCTTCTGATCAAACTTCACGTGAAAACACTTTAAGGATGATGAACGGCTGCTGACGGAAGATTTATGTGACGTACCTCTAAAAGGCTGAGATGAACTCCGACCAGATATGGCATGGGCGCACTGGGAACAGAGACAAAACGCAGTCATTAGCAACATGAAAACAGCTTTATTGCATTTTAAAAATAGTCATAATTCAAGAAATGCATTGTTTTCTTTCCAACGCAATGCAGATACAACGTAAAAATATTAGAAAACGCAGCCGTACATATTACAGAACAAATACAACACCAGGCCAACAATTTCGAACGGAATAATAATAAACGAGGACCACCGTAAATTGACATATCTTTGACGCAGCATGCATCAGGAGCTAAACTTTAATGGCATCCTCGGCCGTTTCCCGGAACGAGTGCGTTTGAGCAGTGAAGGTGATTAGTGTAATTGGCGAGCGTCACTTTTGAGTCTCGGTGCAGAGCGGGGCAAGGCAGGGCCGTGTAATTAGATAGGTTTGGGTAGCCGCTACAGTGCTCGCTCAATCAGGTTATGTGGCTAATAAGCTGCAGTCTCCCTCACTGCATCTGTTAAGGCCATAGATTTAACTGACATGCAGGCATGCTGACACGCAGACACGCACGCACATGCACGGGGTGAGCCCTGTCACGTCATTGTTGTCCATGAGTGTAACTTTGTTATGACAGCCTAATTCCCATCATTTCTAATAGCGTTCATTATGAGCGATTGCACAGCCTTATAATATGATAATGCTCTTTTTTTGTATAATTAGATCGCTAAAATATGATAAATCTCCTCGGATGTCGGCCCTGGAGTGGAAAACGGTGCAACTCTTAAAGCTGCATTTATATCAATGTTGTATTATTCGACCACAAATAGTTTCTAGTGTCAAGCATGGCAGCACAAGTCTGTCAATTTAAGGGTATAGGGTGTTCTGGTAGCTATACAGCAGGGCTGTAAGTTAAGAGTGTGGTCACGGATTCAGCCCACAGTCGGCATACGGAAATCAGCCTGCCTCTCAACCCGTATATATGTTTCTGATGGGTAAAAAAAGAAAAAGAAAAGTAGATTGCATGCTGGACTTGGCGTGGTGGCATTAGTGCTAATAAATCATGTCCTTCATAAACCCTTTGAGATCCCAGATATGGTGAAAGATATTTATTAGGATGAGGGGTATTTCAGAAGGAAGTATTGCATGTTCAGAAACTCTATTTTACTGATGGAGTATATCGGCCAGGCCAATTAATTGCCTAAAGTTTGGACGAATTTGGAGACTGTACCTGCTTGGCCGATTATCAGAAATCTGACCTTTTCAAATTAAGTGAAATATTGTGTAAACGAAAATTATTAAAAAAAACTATTTTGTATACAGACAGACAGACAGACAGATAGATAGATAGTCACAGACAGACACAGACAGACAGACAGACTGATAGATAGTCTGATAGATAGATAGATAGATAGATAGATAGATAGATAGATAGATAGATAGATAGATAGATAGATAGATAGATAGATAGATAGATAGACAGACAGACAGGTAGATAGATACAGACAGACAGATAGTCACAGACAGACACAGATAGTCACAGACAGACACAGATAGTCACAGACAGACAGACAGACAGACAGACAGACACACAGATAGATAGTTAGATAGTCACAGACAGACAGACAAACAGATAGATAGTCACAGACAGACACACACACAGATATAGTCACAGAAAGACAGACAGACAGACACACAGATAGTCACAGACAGACAGATAGACAGACAGACAGACACACACACAGATAGTCAAAAACAGACAGTCACAGACAGACAGATAAATAGTCAGACAGACAGACACATAGATAGATAGTCACAGGCAGACAGACAGAAAGAGAGAAACAGACAGACAGACAGATAATAGACAGATAATCAGACAGACAGATTATAGACATAGACAGATTATTGACAGACAGATATATAGACAGCTAGACTGTAGACAGATATTTAATTAATCTGGACAGATATCTTTTTATTTATCTATCTATATGTCAATTTTTTTTGACAATTCAATACATATTGGCTATATCTGTCATTAGGCAGAAAGAAACAAAAATGTTCACAGACCTGACTGCCAAATGTTCCTGCTGCCTATTGCATGCTCATTATTAAATATTTTGGCTTAAGATGATAATGGTTTCGACATAGAATGCAGTAATATCAGCTTCCAATGCAATCCACAGAACTGCACACATTTTCCCCAATCAGTGCACAAAACTTGGATTCCATGGGTACTGTCAAGATTTGCTTATGACGTACAAGTCTAACTTCAATCGAAAAGGCCTAAAGCATAAAAATCATACAGCTCTAAAGCTCAAAAAGCGACAGCCCAAGCTTGAGTGAGATACAAATGAGACATTTGTGTGTTTAAGTGTGCAGATGAGCTCTTACCAGCAGTAATCCAGCAGGTGAGGAGGAAGTACAGGAATGAAGATGTGCTGCCAGTGCATAGGGTAGAGCATGGCGGTGGACCCTTGCACGCATGCAGTTAACTACGACAAAAAAAAGAAAAAGAAAAAAAGACGTGAGCTTCTTCATGTGACGGGCTCATCAATGAATACCCCATCACACTACAGGGGATTGCGTTTATTGCGGGCCAAGAGAGCAGGCTGTATAGTTATTCTTTTTATCTAAACATCACAAGCTGATTAAATGGGCTTTTTTTTGGTTTTCTGATGTTAACAGCACAGGTTCAAATCCAAATTCGGGGCATCAATCAAGGGACTAAAAATACACACAAGGTGTCAAATGTGTAGCGTCTCCAGGACCGATGCAAAATTAATGATGCTTTATTACTGTTATACACATGCACACAGTATCTGACTCTACAAGAAGCAAACACTTAATTATATCGCTGGTGTGGATGTTTAATGAGTGAACACCCAAGTGACCCCTCACCACACCCTGATTCCCCCTCATGGCTACCTAGCAGTTGTAATGACCTGTGTGGCACACGCGCACACGCCAGAGCTTCCTCATCTTCCAGATTAAAATAACATGATTAAATATGGAAAAAGAACAGAGGTCTGAAGGCTCCTCTGGGACTTCATTAGGGCAAATTGCCAAAGAATGAAACATGAGTTAGCCAAGAGAGACTGTGAGCTGTTGGAATACCACGGGGAGTAGGGGCTGGAAGAAGGGGTCTTGACAATTGGAGCTTCCAGTAATGTGTGTGAACCATGGCTCCGAAGTATCAAGAGACCCCCCTGCTCACTGACACACAATATCACAATTGACCACTGAAACCAACCAAGCTTGGCGGTGGCACAACAGCTCGCTTCAAAAAGATCAGTTTAAATCCGGAATCCCGTCTGTATTCAACTGTGCGCGAGGTGTAAGGCTGGTTGCGTGTTGTTGTTGTTGTGCATTGAATTCTGTGACATTGTGTTCGAACGCAACCGCTCCAGATAAGACGTGACCTATCGAGTCAAGAAATAGTCCAGCTTTAATTAACAGTAATTTAGTGCCATGCATTATAACATATGCAAATTTGTTGTGCAGTACTCTGAAAAGAACGAAAAGGCTTTAGTTGTGACAGATCTAATTTTGTTCAGGCAATTTAGAAGAAAGCAATGAATATTTATGGCATTTCTCACCAATTGAAGTTTGGTTGATATCAAAGCTTTGAGACCCGCTCTGTTCGAGATCCTATTTCTCAAGGTCCAATAAATGAATCATGCTGAGAGGTCATTGCACTGCAAAGAAACACTTTTCTTTGACTGCGAACAGACTGCCATCTAGTTTCTTAGAGGGGAACCCTTCCGTACCATGCAGAGATGGGTAAGAAAGCCTAATGGCGTATTCCAATTAATTCAACAATGTCCACAGACAAGCCCAATTGGCTTGATTTATTCTCGACTTGAAAGTAAAGCCGTGCCGTCTTCTTTCAAAGACGAGGGCACAAAAAGGAGGTGGCAAAACCTAGATAAACATTAAAAGGTGGAATTCAAAAACAAATTAACTCTTGATATTTTTCCCACAAAAGTTGTTTTGCTCACAACCGAGGGATTCATCATAAAGCACTCATGATCCTGCAAGAAAGTCAGTCGTGACCTCCTTTCTGTGACAATTAAAGAGAAAGTTCAGAATAACTGTATCGATGCCATTGAATCTCCAGTTGTACCCACAATGCACTGCTGGAGTGCTGCACCTAATAAAATATTTGGCGGTCTTATGAATAATTAATAAATAAAGAAATGCCAAATAAAAAGAAAGCCAAATGGCCACAAAAGGCAAGGTATGCTTGATATTCCTTTGAATGAAAAAGTCATCCGCAAGAACAAATGCTGGATTACGGTTTGTTTGGATGCGGGGCTGCATCCTGCCGAGACCTGTGAGCTACCGCTGCCGTTAGCGATAATGAGCGTGCTGGGGACGTGTTAAGTGGGGGTCTTCTCTATGGAGACCAACCATAGAGCAGATTATACAAAGGGATCTGGCTTTGGAAATACAATAGACCCCCAAAAACCAATGATGCCATTATAAAGATTTCCAAAGTACACATGACACTGTCCTTTTATGAAGAAAGGTTTTAACATGAAAATGAACAAATATGCAACATCAGTTTTATCTAAAATATATGCCAAAAATAAATGAAATGATCACGCAATTTACTAGTGATAGGCTTATATTTCAAGCTGATCATCGCTTGGTCAAAACTGAAATGTTATCTCCCCATGTCAGATCCAAACTCTATTGTATATGTGACCCTATCCTTTGATATTACATAAAAAATCATGACACTCAAGGATGCACTGATTCGTTAACAAATTCAGTAATTACCCTGTTTGTTAAAAAGATGACGAGGCAAAAGATGAAAGACTAACCATATAACAATTTATACTGATAAGTAGCGTGCTAGAAGACCTAGAAATAGATCTGCACCTTTCAGGAAAGGAAATAGAAGGATTTTGCTCAGCGAACTCTGGATTTGCCCAATCAGGTGACAGTCATATAACTCTCACTTCACAATCAAACCACATTCACACTCATCTCTAGGAGTACATTTGTACCATTTTGCCTTGCTGAGATATATTCCACAGATGAAGTATAAAGATATGCTTTGTAACACCTTTCCAGTGAACCCTGTCTATGTAAACAAGTTGACGAACATATTCCCTACATCTAGGGAGAAGATGGGATTCAAAAATATCCATGGCAACTTCTCCAAGAATAGACAAAGACCAAAAAAAAACAAAAAAAAGGTCCCGTTCTTTGATAAGCACAACAAAGCTCACAGTGGAATCTGTGATTGGGGCAGACTGGAGACTAGAGGTGCGATTCCCCCTGACAAGGGTGACAGCGCCGCAGTCTGCGCTGACTTCTGCTACCTGCGAGACTTCTCTCCCCTGGCCCTCTCCTTGTTTCCCAATTACCAAGCCTCGCTCTCCCCTCCTGTTGACAAACGCACGGCTCCAAGCGGGGCGCCGACACAGGTGTATCGCTAACAAGGCGGTGGCATTAAAAAAAGAAAAGGTAGAGGTAGGGCGCAGGGCGCCAAACACCACTAATCCACCTCCCACTGCAACACAATATCACAAAGAAGAGAACAGGAAGTGCCGGAGGAAGATAAAATGTCTATTAAAGGTGTGGTAAGAGAGATGCTTGAAGAAGGAATGAAAATAAGACGGCATTGCTGAGTAGAGAGTAAAAAAGCGGAGAGTGTGAGGCCGAAAGGAACCTCAGTGGCTAGCACCACAGGCCAAGACAGGATCGGGTCTTGTTAGCATACCACTGACAGCATGATGAGAAGGCGGCTGTCAAGACTCGGGGCCGGCCGAGGGGGTCTCGCAGATGAAACGCGCCAGGGCCTCCCAGTTGACTAGTTAGAGGGATCCTGATGCAGCACAATTATACTGGCATATGACAAGACTGCATGGGCGGCTGCCTCCCGGAGCCTGCGACATGGTTTTAAAACAGTGGTACTCCTTACCTCTGGTCACAAAACAGCAATAAGTCAACTGATGCATTGTTGTTAGATCATGATTTATTCCTTTGCTTTCCAATACAGGCAAGTGTGCGGCCATGTTCTGCTAGACTGACACAGCAGGTTCACTGGGGGCCCGAACACTCAGGGTCCGCTGGCAGCATGCATAATGGATTCCCTCTCTTCCTCTTTCCTTCTCTTTCTTTATCCCGTTGGCTGGCTAGAGAAACGGTAGCGGTAGGCTGACCACACCCTGGACACTGCCATATGCCCTCTCAGAACATTTCAGAAATTGGCCATATGTCTGCATTTGCGTCTATGAAATTTTGGCAAAATTGGCTGTGTGTGTCTTCCTATAGTTGCTTGGAACTCCCAAAGCTCTAGAGAAGAAGACGGATGGTTTCCGGATTTGAGATGATGAAAGTCTTCGCTGAGGTGGAACCTTAATATCACTAGTCTTCGTAGTAACTTTTTTGGCATATTAGTTTCATAAACTCAAGGTCGCTCATGCTCCCATTCTGCAAAACAGTAAATCTTGTTATGAGATAGTAAAAAAAAAAAAAATATTTTCCCAAGAGACTAATGATTTGCACATTCTAACCCCTCGTGTCAGTGAGCACACGGAATGAAGGCGGCAGCCCGGAGGAGTGAAATACTCTGTGGATAGGGTCATTCCGACAGCCTCCTCCGGAGCCAGAGAGGGTCCAAGGGGAGGCCCTTGTTTCCGGCACTGTCGGCGAGCGCACCGCAGATGCTCTAGGGGGGAATCGGAGCGAGATAGGGAGCGAATGACATCACTCGCCGCTTCTCCAACTGTCGTGAAAGTTTGGACCATCGTCCGCCCCCATGCGATAAGCGCCCACTCCCTTTTTCAGGCAAGAAGAGCCAGAAAGAAAATATGTGAAAGAGTCAAGGATCCAATAAGTGATAATTTAAAGCTAAAAGACTTGACTGAGCATAAGCCCAGAGAAATACCCAAAATGGCAAAACAGTGAGAGCTGAATCAGTGTGCAATATTTTTTTTTTTTACGTTTTATCTAAAGTTCAATTAAGGAGAAACAGGTCATCTACATAACTCTTTTATTATGATGTGCATGAGGTAGTTGACGATGCCCAGCCCAAGATAATACATAATACAGTCTATGATTCTGCATCTTCCACCTTGAGAAAGGTTTCAAGTCTTGTGGGGGGTGGGGGAAAAACATACAACAAATGATTCCATCGCACATCATGTTAATTGGAAACATATACGATAAAACATTTCTTTACATGCAATTGTTCCCAAAATACCTAATTGTATAAAAAACACATATATAATATTTAAGAAGTAAGAAGAAAGCTGTCTGATGTGTAAATGAGAACAACAGCAGAAACTCACAGTGCTAAGCTTGCTTGAGGTAATGATGATGCGTCGCTCATGCAGCATGCTGGCGTAGAGGTGCAACATGTTGTTCACATCCACTGCTACAAAGTACTCAGTTAAATTTCTCTAGGAGGAGAAAAATTATGTCGATTAAGATTGGACACCACATCACACCTAAAAATGTATGAATGTAATTGCATTAGATATTTTTAGGCCTGGTTTCAGACAGGGGCTTAGTTTAAAGGGTTAGTTCACCCAAAAATGAAAATTCTGTCAGTAATTACTCACCCTCATGTTGTTCCAAACCCGTAAGACTTTCGTTCATCTTCGGAACACAATTTAAGATATTTTTGAGCTGTCTCACTCCTTCATAAACTTCTATGTTATTGAAACTTGCCAGCCCAGAAAGTTAGTAAAGACATAGTTAAAATAGTCCAAGTGACTACAGTGGCTCAACCATAAGTTTATCAAGCGACGAGAATACGTTTTTGCGCAAAACCCCCCAAAAATAACGACTTTATTCAACTATTCATTTTCTTCTGTGTGGGCCTCTGAGTGAGTTGACATAGTGTAACAGCGCAGCGCTTCTGGGTTGTACATCAGAACGTAGGCTCACTATTGGCCGACGCTGGTCATGTGTGTGATGCACCTGAAAGACTTACGAAAGTCTTACGGGGTTGGAACAACATGAGGGTGAGTAATTACTGACAGAATTTTCATTTTTGGGTGAACTATCCCTTTAAGGATTAGGCCTTAGTTCAATAAGAACATTTAAGTAGCTTTTATAAATGTGCTTTGGGGAAAAAAAACATTACTGACATATTTTAAAAACAGCTTAAACATTAATTTTAGTCTGGGACTAGGCTTAAGCCTTGTCTGTTAAACCAGGGGTTTATGTAATTTTTTTTGCTTTGTTTCATTTCATTTCATGTTTTGGTTCGTTTTATTTTTTGCTTCATGCTTTGCTTCATGTTTCGTTTTTCTCATAGTCACTTGATTTAATATGAAGTGCAATGACATTCATACTGTGGCTTTATTTTTGGGGCCTCTGTATTGTTGACTGGGTTAAACATACTCACACTTTCAGGTATGGTGGGGAGTCCATTAATGTCAGGAGCAATGAAGTATGAATGCTGCAGAAAACAGACAAGAAAAGATGAAGAAAAGGTCACCAATTTGGAACCATCCAGTATTTAGTGTTTATAGACACTTTAACTTACTGTCTGTTCCACAACCAATAAATAAACCACGATTGGCCTGAACTGTGTCTAAGCTTGTTAACATCATACATACAGACAACAGATACGGATACATGAAGTCAACAAACGCCGATCCCCTGTGGACACTACCGGAGGAGGCTCCCCGCATCGGAGAGAATGTCTTTATTAAGGTACAAAAGCCAACTGCTCTGTTCTGACAGTATCAGAGGGGTCTGCCAGGCGTACGTTTGAACAGGCGAGCAAGTTTAATGTCTGGATCAAAGAGGCTCCGAAGCAAAGATCCCACGCTGCCTGCTAACTTTGGCACTTTTTGTTTGCATGTGTGGCGCGCTCCGCTCTTTCCCAATGCTGGGCCGCGATTCGTCATGCATAAAGAGTACCCATCTGTTGCTCAACACATAGGTTCAACTTTTGCTGCCTTCGCGTATGTTCCACAAACAAATGCAAGTGCAACTAGCATCCTCTAATACTCAAAAGATGTCAAATATTTATCTTGGACGCTGTGATCACATGACTCGAGCAAGTGCTGTGCAATGTCAAAACAATTTATCTGGGCTCTATGTGTGTGTCCAGAGTACTTTTGCGATAATCGTACGAATGTAAACAGTTTGAAGATATCAATAAAGCAGAGTGACCAAGTTCTCCTCTTCATGTGCTGACATGTGTTTATTTTCCCATACCGAGCAGCTGACTGCCCTCCATGTCGTGGACTACAGTTCCAGCTGGCGGTGGCCAACACTTTGCAGCCGTGTTTATAAAAATCACACATTATCAGAGCGCTTGTTATCACCACGCTCTGCCTGCTGCTCCCTGTAGTGTGATCAGAATCCCAGACCCTGCACCCAACACCACTCCTCAGCACACACACACACACACACGTCTGATTGAAACATTACTCCCCAACACAGTGCTGATTCAAACCTCTCCCATCACCAAGACCCTCTTTCCCAAATTCCCAAATTTTTCATTCTGCTAATCATTTTAACTTCAGAGATGTTAAAGCAGAACATAACGGTGATTAGTGAACCCACCACCGACTGGAAGACGGTACGGGCAACTCCAAGAAACCCCTTCGGATGACCTGATGGGCTTTTAGATTGCAGGCTAAGGTCAAATTCTTGATAACTGATGCTGAGTAATAGCAAGCTTAATATCTAGTGATGTCAACTTATTGTATTTAATATAATGTGATAAATAAATGTTTTTTTGGGACATATATGTACACACGCACATTGAATATTTTGCTCTGAGGTGTCTTAATAAAGCTTCAAAATACATATTTATTATACATATACAACATTCTAGGAATACAGTCAGAACATGATTTCAAAGTGTTATAGCTTGAAAAAAATATCACAGCATGATGTTTAAACACAATACTGTTGAGCAGATATTCAAGGGTGTTTTTTTTTTAATGTAGGCTAATGGGCAGAGCATCAATGAGATTTCTTGAGCATAACTGCCTTTTGCTTTAAAAAAAAAAAAAAAAAAAAAAAAAAAAAAAAAATGTTTGATATTTGAAAAGAGAATTCAGCAGCATGGAAGAGCATGAATCATTTAGCAAGTTTGATTGTTTTCCAGACAAGAAAAAAAAGAACTGACAAGACCCAGGATGGGTTTTTGCCATATTTTATAAAAAGAATAGAGATGGATTATTTGGCAAAATTGGAAAGCTGTCTCCCATGCGATTAGGCCAACGGCTCCAAATTTCAGAACTGCCCCATTCTCTCTCTCTCTCTCTCTTTTCATCCCTTTCCCTTCAGCACACTCTCTCCCCCCACTCACCGACTGTCTGCTTCCTGGATCTTGCACTATTTGCCCATAGGCAAAATGTAAGTGGTTGCTCTTGCAAAAATGAAGGAAAGAATATACTCGGATTAGATGGAGAGATCAAACATATAGACATACATATAGACAGACAGAGACTGGGGAAAAAAAACTGACATAGACGGCAAAATATTGACATATAGAAATTGGATGGATGGACGGATCGGCAAAATATTGACATATAGAAATTGGATGGATGGACGGATGGACAGATAGATAGATATAGACAGATAGACAGACAGACAGACAGACAGACAGACAGACAGACAGACAGATAGATAGATAGATAGATAGATAGATAGATAGATAGATAGATAGATAGATAGATAGATAGATAGATAGATAGATAGATAGATAGATAGATAGATAGATAGATAGATAGATAGATAGATAGATAATTGACTGGCAGCTATTTAAGACAGTGTTAACCAATGGTTGCTGCTGGATTTGATGATTTGCAAAAGTGTTCATCAGGTTTAATGCTGTCCAGCCGTCTCTTATCAGAGCAAAAGGCCGGCGGTCCCACTTCTGTTTCTAAACAAACCGTTATTCCTCCCCAGTACCTACCACACTCAGATTTACTGGCGTATTCGGCTTTGGCACAGGGTGGTTGTGCAGCGTTTCCAACATGTTGTTCAAGTCATCTTCCTGTGAGGACAAAAAAAAAAGAAAAGAGGCTAATATGAAAAACAAACAAACAAGAAAAATGCACAACTAAATGAGAACCAAAAAAAAAACAAAAAAAACATGCAAACTGCAAAGAGATTCTATGATTTAAGTATTCCTACAGCAGTCTACGGAAGAGAAATATATCTGACTGACACACATTTAACGAGCGATCCTGAGGTTAAGAGACGGTAAGCTAGGCTGCGGCAGACGCTTATTATTCTGGGGATGATTTATGGCAAACATTGGCTGTTCGTAATTAACCAAAGGTCCTTGCTCAGAGCGGGCGGCTTTAAGAAGCCATTGGAGAAAAGCTTTGCCACAAAACAGGCCTCAGGATTACAACGCTGAGCTTTTACGAGCTTTTATGACAAGAGTGCAATTTACCCTCTCAAACTTGCTGTAGAATAGCGATGCTGCTGCTGTTAAAACAAAGTCTGACATCGAATAGTTAGGCACATATTTAGATATGCCCTTTCCTTGTAAGCAAGTTCCCAGATTAGCTATGTGGCCAGAGCTTGCAGCGTATATGGCCGTGTGTATGTACATATGTGTGTGCGGGGGTGTGTGAGCTGCTGTCACGAGAGCCTGGATGCTCACACGCATGGTCAGTAACACAGCCTGAGGAAACACTTCATTTACCCTCGCCATAAACCTTCATTGCTCTTGTCCTTCCTCGTCAGTCAACGCTGCCTCACGCGGAACGGAGCGCCAAAAGTCAACCCGATCATGCTTGCTTGCTCAAAGAATTCATTTACGCGTCCTAGAGTTTAGCTTTTGTTGGACAGTTAAAATGAGTAAAATGTCGAAAAAAGACTGCCAAACACGGGCAAAATAATCTGATTATTGTTAAAAAATATAATCAACAAAAGATAATCAGTCACATTCAATGCAAATGCAATTTGTAAAACCACTGTGCACAACAAATTTATATAAACGGTTCATAAATTCATTTGTGTATACATTTCTGCATTGAATTAAATGCAACAATTTACTTTACTTTAATTACTCTTTATTGTGCCCACGTTTCATAAAGAAGACCCATTACAGAAACCGTTGCATTTAATGCACATTTTGGTATAAACCGTTTGTAAAACTGTTCTTATGTTAACTGTAGCATTGTAAAAACAATTTTAATTAAAAATTTATGAGTAACTATCATGAAAACATTATTAAATAAAGTGCTGCATTTACTGCACATTTCTGTGCAAATAATTAGTAGAAACGTTCTTGTATAAATTGTCGCATTTAATGCATATTTCCGTCTAAATTGTACATTAAAACAATTTCATTTAAAATATGTGTGTAAATCTTTCATGAAACCAATCTTACATAAATTGCTGCATTTACTGCAAATTTCTGTGCAAATTCGTAAAAACGTTCTTATATAAATTGTCGCATTTAATGCAAATTTCTGTCTAAATTGTACATAAAACTTATATTTAAAATTTAAATGTAAAACTTTCATGAGACCCCTCTTACATAAATTGCAGTCTGTGCAAATAATTTGTAAAAACATTATAATATAAATTGTTGCATTTAATGCTTTTTTTGTCTAAAATGTACACAAAAAATAATTTTCATTTAAAAATGTGTAAATCTTTCATGAAACCATTCTTACATTAATTGCTGCATTTACTGCAAATTTCTGTGCAAATTCGTAAAGATGTTCTTATATAAATTGTCATATTTAATGAAAATTTCTGTCTAAATTGTACATAAAAACTATTTAAAATGTATGAGTAAATCTTTCATGAAACCATTCTTACATAAATTGTTGCATTTAGAGCAAATGTCTGTGCAAATCATTTGTAAAAACGGTTCTTATATAAATTGTTGCATTTACTGCATAAATAGTACATAAACAATTTTTCACATAAAATTGTCACACACAATGAAAATGTGTGTATATATTTCCTAAAACTATTCTTGCCTAAATTGTCGCATTTAATGCAAATTTCTGCGCAAATTGTTCGTAAAATCATTTTGAAATAAATTGTTGCACTGATGAACAATACGCTATGTGTACTGCTTAAAAATATTTTCTCTATTTTTTTTTTTTACTTTTGTTTGTGTTTGCATTATGTGTACTGTGTTTATTTGTATTAAGTACTTATTTGTACAGGCAGCACCTTTTTCCCCCCAAAAGAAAACATTCTGAATTGCATCCATTCAATCTGTGAAGCCAAAGGTCTTTGAAAGTTGCACTAAATAAGAAAATCTGCAAAATGCCTTAAATTTTAAAAAAGAATGCACTTTACATAATGAACAAACGAGAATGAGAGGAAACACTTTTCTTTGGGGTTTAAAAAAGAAAAGAAAAAAAAAGTGCAATGGGTCGATGACACAGAGCATCTCACGGCTTAATTCCTGACCCCTGTGAGTCCCAGTGTACTTAGCCCATGATTTGTTTGTGTAGCGGAGGCTTGGTCTTCTTCACTTCTCTTTCAGCGGCTCCGTTACACATAACTGAATGATAAGAGACTGATAGAGAAACGCTGAGCACTTCAGTTACTCGCTGGCTCCACACAAACTCTGTTTTTCATTTGATGTTAGCTTAATATTTTCCTCCCCTTTTCCTAATTCAAACTTTTCTTCGTCTCTTACTGCTGTGAAACTTTCAGAAAGGGAGAGAAAAAAAAAAAACGATTTGGCACAGTGTATTTCCTGACAATTTGTTTTCCCGTATATCATAAGGACTGACTTCCTGTTCGATGCTCGGTCTGTTAAATGTCAACAACACTGCAAAGCAAAGCGCAACCAACCAACTGTGCCTGTTTCGCTGAGATGGATTATAGATGACGTTTTTCTTTCTCCTTTGTCTTTGCACAAAAAAAAAACAAAAAAACACTCAAGTTTTGCTTTGCAGTGGCACTTTTGGCTCACAAGCTGGATGGCAGGAACGTGGGTAATTTCGATGCTGTTTGTGACATTAGCAGTTTGCTCAATAGGGGGGCCGGCTAGGCGCAATCAGCCACATGAAAAAGCGGCCTCACAGAGGAAACATTTTTTTACAGTTACAAATGTTTACAGTTCAGCATTACTAAACTTTCAGATACTGTTTGATCTGTTTACATTCTGAAATTTTAACGAGAGACTGAAGACATCTCTTTACTTACCTAAGAGAGATTATATATATATATATATATATATATATATATATATATATATATATATATATCTATATATACACACATATATACATATATATATATATATATACATACATACATATACATATATACATATACATAAAATGTAAAATGACATTTAATGTGAGTTTTTATGTAAATATATTTCATAAAACCATTCTTATGTATTAAAACTTTGCTAACTTTTTTCCCTTACCTTTTTGCTCAAGTCTTCCCTTACCTTATCTAATGTTTTGATAAGTTTAAAAAAGTTTTCCAGTTTAATTCAATTGCATTAAATGTGATAATGTGTAAATTTGTTCATTAAACCATTCTCAAATGATCACATTTAATGTGAATTTCATAAAGTTACAGTGAAGTTGAATTTTTCTCATTTGAAGACAGGTTGAAGACTTTGCGTTTTAAAGTAAGTCTGTAGTTAAAAATGCGAATTCATATATCAACTTTCTTGATGAACAATTTTTCATAAATTATCAGATTTAATGCAACAACAAAAACAACGCAATCCTGCGTATTGTTATAGTGTTGAAGTTGGAGATTTCCATTAACTTACCTGGTTTTTTGATAAGTAGTCTGCAAAGGTATTTAGCAGCTTATAGTAAATCTCAAACCATGGGAGATAGCTGTCAAAAAAAAAAAGGAAAAACATACATTACACAAATATTACAGAATACTATATGAGAAAAAGTTATAAACATCACTGTAGCCCCACTCAAAAGCGCGTCTCTAATTTTCCGAAATCAGCCGATTCTTCCTCACCTTCACTTTTAACCTGGCAGGCTTCACTACATGTCTACACCAGACACGACAAAGCGACCATTGCAAATCCATTTGTTCTTCATGTCAGAAGCGCGAGGAGTACAAGTACGTCAGAATTAGAACGGGGGAATCAGTTTATTGTCAGGGATTTGTCGCGTTGCGCCGCGTCCAGTGTAGACAGCATCACAGATTATAATGGGTTCTTAGAACACAATATGCAAAAAGTGCTACTGGGGTATACAGTCAGTATCTCGGTTCTCTTTGGATGGGGGATAGTTCAACTTGCAAAAATCATAAGAGGCCAAGGCACTCAGCCTTTGATAATTTAGAAAAAAAAAAATACAAAAAGCATTTTATTTATTCATGACTATAACATTTTAAAACATACACATATATCCGCACACCAATGCATAGCGGCTACAACGCCCTCATCAGGGTGTGATAACATAACACACTCAGAGTCCTTTAACTGCAAACAATTAGTCGGATGACATAGCACACCTGATAAGGATTTTCTCTAGGGGAAATTTAAATCTTAAACAATATCGAGAGAATCCATAAATTCAAAACACATTTAAATCAAATTCAATGTAGTCCCAATACACCAGCGATCTATAACATCATATATATATATACAGACTTCCTTTAGCATTTTCAGCTAAAGTTAACCTTATCATCACATTCTTGGTACTCGCTGACACTTGCATTTTAAACATTCCAACCACGGAGTGGGCTAAATAAAAGTATTTGGTTTCTTCAACAAAAACATGACTGGACCACTGTAGCCTGTAATAAACCAGGGATGGGATGGTTTACAAGCATGCTGCGCCCAGATGCACAACCTGAACCTCATTGTCGTACATTAAGTCACTACATATGTCACTACTCTGCTTTTTTTTCTTCTTCTTCAAAATTAATTCCCCAGCAGGAGTAAAAAAAAAATTTGTTTTAAAATTCACACCTTATCAATGTGTATTAACTAATCGCACAATGACTAGCCAAGAGTATCTGCAACATTGTGTGTGTTGCAGCCTGACAGAATCTTGGCAAAGTTGACAGGCCTTTAAAGATGGAACGCGGCCAATGTGTTGTTTTGGCTTGAAGGTTGCAAGAACACACACACCATTTATTTTGTTATGCAATCTAGTGAAAAAATGCGGCCTGCTAGCGGGCTCTGACTTTTCCTTTACCGGTATGTGGGTGTGATTACAACATGCATTTCGACTCAGTCTGAAATCTCACACTTAACCAAGAGCGATTACATCAGCTATTCTTTTCAAACGCAGAGCTTTGACTTTTGTTTGTCGCTACTGCTTGATTGCTTTAATTGGCTACAATGTAGGTAAAGAAGAAGCTTGAATTAATGGATGACTGGGAATGCGGTACTTTTTGAAGAAGAAAAAGCAAAAAAGGTTTCATATCGCCTGATCTCAGCTGACCCACAGAGCACGCAGTGACTTGATTAGAGATTATTTTTTTTTCCCTTTTTATCCTTCCATGGGTCAGTGAGCTCTCCAGCAGACTGGAATTAACAGACAACAAAAAACACAACTAAGTGTATCTAATGCAAATTTTCATATTGCCGAATGCGTAGAAAGGGGCCAGTGGCACGCCGTTCCCAGGGACGTGCGCTCAAGCGTGAGAGTTTCAAGTCTGGGTGACCATTAACCTAAAACAATCATCTCTTAACATGCCAATATTTTGACGTGCATGACAATGTTCGCAAACCAGGTCACACTATTCTAAATTAAATGTGTCTATGCAAATCGCGAAAAATGATCCATGGCCTGGATTGCGGTGTGTTTTGGTTAGCATGACGCGTTGTTTGAAAGATCGTAATTGACCGACACCTTGCTCAAGCTGCATTGCACAACAAAGAAAAAAATCATTATCTCTCTCTTGCTCACTCTTTGTTTAAAATGTGAGGCTCCTGGATGCTAATCCTTCATTTTTCACATGTG
This sequence comes from Leuciscus leuciscus, assembly GCF_965113295.1. Taxonomy (NCBI): domain Eukaryota; kingdom Metazoa; phylum Chordata; class Actinopteri; order Cypriniformes; family Leuciscidae; genus Leuciscus; species Leuciscus leuciscus. Next base: position 31,037,367 of record NC_138739.1, on the reverse strand, counting down.
AAGGGGATTTAAACGGGAGCCTATCCTTGTCAGAAAAGCACGGCAGGCCTTGGAGAACACAAACACTCATTATACTCTTAAATGAGAGCATGTAAATCTTTTGTATTAAAGTCAAATAAATCACTGCTCCATAAGCAGCAGACTTGCGCTTATGAAGATATCCAGGGAGGAATACCTTTCACAAAATTCTGGATTCAATTTTTATTTTCAGTCATTAAGCAGAAGCACTCCATTTTGCTTTTGTTTTAACTTTTTTTTTTTTTTTTTTAAATAGGCTGAGGGGAGCACGGCACCCCAGCCCAATCTCTTCACAGCTAGTAAGTAAAAATGTGTTTGTATTCGGCAAATCCTCTGATAAAGGAACATTCATCATGCTGAACTGTGCTGAGACGAGCCAATCTCAACGGCCCTTTTAGGTTCTCTAGCGCCGTGTGTACTTGGAGAGTAAACCAACTTATCTGTGGCTTACTGGCAATCCCTAACAAACTCGAGCTCCTTGCTTCCACAGCCAGAAGCATCAGATAAGCTTGAGCAAATGGTTTGATAGCTGGAAAAAAGAGAGACAGAAACTGACCACCAATGAATGAGAGAATGTGTAGGTCATGACACGGTTAGAAAAGATAAATTTGTATTTTCAAGAATTAAGTGTGAGCTACTTAAGTACTTCTACTGAGCTGAAACTTAAATAAAACCCTGCAACTGCACTGTAAAAAATTATATGATTAATAAGTTATGACCACATATAATTTTTACATTACTTTAGCTCATCAAAATAAGTTATACAAGATTCAACTCGTTTTTTTTAAAGTCAGTTTAATGTAATTTAAGTTGAAATGTACTTAAAAACTTAAGGCAGCAACTTTTTTTTTACAGTTTGCTAGACAAAAGTTCTTTTTAAAAACCAAAAAATCTAAGACCACACTGAAAATCTATATCTATATCTATATAGATATCTATCTATATATATCTATATATATCTATATATATATATATATATATATATATAGTATAAAAACTTAAAATATTAACTATTCTGTACTATTTCTAGTGAAAAAGGGAAATCAAATCATTAATTTTTCATTTGAACTTCTGAAAACAAATTACTTCCATTATTCATTAATAACAATAAACAATTTTTTTCTCACTAGTGGTCTCAGACTTTAGAATCCCACTATAAATCAATCTAAACTCATTTTATGCATTTATGAACTTTTACACTGCATGCATGGTCTTTGGTTTGTCTTGTACGCCTGTTCGATCTAATCGGCCCTTAAATCAACAAGCGTCCTAAATCATCAGAGGTATTTAGGAGCTTTAAAATCAAGTCAGCTTGCACCTTGTATCCTTCCCAGGATGAGATATGATTACACCCTGACTTTTCCTGAGTTTTATGTTCAGCTAAGGAAAAGAAATATTCCTAAATGACTACTAACTGAAGAAAACTTCTGCCGTCTGAGGAAGACGCCAAGTCGGGTCCCAGCCATCAAATAAAACCGGCGAGAGAGAGAGAGAGAGAGAGAGAGAGAGAGAGAGGGTCTATTTCATCTGGGGTCTAGCAGATGTCCGAAGGCTATGTGCTCAGAGTGTCCGAGGGCCGAATGGGCAGAGAGGGTGGGGTCAAACGGAACGCTTGTGTTTTTGAAGTGGTTTGGCCCCAAGGAACCCTGGCCTATTTGGCCTGGGCTAAACCTGCAAAGCTACAAAGGGCTGTCCACATAAAACTGTCCCTCTCATTAGGCAACTTCCTTGTGTAAGCTTAGGTGACAATTTTATGGTCCCAGCACTTCAACAATCACAAGGACACAAACTGTTTTAATTACTTTTCTTTTATATTCTGGTGGAGAGTGTAAATGTGTGTGAATAAGAAAAAGTGTTACCTTACAAAAATCTAAAATTGTATATTCGAAACAATTATTTATATATCAGTTTTTATAAAAAGTTCAACATATACATATACACACATATACACACACATATATATATATATATACATATACACACACATATATAAATATATATATATATATATATATACATATACATACACACACACATACATACACACACACACACATAAGTCTGTACTGTATAGACTAAGACTGTACGTCAATACATATACATAGTTTCAAATGTTATATATAAAACATTTGAAACTATCTAAATAAAATCTAAATAAAAAGGGGGTAGAAAAACAAAACTTTCTTTAGGTCTTCTGTCACGTTTCTCCAAGTTATTTCCAAATCGATGACAAACAATAGAAGTCTTGGGTCTTAATGAAAAAAAAATGAACAAACCGTTCAAATCCATTTCTTATGAATGAAGGAAGCCATGCAAACTACTCAGAATGCATAATGAATTTTATACATCATATGTCAAATGAATTAGCATGTAAAACTCAGTGAAAGGGACAGGGGAGACTCTTGCTAATTGGCAGCAGGGCTTTATGCATAATTATTGGTGAACCGTCTCCGGCATGCCTCTGTGCCTGAATAACGAGTGGAGAGAGAGAAACACACACACACACACACACACACACAAAACAAAGGCCATCCTGGCTGGGACGGGAGGAGGAGATATCTCGACAGCAGCTCATCATGACGATGATAAACCTGCGATTGTCCATCAATACCGTGTAGACGGAGAGGGAAAAAATGTGATATGTCCCAGTTGAGCTGCTCTGAATTACTAAATGACTTTGTATTATTAAATACACTGGTTTAGCGTTTATGTAACAGTAACAGTCTTCTATCTGCTGCTTTCCATTCTCAATGGAACGGTTCAGACTGAAACTATGAAAGCATATTATGATCTAAAAATACAATATTTTTATCCGTGTTTATTATTATTTCATAAAAGTGAATTATTGTTGGTTTCAAATCCCTTTATTTCAGAATCTATAATTCATCTGGAATTGGTTTCCCTTAAACAGGAAAATGGACACATGGAATTTTTTTTTAAAAATGGCCTAATGAATCGATATGATACATCAAACTATAAATCCAAAATATATTATTAATAATAAAAACAGACAGCAAATGTTCAAAATTCTAAACTAATTATGCATTTTAAAAGTAAAAAAAAAGTGCATAAATAAACAAACAATCCGTTCTGACATTAGTAATAATAATCTCTTACCTGAGCAAACAGATGCAGACCCTGCAGCCGGACGTCAGCCGACAGAAACCGAACCTCTGCTTGCTCTCAATGTCTGTGAGCACAAATGTGAAGTTCTGGCCCACCTGAGTCTGGGACACTCTTCAGTCCACCACAAAGAGAGGAAAAAACAAGTTTGACATTAATCTTTTATCAAACTGTTCACTTGAATTATAATTGATGGAACTGTCCGAGAATTAACCAGCGACTGTAACTTTTATCATTATCATAATCCTAAAAGAGCAAAATTCACTCATATCTGATGTAAAGTATCAGAAAAGCTATTAAAAAAAAAACCTCACATTAACAAAAACTTGCAGTGAACATTCTACATGCATTCACTAATTTCATATCCATTTGGCAGCAGAAATATTGTATCACATTTAAGGTTGTAAGAACTACACAAATGGTGACAGTGTATTTTATCTCCACTAGATGGCAGCAAGAAAGCTTCAGCTGGAAGGAAGTACTCATTCAGCACACCAATTATACAATGGCACTTTCCATTTTTCATTTCCAAGAGCAAACAAGCCAACACACACACACAGTGCTGTTTATTCAGGTGACGTGTCTAACATCATGCCAGTTAGGAGAGACATGCAAACACATTGTCTACTGGGGGGGGGGGGGGATCTTAATTTCTACTAAGGCGTTTTATTTCTCCGGACCTCTAAGTGAAGGGTCTGACATTAGAGACCAGTACTACTGGAACCAAAGGAGGTGTGCGGCTCCTCCCTGTGAGTCATTTACGACAGCCTCTTAAACATGTTTGAATGAGTGTTGTATAAACAAACATCCTAATTTTTCCCAATTCACACATCGATTGATTTCTTTTCTGGAAGCATGAGGGACGTCCTACCTTTCTACGTCAAATGGGAAACAGAACTTAGGCACTGTCTGCAGGACCTCCTGAAAAGAAACAAAAAGAGACATTATGCGTCATTCAAATCCTGTCAATTAATTTAAGGATAAGCCTTAATTATTGACTTAATGATAATGACATGACACGACATGATAAAGAGGATTATGTGACAAACAGAGATCGTGCCAGATCTTGAGGTTGCTAATGTGTTCTGAGTGTTTTAGTGCAATGCTAAAAGGTTGCATATTGCCAACTTCATGTCTCCATGATGTTCTGGTGTTCAGATACGGCTCTAATGTATGTCTAAAGAATTTTTCGCCAGTTTTTCGTCTGCCAGGCGAAAGTCATAAGTGCAATTGATTAGAAAAGTAAAAACACATTTTCTCAACAAACTGCATGGTTTGGAGTGCACACTGTGTTAATCGAATGAAACGGCTTAATTTGAAATATATATATTCTTTAAGCAGAACATTAACTGGCAAACAAACAAGCAAACAAATGTATTTACGTTTTTAGTGCATTGTTAAATGGTTGCTTGGTGGCTGCGTATCGTCTCAAGTCAAAAGAGCCCAACTCCACGTTTCTGCGATATTCTGCTCCATAGATACGATTCGAAAAGTGAAATCACGTCACTTTTTTTCTCAAACATACTCCTATAGGTGTAATCAGTTTCAAATAACTATTCATTAAGCAGAACAGTAGCTGGGAAACAAATGAGCAAATGAATGGATTTAAAGGGAAACGACACCAAGCTGACGTAAAGGGGAGGGCGTTCAGAGGATAAAATAATTAGCGGCCATTAGCTCATTGATCGTTTCGCTTGAGGTGTGGGGACGACGGAGTTGACGGCAGATTGTTGGAACAATGGCTGAGCAGCACTAGGGGTTCAGAGGAGGTGCGGAAAGGATAGGAGGGAGGGGGCAAAAGTAGGCCCAGCCTTTGGGGCTTTACCTTCCCGCACAGCCCCAGAGGGAGAGTCCTAGCACCAGCAGCATATGGATTTCCATAGCCATATGGGTTAGCCACGTCTGGCCAGTCCTGCACTGTAGACTAGCCATGGGGAACTGCCAGTGATCCCCTGCTCAAAGTATAACAAGCTGCGACCATTCAGATGAATGGTGCCGATGTTTTTTGGGGCAGCTGGGTAGTTCAAAAGCGGCTTCCATACCCGTACCTGCACTTTTAAACAAAATTAATCGTTCAACGTGCATGTATGTGCACCAGCCTGCGAGGGTGTCTGTTTTTATTTGCGTATATATGCATATGTGGCGCGGATGATGACTGGTTGCTGTTCTCGGTGGGAGGCGGTGGTGCTGATGGGGGAAGACAGAGTGAGAGAGTTAGTATGTGATACAGAGAGCGGCGAGGAGATTGAAGGCTCTGGCAGGCGAGAGAGGAACGTTGGCAGCGGCAGAAACATCCTCGCCGTGTCGTGGCGCGGCGGATGACTGTACGGCACTAAAGCTGTCACGCGAACGCAAGCCTGATGCTGCCGTATGTGACTGCTACTATCATTAACTCCTATAGGCGCTTCCCCCGAGTGTTTATGCCAAGCTGCGCCACGCTTTTGCAGAAGTGTATGCAAACGGATGCAACACAAATAAAATTGTCTCCTTCGCAGATGCAGAAGTTGTCGCCGGTCCCACACTGGCCTGCTTGACGCCAGTCAATGCTGGTCCCTGCTGTCAATCTGAGCTGTTAGACAGGAACTAGCGAATACAATTCATACTGTATATTATATTCAGACTAGACGAAAGACAATATTTTAGATGACATGCAGCTGAATTAATGCATTTATAATGCCATGTCAATTGAAACAATCTAAAGAATTAAATAAACAAAAAAAGCCATTATTAAGACCACAGAAACTTCAAAGCCTGCGCCTTTTTAACTCCTTTCATTAAATGTCAACATGAAATGGCGTTTGCAACAATTTTTACTTTCTAATTGTGACAATTTGTAAAAAAATAAATAAAATAAAATAAATAAATAATAATAATTCATAGGGAGAACTTGATAAGTGGTCTCGATATAATAGATGCTAAGAGGGAAAAAAAAAGATTTTTGTTTTTGTCCATTCAATGAGAGTCAATAGGGTCCAATCGTAAGTCATTCAGGTTTGGAACGAAGTAAATTATGACAAAATGTCAGTTTTTCGGTTGTGGAACAGGTTGTGGTGAAACATTACAAAGATATTTATTTGAACTCAAAGTAGCAGAAATGTGCATTAAAGTAAATTCTGATTGTATATTTACTTCAAGTGATTTTCGAACCCATTCATATCCATTAAACCTGAGCCACTTGGCTTCCGGCATCCCGAGTGAAATATTCTCACGATTCTCCTCAAGGTTTTAGTAGATCTAAATCTCTGTACGCATGTGCATTACACACCTCTTTCTCTCAGAGTTTTATTACTATTCATCCAGGTGATCGGGGGACTACACCAAAGCGTGCTCCGGGAGGAGAGTCAGATCGTGTGAAGAGGTGGAACGTGAGTTTCTATCGTTCCTGTTGTTTGGTTGTACTGTTTTCCCCTTTCTCTGCCTCCCTCCCAACCATTTTCCCAAGACAAAAGAATATAAAACAGCTAATGCATTTACAACTCACTGGAGGAGGCAGGGTGAACTCTGCAGGCTGCATTATTTATTTACTGTTGAGACAGGGATATCACTCAATGAGACAGCAGTCTCCATTCCCCCCTGGTCCCAATGCGGAGGCCTACAATCACAGCTTCTCTATCACTATCTCTCTCTCTCTCCTCCACCAGCAGCATTTATTACCACCCCACGCTACCGGGAGACACTACCGCTCCCTCCCTGAACTCCCTGCAGAGGAAGGGAGCTTCTGCTGGGCTAGATGGAAACAGAAGATCCACCACTGGCATCAGCAGATATCAGGGGGCTTCTGCATAATGACAACGTTCACACCTCAAGACAAAACTGCCCGATTCCAGTGGAATGGGTGCTCGAAATAGTGGAACCACAACTCATACGCAATCAGCGTCAATTAGTTGAGGATAGGGCTATACAACATTTGACTATAAGGGTGCTTTCAAAGCAGCAATTACTATAAACATGTTGTAGTTAGACTGATGTGTTATTTATAAAAAAAAAATAAAAAAAAATTCTAAATATGTATTTGGACTGGATAGGGTTTAAAAAGGCAGATTCGTTATGATTTTTGTGCATAACACTGTTATAATTTTTTTTTTTTTAAACGTAATTTGCAAAACTTAACGATGAACTATTTTTGATAATTGCGACATTTCTCGTAACAGCAACTTTTTCTCATTATTGTAACTTTTTCTTAATTGCAACTAAAATTTAGATAATTGTGACATTATTTTAAACAATTTTGGACAATTGCGACTATTTTGAATGACAATTGTAACATTCTTTTTATTGCCACAGCCACTTTATTAATTATAACCCTTTCACATAATGCAAATTTCTCATAATTGCAACTATATGTCTCATAATTGTAACATCTGCAACTATTTAAATTATTGCAACTGTATTTTGAACAGCAACTACTTCTCAACTTTATTTCTCGTAATTGCAATTTTTATGTAAATGCCACTTTTATCTAACAATTCCGACTATTTCTCATAACTGCAACTTAATGTCTATCAATTGCAACTTGTTGACACAATTGCAAATGTATTTCTTATTTTAAACTTTCTCTGACAATTCCGTAAATTTTTTGTACTCAGAAATGGGCTTCTATAAAAAAACAACAGATCTGTGTCACATCTGTAAGGAGAAAAAGAAATCAGATTCGGGCCACATTCAGCTGCAGCGTGAACCTAGCCAATGTTACTAGGTGATGTGAACGTTAGAGTTGAATATTTAGATGGGAACAGTAAGACCAGAATGGGAGGGAGGGAGAAAAAGAAAAGGGAGAGAGAGAAAGATGTTGTGAGTGGGAACTAAGCGGTGCACCGGATGAGCGAGTGAAAAGCATTTCTTCATTCTGTCAATACTGGGATGAAGGAGGGAGGGGGTGCGAGAGATATGTGGTGAGAAATAGAGGGAGAAAGAAAAGGAGAGAAAGAGGCAGAAGGAAGGTAAGGGAGAGAAAGCATGAGAACTGAGATATATAGACAGGCAGACAGGCAGGCAGGCAGACAGACCGACAGACGAAGATAGGAGAGAAAAGAGAGATAAGGTGGGAGAAAGACAGGAATAGAGAGCGAGAGAGAGACAGCAAACTCCCCCTTTCTCTTTCCAAGCTGGTGGGATTCCTCCCCAGGGGTTTCTGTCTTTAAACCTCCATGCTCTTTAAAAATTCTGCCAGCCAGCAGGTCTACACGGCGCTATGGAACTGTCTCCAGCAGGGGAGAAGAGTGTGATTGTGTGTGTGTGTGTGTGTGTGTCTGAGGAAAGAGAGAAAGAGACAGAGACTGGCAGAGCCACCATGCTGACGGCACCGAGATCCCAGTGACAGGTTCAAACCCAATCTCCCCACAGGTCAGTGTTCACTGTACCCCCAAACCCCAATTAAGTCCTGCTTTTTCTTTCTCCATATCCCTCTCTCTCTGGGTGTCAGAGAATGAGCCATAACACATGCAGCACCCCGTGGTTATGATGACGAAAATGCTACTGGGTCCAAAATCAAATGCGTCTACTACTACAATTACTACATTTTCTTAAGGAAACGTGAGCGCTGCTCGCCTGTGCAAAGCTCGCCGTCACGATGCTAGAATACTGGTGGTGGTTGCTATGCTGTTGCTAAGGTGTGGTTTCATAGTGTTACATGGTTGTTAGGGTGTTCTGGGTGGTTGCTAGGCATACGCTTACTGATATAAACCTTATGTAGCCACGCCCCTTTTTAACACTGTGCTTGTTGTGTTCTGTCTTCCGGTTTGTATTCCCACAGCATGAAGGTAAGATCTTACAGATTTATGATTGAACTGCTCGTTTTAAAATATTCCCGGTTTATGACATTTGTATTGACATCTGCTTCAAACATTACAATCTCATTCTCTACAATAAGTAAATCCACTTCACCAGCCAATTACTCTTCGACAGCGATGCCATAGAAATATACAGAGTTACCACAAAAATTTTGATTTTTGAAGTTCAAAAATCTAATTCTGCGTGCTTGTTTCTCTGGTGCATTCGGCCTATTCTGGTCTAAATATGGCTCTGGTCCCTCCAACAATGTAAATTCTCCTGCAATATGAAAATAGTGTTCTCAATCACAACAGAAAAATAAGAAAAGCAATCATCATAATACTCTTATTGCCTAAAAAAATAAAGACAACTGTAACTACTCAAAATTGAAACTTTATTTTGCACAATTGCAATGTTTTATCTCACAATCGCAACTTTACTTAACGTAACTGCAAATGTTTCCCATAAATGCTATTTTATCTAACAATTACAACTATTTCTCAATAAATGCGACTTAGTTTCTCATGCATAATTGTGAATATTTTTTTGCAATTGCGAATAAATTATTTAGTCTAGTCTTTAAAAAACTACATGGCTAAAGAAAGGACATTAAGGTCAACTGTAACTACTTTTTATCAATGTTTTATCTCACAGCGCAACTTTACTTCTTGTAACCGCAACAGTTTCTCATGAATGCTTCTTTATCTAACAAATGCAACATATTCTCATAATTGCGGCTTAATTTCTTGCAATTGTAACAAATTTCCTACAATTCCTTGCAAATGTTTTGCAAAATTACAAAATGTCTTTAGGTTTGGCCTTTAAAAACATCATGGCTAAGCAATAGCCTAACCATTAATTAAAATGTAAAGCTTCAAATCAGATTAATTTTAAAATCAACTTAATTTATATTGCCAACATAATGATATTAAATACAATTTTAAATGAATGATACCTGATATTAGATCAGCACATAAAGTCGTGTCCATCCATGACATGGTCATGCAGGTTTGAAGTGCTGTAGCTTAAAGCGTATATTCTCTAATAGAACCGGTGCCTGATGCAACGGCACATCAATGGGGATAAAATAATCGTCTGCCTTCTCTGGACCCTCAAATCTCCAACCAAGATTCCTTTCATTACGTTTTAATCGTATGCTGCTGGCTTGCCGCTTTTGACCCTGCACTACGCGCCTTTAATAAGTGCCGACTTCGCCCCTGGATCGAGGCAAAGTGCTAAAGGGGTAGCTCTTCCAGAGTTTCAAATTGACACAGGGCATTACATTTTCACTTGAAACGAGCCAAACAGAGCGGGAGGTGGTTGATTTCTCTTCTTTAGCCCTCGTCTTCCTTTCTTTTTTGCGGCTTCTTGCGCTGACCCTTAGGTGGTAAAAAGCTAATATTCGGTGTGCTGGCACAGAGGTTATTTCTTTCCCGCGCAAACACGCCGTCTGTCTGAGACTGCTTAAGGAAATGTAGCAGGTGATGTATTGATCCTCTGCCCACTTCAAGAACTGACAAGTGCGTGACAGGACCGCTGGGAGGAGACACGGGGCAGTGTGGATACGCAACCTTCACGCTAACCACCCCAAGCCTTCCAACACCAGCTTCACTAGGCCTGTGGTCACTGGAAACCAGAGTTTTATAGTGCTACGCATGAGAAAAGGGTTTCTGAAAAAAAACTAAAACTGGCCCTCGAGACAAAAATTTTAGAATGTAAATGAGGAGTAATGGTGTAAAATTGTTTTAATTCCTAATTTTCCAAATGAATATAGAGATTCAATCAAATTTAGCTCATTAGCCAAGTCTGCACGATCAATAAGCTACTACACGTTTGCTAGGTGGTTTCCAGGGTGTTCTGAAGTGGTTTTTAGGTTGTTCAAAAAGAGCCCACCCACAAGTATCTATTATATTCAGGCTGCTAATACGGTGTACAAACAACAAGGTTTCGCTTAATTTCGAAAGCAAACGCAGGCGGATAGATTTTCCAAAACACTCTGCAATGAATATATTAATGTGACGGGTAAGCGTTTTTTGTTCTTAAGAATACACAACTGATATTCTACTGGGCCAAGCTGAGATTCAGCTACATATGCCCGAGAACCACAGAGCCAGAAACATCATTAATTGAGTGCCAAGTGGCCTGGGGGATTTTCTGCGTTTAAGCTGTCAACTCCCATTGGACCACGCGATCGCTCGCTCACTCACACTCGCTCTCTCTCTCTTTCTCTCAGCTGTGGCTAGAAGCTACATCAAGCGTGTTGAGTCTCTGAGAAACGCAACCACCACCCCCTCATGCTCTCTCTCTCCGTCTATCTCTTCCTACACCAAACCAGGACATCCTGCACTTTGGGCCAACGACAAGTGTTTCCTTCCTCGATTGAGGTTTGTCGCACTATGCAAATCTCAAGAGGTTTGAGAGAGCTAGAATACTTAAAGATAACATTTAAAATGGCAGGTCATCGTGCAGTGCTTAATTTCAGTTCACTACGTGAACTGAAACTGTGGCTGAAAAGGGAAGTAAAACCGACGAATGACCAATCATCCCGTTCCACATTCAAAGAGGACGTGAGACCAGAGTTGAAAATATCCCTTTTATTTTATTTGTTTGCAAGATGTCACTTTCTTGATGAATAAGTCAATGTCTGAGACATCCGATGTAATGAAGACTGTTTCCTACAAGCACCCTCCAGCGTTTCTGGCACTGCTAACAGAAAAAACCATGAAGAGAACGCTTTTTTCCGTTCTCAAAGCCCTAAGGTCAGGGTAATCAGACGCCACGGGCAACAGCGTGGCCTTAGTGAGGATGTCTCGACTAGCCTGATGCAAAGGCCAGCTAACTGGGCCCGGCCTTCACATTACGCACTCTCTGGAGATCTGATCTGAGGAAAAATCTCCCAAATGAGATGAGTATGGGATACCCCAAGAGCAAGGCATGGCCCCCCTTTCCATTCCTCCAGCTCCGGCAGTCGATGTTCTTCTCAATCACGGCTCATCTCGCACATGCCCTCCATGTTAAAGCGTTGAAACCACACCGACGCTCTTCGTGCTCCTTGATGATGCTCCGCTGGCTGGCCTTCCCCCCGGGCTGCTGGTGCGTGTCCTGCAGAGGAGGGGGGGAAAGGCTACCAATCATGAAGTGTCAGGCTTGGGGCATATGATTGTACACTGTGTCAAAGCTAGACAAATATTTGCCCCGCGAGGCTCCGGGGACGCAGTTTCTCGCTTTGTTACATGAGCTGTAGCTTCACTCAGCATGCCGGTTTACCGCCTAACTAAGGAGATGGAGGGCCGGGTGACATCTGGAGGCTCCTGTGAAACTCACCAACATCCATCAGGTCAAACACACTCCGCTGGTGGCTTGGAATGTGATGTTAGCGCTGCGCTATTCCCTTTGGGATACGAAGCAATGCTGGAGAAACGTGTAAATCTCAAGGATGTGCATGATAAGGTCAAGGTTAAAGGTTAAATTTCAGATGGATAAACAAGGCAATATGATTATCTCCTAAATGCAGGATAGCAGGCCTTGCTTAACCCTAAGTCTCGTTTAACACAACCTCTGATGGCTTACTGTTTTTATAAAACGGCGATATGAAATACACAAATATTTAACAATTATATTCATTTAATTGTTTCAGTTGAAATCTTAACACAGAATTCGATTGATGTGCAGCCACAGGTTTGTGTAAATTGGCTATTTTGCAAAGGTCCAATCAGATTTCAGAGCAAAAACTATATATATAAAATAATCATGTATTGATGCTGTGAGTCCGAATCATTTGTTCTCCCGCCTCTTCTTTACATAATTTCCTGTCCTTAAAAAAAAGTGCATTTAACTTTTAAATAACAATAATAATAATATAAACTATAATAAAATAAAATGTAAATAATATAGTATAAATATTTATATAAATATTATAATATTTTAATATTTTCAAATCATTGTTTTTATTTATTTATTTAGAAAAGTATATCAATAATAAAATAATAATGTATAAAACACATTCATGTATCTTTTAAAATGTCACTTATTATATCACTCATTTAATTTTTTTAAATTTTTTTATATAGTATGGTGCAGAACTCACATCAATGTACATGGACTGTAGGGGGAACAGGACTGGCACAGGTTGGACAGTAAATCACTCTCATATTAGTCTAAATATATAAACGACACACAAACACTGTGCAAATCTTTCAAGCTTTCTCTGGGCACAGATTCCAGATTCCCTGCTAATAACCATAACTGCACCTGTTAGTAAAAAAGCAACATTATATGCTGCACTGTGCTATAAAAGCACCAAGGAAAAAGAGATTTGTGATTTCTTAGTGTTACTATATAATTACAAATTAAACTTCCCATTGAGATTATACATAGAGCACAAAGATAAGACGGTGCTTTACAGGGTTCAAGACACTGTGACACATTTACTGCACGCAACAGTAAAAGAGGAGAACAGCTAATCTCTCCAGTTATTTACGAGCTGGTGCTCCTTAACCCGTCATCAATGAAAACATGAGGCTTTTCGTTGCAAATCCTTTCAAATAACTTCAAATAATGTCAGTTTCTATGGCAAGCGCAGAAATAATAACCCGCATATGCATATCTGTTTAATTTCTTTTATTTTTCCCTTTAAACTGACATCCGGAAAGAGATCTGAGAGAGACTGTGGCAATAAAGTCTTGCTTTTCCATCTGTCTGCTTCATTTGCAAAAAAATGGCCTCCTTGCGATTCAGATATATACGGCTCTCTAGCTGCTCCACATGGCAGCTGTAGGTGACCGCGGCCACGGCGAGTCTCTGGGGCCGAGGGATTGCACTTCATATTTCGCCGCCCTCTGTGCCAGCTTCCAGTCTGTTCGCCCCTCATTTAGAGTCCCTATTCGAGCAGAGCGGGTAGTGGAAGAGAGGAGGATAAAAAATCAATTCATATTTCCATAATCCACAGTCCTGTCTGTCTCCGTCTCTTCCCTCGCCCTCTCTCTCTCTCTCTCTCTCTCTCTCTCTCTCTCTCTCGCTCCCCTGGGGTAAAGTAACCCCTCCACCCCGATCTACGGCCTACAACTGTCATTACGCGCCGCAACAATAAGAGGATAAACAAAGGAGGCCTGTAGAGATCGGAGCTGCTGCTGCCATATGCTGGCTAACTTGGGGGAAAAAAGGGATTTCGGCGGATAGAGAGGGAGCAGCCGTACAAAGACGCGAAAAGAGCCTAATCCTGGTAATGAGGCGACTCAATGAGGGCCTTTATGTCAATGTGGAAAAGGCCGATCCATCTGTACACATCTTAAACTAGAAACGATCTTGTCACCAAACAAACTGAGCGGAGACTTTTTAAGTTTTCTTATAGTCTTTTTATTCGCCGACTCTTAAATTATGCTTCTTGCAGGCTAAGCATGCAGTTTCTGAAGCATCTCTGCAAAAGACTGATGAAGACCAAAGTGCACACGAAAGCCAAAGATGCTCAGGTCTCCTTTCTTTGATTCTCATTGTAGCTCATAATGAACCGTCCAACTTGCTTTGCTGAGAGGAGAGGCGTGTACATGGAGACCTTGAGGCCGAGTGAGCAGAAATAAAGTGTGAAAACCGCAACGCTGCACTATGACCCAGGCCCAGACCCAGACCCACTTCTGCTTGTGCAGAAAACACATATGACCTAAACTACACTGAAGCAACAACCAACCACACAAATGCTAACATTTCAATTCTTCTTTTACTGATAATAGTTTTAGAAGTTCTGCAATGCCTATTTGAAGGAAGTTTAATTATTAAGAGGGCAATAAAATAAGTGTGAAAGATTTTTTACTTATAATTAGTGCTCAACTGATACAAGTTTTAACATCCAATGCCAATATATAGAGAGCAGCATCACCAATGTAATGCAGATATATATGATTCCAAATTTAAATGTTTATTTAGAATATACATATAATTGTACATAATATTTAAAATGTATGTTTTTACATATTAATGTTATATATATATATATATATATATATATATATATATATATATAGACACACATATGTATTATAAATAATTATATAAATAAAAAACATAAATTTTTGAAACACACACACACATATATATATATATATATATATATATATATATATATATATATATATATATCAAATAAGATATATTTAAGGTATAACATTTAAATATATGAATATTTAAAAATATGTAAAAAATATATAAATAATATTACATTAATAATTTTATACTTAAATACATTTTTAAATAAAAATATTTATTTTCCAACTATCTACTACAGTATCCATCTAAAAATATAGATTATTTAAAAATGAATATTTAAAAACATCATAACAAAACATAAAACATAACATAACAGCATAACAAAACATAAAACTAAATATAAAACAAAACAAAACATAACATAAAAAACATAACATAAAGCAAAACATAAAATAAAAACATAACATAAGATAAAACATTACAAAACATAACATAACACATCACATATTTTGGAACTGACACTAGGTTGAATGTGATGTGATAATTACAAAATAGCCAAATATCGGCTGATTAAGCAGATATTTGAGTCTATTACTACTCTTATTGCACGCTTATTATGCGTTACTAGTGTGATATAGTTCCAAACCATGAGTGACACACAGCTGTACTGGTGTGAGATACAGCAGTGGGCATATGAAGAAGCTCCATCCGCAACCATTCACATCACAGCCAGCTGATAATTACCAGAACAACGCTTATTGAAGACCTGCTCACCGCTTTTCATTATCAGCAACATCACACCGTATGAGAGAGAGAGAGAGAGAGAGAGAGAGAGAGAGAAGGAAGGAAGTGAGGAGGGAGGGAGGCCTTAGGAGCAGGAGGGGTCGTGGATGTGGTGCTGGTGGGTTAGGTGCGGGGGGAGGAGGGGGGAGGGGGGGTGTACGAAGAGAAAAAAAAAAGTTCCTCTGTCTCCAACCTGGTCTCCAAAGTCCTGAGGGAACTTCCACAGCACTGTCGGATCTGTAAGAAATTGACAGACAGCATTAATCAGCAACCACGCACCGTTCAGAACACATACATATTAATGAAGGGGGTGGGGGCAAGGGTGGTTTCTCCTATGTGTCGGCACACCGCGGCAACGAGCAGAGGCATGGAACGTTCTGCATATGCAAATGCCATCCGGTTAGATAGAGGCCTTTAGAAACACAGAGACAATACTCCACTACCTGCAGAAGCAGCAGATGTGTGGCGCTGCATTAATATTTCACACCTATATTTGTCAAAGGAAAGCCTTTGCTGCAGCCGATTAAAAATATAATGGTTCACATTCAAAATATGAATTAATTTATTATTTATTTTTATAAATATTATATGTCATAGGTCAGGGGTGGGCAACTCCGTCCCTAAAGAAATATCAAATACGAATACATTAATAATAATAGTTATTATTATTATTATTATTATTATATATAAAACAAATAAAATCAATAATAATTTAAATAAATAAAACCAATTTTATTATAATTTTATGTTTTAGGTACATTTTTGTTAATTATTATTATTATCAATGTGTCATAGCATGTGTGCTACAGCTAACCAATGTCTTGGAGTTAATAACTTAACATATTAACTATTAAAGCATTTTTTTTTTATTTTTTTTTACACATATTAGTATTATTTTTTGATTTTTGGTGAAATGCCATAATCTGACATAAATAAGTGTGTGCAGACTTGGAAACGCCTTGTGACACATAATAAGGCAGCACTCCAGACGCCTCTGCTATGAGTCACTCTAAAGAGATCAGCTTGGACCACAAAACAACAACTCAATGTCTGCTGAAGGTCAATGTGAGAACCCTGAAACAATGAGTTTGGACACACACAGGGTGTGCAAGGAACGTCTGATCTACAACCTCCATGTTATGACAATAGGGCTGAGAATTTTTGCGCAAATCGATATTGCAGACAAAAAAGTCCAATGTCTATTGTCAATAGTGTAGTGATGCATGAAGCCCAGCACACAGAAGACAATTTCAAATCAAGCCGGTTTCTGTTGGTCCACACAGCGAATCTGTGACCTACTTGAACCTACCTTAAACCATATGCGAAATTCCAGATTTTGTGGATTCCTATTGAAATAACTGGACTTGTTTTCTATGTAACCACATTAAATATTTGGCAACCAAAACAAAAGTTCCAAACAGCAACACCTCTCCATCTAAGGTAGTATTCAGAGTATGACTGACCTTGCATCATATACCGGTTTGTTACAGGAAGTTTAAATATCCTGTCTGGTAAAAGATAAATATCATTATCACACAGACCTTGTACAACCATGACACAGAACTAAAGGTTCGTTTGCATATATCATACATTTAATGGGAGAAATCCAGTCATTTCAATAGGAATCTGCAAGATTGGGAATTTTGCGTGAGGGCGAGACAGATTTCACTTGTGTTAAAGTTGCTCACATGAATTCATTGCTTTTCGAATTCAAAGCTACTTGGTTTGAAAGTGACTTCTGTGTGGACAGTGCTTCATGCCTGATTACACTATATTGACAATAGACAACGGACCTTTTGTCGCAAATTTCACCAAAACTTCACTGTTGTGACCTTTGGACTAAGCAGACTAAGTCAGAGCTAAGAAAGTTCACACTTTTCAGGTTTGGTTCGATTAAAATGAACTCTGGTGCGATTGTTCTGTTAGTGCGGTTCATTTGAATAAGTGTGAACGCTGCCATCTAAAAACCTGGTGTGCACCAAACAAGCGGACTGAGACTGCTGAAAAGTCTCGGTCCACTTCCAAATGAACTCCGGTGCGGTTCAACTGAACCAAAGACATCTAAACAAATCAAAAACAGGACATGATGTCAAAAGATGCGACCCTAAAAATGTGACCTGTTTTTTCTCGTCATAGAAGCCATGTTGCCCATTACAGTTCGGTACAGACATCAGAACCGCGTTTACACATTTTATAAGCTCTTCTCAGCTGGTAAAAATACCATCATATGTGTGCATATATAAAAAGCGCATTTAGTCCAGCACACAGCACACAAATTTCGTGCCGCCTCCAGCTGTCGACAAACAGTCGACTACAGTCACATGCTCCGATAGGCTACCCCTTTTCCACCAACACGGTTCTGTTGCGGATTCCTGGCCTGTGTCCATTCTCTAAGTGTTCGATAGTGATGCGCGGATCGTGGTTATATCTGCGGATGCTGCAGATAATCCGCGGCTCAGACGGGCCAAGTTATAAAAAATGACAAATTAAGTGCGGGTGGGTCGCGGGTCGATGAGATATAAATCATTAAAAGACTCGAAATTCGTCTGCGGCCATAGCCTTGTGGGCAAGAGCGCTGACATGTAGTGCTGTTGCGCTTCGGGTGATCCGTGTTCGAGTCCCGGCTCGTGGACCTTTCCCGATCCCATCCCTCCCCTCTCTCTCTCCCCCTGTCTAGCTACTATCCTATCCTATCCTAATGAAAAGGCAAAAGCATCAAAAGTAAAATCTTAAAAATAAAAAATAAAGACTCGGAACTCTCATTTCAAGGATAAAATGCAATGATTGTATTTCTCTTCAGGGAAAAGCAATCAAGGAAACCATGCCTAGAGAACCTTCTAGTGGTCATTACATAAAACACAAAGGAAAAAACCCTACATGAGATATTGCTTTATAACTTAACAGCTTTAACTAAAGATATACTCAAGCTTAACAGAATTATGCTGATAAGAGTGTTTTCCAAAAATGATGTAATGAAACAGTGATAATTTAAGTTTGAAAGGAGTAAAGCCTGTGTTTAGGCTATTAAAGAAATGTAATTTTGCCAAAGAAGAAATTTTATTTTAAATAAATTTTCATTTAAAAGCAGCCTACTTCAGAGTGATATGTTACCATATCATCATGCTTAACACTGAGAATTTGAATAACTGTAGTGTGATGGTCAGGTGCAGATATCTAAATCAGAGAATATCATAGGTTTGAGCAGTTGTCGGGTGGATGATTTATTCTTAACAGCAAATCTAGCGCACGAGCCCTAGAGTCCCCTTTAAAGTTCAGGTACAAGTCAATGCACAGACGTTTTCTTTGTTCAATTTGCACACTGAACATGGGTTGGAGCTCTTAATTTTGAACTCTCAAAGTGCACCAGATTAATACATTTATCTGTAAAATGTAATTAATAATAATAATTACCTTATTATTAAAATACCTAATATATGTGCTTGTAAAAAAGTGTTTTCTTCAGCCATGATCAGGATTTTACCACCTCCACCTCGTTTTAAGCCAGGAAAAACAGTTTTGTATCTATACAGGGTCGGTAAAAGAAGCAAGTGAACCGAATTACAAGTGTGACCACACCCTGAAAGTATGTTTAAAGCAAAACTACAACGTATGATAATAATAATAAAAAATTGCAGAACCACCAAGCAACCACCTAGAACACCTTATCAGCTGCATAACACGCTAATAGTGTAGGTTTTTAGACAAACGGCAGCTAAAACACAATCACATAATAAATCACATCAATGAGTCAAGTTAAACATGGATTATTTTCACTTTAGCCATTTCCTCTTTCTTGTCAGCATTAATTTAGAGAGTAACAATATGAACTTCCCATCATATTTGAACTGAAACTCTTGCTTCTTCATTCTGATCTAATCCACGCCAACAGTGCTGATGATTCAGTTCTGCTGTGCTGGAAGTGATGTCTGATGAAGCATCTAGCAGAATGAACACTGTGATGATTTAACATGTCGGGCATGAACCAAACTTCAACCTTCCTTCATCGAATGGATCTCTCCATTTTTCATAGCCGAACCCCTTCTTTTTTGTATCTCCACCATAGTAGTCTCACTTCTCTCTGCAAAGGTAAATATGTCCGCATATTCTCCACCGGTGCTGACCAGAGTTCAGAGAGGAAAGGGAGGGGGGGGGGGGGGGGAGAAGTGAAAAGACTGACAAAGGTGCATTACATAATCCCATTGTGAGATTTCACGGACCTTGTCTTATAATATTTTTACAAAGACTGAATTTCCTTCTCCCCAGGGATCTGAAGCCCAACTCCTCCATCTGATCTGGCAGAGTCAGGTCAATTTTATGCTGATTTTATGGGTGAGAGGATGGGAACCACTGCCAGGGAGAGAAAGAGGAACACAAGGGAGAGGAGAGAGAGGGAGAGGGAAAGAGACAAGAATGAAGAGATGCGTCAGAGGGACAGTGAGAGAGAATGATGGGTAGCTGACATTAACATCTTTAAGATTTTGAGGTAAAATTTCATTGAATGTGAAAGTGTACATTTTTAAATGCACCTTTTTCTTAATATATTGAGGGTTTCTTTCTTTTTTTTCAACTATTGTCATGATTCAATACAGTGTAATGATCGCAATATCTTACCTAGATTGGGGATTGAACTCTTCTTTTTTTAAAGAAATTAGTATCTTTATTGACAATAAAGATATTATGTTACAAAAAGTTATTTTAAACTTTTTATTCTAAGAATCTAAGAAACAAAAATATTAAGCAGCAGTTTTCAACATTGATAATAATTGTTTCTTGAGCAGCAAATCAGTATATTAGAAGGACATTTTAATTTCTATTCAAACAGAAAAAGGTTATTTGAAATAGCAACATTATTTCAAAATATTACTGTTTTTACTGTATTTTTATCAAATGCCTTGGTGAGCATAAGAGTCTTCTTTCCAAAATACTGTAAAAAATCTCACCAACCCCTTTTGAAAGGAAGAAAACAAAGCCATGTTGTCATAAAACGCATGTGCAAGAAAATTACGTTTAACAAATTTTAGATGTCACAGTGCAGGACACTGCTGTCAATGCGCTCACATCAACTACTTTGATACAGAGAGGGAAAAGACAATAAAAAGGGTAATAAACAAGAAAAGATTGAACAACAAAAATGGAGGCAAGAGAAAGCGATAGGTGAGAGGGAGGGGTAACAGAGGGGGCATTGCCCTCCAACCACGCACCTTCTGTGCTGCATATCCTGGAGGCTCCCGTGTTCTAACGCATTCAAAAATACCTTGAGACACATGCTTATTCATACACAGAGGCAAAAGGACTTGCAAATCTCTATCCCTGTGGGATTTTCGCACGACGGGGGGGCTCACATGAAAAGCCCCAAAAATTCAGATGAGCTCTTTTATTATTAACGCCCGCTCTGTCCCTTCAACAAGCCAGATCCGGCTTCAAATCTGAGCAATGCAATCAAATATTTGCCCAAACACTTATCTAGTAAGAGTATTCAAAGCGGAGATCTAAACGTTTTGTCAGTTTTTTAAAGAAAGATGACAGTATCTGACGTGCTCAGGTAACGCTAATTCCCATTGGCGCTGAAAAAAAGGATGCGTTTTCTGTTCAAACATGAGCATGTTCAACAATTAACCTCCCAAATGCACTTCGGCAAAGGTGCCGCTTTCATTCATTTGAGTCTTTAAATGTGCCACAGTCAGACAAAAATCTGTGGAAAAATGCAAGCAAAAATAACTAATAAAAATGGCAAAAGAACTAAAAACTGAAAATATAAAAAATAAAAGATAATTCAAAATATTAACAAATACTATAATAGTATATAATCGGTTGGTATCTTCTTATACAACTTATATGTTTTTATATAAGAATATTTTGCAATAAATTTGAATAACAACAGTCTTTACATTGAAAGTTCTGTATTGCGCAATTGTTTTTAATCGCGAAAAATCACGGTTTTCTTTGAAAATGTCGCAGTGATGCTGAAAAAAGATGGCGTCATCTGTTCAAATATGAACTTGTTTAACAACAAAGTCCCGCCGTCATTCACCGTTTAAAAATTTAAATGCGCCACAAATCTGCAAAAATGCATGTAAAAATGACTGATTGGGTGACCAACTGTCTGTTTTTGGTGGGGGGGGGGGTTTGTACACTGGGGAATGTAGAGAGATGAAGGCCCCTGTCTGTGGGTGAAAAGCTGTCAAAGGGAGCCCGGCTCCTTGCCTCCGCAGCCTCCTGCTGCCATATTGTGAGTGTGTTTGCGCGGGGCGGGCAGACACAAAGGGATTAATGGGTTAAGGCTGAAAGTTGAAGGTTAGGAGGGTAAACCCAACCCCTGCTGCTGAGGCAGGGAGAGAAATGTCACCGTGACAGACCTGGGGCTGCTTAATCCCCCTCTCGCCCCTCTCGCTCCCCAATGGCCTCCCCTCCTGGGCTTGACACACTGAGGCCGCTCCTGTTCCCAGCAGGTCTGCGAACCGCCCCGAGCCAGTGGGCACACAGAGACACGGAAACAGACAGACAGACACACACCCACGCACAGGAAGAGGGGTAGACCAACTTGACTTTCAACTAGGGAAGGGCAGTGTTGTAATGTACAGTAGGACAAAAGTGCTAGTCGGTAGAGATATTTACCTGTGAGAGCAT
This sequence comes from Leuciscus leuciscus, assembly GCF_965113295.1. Lineage (NCBI taxonomy): Eukaryota > Metazoa > Chordata > Actinopteri > Cypriniformes > Leuciscidae > Leuciscus > Leuciscus leuciscus. The sequence continues at coordinate 31,015,068 of NC_138739.1, read as the reverse complement.
TGAGGAAACAAGTGGTTATGTGAAAACGCAGAGCCGGATGTGTCCGAAATAAGTCAAGATGAGCATATATAGTCAAATATAATTCAACTGATGTGTGGTCACAGGTGTGTGTATGCAGAGTGCAACAGTCAGGTTCTGGAAGTAAATATCCCATTCACTTTTTCCATGGAGAAATTGATTTTGAATAATTCTCTATAAACCCTTCAAGAATTCCAGGTGCTGAACCACACTACCCATAATCCCAAGAAGATCCACCAATCAGGGGATCATAGCAAACCTACATGAAGCTTTGTGAATGGCGTAATTCAATGTTAACTGAAACTATGAAAAATTGGTTTTGATAATTGAAATAAAGCTGATTTAAAATAAAATATAAATATTAGATGAAAAAAATACATTAAAAAAATTATGACTTTAAAATAAAAAATCTGTTTAATTTTATTTAAATAAAACTGCTAAAGCTAAATAGAAAAATAACAAAAGCACTAAAACTTAAAACAAACAAAAAATTAACAGCTGATGCAAAATAATAATAAAATATTGTAAAAGTATACAAGTAATACTTAAATAACATTGACTTAATCAGATTGGTATTATCTTGATTACAACTTGGTAACAACCTGTCTGTTTGTGTATGATAATATATTGCAATAAATTCAAAATATGTTGTTTTTATATTTGTAACAAAAGAATTTACATCAAAAGTTTTACATTACGATATCCATAAGTACACAGTTTTGTACCTTTGTTGTTTTCCTAAGGTTCAGATACTTTTTTGCTTCAAATATTATTCTTTTTTCTTATTGATATCTCGATGTGCGCATTCGTGATAGTCACATCACAAGGATATGTGATGTGAAGTATATGGATCGTAGTTGATCTGTAATCCGTACCGGCCATCTTACCCCAGTTCAGAACGAATGTGATTCGCGAAATTATTGCAAAGTTTAACCATTATAGAATGAAAGTTTATCAATTGCATGTGCTTTTAAGACCTGTCAGTTTAAACATCAAGCGCAAAAAAAAGGAACTCTCAAGCTGTTTTCTGTGCGCCCCACACAGTTCTCTTTCTCTTCTTTTTGAGCTTGGACACGTGCAAGTAAAATTAAGTCAAAATGCCCGTCTCGGCAAGTATCCTCTTAAACACAATTGGTTATGTGTTGTAAACAATTGAGAAAGAAAATGGATGCGTATCATTATATTGGATCCGTACATTCGTCTTAAAGTGACAGCAGCCTAATATACCCGCAGATGTTTGTGTCACCAATGTTAATGTAGCTTTGTAGCTTTAACAAAGATAAAATTTATTAACTAATTATATGAATTATATTTAATTGATACAGTGAAGACTATGCAGTGTTATTTTACATTTAATTATTCAACTTCTGTACCTGAACACTGTTAGATTTAGGCCTACCTGAAAAACAAAGCACTGCTTATTTCATTTGTCTCTTTGTTCTATTGTATTTATCTATGCTTGTAATTTATTTATTTTCTTGGGGGGGGGGGGGGGGGCTGCTAAAAGTAGACTGCTGCACTCAATCAACTGGCTATTTTGCAGTGGCTTGAAATTATTAAAAACATTTGAAAAACTTTTATGATTCTAGCTTTATGGTTTTGACAGTTTTTTAAGAAAGTTTTTTTTTCATCAATCAAGTTCTAAAAAAGAAGAGAAGCAGCAAATGAGAGTATCTTATTTGATTCACTGAGTTATTCTTGAATGGGCATTTTTAATACTAAAGCATTTTAACAAGCAAAAATAACGTTAGAGGTGAAAATTTCTTGAGATTTTGGTCATAAAATCCTAGCCAGGTTCCAATCTTGGAGTTACATCTCAAAGCTGTCCAGACAGACATTTAAATAAATCGAATTCATATGTAACTCTAATGAGGCTTTTAAACAAAAGCTTCAACAGTTGTCCAGGTTAATTTGCGGTTTATCAACCTGAAGTAAACTTGTAACAATGAGGGAAATCCATCATTACGCTTAGCCTCAGCATTTCCAATCTGACGTAACATGCCAAGGTGGTGGCAGCTCAATGTATTGCCATCACTGTTTTCATCTCACCACCACTGAAAACACCTTGAAAAAATCTAAAAACCCATCGGCTAGGAAAACAATCTCGCCCGCTCGCATCAGACCTGGCAAGTAATTTGACTGCGGAGCGAACGCCGGCTAATGGGTGAGAATTGAATTGAAATCACCTCGGAGGAGCGAGCTATTTTTCTTTTTTTGCTCTTCGCACCCAATGTGAAGCCGGCCGTGGGTGATGGCAGGCTTGGGAGGGCCCTTCCAGAGATTCCCCTTGGGCTTCGTGCACGGCTAACCTTCGACAGGACCGCCGCTGCGTGGCAACACGCCGCCGCCCCGAGCGCAGACAGTGCGGGTCAGTCGCAAATCAATGTTTTGACGTCCCGGGAATGCTTGTCTTTAAAAGTCGATACACGCCGCTTTGATAGAGCCGAGGCCGGGGGGAAGAAGGTTAATAGGTGAGTGGTGGAAAGAGCTCACAGCTGACACCACTTTTTACCACCTCTGTCTATCTATCTGCGAACGAGATGGGTGTAGAGCCAATAGGCCGGAATACATGCCGAGCCGATTGAGTTGCCAAGCTGTCTTCGTACCCTGATGGAAAACCTCAATGTACCTAATGGCTCATTGGGATCGACTAGTGTTTAATACACTGTGTCAACAAGTTCCGTGAATATATGAGGTGTCATTATCATAGTACAAAGTATTATCAAAGTAGAGACCAAACTGTGGAGCCCGCAGGGCGATGGAGGCTGTCTGTCGAAATGTCCTAGCCAGTGAGCGTCAGTGGCGTCCAAAACACTCCATATAACTGATTATCACATCAAATATGGCTCTTATTGTAGCACATATTTGTGCTTGAAGTGTAGACAGAAAAATTACTTATCGCTGGAAGACGCCTGGTTAGGACAGAACAATCAGATGACAAATTTCAGCACGCTGGCAAAGTAGACAAAAGCTACAAGACGAGCAACAGGACATTTTGTCCACATGACTGAATATTAAACATCTGATTGGCAGTTAATATGCTGGACATCAAAACATTTGTGTTTTCAGTGTGGAGAGGCAAATTGCTTGTTAATGTGATGATCATATGACGTCAATATTAGCACCGTGGCAATGCAAACCAAGGCTGTAAATCTTTATTACATATCTCATTGTCCACTTATGCAGTCTTAAAGGGATAGTCCATCCAGGAATGAATATTCTGTCATCATTTACTTACACTCATCTCATTCCAAACCTGTATTTCTTCTGCACAAAACAAAGTATTGTGAAGAATGTTTAGACTGTTTTTGGCAATACAATGCAAACCAATGGGGTCCAAAACAACAACATTGGACAGACTAAATATCTACAAGTACAAGTAAATGACAAAAAAAAAAAATTTTGGGTGAGCTGTCACCTTTAACACATTGGATTAACTCCATGTTGTAAAAAGGATCCAATATATTTACAGTTAATTCTCTTCTGAACCAGACCAATGCGTGCAAACCCATTGAAAAACCAGTGGTTTCTGTTTTCATCCAGAGATGAAGGACTACGTGTTGCCTGTCTGCCTTTCCTCTTTGTACCCTCCCTCCATGCCTCCTCCTCCTCATGTCTTATTCTTGGCCAAAGGTTAAAATGCTGAACTCGCAACCTCCTTGGCAAAACCTTTTCTTCTTCCGTTCCTTTTTTCGCTCATCTATAAAAGATTTATTTCACAGTATGTAGAGGTCTGGATTAACCCACTCCATGCCCCAGAACAAAGCCATTGTCTTTGTGCCCGAACAGGTCTGTGTAAAGAGGAAGCACCAGCTCCTCAACGTCCACAATAATACCATTGTGCCAGGCATGCTGGAAGGGTCCTGGTTGTCTTTGGAGGCTCGTCTAGACTTTGAGCCAGCTACTCAAGAAACTGGTAGAAAATCCCATCAAGCAGTGGAGTGAACGTTAACTAAGGTAACCCGCTGTGAACCTGATGAAGATGTCAACCGAACATATGGCAAAAAAAATATTTCTTTTGTTGGTACAAGGAGCTTTTTTCTTCCCCTCCAGAATGAAGGGGAGTGGAAAGGGGAGGGAGGGCAGTGTTTGGAAGCCAAAAGCAAGGAATAACTGTGGTCATCAGTTTACTTCTGGATCAGTAACTTTATTCTAGCTTCGAGCAGCTCTGCCCCCAGATCTCACAATTAAAAGGGTAAGCAGATTAGCAGGCATCTTTTAAGCTTGAATAGAAAGAAAACACTCAGTCGTTTTAAAATGTTTTTTTCCCCCTTACTCTTTTTTTTTTTTTTGCAAGCCACAAATAGCATTACATTTCATGCCACTTTAGCTGGCAAGAGCCTTAAAAAAGGATATATTTTGCTGCAATGATATGCTTCTTAAAGTATCACACTGATCATTTGCTGCCTGTGAAAAGAGAAACCCAATAGTTCACATGTACCGTGAAAGTTAAGCGTGCATCTGTCAAGATTACAAGTTGAGGTAGCTAACAAGGACCAGCATGAGTTTGCAGCGATATGCTAACAATTTATACCGGGTACACTTATGCATATTACCAGCATATTGGCTGTTTATTAGTACTTATAAAACACATATTAACGCCTTATTCTGCATGACCATATTCTACATCTCTAAACGGTATACCCCATTCCTAAGCATATCCACAACAACAACAACTGCCTTACTGTCAATAAGCAGTATTATATATATATAAAAATCAGCCTGTATTTCTGTCCCAATTTCTTATGACATTTTAAGATGGTTCGGTTAAACCCTCGAGCATTGCGTCTTTTTGTTGCTGACAACATTTTTCACCAAATGCTCCTCGTTCCAAATTTGGAGAAATGCCATTATCTCCTCCTCTGTGTCATAATGTGTCATTAGCTTTTAATAATCACCTGTGACGCCCAAAAATGCAATCACGCTAATGTCAAAGTGAACCTGAAGCATGTTGCATTTATAAGTCATATGTGAAAACATGGAATTAGTGATTTTATGGCATTTGTACAGCATAAATTTGAATAGGCATATGTAATTAGGCTTAATTAATCTTAAATAATAGTGACAGGCCTTCTGAAAGATAACAATACTAATCAACAACTACAAAATAAAGGTGAATTTGATACATTTGAGTAACTGGCGTGGTGTAATACACTAATTCAGGCAACAATATGGGAATGGGCTCTCCAACAAACATCAAACGCTGATTATTCCCGTGTTTTATCTCAATGTGTGACAATTTGTCAAACGTCTGTGTGGATTCATTTGCATATTTTACATACACTTATAGATTTCAGAAAACAGCTAGGAAACAGAAGAGAGAAAGAGAGAGAGGAAAAAAAAAAATCTTGAAGCTAGTTGGGGTGCAACCCAATTTCACAGCTTCATGATTGAGTGGAGCAGCATATGGATGTCGGCTATGTGACAGTCCCGGCATATCACTGTATATTAGCGCAGTCTGTCACAATACATGTCCAATTGCGAGAATGTTTATCAACTGTCTTCATGTGAACGTTTTTTTTTTTTTTTTTGCATACCATTTGGTTGGGCTCATAGCTAGCATGCATTGTCGGGAAAGAAAGCCAGCGTACCACAAAGAGAATAAACAACATTCAAACAATCTGCCTCGCAAATCACACCTTAACTCCTGACTCAAGGGTAATTTATATGCACAGTACAGACGACAGGAGGGAGGCTGTTCTGGAGGTATTGCCAAGCTCGCTAATCACATCAGTCATCAAACTGCCTTATCTCAAGCTAGGCTACATCTCATGGACATTAAAATGTCTTTACCTCTTAAAGGGGGGCAGCCGCGACTCCGGTTTGGGTGCGCGAGGAGAAAAGCTGGAAAGGGGCTGCAGCAGGTAATCACAAGTTGCAAACCATATGCTCGCACCATCTGCCTCACACATAACACATACACGCATCTAAAAATGGGCTAGCTTGCAGGAAAAACTCAATTATCTATTAAAGCATATGACAATTAGGCACTGGACAGAGAAGGTGTTTTTATACGCATCATACACTTTTATAGCACCTATGCCTTCAGGCAATCAGTAGTCACCTCTGGGATAAAGACTAAAAACACAGAAACATGCCAGTTCTTCTGAACTCTGATCCTGAGAAATCCTGATACCAAGAAAAGGCAAGACAGCAATTCTCAATTTGTCAGATTCATAAACAAATGACTCCCATGAGCGAGTCTTTTAATGAATCATTCTAAGTTACCAGCTTGAATCAGTCATTCAGTCAATCAGTGATGGATGAATACTTCACTGAATGAATGGATTACTGAAACACCTGACTCGCTCACTAAACTTACTTATAGTTGTGTTGAAGTTGACTCAAATTATGTGTATTTACAGTATGATTCATGGCACTTAAATCTGGATTATTACTGACTGTTCATATGACAATATGTAGTAAAACACATTCACCAGAGCAGGAGAATCAACTTGTGTCTTTGCATGTAAAGGAGGCTATAGACTTAAATATATGAAAGAAAAAAACTATTTAGACACAATTCAGCATGCGAATGTGAGTAAGTGTGCTAAGAATGAGATTTGTTACACGTAAATGTTTTGAAAATGTATGAAAAAAAAAAAAAAATCTGTGAGGTCCACTTCCAACATTAATCACAAATTGGTGGGATATAAACAAAAGTTTAAGGTCATTTTTTTTTTTTTTTTTTTTTTTAATACTTTTATTCAGCAAAGATGCAAAAACTGATCAAAAGTGACAGTTAAAACATTTATAATATTACAAAAGATTTCCATTTCAAATAAATGTAAATAAAAGAAAAGAAAACAGGTACTTTAAATTGTAATATTTCACAATATTAATGTTTTACTGTATTTTTAATTCAATAAATGATTCAAAAAGCTTTGATGCGAGCATAAGATTATTCTTTTTTATTTTTACCGACTCCAAACTTTTGAACGGTAGTGTACGATTTAATAAGCATTTCTCACAGGAAAAAATGAATGGTTTGAGAGTGCTATGACTTGGAGTGGGGGAGACGAGAGAGGCGTGCTCACATACTTCACTAATGACAGTACTGTATGCTAATTCCATATGACACTCTCTGAATCAGAGAAGGAGACGAGAACCAATCGAGTGAGAGAACACGGTTCCATGTGTGACAACAAAGACCTCATGGATGAGTCACATGATATTCAATGACAAATAGCACAGCAAAGCCCTCACAAAGACAAGCAGTGGGGACTGACCTACATTCAGTGATGAAAAGTGGGCTGGAGCCCAAAAAGAGGCCAGCACTGTGACACAAAACTCAAAAAATTGCCACAAGTCACTCTGCACATGAACATTTTTAGCCGAGATAGGCCTATATTGTAATGTATGAAAAATGAGATCCGAGCTAATGTAGCAAGTCTAGCCTGCTCTTAAGGTTACTGGGAAACTTTTCCGATATCTTTGAGGATAATCATTAAACTGTTCACCTACAAAAGTAAGAGTTTTTAGAGAAAAAAAAAAATCTTTCTTTAAAAAAATAAAAAAATAAAAAAAGTGGTCATGTGAGGTCTGTACCATAGATATGCTCTATTTTGCAGAGCGTTTGCTTTGACGCGTCCAGTTTAAACAGCTCATTTGCATCTCTGTAGTCTGTACAAACTTCAGAAGGATCCCAGCGTCGGAAACAAGTGGCGAGTTTATTTTAATGGCGTCCCGGATTGCATCGGAGGAATATGTTTGTTCTGAGGGTTTTTTTTTTTTGTAAACGAGGCACAGTGTAATAGTAGTTCGCATAGATACTTTGGTTGAAAGATTAAGCTGTTTTGGATCTGACAGCATCATTACAAATCGTAAGTAAATGTTTTCATAATACTTTGTCTGTAAATGACGGTTTTATATGGATAAGGTTTTCAGATCACGTGCGATAATGATAATACAGACATTTGGTTCAAAGCTACACAAGAAAAGCCTACAGAAGAACCTGTGCAACTTTTAATGTGTCTTTGTTCAGAGCTGGCCTTATAGCATTTGTTGAAGTGAAGGCAAACTTTCTCTCTAAGTTCAGACTCAAGTGTTTGAAATGACACAACACAATAATCTAAATCAGTGGGATTAATTATTTACCTCATCCTCACTTTCGATGTCATTACACAGCTCCAAAAATAGACCTGCCAAGAAGTCTTTCTATGTTCTTGCAGACTGACTTGCGACGGTGCACTTAAATGAGGAAGTCTGGAAAGCCGTGACGAGCCCTGCGGTAACTGCCTCTCAGATTACACCGATCAGCAGATTCGTCCTGCTGCCGTGCACACGCAAAAACATCGGTCCTCACACAGCAAAACACGTCCCGTGTAGCCTAAGAGGGAGGGTGTGTGTGGGGTCAAACCACCTGAGAAGAAACAGGCCGACTCCTGCAGGGCCTGACTGTTCCCGTCACATCTGCTGATCTTCACTCGCCAGCACCAGACACTACATTACCGGCCTTGCCATCCAACTATAGCAAAGAAGCTAAAGCAAAACCAGAACTACTTGTCATCCAACAATAGTAAAGAAGCTAAAGCAAAACCAAAACTACTTGTGTGTCAATCAAAATCATTTAAACTCAAAAAAACGTATTTGAGAAGGTTCTCGAAGTGTGCGCCACTTTTGCGGCAACACGTAGGAGTTTAGGAACAGGTGACTGCAGAACCATCCAGCGCTGGTGAATTTGGCAAAACTTCCATCGTAATCATAAATTCATATATTCACAGCCCCAGTGGAACGGCTTCAGACTGTTCACAACTAACGAGACTCTTCAGCGCGGCAAGGAAAGAAAAAAAAAGCACAGAGAGTTTCATGAAGTGAAAATCCATAACTTGCAGAACTGGAGGTCAATCTGAATTCAGTTCTAAGCAGGGGTGTGTGGGATAACTTATTCCGTGGCTTCAAACTAAAGCTTTTTTCCATCATTAAGCTGTATTTTTCGGGTGATGCTGGCAAAGGGGATCCGGGGAGACTTGATGAAGTTGCACAAGTATAATGAGGGCAGATCAAACCGAATTGAATCTGCATGACTATAAAGGAAAAGAAAATCATGCGCAAACTACCCCTGTAGCCGTTATGAGTAATGACCAATCAACACCATCTTAGGCACAGCGGCATTGTTAGTCTGACAGCGGAGCCCCACCAAAGTGTTAGCTGGCGCTGAACCCTAGACACAGCTGAGCGCCAATCAGATTATTTAACAAGGTGGGGGTCAAATGGCAAAAAAAGACCCTTGGCTCACAGACCTGTCAAAAGCTGCTATGTGAAATTTGAGGCAGGAGAATAAACGTGCTAGGACACATTTAAAAAGGTAAAGGTACAGCTGCAGGTACATTTTAAAAACGTTTATTTAGATGACTCAAACTTCGCACGAAAAAGTCAAACTGGTTAATCTTGTAGTCCGCAAATGTAACTTGATCTCTAAAGGAAAAGTCTAAATTGCTGCAGTTTCGTTTTGGCACCTTATTATTACCTTACAATTAGAGGTGTTTGCTACAGTAAGCATCATTATCAGTCACATTTTAGCAAAAATAGCCAAATTGTGTAGTGTAGTTACAGGTATGCATGAAGCACAGCTCACACAGAAGTCACTTTCAAACCAAGCAGCTTTCTGTTTGTCAACTTGAACCCGTTGCAAATTCTGAAGAGGGTAGCCCATGTGCAAAATTTTAGATCACATATATTCCTATTAAAATGACTGGATTTCACCCACAAAAATATGCTGAATAACAGTAAATGTGACCGTACCATAACTTTTTGTAAGTGATGTAACATAAATTTAAGAATCCCATATTTACAGACCAAAATATCCAAGAGACTTAAGGGTGGACTCTTTAAATTTGGCCTCATCATCTAGGGGACTTCTGCACAAGCAAGGACCACTCACATTTTCTACAGAAAAATACATAACTTTATAGCACTATGTCTACCACCTAGTCAAACTGGTCCTTAACACCATTGAAAAAGTGGCCTGTGCAAAAGAGAAATAAAGCTGTTGGTCATCGCTGGAAAATCACTTTGCTAATTGCAGCACAAGTGTAGTTGTAAATTCAGGTCTATTATTTTTATTGCTTTATTATTGGGTGCAATCTGGAAGAAAAGAAGAGGCAAGACAGGTAGCATCTGTCTCCACCTACTGCCTTGGCACAGTCAGCATCATCTGCTGGCTTTGGCACAGGGCATGAAAAACATCAATGCGGCTCACTAGTGCCAAGCACAAGCATGGCAGTCATGCTTAATCCAATCTGGCAAAGTATTCATCTTCTAATGTTAGCTAAAATAAGTCACCTACTCTGCAGTCTCTGGGCCTGTCAACCCCAGACCCATGCTGGAGAAGAAAACAATGGCATTACATTTAAAACCATTTGTTTCTGAATGTAACCTATTTTATCTATCTCAGAGATGAGCAAAGCTACATATTTTCAAATTCGACTTTGGTGAGTTGACTCACAGGGCAAGCTCACACTACAGGACTGTACACAACAAAGGTGTCTTGTCATCTGTCTTCGTCTTGTCATAGTTAACGACGACGAGCTGACGAGACTAAGCTACAATACATTTGCTCAAGAGGCAGTCCTGACCTACAGCGAAAACATTTTCTCTCACATAAATTCCATTTATACCATCTGCACTGTGATTGGCTGGATTAGTTCCACCTTGTCATTGCATTGCACAAACTACAAGATCATGTGGCGGTAATATCAAACAGTTTTTTTTAGATATTGCAGAGCCTGTGACTGCTCGAGACTCAGATCACATCCCTGGCCTGCTCATACTTTAACAAGCATTGGCGACCGCGATTTGGCCACGATCCAGGGGTTTTGTCGCAGACCTTGGACAGCAAAATCCAGCCAAAAGTTGTGTAGAGTGAGCTTAAAGAAGCTCTGCATAATTAGGCTGTTCTGAGTGTCTAATGCCAGACTACACAATATCTTTTCTCAGTTATGACAGTCACTGTGTCAGATTATGCGGTTTTGACTCCTTAATTCTTGTCATGCCGTGGACAAGAAACACGTCAGACTACACGTTGCTTTCCAACCAATCATCGTTTGCCGTCTTTAACGCCATGTGTGATGTCATCGAGAAGGCGGAACTAACGACTGACTTCCCGAAACAAGAGCGTAAACAAACAATGGCTACCGAAGCAACGTGTTAGCTTAATGCTAATTCCAGTAAGCGCCATCGTTCGCCAGCATTTCTCTTTTTTCACTCTGTCGTGGTCGTTCCTCAAGAAAACATCATAAACTTTGCCATAACTCCATGAACCTTTCCTCCATTGCATAATACCACCTAACAGCACTAATAAAATCCTCTCTCTTTCGTTTTGGCATGTTTGAAAGCTGTGTACGGAAGAGCTTCTGTGCTCCTATTGGTCAACATCATAGATGTGGCTGAACCAGTCGTGAAGTAATGAACAAAAAATAAACATGCTAGTCGTTCTGTCGGGATGTCATGAAGCATTGCAGAAGCAGCGTTTGTTGTGACTCACTATGACACAGTATACGAGATACACCCATTGTCGTTTACGAATCATCATGACACCCTATGTCAAACGAATTGTGCCAAAATTAGGCTGATATTGTGTAGTCTGACCTTGACATTAGTGTTCACATACACTACCTTTCATAAGTTTGGGGGCAGTGAGATTAATTGACAATGTTTTATTTATTATTTAGCAAGGATGCATTAAATTGATCAAAAGTAATGGCCTATTAAAATACATTTATAATGTTATAAAAATATTCTATTTCAAATAAATGCTGTTCTGGTAAACTTTCTATTCATCAAAAATCCTGAAAAACAACAACATTGTTTCTACAAAAATATGAAGCCGCACAACTGTTGATAAATCAACATTGATAATAATAATACATATTTTTAAGCAGCAAATCAGAATGATTTCTGATGGACCATGTGACACTGAAGACTGGAGTAATGATACTGAAAATTCAGATTTGCCATCACATGAATGAATAATATTTAGATTTTTAAATTGTAATAATATTTCACAATTTTACTGTTTTTACTGTATTTTGATCAAATAAAGTGTGAGCGTTAGACACCATTCAAAAACAAAAAATCTTACCACCGCCAAACTTAGTGTAAGATACTTTTTCTTTTAAAAATCGCACGATGTGCAAAATACTGGAACAGAATTAGAAACACGTTTCAAAGTATATTTAAACTTGACACACAATCTTCAGACACACTGCTCAAGACGCAATGCAGAGGTTCAGTGTACTGTTGTAGTAGCGGTGCTTAAAAGGAAATTAACTTTAAAACGCGAAAGTTTCAATGTACACACTAACAGTGTGAAGCTATTAAAACACCACCAACAAAAATCATATGGCTGACTAATTATTTTCAAGCATTTGAAAAAACTCAATACAGAAAGTAGCAGGATAACGTGACATGTTCTGAAACTAAGATGCATCACTACTAGAAAATGCACTCAGGAGTAAACTTGTGTGGACAAAGAGGGAAACGAAAGATGACACAAAAGCAAAGGGTGGTTTCCTCTAATCTGGTATCTAGTAATAAACTCAACAACACAAACTGAACACAAGCTAACATCTCGCCAGTAGTTCCTGTAACTCAAAGTAAAGCAAGACCACAAGATCATGGGTTGGATTCCCAATAAATCCACACCTTAAATGCAATGTAACTCACTTTGGATAGAAACTAAATGCAATGTACTTGTAGGTTTCGCTTTATTTTGTCTGACTTCATTTTTCCTCAAGGGAAACTGACCTGTATTTGGGCCGATCGAATATCAAATTAGACTAAATGACACATGAGGTGAGTAGAGAGGCAGAATGTCTGATGAGATTCAATGAATCCCCTTGAATGCCTCATATTACCACAAATGCTCTAGAATCACCCCATTTGGCAACAGAAATATGTTTCAGGCGCTATCCCGCAGGTCCACCTTGTTTGAACAGAACGAAAAGCATGAAACTCAAGAACTGAGCAGTCAATCACATGCTTTAACTGGAAATGGGAAAATATTCCTTATTTTGTAAACCACAACATTAAATTTGCGACAAGATATCGTATGCGGCTGACGCCGTGTGTATGTTATCCCAGGCTTGAATTGTTTCCTGTCCTTGACGAACTTCTGTTTGGCCTTAAAGTCTCTCAGAATGAAGCTGCAGTTCTGAGAGTCAGTCAGGAAATGAGACGAACACAGACATATGATGATGAGGGAAGTGGGTTATTATAGCTTATTTCAACCTTCACGTCAGCGGCCGGACCGGGAATATTTTCCATTTTCGGTCAGAGCAACAGCTGCCTCTGTGAACCACCTGCTCCTCACCCCTTCAATGTCAAGCAAAAAGAGTAATGATAGTTTCAGGATAGGAACAAAAATTGGTGGTATAAGTTATGCTGAGCATATAACAAGCAATTTTTCATATCCGTTTACATCACATTGAATTGTTTCTTTCTGTTGCTAAAAAAGGTTCATAATGGTCTCACTTCACAGCACAGCGCAGCAGTCGTTACCTGGTCCGTTAAAGATGCGTGGTTTCTGTTCAACCTTGCAGAGCTCAAAGCATACAGACAGATTCACAAACCAAGATCGATATCACAGCACATTAACCTAATTCTTCTTACACCAAAATGCATCTGCAGGTTTTTCTGAATAGCTCAAAGCAAATACAAACCAAGTGCGTGCTGATCTAAAATGGAAACGCACAGAAGCAAGCCCATCAGAAGTGACTCTGACCACCCTAAGAATCTGCAGCAAAAACTTCCTTCCCGTGAATCCCCAGACACAAAACACGTAATTTAGTCATCCATTTCAAGCATGGAAAACAGCTAAGCACATCAGCTAAAAACAAGTCACACTTTTAAAGCTGTCAAAGTTTCACAAGAAAGGCTTTTAGATGGTACAAAGTCAGATATATTTATCATGATTGATGATAAGCTTAGTGAGAATTTGGATAAATTTGGATATTAGCTTTTTTTGTTCAATTTTCCATTTTGTTTTTACACATTTTCAGAAAATGAAGTAAAATAGCTTGTTTAAAGCAGAACTATGCAGCTTTGCCGATTTCTTCGCGGTTTTCTCGCTTTTTGCTCGCGGGTTTCTCTATAGAGCTCCCCCTACAGCTTCGGAATAGATATTTGACAACACTGTCGTCAAAAATCGTTGGCGACTGACTCTCCCCCTCCCATCTTCTCCCGCTGGTTATGTGCATTTGTTTTCAAAGAACCCGGCGAACGCACGGAGCCATGTCCACTGAGGTATGCATGATACACAGAAGGCTAGCAAATAAATGTTTAGATAGTGTATGTGTGCAGTGCCGTAAAGCAATTCGTTACATCGCGAGACCTGATATCACGCGATACTTCCTGACGCTGAGGCCGGCGGCCCGGCGGCCCAAAGTTGCAAGGGTGGTTTTTCCCCTCACGGGCGCTCGGGGGGTGCGAAACGACCACCATTCAACCCGAAAAATGTCATAAAATGAAGCTGTTCGGTTAAGGTAAAAAAGTTACTTAGTTCACCTTTAATTTCAGCACTTTTATTTTTGTCTCAGGATACATTTACACGATGCGCTAAAAACACACAAAAACGTTTCGTGTACAGACGACAACATTGTCTAAACGTTCCCCATTCACACGGATCTGCGAAAACTATTAAAAACGCTGTAGTATTCATGCCAGGCCACTAGTTGGCGATATCACTTTGTAAAGTAACACTACGCCCTCAAAACGCCATTGTCGTGTGAAAGAATGGCCAAAACGCATTAAAACATGTTTTCCATTTTTAGTTGAAAATGGTGTCGTGTAAACAGCCCCACAGTTGTCACATTTTCCGATGTACAAAAACAGAAAAGACTGTATATCATCACTGACACAAAAACTACAACTAAGACAAAATTATAATCAAACTTCATTTGGACAAACTATCATGATGCCAAACATTATCACTTAAAAGCCATGAAATATGAGCAGTGCTACATTATAAGCCTGAGTAAACATGGATCCCTTTCATGCCATTTCAAGTATGCTGACAGCAAGGAAAATACCAAAAAGTAGCCTAATTTAAAACAGAGGTTCAACAAAGTCTTTCTAATGTAAATACTTGTGTGTTTTGGAGACAAAAAGGCACAGGTCTGTTTAAAACACACTTGCATAATGCAAAATATAAAAATTTGAAATGAAGGCTCACCTTCATTTTCAGATGATGGACATGCAACCTGAAGTGCCAAATCAAATGTTCTCGCAGGATTCTCGCTGAAAGAGGAAAAACAAGCCCAATTCACAACTTAACAACTTAACTTAAGTTAGTGAGTTAACTTAAGTTCACTTATAAACTAACATTTTGATATTATTTACTCTTTCCAAACCAATGTAGTGCTAACTTTCATCCTTCTGTCGATGACAGGACAATGACAGTCTCAATCTCCATTCACTGTTATTGCATATTTAACAACATCCTAACATCTGCTTGTGTTCCACTGAAGACAAAGTTATACACGATTTGATGTTAAATTTGAGTTAACTAACGTTATCCCTTTAAAAGCTCGACTCGACATGTCATTAGAGACTAAAGTATGTAACGTTAAGTTAGTCAGTTTTCTCTTGTGAATTCGCAATATAGCTGCTAGTCATAATAATTACAGTATAAATCCATAGATGCTAATAGAACGAGATGTTAACGTCGTCTAATTCCAGCTGAATGAAATATTTGCAGCTGTCAAGTTTAAATGTCTGTAGCTGCTAGAGGAATGCGGCTAGGCTAGTTAGCACGTCTGAGGTAAACAGCTAACCGGTCAGCTGGACCTGTCATCTCCTCTCATTAGCCAAATGAGCTAACTAACCGATTTACAATAGCCGCTATCTTCATTTTGACCGTATGAGATACTTTTATTTACGGAGACTAATAACGCGTGCCGCGACAAATCAGAGGAATGTGTAAGTTAAATAAATGTGGACTTACTTTATCCTGCTGTCCATGGCTAAAGCATCGCGTCAGCAGCAGCTCGCGCTGACGGCGGGAAAATAAAACACCGTAGCGCACTCCGAGTCACGCGCGCTGCCTGCGAACCTTCTGGATCCGCGGCTACCTGACGGACGGTCGCAGAAACTGCTGCATTCCTGTATCTGTCGGCGCGCGGGCTCCCCGCTGACGCTTCCTAGACGCGCTGCTGACCGTTTCGGTTCCCCAGGCTGTGATCCTGCAGTGAAGCACCAGGAAGCACCTGGGTCACGCGAGTGTGCGCGCGTGCGCGTGTGTGTGTGTTTCAGTAGGATTGTGATTCCCAAAAAAATAACACTTAGTCATTATTTATTCGCCCTCTTGTTGTTTCAAACCTGCATGAGTTTCTTTTTGCTGTGGGATACAAACTGAGATGACAGCACCAGTCTCCATTCACTTTCAATGGTGACTGAGCCTGTCAGTCCTTAATACTGTAGTTATTAGCCTACCTTATTTAATATCTGTTTTTGTGTTCCACAGAAGATAGAAAATCATTAAGGTTTGGAACAACATGAGGATGAGTAAATGTCCTTTTTTTAGTGAACTGTCCCTTTAATTGCATCCTTCAGAGCATTTTTTTTTCTTTTGCATGCATAGGCATGTCTACTGATGCTAGCTTGCATACTATGCATGTATGTATGGTTTGCAAATATCTTCTTTATATTATTAGATTCTTAAATGTTTCTGAAGAGGAATGTGAACATCTATAATGTTTAAAAATAGGCTTGTAAAAAACAGGACCTGTTTATAAGTTAAACACTCAAGTTCTAGTGGTTCGCTAAAGCAAAGGAAGTATAAATTCACACCACCCACTTGTTTAAAAAAAAAGAATAGCTTGTGTTTCTTGTGGGTCAACGCCTAGTCATTTAAACCTGTTGCAATTCAAGGACATGAATTTGTATTTGTTTGTTTCCTGCGGGGAGGGGGGGATTTTGGTGATTGTAGTGGTTAATGAAGGGGACTCTGCTATTAAACATGTCACTGCCGTTATCTCTGCTGATCTGTTTGTGGTTGTAGTTACTCCTTTTTTACTCTTTTCCGTTGTATCCTCTGCCCCAGTAAGATGAATAAGCGCACTTTACTATATTCTATACTAAGGAATTGAATGTGCAAGCCTGTAATAGTAGGTTAATATGCAGTTAAACAGGCAAAAGTCAACTATTTAATGATGGCTGATGAACTATTCTACTATTCTTAGAACAAGGAAGTTCTTCATAAATGTCAAGTGAGTGAAACGTATCTCATTTTTATTGGGTCAAGCTGTCATGTGTTTTAAATGTCACATATATAATTTATATATAATATCATGAATTTAATTGTAATATTTATCATTAATTTCTATAATAATATATAATTATATTCTATGTAATAATTTATAAAATGAATTTTATTTATAAAATTGCTAATTACAAATTGTGTGGGCCAAAACAACTGTATGGAGACCAGATTTTGTAGGCTATTTTACCTTTTACATTTGCTTTTTAAAGAATTGTTTTCGATTTCATGATTGTTTAAACTAATCAGAGTTTAATTTAGTTTTTTTTTTTTAACTATAATATGCAGATTTCATTAAGAAAACGTATAAAGGGGCATGTTGTGTCGTCGTGAACTGTATTTTTTCACCTCTATAACCGCGGACATTTTTGACAGTGTTTAATGTAGCTGTCTTCACATAAATGTACTTCATAATAAAAAAGTTTTTTGTTTGTTTTTTAAACCTGAAATACTCACTGTATTGGAGTTAAAAGTATGGCAACACACACTTTCCTCTGCTGTAGTTCTACTGTCCAACAGAGGGGGCGCTTAAATGCATCTTGTGAACGCCACTGTTTGGGTTTCAGAACATGAAAAGCACAATGAGGAAGAGCACAGCGGTGTTTTGTTTGGTGGTTTTTAACATGTATTGGCAGCAGAGCAGAGTGTGAATATAGTTCTTTGAACCACAACAACATTTTGTCCTGTAGGCAGTGGTTGTCGTGAGAACTGTCTCTAGGTACTGTCAGAAGTTTGCAAGCAACGTCGTAACAGGACATTTCAATTTCCCTTGTTATCACGAGTTATGCAGCTGCTCGGTTCATGTATACTTTTAAGATTAACAAGTTTTAAACGCAGTCGAACGAATATAATAATGTTAAATGTGTTGTACAATAAGAGAACGCCGCGTTCATATTGCAGTGCACGCGAGAGCGAATCAAATTCGAATTCTCACGATAAAAACACAACCGCGTCACATGAAACAGGCACGCTTTCAGATGACGACAGATTCATTCATAAACTCCATCTGGACGCATGCAAGGTAAGAGCAAAATCAAACGCTTATATAAACTGCACTTCTAGCAGCTGGTGTCACATTTAAAGAGACTCGTGTAGATACACAAACCTGAGCCATTGACCTATGTGAGGGAACCTAACCAACATAGGTTCAATATTAGCAACTAGGCATTCCTACCATTGAAGATTCTACATTTTACAATTTTAAGGATATTTTTACATTCTTAGGGAACTAAAAAAACCACACTAGACCTCTAACTTGCAGACTAGTAAGGCTACTTAAGTGTGTGGAAGACTGGGTCATTTTTGAATGTTCCTTTTGGCTGTCAGGAACTATGTAGTTTGATGGCCGAGAGAAAGTTATGGAAGACCCGTAGAGTTGGAGGATGCACAGACAGTGTCAGCTTCACTATGGAGCCAAAGGATGGCATCTGAAATGGCATGCCACAAAAAGTGCCTCGGGCCCTTTTGGCGTCGAAGGCTGTCACAGATGAAGCCAACGCTCTCTGAGGAAGAGTCAGAAATGATGCTTAAGAAACACGTTTGCATTGTGTTTCTGCTGTATTTTCATTTATGACTTGTTCAATTTCTTGGGAGTAAAGTTGATGAAAACTTTATTAGAATAAAGTTTATTTATTATAGCCTAATCATTTAGAAGTTTAATATTTTACCATGAAATATGTTCTTTACGGAACACTGATCCTTATAAACAATCTTCTCAAATTTGAGCATTTACAAACAGATGATCATCTGCAAATTGCATCTGTTCACAGAATCAGAAAAGAACATACATTGACCCTATAACCGGCTACAATGTGTTCACTGAGTTTGCCCATAGGAAAAGAGGAAGATGCTGTGGGACTGCCTGTAGACATGTAAGCTTTATATTTTTCTCGTGTATCTTTACAAGAGAACTGAAAGAAAATGTCAGTCAGTATTGTATTAATTTTATAGCAAGTATTTTTTATTTAGAGTGAAATTTAGTTGATTTTTTATGGATTACATGATGCTGAGACAGGAGAAATCCATTCTGTCAGTAACCCACAATACATAATAAAAAGCAAACTGTCCACATGATATTAATTCTTTTTTAACTTTACCGTACCATTTGTTAACTCTAAACTTCTTGTTTTTTCCGACAGTGTCCATACGGGCAAATTAATGTGGAGGATCCTGCTAAGAAGAAAACCTTCAACTCTTTGTTTTATGTATAGCAGTAAATGTTAAGATGGGCTGAACAGCTCATTTTGTGTGCTCCTGTATTGAATTTGGACTTCTTTTAATGCGCATTCGTCTTACACAGTTTTAAATGATGAAATACACTACACCAGATGTGCAACCCACACTCCAGGAAATGGTTTGAATCACATCTATCCACTGTGATTTGACTTACAGGAGTTGGTGTGCTCCTCTGTCAGATGAATTTCACAAGCGGGAATTTTCTGTGGTCATGAATATTCATATGGTTACAAGCGATCATAATTTTGACATCTGTCAATTCTGACTACGTACTTCCTCCCTGCAAATGTTCGACCAAGAAAACACAATGGAGAATAAAGTCCTCTTATAAATGTGTGTTGACGTTAAATACAATCAAAGACTTCATTTCTCATAAAAAATATATAGGAAATTATAAAGAAATTATACACAAGAGTTCACAGACGTATATTTGATTAGTTATATGTAATTTAAACTAATTAAAATTACTTTAAAATAAACTCCTTTAGTTGTTCCATGTTTTATGCAACAAATAATTTAGCTTCAATAGATCTGGTTTATTTATTTATTTATTTATTTAGGTAGCATTTACAATTTACATACACTATATACACAGGGTTGATGTCAAGGCCCTTTGAGTGCCCACTAAAGGTCCTTTATTTTTCCATAGACACTATGGTTTTTGTGTGTGTTTTTCACCATAAAGTATTGTTTAATTGGATATAATAATTAAGTTATTATTCATATAGATTAAAAAAACTAGAAAAATACATATAAGTATTTTAGTTGTTAGTGTGGTGACCAGGAGCATTATTATGCATCTTCATATCTCCCTGTCTGAATCATATGTCCCTGTGGCTAACTGAGATTGATATTCTGGTCTTTTTCATCCACTAAAACTGTGATTTCAGCACAAACACTGTAACTACACAGATCACATAATTATTATTAGATATTTCTTTATTTATAATCATGTGCAGTCATTGTGTTGACATGACACTTTGTCTGTAGATATGCAAAGCCGAGTAAGATTTTGCCCCAGGCACTGGCCATCCAACCTGTCACACAGCATCGCAGGGCAGGAACAAGGAAATGGTCTCTGAATGCGGGAATGTGTATGTGGCAGAGCTCTGTCCCAGCTTTGCCGACTGGCGCAGGGCACGATATCAGGCGGCGGGAGGGTCCCAAGGCGGGTGCACATTTATCAGGAGCAAGGCCCTGTGAACGTCGACAAGGAGATTCATGATCTCAACAGTTCCAGGGAGGACAGGCAGGCGAGGGGCTTGTGGCATCGTCAGTCCGGATGAGAGGCAAATTTATTTGGGTAAAACCTAAGATGAGGCAGCGGAGCGTACGGCAACAACATTTCCAGTGGAATAGCAAAGGTGTCACACTCATCAAGTACCTGGGCCTGCCTGCCACGGGTCTGCTTGTTTTGCCTAGGGACTTGTCTGTCACATTAAAGTAGATGCATTGCCATTCAAGACCCTTCCCAGTCCTAGTGCCTGACCATGAAATAGGCCAACTTTCAAGTCTGCCTTATTCTTCTGCATCATATGACTTCAGAGATCGCATAGTGTTGTCGTTCTCTTTTTCCCTTTCTGTCCCTCCTTTCTCTGTTTCTCAGTATTTGGTGACTGAGATGCAAACGCTACACAATGCTCAGTCCCTCAGAGCACAGACAGATTTCATGAAAACTTGCTTTAGCAAACAACTCACAAGCCATGCGCTCGCTAGTCTTGTCATGTGCTGGGATCAGGTGTGGGAATCATAACAACTGAACAAGAAAACATGAGAGTGAGGAAAGGGAAAATGAGTCTAAAACCTCGAGGGACTTCCTTGGAAATAGAGGAAATTGGTTATGCTTGAGCAGCATCTCCATCCAGGAGATTCCTTTGGTATCGAACCTGAGCATCTGGTGAGATCTGTTTATTTCCTCTGTCAGTTAATTGTGCATGTACAAGTCGGCCGAAGGTTAGAGACTTTATGTAAAATCAGTGGTTTATTGCAAGAATCTTTCAGCCTGTTTTAAACATATTTTTCATATTGTCGTTCTCCGCATCTCAAATTTACCTTTGTTTCATCTGCAGGTCGTTAAGGTCAGACATACCTCGGTTCTGGCTTCAATCACACTAAGCTCTCTCACCGATAATTCCCTCTGAATTGAAACCCACCCAAGCTGCTGTAGGGGCTACAATTCCTGCATCTGCAGAGCTTTGGAGTCCGTCACCTGACCTTCAGCCACAGCATATGCTACAGCAGAGTCCATGCACTGCCACTTTTCTAGAGGCAAAGGGACAGTATGCCTGGTCCAGCATCCAAATGTATAACTAGTCCAGGTCCATCCTTTCCAGCTCATGGGGACTGGGGGCAAACCCTTGCACCCTCAGTCACACCACGGACCACTGCCGCTCCCCGCCATTCAAGCGCCCAGGCCAGGCAGAGGATGATACGCGTTGGCTGAGAGGAACGGATGTCAGCCGAGCGATGGCTGGAAAATCAGTTTCAGCATCTGGGCTGTCCCTCTCAGTGCGCGTGGGTGTGTGGTCCATAGCGCTGTTGTTGGCAGTGTTTGTGTGTGTGTTGAATCAAGCTGTAGCCGAGCTGCCCGTCTGGTCATGCAACAGAGACAATGTCATTCAGCCTTGGGGCTGAAGCCTTACCAAAGTGGTCAGATGGACAACCGGCTTCCCTGTGGTTGCACCAGTGCTCCTGAAAAAGCTCACCACATCTGACTGACAGTCACAGGGCCAGATTCCTTTGGACAGGGCTGTAAATAGCCACACAAAACAGTAGGGCATCTCCCCAAGACCTCTCCCAGTGTTCCAGCCAGACCGTCTGTCCATATCATGCCATATGTGGCACCGTTCAGACTGGATCAGGTGGTCAACTCATTCAGTGAGAAACCTTAACTTTGCCTAGTGTGAAAGGGTAAGGAATGATCTCTAGATCAGCCAGCATGATCTCTGCAATGTGGTGTAGACACCTTCCATTCCCACCATATCTTGCAAATCCAGTTGTCCTGATTGCCCGATGTAATTAAATCCACTAAAAAATACCAAAATGTAGTGTGATTGTGCTAAATGACTTGTGCCAATGGGTAAGGGCAACTCTTTAAAGAACTCCTCTTTGCCAACAGAATGGTAGCAGAAGTTTACTCCTGTTCACACGAATCTGCGAAAATGACTAAAAAGGCTGTATTTAGCATGCCAGGCCAGTAGTTAGAGATGTCACTTTGTCAAGAAACACCCCGTAAACATGTAATACACATGCGTGAACGTAATAACGTAATCATGCGCATGACCTCACCGTTTTCACAAATTCACGTTTTTGTTGTTTACATGCGAAGGGGAAAGTAATTTTTCAAAATGTTTTCAGGCCCCTAAAACGCCATTGTCATGTAAATGAACGGCCAAACGCATAAAAAGTTTTCAGTTGAAAATGGTGTCGTGTAAACATACCCTCAGATCAGTGTTTCTCAACTCCTGTCCTGGGGACCCACCTACCAGAGCATTTTAGAGGTCTCCTTATTTAAAACACCTGATTCAACTACAGCGTCTTAGTGTTGAGACTAGGGAGACATCTAAAACATCCTGGGAGATGAATACTGATGACTGGAGTTGAGAAACACTGATTTAGATCACTGTTTCCCAATCTTGTTCTTGGAGTACCCCAATGGTCACTTTGGATGTCTCCTTTAACAGACACAATTTATGTCATGGGGCCTTTACTAATGACATACAAAATATGAATTGCTGGGAAGCATAGTTCCCTGTCATGAACCAGTATATTGTGAAAATGAATTTGGGCAATAGCTCTAAACATTGGGACACTAATGAATCAATTGCCTGCAAACAATTCTATGGACATGCTTTAAAATTAGTTTATTTATTTACAACATCGCTGTATATCCTTCTGTTATTATTTGTTTATTTTGCATCTACAGTGACATCATAAAATATGAACTCGCCCTCAATTTTTGTCTGATTGAGAGACCATAGAAAACATGTCGACATTACTGGTAAGTGAACATAATGAGCACCCAGTGCTCACTGTTTCTTTTTACAGTGCTTTGTGGCGTTTTCTACAGAGCAACCATTTCGGTACACTGGAGAGATTTTGACAATGGGACATGTAATGCCTGACTCCCTGGCCATTGCAGTGACTAGGTAGCTAATTGAAACACACCCTTAGATGGTGATGTAAAATGATACATTTATATAATTGAAATAATAATTGATAAATTCTGAAGCAAGTGCTTGCAAGACAGCAAAAGAACTGTCTTTAGAGTATAAAGGGGTTGGTTTAATACTTAGGTTGGAATTTAGAACAGCCCCTAACCA
Source organism: Leuciscus leuciscus (assembly GCF_965113295.1). Lineage (NCBI taxonomy): Eukaryota > Metazoa > Chordata > Actinopteri > Cypriniformes > Leuciscidae > Leuciscus > Leuciscus leuciscus. The sequence goes on along the minus strand of NC_138739.1, from coordinate 30,991,236 downwards.
GAATGTTTGATGAATATCAATATAGTACTGCCTGCAAACACTGTAATGGAGGAAAACTTCTTTGGGTCAAGTCAATTCAGGATAATGGTGCTGGAAGAATACAGCTTTAAAAACAAGAAAAGGAAAAAAAGGTGGAGAAGCGGAAAAAAAACTGTTGGTTAGGCAGCAGTTGGACTGTTGGGACGGGCTATGTGCTATGGAGCCATCCTCCATCTGTCAACACGGGGAGTTGTGATTCTTGCATCAGCAGAGCAGGGCTCAGCATCAAGAGAAATAGGGTGAGGAGGGAGGGAAAGTGAGAGAGAGAAAGAGAGATTTTTAACAGCAGCTAAATTCTCATCAGGCACGCTAGACTGAACGTCCCCTCTTCGAAGCAAAGCACGAAACACCGGTGAGGAGCATCTGCTCTGTGGCTTTGTTGCTTCATAAAAAAGTGCAATGCGAAGACTCTGGAGAAATCGTTGTCCATCTTCAGTTTGTAAATATTAGTTTCGTGATTCAGCCATCACATATGGTTCATAAACGGACATGGTTCTTGTGTAACTGTCAATATCAAGCCATTTTTTAGACATTATCAATGAGACATGCTAAAATATTAGGATTATTCAAGATGATAATGGCTATAGGGTATTCTTACATTTGATAGATGTTGTAACTTAATGGATTTGTATGACTTGGTCAGCAGCAACTGAGCCTGGGAAAATTTGTAGTGCGTTTTTAGTAACGATGCAGCAGTTTTTCATTTAAAGGTCTTTTTGGAGACTTTTGTGTGCCTAAGTCTCCTCCCCTTTGACTTGCATGGCATGAAATGTTGCTTGTAAGCCAAGCTCTCAAGATGAGATGGTGTTCTCCTTACTCCAACTGCTTATTTAAAAGTATCAAAAACACTTTCCATTCTTCAGTCAGCCATCAGTTGATTTATGTGTTTAGGATGGTATTGCATTGTATGTTATGGCTCTGTGTGTTTCAAAGATTTGGAGAGCAGATTTTTGATGTTTTTGTGTTGGACAATTCCCACTTTTTAAAGTTTAAGTATGTTTCCCCACAACAGAGCAAACAAACTCCCTCTAAAAGCTTTAGTGCACTAACTCCACAAAATAAAGAACAAGCACAGAGGACCTGGAGCACATATAGGTTTAAGTGTATACTATACTTTTGCCTTTTTTTTATAACAGCAGATTTCCCAGAGTCAACAGCCCAACGATTATTTTAAGGTAAATCCATGTTTTTTTTCAGCCATTAAATTAAATGAATCTGAAGTGTTGTCACTAAGCTGTGCATTATATTACATTTGTTTTGTTGTCTTTGGTTGAACTAGGATGTCTTCCCAGTCTGTGCAATTTAAATTTCTTTTGCAATTCAATTGCAACTGACGCTTTTAAAATGGTATGGTTGCATTATGGAGAGACTGGGAGTAAAACATTTTGGTTCAGTGTCTGTAACTCTTTTATTCTTAATTATACTAATCTTATTCCTAAATTGTAATTAATATCAAGTACAAAGAATGCTGCTGTTACAACCAACCCCACTACCAGATGGGTTGTAAAACATAGACATCAGTTTTCAATGAATTTATTGTGATAATCAAATCAATAATTAAGCCATCCCCTATTAAATGCTAAACATTTGAATGCAAAACAGCAAATACATTAGAATGTGTTACAACTCTTTCTGTCGACTTGGCTAGATATTTATTTTTTAGATGAAAAGCTTGGATCTTGCATATCAAACTAATCAAGAACCTGCTGATTCAGATGATATCAGTTCTGTCAAAACTGTGTGGAAAATATAAAAGAATTACGGGGGAAACAGTCTAACAACTTCTGATGTCACTTCAAAGGTTGCCATTGCCAATCATGTATGATATTAATTTCACCCCAAGCTTCTATCTATCTATCTATCTATCTATCTATCTATCTATCTATCTATCTATCTATCTATCTATCTATCTATCTATCTATCTATCTATCTATCTATCTATCTATCTATCTATCTATCTGGTGAAGTAGCCTCATCATGCATGATCTCAAGGTGAGAAAACTGCTTAATGAAGTTAATGTTTTAACATTAAGAAAATACACAGAAAATCTCTATCGGTATCCTTTACCAACACATCCCGAAAGGGGCCTTGTGCGTAATACAATTGATGTACTCAGTGCTCGCGCAGGATTTGTCGTAATTGACACTCACGCGAGAAACAAGGAACAGCCCCCATCTGCTGGTAGGATCGCTCGTGTCTCACCCTCATCCTCATCCCTCTCTCACCGCAGCACTGCTGGGGCTTCAGGACGGCGCTCAGCGGCTCACGGTAAAACAACACTTTTCTATTGCTTAGATATATACGTCAATATGCTGTTTATCGGTGTAAAGGATCATTTACGTTGCGTTGCAGATTTGCCACTATAACTCGAAAAAGAGTATGTATACATAATGGGCGAGGAGAGACCTTCAATTTGCACATAGGCCTATATATAGGGCAGGTGAGACAGGTAAAAGATAATGCAGGCGAAAATTCAATGTAGATTGAAAATTTAATTAAAGATTACTTTGCATATTGAAGCCTGATCTGGTATGAGCAACATTTAGACGTTTCGCTTTATTCAATTAAAATATTGACATCTCGATTTGTGAAATTAGTACAAATAAACCTAAATATAACAGTAATTTAACTTTTCGTTTGTAAAAATCAAATTTGATGGTCTTTGAGAAGGGTAGAGAGCAAAGGTTATTTTTTGGACTAATTGACTACAACTTGATTCGTTTTTGCTTGTAATAAAATTTGCTCGCGCATGAGATTAAGGACTTAGAGAAAAATAATTAGATGGGTAAAAATCTAACAACTGAAAAACACGATTTTTTTTCGATACAGATATTTATTTCTGAAGCAAACATAAATGTTTTTTAAAAAGCAATTGCAAGCCAGGATACAAAACTCAAGACTGTAATTTGCCTCGTATTCCTGTAGCCTAAATGCAAAAGTTGCTGCTATTGCATTTGAGATTATCAGATTTTGACATGATTTCAGTCGGACCAATTAACTCGCATAAAGCTCATTTGGTCGCTGACAGACACGTTATTTACACGTGAGATAAACCTTTTCCGTCGATTTTATGAAGTTGATGGGAAAATAACCGCACGATTGAAAGCTGTTGTATTGGTGAGATGTATAGCCTACTACCTCAAGATCAGGACGAATTTATTCATTTCTTCTAATGAGCGAAATAATTCATGTATATCTTTTTTTTTTGAGAGGAGGGTATGGAAAAAGATTTATATATTGCTAGACTAATTAAAACTATAAACAAATTAGACTGAATAGAAAGATAAAATGACACAAGGAAGCGGCTAGACTTTTTTTTTTTTTTTATCTAAATAAAAAAGATAATTACAATGCTCACCCAAATTCTTATTTAAAATCTATAAATCGAATAAATGGCGTGTGTAAATGTAAAAATTTTAAGGCTATGCTCGTGCAATACTCAATAAAATAAATTTGCGAAACGAGTGTTACAGTTTAAACGCTACATCTAGACTACATAAAGAGATGCAGAATATCGCCTAGATAATCCATTCTGCCTTTGATATCATTACTATCACGACTAATTGGATTCAGTTTGCTATCAGTGAGGTAGGTATTATCATTCTCAAATATAATTCTAGACCATTTCTCGTATGTATTCGCACAGAAAATAAACTGTGGCAATGAGATTCATTTGACGTTTGACATCTGAAAATCAAAGAATGTAAACAACTGCTTATTCCTCCTCCCAACAGCATCGCTCCCCCTTCCCTCGCTCTCCTTTCTCTTTCTTTCTCCCGCAAACACACAAGAAGAGAAAGAGACCATCACACACACACACACACCTTGATAAAGCAGTCTGACAACTTTTTAAATTATGCCACCACTTTAGTCCACTTTCATTTTACAGATGTCACACACTTTATCCTCAAACATTTGTTTTACATTTTCTTATTTAAGCATAAAATACATTATAGCTGAATTTATGCAGTTGAGATACAAGGTGCAGAGTGCAAATTTCAAATCAATTTAAAGAAAGCAAGTAATATATATATATATATATATATATATATATATATATATATATATATATATATATATATGGGTGCTTCATAATACACTTTCTTCAAATATATGCAAATATATAAATGAGAATATACAACTGTACTATTTTTAGGAATTTCAATTTAATTACAAATGCCACAGGCTTTCAGTTGCATCATTTGCGACAAGAAACTAAGCAATCAACTCCATAAGATAATTTCCCAATCGCAATTTTCCAACAAGACACAAAACTAAAGACAGCACAGATGAATAACAGTGTGATTCAACACTTAATTCAGTTACACTTTTGAACCAGCATTAATAGAAGCATGAGCTAAAAACTACAAGAAAAAAAGAAAGCCAAAAAAAAAAAAAAAAAGTGGCAAACTGCAGCTAAAAAGAAGTAAAAGGTCTGTACCAAGTGCTTTCCAAGCTCGTGTTGCCCATCACCATCGGTTTGAAGAGAGAGTGACAGGTCTTTGTTGGTGAATAGAAATCAGTGGCATTGGAGAGAGGGAGGACTCCTCCTACCCAATTACCCGAGCTGGGCAGGCGTTTGCTCTCTTCACAAATAGGACACAGGATCTCTAACACACACAGTCCCAAACCTGACTTTCAAGCATTCGGATCCCCAGTAGGAGATTGGGACTATCTGAAAAAACAGGTTTAAAACATCCTTCAGACTTCAGCTTTGCCTTATATCGTCCGGACTATACTTTTTTTTCCCTCCTGCACGAGACACTGGAGAAGTGGACTTGTTCTCCTGACTGTTCCAGCGCCATCCATCAAATTCCACCGGCTATATTTTTAAATATTGATTGCATTTGTGTGAATTTGTTGGTGTAGATCCACTCGGATGTTTTAAGGATCCGGAAAGCTGTATATGGAAGTTGTGGGGTGCAAGGCGAAAGAAAGCAGTTGCACATTGCGTCCAGCAGCCATGCTTTTCCACGGCATCTCTGGGGATCATATTCAAGGGATCATGGAGGAGATGGAGAGGAGATCTAAAACCGAGTCTCGTCTGGCTAAAACAGTCCAGATGAACGGACGAGAAACGGTAAGATTTTGCATTATTAGCGTGTGTTTTCCGTTTGAGCAAATCTCAGCACGCCTAAACTCTTCATAGTCGCAGACTTCACAGTTTGTAACCCACTTAAAAACACTCCGAAAATTAGTTTAATGTACGATCCTCGTTTTGCAAGATTAGCAGGCCTCGAGAAACATGGAAAACAAAAAGTCATGTTCTGGAAGATTTTTAAAGTAGCCTAGCCTAAATGAAATAGTTTAAATGGCGAGGCTAATTTGTAAGTAAAACGTAGCCTATTTAATTAAAATAAAAAAGGAGGGATCTTTATAGATAAAAATGTACATATTTAAATGTTTTAACTATATTCTTACAAATATTATATAGGCTTAATTTTAGCAGTTGTCACAACACAACAGAATAACTTCTTATAAGACCACGAAATAAATAAAAACACTACAAAAAAAGAAGTATACTTTATATGCATATGCCAAGGTGCTAAACATGCAATAAAGCTAATAATAATTGTAGTTATTAGTATCATTAGGCCTATATGCATACTTTTGTAAATTGGACTTATTTTTAGAAAATGCTACACTGTTATAAACATCGTAGTAAAAACAAAACATAGGCCTGCGTTATAGAACTATGCATTATATCTCATTTTGCCTTAATAAATCGGTATATCCATCTCGCACTATGATAACAATTACATTTATCTGCATAGGCTAATTTGTTTTATCATTCAGGCTTTATTTTTATGATTTAGTTTTAGTTCTAAATCTATTGTGGCAAACTCAATTAGTGTGGTAGGCCTATATTTTAATGAACGCATACACTTTCACTCACTCACTCCATCTCTTTATGTTGTGTTTTCTGAAGACTATGCCCTCCATGAGCCCAGAGAAGCCCGCGCTGTGCGCCGGCTGCGGTGGGAAAATCTCCGACAGATACTACTTACTCGCCGTTGATAAACAGTGGCATTTAAGGTGTCTCAAGTGTTGTGAATGTAAACTGGCCCTTGAATCCGAGCTGACGTGTTTCGCGAAGGATGGCAGCATTTACTGCAAAGAGGATTACTACAGGTAAGTTTAACTTTGAGGCTTAAACCGTGCATTAGGCCTGCTTAGTAGGCCCTGGTTAGTAACTTTTTTTAAACGCACATAAAGAACTGGTGTCATCAGAGCCAGTGTAAGCCATTGACCCATATAGTGATTTTTTGACACGCTTAAATTAATCTAATAAGGAGAATTAATTCATGCTGAATGCACGATGGGGTTTTTTCCTCAACTCAAATTATATTCGTTTAGGCTATTTTTACTGCCACTTAAATCTTGTAGCCTAATTATTGAATTTAAAGGAAATCCAAAATAATTTGTTCCTTAAATAGCATCACTACGATGACCTAGTGTATTCAAATAATTCGAAACATTTTTAAATGATTTGATGAATCAAAAAAATGTGCACGTGCATGCGCTTTTTTTTATCTGCTATGCGTTGTGTGCTGTTCGTTAATGACCTAATGCACTTTATCACCAATTTGAGTGATTCTTTTTGATTATAAATGACTCGTGCTGTTCCAGAAGGTTCTCCGTGCAGAGATGTGCCCGCTGCCACCTCGGCATCTCCGCCTCGGAAATGGTGATGCGCGCCAGGGACTCCGTGTACCATCTGAGCTGCTTCACCTGCACCACATGCAACAAAACACTGACCACGGGTGACCATTTCGGCATGAAAGACAACTTGGTTTACTGCCGGGTTCACTTTGAGACCCTTGTTCAGGGAGAGTATCACCCTCAATTAAACTACGCTGAATTAGCGGCCAAAGGCGGAGGGCTCGCGCTACCTTACTTCAATGGCACCGGCACGGTGCAGAAAGGAAGGCCGAGGAAGAGGAAGAGTCCAGCGATGGGGATAGATATCGGCTCTTACAACTCAGGTGAGATGTGCATTAAATGGACTTACTCAATGGACGGATAACATTGATTTTGGTTGCACTTTATATCCTTAATTTTTCGTGTAATCGCCTACATAAGATGTGAATAATTGTGCTTTCGATAAACATTGATTTAATTTTTTTTTATATTAGGGGGAAGCGGACAAATGCATTTAATTCAGTTTCCGTTTAAAAATCAGCAGACAATCAAATGCAAACGTCTATAATAATAATCGCAAGGCTCCCATACGCTAAATGCATTTCTCTAATATAGCCTCACTGTGAAAAATTATCAATAAGTTATGACAACATGTGTTTTTACACTGCTTTAACTCATAAAAAAAGTTGAAAATTGCTTAACTTATTTTGATAAGTTACACAAGATTCAACACATTTTTTATGTCAGTTTAATGTAATTTAAGTTGAACTGACTTAAACATCCAAGTTGATTGTAGGCTACTTAAAAATTTAAGGCAGCAAATTTTATATTCAATTCAGCAAATTCAATTTTATATATTGCACTATATGCAAAATTGCATTACAGTAGGCCTATTTGTAAGGGTCTGTTTGAAGTGCACTATGTGTAGATAAAGTGGGACAGGTTCTTTCAGGGAAAGTGGGATACTTAAAACTTGTTCTGCGGGATTGTGATCATTGATCACCATACTGTTACATTGTAAAAAAAAAAAAAAAAAAGAAAGATCGATAAGTAATGACTACATATGTTTTTTACATTGCTTTAACTCATCAAAGTAAGTTAAAAAATTAATATATATATAACTTATACAAAAGTCAACTCCTTTTTTAAAGTCATTTTAATGTAATTTTAGTTGAAATTACTTAAACATCCAAGTTGATTGTACTTAAAAATTTTAAGGCAGCAACTTTGTTATTTTTTTCACAGTGTATGAGCTAACATGACATAAACCATGTCATACAAGGAATAGAGCCTGTATAAATAGCCTATACTAATAGCATAGACATGAGATTATATATTAGTTGTTGGTTGTGTGATGGTTTCAGGCTGGACCATGGTGGTCACTTATGATCATTAGTTGGCCCAAGCTGGTCTAGATAATGGATCAGATGGATTATCAGGTGGTAGGGCCACGGTATGCTTGTAGATCACCTTGGACCAGTAACAAACCAGCCACTATATTCCAATAATAACCATCTTGATCATAAGATTTTTTTTTTTTTTTTGCTTTTAGTTCTTAATGCCTGCAAACAATAGGCTATACGTGTCCCACTTTCGGTTCAATTGAAAATCAGTGTTTTCAGTATGTTCAAATGTCTATCATTATTACATAGAAATTACATTAAAAACTGTTTTAAATTAAAAATGTTTGTAGCATCACAAAAAATTGCGCTCTATCGCGAATTCACACACACACAAAAATCTTACAACTGCATATCCACCCTCCATTAATACTGTAGCCTACATCATCCTATGCCTAGAATATTGCAGAATATAGCCTACAAAAAGAATGGGATATGTATAACAATGACACTGTATTTTTCCCTCTTTTAGGCCTATATTTTTTTCTTTGTTTTTTATTTATGTGACAACAGTAAAATGTAGGCTATATCGCGCTTGTGTCTTGATGATTGGATCTGATTAATTATAGGCCTCGCTCATTAGTGCGTCATCAAACATCTAATTTGATATTCTCAAAGGAGTGAACCCCGTGACCCAGCCCCGTGCACGTGCAGGGATCATAGCAATGTAAATCCATCGCCCACAGGCCTGTATCTTCCCTCGTATTACCAGTCACTATTTCTTCGGTTTTTCAAAATGTTCTACTTTTTAGAATTCAGCCATACGTCATAATGCACCCCCGGTGCGCCTGTTTTGTTTTGGCTGTTACAATTACTGTCTGCTTGGAAAAAATGTGGCTTTGTGTGCCAAGTTTCTGCCGTTCTTCATGAATGGAGAGAAATAAGGGTAATCTGGCTGTTAATTGTTCTCCGTTAATTGAATGTGACGTCGGAATCTCTGGCTTTCAACCAGCTCCGCTTCAGCCACTTGAAGGTCATGGCTGTTCTCAGGACACAAGCGCGAGCGCACATCAGTCCGACTTTAAACTCCTTCGCTATTTTATCCTGACTCTAACGTGCTGTGAAGTTTGCAATATTTTATCATAGCTGCAGTTTGTCTTACAAAATTAAATGGTTGTCGGTTGTAATAATTCTCAAGTTAATACGACTTCCGCGATATTATTGATGATTGGTGACAGTTTTATTTACTGAGGCCTTTTATTGTCGTTTTCGTTTTTTTATTTATTTTTGATATTATTATTATTTTTTATTTAAGCATTTTGTTTGCTTGTGTGTTTGTTTCTATTTATATAATTTTTGGTACAATGTTAATATTTTGTTTTTCACCTTCTCTTCAATCTTTTGTTCTTTCAGCTTGCATAATTATTTTCTTTTCCCATATAATTATTATTCGTTTTAAATTGTTTTGCATTTCAAAATGAAATATGATTTTGCATAGTATTGTATATTTTTATATTCGTTAAAAAACCCAATGCACCAGTCGACTTGTTGCATAGGCATTTGTAGCTAGAGACCTCTGGTGGTAAAAAAAAAAAAAGGAGCCTGGATCGTGAAGGCAACACTCGTGAGAACATTTTGTTCTCCTCATAGCTATAAATCATTGTTAATTCTAATTGTTAATTCTTGCTGTGGATTTTTTAGTTTTGTTTAAATATATTTACTAATGTAAACACAAACGTAAACGGTGGGGTGAAATGAGCATCGATCGAATTAATTACCAAATGAATTAAACGGGGCAGCGATTTAACATGAAGACTACAACTGAGACTTTTGGTTAATAAATCATTTTAGCTATCCATAACGGATATTAATAGCTATACATCCATAAATTATCAAGTAATTTAAGATAAAATGAAGGTGACGCTATTCATCCACCCACCCACATTTTCATATGCATATTGTAATAAATTGCAAAAGGTTGGCAAGCAGTTGTTTTGAATTTAGTTATATTTAAATTAATTTCGTCAGGTGTCATGTGATTCTAATGACTTTTTCACTCTTAAAACTAAAGGGTTCTTTTTTTGGCATCGATGGTTCCATGAAGAACCTTTAACATCCATGGAACCTACAAAAGGTTATTTATAGTGGAAAACAGTTCTTTAGATTTTTAAAATGCTTTTCACACTCAGAAATGGAACTGTTCACTCGTTCCTTTGTGAACTAAAATGGTTCTTCTTTGGCATCACTGAGAAAACCCACTTTCGGAACCTTTGTTTTTAAGAGTTTAAGAAGTTAATGGCATGTTTATGATTCATTAAATCATTTACAGCTGTGTAGTTTTCGATACTGTATTTGAATCCTCAATGTAGAGTTTGAAATCAAATATTTCTCTGACAAACATCGTCGAGTGACTCTATGTCGAATCTCACTGCTTTATTTTCGCCTTGTTCCGGTACTCAGGTTGTAATGAAAACGAAGCGGACCATTTGGATCGGGATCAGCAATCCTACCCTCCTTCCCAGAAGACCAAGCGCATGCGTACGTCGTTCAAACACCATCAGCTTCGCACCATGAAGTCCTACTTTGCCATAAACCACAACCCCGATGCCAAGGACTTAAAACAGCTTGCCCAAAAGACAGGACTGACCAAGAGAGTTCTTCAGGTAAGCGTTGCCACACAGTAGACTCCATTTCACATCCACACCAACACCTTCTCATCCCCTTCTTGAGTTGTTTGCTTTCCGTTTTAATCCATCAGTCATTTTTCTGTTGTTATGTCATGTTGTTAGACATTTTGCAAGGCAATATACTAAAAAGAGGCTTAATTCAAGGGGCAATACTTGTGCACCAAAAAAGAAAAAGAAAATCCAAATTGATGGTCCATGTTTTCCAGTAGAATCCCTTTCAAAAGTTGAGGCCTGTTACTTTGTACAGCCTTTCGATTCACTTTGGCATTGTTTAGTAGTGATTAACTTTGTGATGTGAAATGATATGACTTATAAGTAGGCACAAATATGACAATAATTCCCAGCAAAACACAAAAAGAGTAAAGACACTGGGATTGGTTTGCAGGTTTGGTTCCAAAACGCACGGGCCAAATTCAGAAGGAACGTTTTGCGGCAGGAGAATGGGGGTGTTGATAAGGCTGACGGCACGTCACTTCCGCCGCCCTCTTCCGACAGCGGTGCTATGACCCCACCCAGCACGGCCACCACACTAACTGACCTGACCAATCCCTCTATCACCGTAGTAACATCAGTGACCTCTAGTTTGGACAGCCACGAATCTGGGAGCCCCCCACAAACTACCTTGACAAACCTTTTCTAACACGGATTTGCTGGTTTTTTGTTTTGTTTTGTTTTTTTGTCTTTATCCCACTTTATTTTCAGATTCTATTTTTATTTTCCACAACAAAAAACAAAAACCCTTTGGCGACCACAGAAAGACCTTTGGAAATGTAAGACGAGACCTACTAAAAATGTGTAGCATTTGCAACCGCGTGGCAGCTGAGTTTGTAGTACTTGTCATTGATTTGTTTTTGTGATCATTATAGATCAATAAGTTACGACAACGTATGTTTTTACAATGCTTTACAAAAGCGATTTTCAACTTTTTTATAAGTTATACAAGATTCAACTAGTTTTTTTTGTTTTGTTTTTTTTAAATGCCAGTTTATTGGAATTTAAGTTGAAATGACTTAAACATCCAAGTTAATTGTACTTAAAAAATTGAAGGCAGCAACTTTTTCTTTATAATTTCAGACATCAAATGCCCGCCACAGAAAAAAAAAGTATGTCCGCACACAGTACGTTTCCAGTTTTATATCCAACATTATTTGAGTATATTCCGCAGGAAAAAAAATACACTGGGAATGTTTCCCATGAGCTCAAACGCCAAGTGGATGCTGCAACCTCAATTTAGGTCTGTTTTGTCACTGACGCCGGACTGTAATGCCAAATAACGGCGGTAATTGTTTAAAACGTTACCACCTAATTTGCCACAATGTGTGCGAATCAGATCACAAGGTGGCCTGGATCGTTTGCCGGGCCTCAACTAGTGGAACAACTGTTTTGAATGAAGATATCCAACGCTCAGTAACAATATGGTGCCCAGTAGGAGGCGTTATGAGTGATTTGTGAATGCGAAGCAGGAAGTTAATTGGGAAAGACACGCATCACCCTGTTTTGTTCTGGTTCCCCCCCTTCTTTTTTAATGTTCTGCCACCGAACAGACCAAAAAAAGAACAACATTTACGGCTCAAGTTGGAGATCGGTCGGGGCTCCTCGCTAGGGTGGAACATTTCCTTGTGTGATGACAAATTTGTTCTGTTGTAGAACAAAGTGGTACACTAGATCTGCTTCATGAAGTAGATGCTTAACTCAGTTCTACTATGTGCCTTATGCGACTTGGAAGAGAGTTTGTGAAAATTCAGGAGATACATGTTTGTTTGTTAAATGATTTCCATCCTTGGAACGCCTCACTAGTTTTGTACTGTTCTGTTTTTCATCTGATTTTTCTGAAGATCTTTTTAATGGTGTATTCTGTTACAAGGGGGCGGCGATGTCATAGAAGGCAGTTGTGCACTCTTTCAGAACTAGTTGGTAAATCCGAGAATCATATATATTGATCTTCGTGTTAATAGTACAGTACGTGTTCTATCAAGATTGTCCATGTTTCCTTGTTTCTTGAAAAAAAGATGGTGTATAGAAACTATTTCCCCTTAAATATTTATGGACCAAACAGTTGTTATATCTTATTAAATTTGTGTGAATAAAACTACTTTGCTTTACAAGCGTTTTATTTTTCATTACACAAACCATTTTTGTGTTTCTTTCAGATTTAAACTTCTGCTCACACCCCCCCTCCCCCCCCCCCCCTCAAAAAAACAAAACAAAAAAAAACACGCACACACACACACACAACACGACATGACAGATCGAACCTTGTCTTGCTTTCATTCTGACATGGATTTCTGACTTTATTCTGTTTCTGTTGTTAAAGTAATGCCCCATGGATTTGAACCAAAGCCCTGTAGTCAATAAAAAATGCTTTTTAATGCATGAACATGGCTACTTTATACAGAAATACAAAGCACAGGAATGCTAGAAAGCCATTTTTTTTGAAAAACTAGTACATAAACCTCTCAAAGCAAGGTTGCTCTGTAGTTTAATATAATGTTACTTTATGATTTTTTTTCAGGGAGAACAAATCTTGGGGCATTACAGCCAAACTTCACGACGTTTGAAAATTCCCTAAAGTATTAAAAGAAGCTTTGATCGGAATTCTTCACCATTGAAGACAAAGACAATATTAGGATCAGATTTTAGAGTGATTTAAACAACAACAAAAAAATGTACCAAATCTACCAAAAATGTACTCCAAATTTCTTTTTTCTTTTTTTTTTTTTTTTGGGTCCTGAATGTTTAAAAACATCTTCGTAAGAGAATCCACAACAAATGGGATATTTTTCTTACGACTGAAATGAGGCAGGAAGGCAAAGAAAGATAAGTTGTACAGTACTGTAGATACATAACAGAGCAACCTTGCTCCAAGAGGCGACTGCAGGAGACGGGATCTACGCACGCATGCATGTCCACACACACACACACGCACACACACACTACCTTGTAATTCTGCTTGCTGTAAAACATTCCTGTGCAACAAATGTCACTTATCATGAACACACAGCCTTCCTAAAACTTGGCAGCAAAATGTCCGACCAAGAGAAGCTGGAAAGGAACACCATATGGCTGTATTTAAAATGAAAACAAGTTATTTAAAAAAAAAAAAAAGGAAAAAAAGAAAAAAAGATTCAGATTTTTGCATGCACTTCATGTTGTTGACGGCAATTTCAGGTGGATATTATTTTATATTGATGTTTCATTTGATGTCTGTTGTATACTATAACCTTAAAAGCACATTTCTTATTGTAAATCCAAAATATTAATACAAAACAACAGTAAAAGTCCGTAAAAGCATGTTTGATTTGACAATAAAAACTGGTTATCTTAGAAAAATATATATATATATTGGGTGTCCTGATTTTCTTAGTAAACACATTCTTGTGGTGTTAGTAAAAGAAAAATCAATAAAATACTAAAGGGAAATATTCCTTCTTTTTTTTTTAAATGTAATTTTGATGTAGTGGTAAATGTTTTAAAATAATATGCTGAATTTTTCTTATTGTAACAATATCTAAAAAGCCAGCTTTATTAAACAATGCTTGTGTTATACTCTGTTAAGTGTGTGTGGGGAAAGCATTGGGCCACATGGGGGCCTAGTAAACAGTAAAGTGTTGAATTCCTGCTATGCCAGACTTGTCAAGCTTAGGGATGCATCAATGATCTGCACATGCTGGATGACCGCAAAACGTAATTCTTTTCAGTCTGTGGACAATTTCTGTGCTGCCTTCATAAAAATGTTTAGTCAGACAACACAATGTGCTTCATGTGGTAACATATAAGTCACTTAAAGGGATAGTTCGCCCAAAATAAAAATTCTGTCATTTACTTTACTCACCCTCATGTTGTTCAAAACCTGTATGAGTTTCTTTCATCTGTTGAACACAAAATATATTTTGAAGAATGTTGGTAACCTGACAGTTGACAGTAGCCATTGACTCCCATAGTATTTTATTTATTTATTTATTTTTACTATGGAAGGCAATGGCTACCGTTAAATGTTTGATAACCCATATTCTTCAAAATATCTTATTTTGCGTTCAACATGAGGGTGAGTAAATGCTGACAGAATTTTCATTTTTTGGTGAACTATCTCTTTAAAGTTACAATATGTAACGTTTGGCGCTCTAGCGGTTAATAAACAAAACTGAAGGCGTCTGGCGGAAGAACATTATAGCCGGATCTACTTCTCTCTGTTGATATATATGACGATTCACGCAGGTACTGTGCTCCTCCGCAGCGGTTGGCGTCCTGCTCGGTCAAATTAATCCGAATATAAACACTTTATTTTAGGCCTATCGTAGTGGGAATCAGGATGACAAAACACAGTTTTTGAACAAAATAGTGTAGCCTACCTTCAATGTGACTGGATCTACCTGGATAAAATTGGAGGTCACCACCAAAACACCAACGGAGGTCATTTCAAGTGTCAAAACAGGGTTTATACGCGTATATAACGTTAGCTGAGTCATTCTACGAAACGGGTGCCATCTGGGTCCGCAACATTTGATGAGATGCATAATAATAATTTGTATTATTACAATGCATGTATATATAATTACATAGTTCTATGTAATTATATATACATGCATTGTAATAATAAAAATATCAGTTCATTACTTATCTGCCTTTTGGCTAAGATTAAGTGTAAACAAATTAATTAAAAATATGAATTCCTCACGTTTATACGTCACATTCAGTAGCCCGTTGTCCTTTGGGCTAAAGTCAACAGACAAGAGGCTCTTAACACCCGTGACCGCAGGGAATTCTTAGGAAAACAAGGGACCTTGAGAGTTCAAAAGGAGGCGATGACGGGTTTATTTTTACACACTTGGAGGAGTGGACGGTCACCATAACCAGAAGCAAACAGGAAGATGGATGCTGTCCTCCCCTGCAGACAGCGATTACATGGAAATCTTTCTCTCACACACAAGGAGCCAAACTGCATGATGAATCAGGAAGGTTTGTTATTGTTTACATGAGCATGTTCTATTATGACACACTGATTTTATGTCAGAAGATATATATACATTTCTTTTTTATGTAGCCTATACACTAGGCCTACACTACAAACAACAACAACAACAAAACACCATTAAAGGGTTAGTTCATCCAAAAATGAAAATTCTGTCCTCATTTAATGACTCTCATGTTGTTCCGAACTTAATAAATATTTTGTGTTTCACATTTGACACTTATGCCCACAGATGTACAAAAATTATAGAAATCAACGAGACAAATGAAGACCTCTGAACATTTCAATACTCTCTCCTAGATGGCAATGAGATTAAGTTGAAAACAAATGTTTCTCAAATATCAATAAAGACATAATAATGTTCCAGACTGTAATCAGATTTACTAAAGTGTGCTATTTAAAGTCAGAAATCTCAATATTAACTCAAATATTTACCGAATTCTTCCACGACTGCAAGCTAAAGCTACGGTAACATAGGCGTAATTCTATGGGGGGACAGGGGGACACGTCCCCCCCAATATTCAAAGAAGGACAATTTGTCCCCCCCAATATTTGATCATACTGTATGATTATGCGGGCAATATCGATGTGATTGCAAATAGGCTATGTCTTTCTTTCCAGCTCCGAAAATATAAAATCCCGGCCGGTCCATTTCCCAAATCCATTCGACTGGCCTTACACTATACAATAACAAAACCTATTTCTCCTGAAATCCATGTCATGTTTTCCCTATACCTTTAGTAGCTCGTGCACCGTCAGTGAGTTAGGAAAAACCAAACAGAAGAAGAGTTAGGAGCGCGAAATCTGACAGAGCAGGTGACGGCGGTGTCGTCTCACATGGTGAAATCTCATATGGCAGGTGACGGCGGTGTCCTCGCAGAGAAACCGAAGTACAGTTGTAAATTTATGTTTCCATTTATGGGTATTGCCAGAGTTTTTCCTGCATAAAGAATTATAAGGCGGCTGCCTCCGTCAAATTTCGTGCCGCCTCCGGCTCTCGACAAAACTCGGACAGACAGTCACATGGTCAGATACACTTTCCCCACCGTGATGGTTCTGTTGCGGTTATAAAAATATTTAAAACAATCTAATTTAATACAGTTATAATTTTTCAATGTAAATTATTTAATTTGATTGGTAACAGCCTAGTGTCTTATTATTTTAATTGGATATATTTATCAAATTTAAGAATTTGAAATGAAAGATGGAGCATACAGTTAATAAAATTAGGGGGGAAAATGCCCTTTATAAAGGTACAAAAAACTATTCTGAGTGTTTTCAAACAGTGATGTAATGAAAAATTGACAATTTTAAGTTTGAAGGGAGTAAAGCCTCTGTTTAGGCTATTAAGGAAATATAATTTTGCCAAAAGAAGAACTTTTATTTTAAATAAATGTTCATTTTAAATCAGCATGTCAGTGTGATATGTTACCATATTATCATGCTTAACACTAAGAATTTGAATAATTGTAATGTGATGATCAGATGCAGATATCTAAATCAGAGAATATCATAGGTTCGGGCGGTTTGCGGGTGGATTATTTATTTTTAACAGTGGATTCGGGTGACTCAAAGTGCACCAGATTAATGAATTTACCTTTAAAATTTAAAAAAAATTCTTCCGGGGGAGCATGCCCCCGGACCCCCCTAGAGGTACCAAGTACACAGCTGTCCCCCCCAATGTGTGATTGACAATTTCGCCCTTGTACGGTAATATGATGCTATTCCTTGTGAAAAAGTAGGCTTACACTTTTAAAAAGATAATTTATTACAGAAATGATATACTTTAGAAGAATATACTTATTATGAACTGAATGTAATGTTTTTGGACACTTCATTGCATGTTTAATTTAGTTTAAATTAACATTTATTTTAAATGCAATTAGATGAAAATATTTTTTTTCCCCATGTCAGTACATCTTACGTATATAATGTGTAATTTTAAAATTACTTCTTATTGTCTATGAATTATGGTTAGAGTGTACTGCTGAATGTACTGGCAATCAAAATTACATTTAATTTCTATTGAAAAACATGTCATGCATTTAAACATATTTGTAATGACATTTTTATATTGATGAAGTTGCAATTCATTTAAAATGTAATATTAAATAACACACTACGGTTAA